>NC_136915.1:158282595-158908801 GCF_949752795.1 Hyperoodon ampullatus
TCTTTTCAATTTATTTATTTACTTATTTTTTGGCTGCTTTGGGTCTTCGTTGCTGCACGTGGGCTTTCTCTAGTTGAGGTGAGCAGGGGCTACTCTTCATTGCGGTGCGTGTGCTTCTCACTGTGGTGCATGTGCTTCTCATTGCGGTGGCTTCCCTTGTTGTGGAGCACGGGCTCTAGGTGCGTGGGCTTCAGCAGCTGTGGCACGTGGGCTCAGCAGTCATGGCTCTCAGGCTCTAGAGTACAAGGTCAGTAGTTGTGGCACACAGGCTTAGTTGCTCCACGGCACGTGGGATCTTCCTGGACCAGGGCTCGAACCCGTGTCCCCTGTATTGGCAGGCAGATTCTTAACCACTGTGCCACCAGGGAAGTCATGTCTCTCTGGTTCAGATTCAGATTCAGAACCTGGTTCAGATTCTTCTGCCTCCTTCTTCCACAGTTAAAGGATTCTTGTGATTACACTGGGCCCACAAAAAATCCAAGATAATCTCTTTATTTTAAAGTCAGCTGATTAGCAACCTTAATTTCTTTCCCCTTGCCATGTAACATAATATATTCATAAGTTCTGGGGATCAGGATGTAGACGTCTTTTGGGAGGCGCGTTATTCTGCCTACCACACTTAACAAAATATTTTGAAATGTGCATACGTTGTCATTCAAATAAGCATGCACAAGAATATGTGTGTACCAGGATGTTCATTACAGCATTTTTAAATAATAATAAAGTATTGGAAACAACACACATTTTCATTGTTAGGAATTCAGTTTAGAAAATTACAGTACTCCTGTAATTTTCAGCATGCTGACGTTTCCAATGATGCTTTAGATATATAATTATGAACATGTCTTTGATAAAATGTCAAGTGACAAAAGAAAGATTACAAACTATATAAATGAGAACAATCCCAGTTGTTAAAACTATATACATACATATGTTTATACAAGTATGTGAATGCTGATATACATATAAAAAAATAACTGAAAGGCTACACAACCCTGGATGGTAGAGTGACTATAAGTTCCTGTGTGCCTGGAACAGTCCAGATTTATGCCTGATGTCCCAGCAATAATTAGCACTCTCTTTCACTGTTATATGATCACTCTTAAAATTTTCTGGGTTTTGTTTTGTTTAAAACAAGTATGTATTACTTTCCTGGATGTAGAAGTGGCAAGAACCAGATCTATATTACATGTGAAATTTTAAAAAACTAAAGTAATTTTTAAGAAATATGTTTTCTAATATATGAATCTGCAAACACTAATTGTGAATCATCTAAATCATATATATATTATACCACTTGACAGCATCAATGGCAAACAGATACCAAAAGGGAAAATTTTTCATTTTTAAGAGCACTGCCCAAGTGTGTACAGTGGACAAGGAGGGAGCAGATTAAGGCCAATGTCAACTCTGCCACTAATGAGGTACTCATTTTCCTTCTCTACAAAATGCCAATCCAGTTATGTAAGGTTATAGGATAGAAGAACTTAAGAAGACAATTATATTAAAGCATTCTGAAAAGTATAAAGCACTAGTAAAATGTAAGATGATATCCTTGAAGAATAAAACAGCCTACTTCACAGTTAAGACCTGTCAACTACCTTATACCCATCTAAGGCACAACTGCTGCCAACCAACTCAAAGACTACAAGTTTTAAGGTATATATTCATACTCAGAAACGCAGAAAATGAAAACAATGCATAAATTAGGCTCTTTACCCACCTAGAACTATGGTGGGTTTTATATATACATCTTCCCATGTAATTCTCCCAATACTTCTATCATTGGCATTTTATAGACAGGAAAATACAGAGCAAAGAGCTAAAACTAGAGAGGTTTAAGGTCACACAGCAGAGCTGGGATCTGAACTCAGGACAACCTAAATACAAATTAGGCCAATCTGAATTCAAAGGCTTTGCTCATTCAACTCACTACACTACGTTGCTTTCATAGGAAGCCAAAAAAAAAACCCTGTATGGGTTTACAGACAACCTAATTAACATATTTTTAATTAGCAAGTAACTAACATGTTAACATTTTCAGAATCTATGACCAATATGCCTTAACCTTTGAGTTGTGCTTCTTAATATTCTGACCTTTCTTCATGGAAAAGCAAAGCGAAACTAATGATTATTTTAGACAAATAATATTATTATTTCAGTTATCTAAACTAAGCAGAATTTTCTTTTCTTTTTTTGGGCCGCGCCGTGTGGCTTGTAGGATCTTAGTTCCCTGAGCAGGGATTGAACCCGGGCCCTCGGCAGTGAGAGCACAGAGCCCTAACCACTGGACCGCCAGGGAATTCCCTAAACTAAGCAGAATTTGAGAAATATGTATTTTAGATATTAAAACACAAAATTTTCACTTTAAAATATCTACACAAACTGTGTATGTGTGCAGAAGTACAAAATTTTGCAGATGCCCTAAGATACTTTTTATATCCAAATTCATCCTGTGGTGGTTCTCTTAGCACTATGCTTTTTATCTTTTCCCACCAGCAATAAAATAATTTTCAGGTAAGTATACCTCTAACTCATCTTTTCTTTGAATACCATCTTCCAATTCCATTTTACTCTGATTATTTTATATCTCATCACCACACAGTATCTCAAAGAAAATTTGGTTAGTTGTTGCCTGGTGAAGAACTAAATAATAATTCATGACCTTTCTAAGAGGCAGTATTAGTAAAACACATTCTAATATAATATATTCCAACTAACATAGCACTGAAACAGTAGGGCTTTGGGAAGAGGAGGGATGCAAAAAGGACTCAACATATATGGTCAGTGAACCCATGGAGTTTCTGGAAATAGACTGAGGATATTAATGCATCAATACAGCAATTCTTTAAATATAATAGATTTCAGAATCATGCTTCTCACTTAAGACAGACACTACAGAAGGGAAAATGCCATCAAGAACTGTGGGAACAAAATGTTAATGATCAAAAAGGGTCTACAATGGTTTTTTTTTTCTTTATGACAGATTTGAAAAAGTTAAATCCAAAGAGACTTCACTTAATGTTCTGATCTCATCCCCCAATGCTACAGAACTCCTTTCCGCACCTCCACCTTCCACGTTTGATCTCAACAGGTGAGGGATTCTATAAAATAAGTCTATAAACCCAAAGTTATTTTCAGAATATTCGTGTATTCATTAAAACTCCCCCCATAATAATTTAATAATGTTCCAAATAACTAATTTTTGCCTAAGATGAGGCTACTGTCAAAAATATGGAAAGGAAATTTAAATATTTATGTATCTTAAAGGAAGTACTAGAGGCATTACATAAATTTCTCATCTCTTCATATTCTAGTAGAAATATATACAACAAACATCAGCCATTTAAGTATAAATTACTCCCATAAGACTAATGAAAGGTTTATTGAAAGAGAACCTTAGACTCCCAAAGGAAATGCAGGATGAGATTTAGAGTTCCTCCAACACACGGTCCCCACGCACTTACTCATTCTGCTTGCTCCATTCTTCCCTTCTTTCCCCCCCCACCCACTGGAAAATAACTTTATTGAGATTCTACCAGCTGTATAACCTGTTCTGACATTAGGCCCCTTCTTCTTTTGCAATTTGGTCCTTCTTAAGTGGTCCCATGAACGCTTTCTTCTCCTCCACAGTCTGGAAGCAGCCATGGCCAAATTTGGAGGTGGTGTCAATAAACTTGAGGTCAATCTTCTCCAGGGCCCGCCGTGTGGTCTGCACCAGCAAGGACTTGCGAAGGGTGAGCACTCGCTTCTTGGTTCCCACCACGCAGCCTTTGAGCATGACAAAGCCATTGGTCACTTCACTGTAGTGGACAAAGCCACCCAGAGGGTTGATGCTCTTGTCAGACAGATCGTAATCAGTAAAGGCATTGTTCTTGATCAGTTTGCCATCCTTGATGAGGTAGCCCTGGCCAATCTTGTCGATCTTCTTGTTGATCTCGGTGTGGTGATGGTAGCCTTCCTGCCTGGCCCGAGCCACAGAGAAGGCCACCCGTGCAGGATGCCACGCCCCAATACAGGCAACCTTGCGCAGCCCCCGGTGGGTCTTACGGGGCAGCTTCTTGGTGTGCCAACGGCTGGTGACCCCTTTGTAGCCTTTGCCCTTGGTCACCCCAATGACATCAATCATCTCATCCTGCCCAAACACTTGGTTCACAGGGACCTGTTGCTCTAGCCTCTCTCGGGCCCAGTGCAGTTTTTCGGCCTCAGTGCCTCCGTTCACCTGGGTCTCCATGAGGTGGGCCTTCTTCTGGCGTAGAGGAAGCAGGCGCATCTGGGTGTGGGCAATGACACAGATGACCTGGCAGTACTTCTTCATGCTGCTGAAGTCCCTCTCCAGCTGCTTCTTGCCATCTACATCCTGCCACTTCTTGCAGTATTTAGTGAAGGCCTTCTTCTTAGATTTATGCCAGTTCTTATAGAAGCGCCTTTTGCATTCATCACTGATATGCTCAGCTAAGATGGTCTTAAAGGTCCAGAGGCCTCGAGGTGTTTCCACGTAGCCCACAATGCCCACAATGACCATGGGCGGCGTCTCCACGATGGTCACAGCCTCCACAACTTCCTTCTTGTTCACCTTGGACCCTGGCCTATCGACCTCCCTCACAATGTGGGTCGTGCCAGCCTTGCAGCCGAGGAAGGCTGTGAGGTGCACGGGCTTGGAAGAGTCATCCTTGGGGAAGCTCTTCACCTTCCCGTGGTGCCGGCTGCTGCGCTTCCAAGGCAGAAAGCCCAGGGATCCATGCCTGGGAGCGGAGAACTTCCTGTGAGGCATCCTGCCTTCGGATGCTGCCGGTAGAGCTTCTCTTCTTTCTTTACCTGACTAATCCTACTCATCCTGTAAGACTGAGCTCATGAGTTCAACTCCAGAAGCTATCTCTGAACTCCCAGGCAGTAAAAGTTCCACTTCCCTCAATATACTCATGGCATCCCTTGAAAACAGTTACCTTGGTATTTACCACATTACAGCTGCCCCTTGGGATCAGCAGGGGATTGATCCCCAAATGCTCAAGTCCCTTATATAAAATGGTATAGTACTTACATATAGCCTTTGTACATCCTCCCTATCCTCCTGTATACTTTAAAGCATCTTTAGATTACTTATAATACCTAATCCAATGTAAATAGCTGTAAATACAATGTAAATGCTACGTACACAGTTGCCTGCACTTGACAAATTCAAGTTTTGCTTTTTGAACTTTCTGAACATTTTTTGCCCCGATATTTTCCATCCGCAGTTGGCTGTATCCACGAATGCGGAACCCGCAGATACAGAGGGCCAACTATATACTGAAATATCTGTGCAACATCCATCTCCCTCAGGAGACCACTAGCCTAAGAAACAAAAATCAGTTCATTTGGCTTTATATTCTTAGAGCCTAGCACTGGCATTCGTAAGTATTCCATAAATGTTTTGCAAAAATGAAACAAAAGCATGAAAACTCTATTCAACACCCATTATGTACATTATGCATTTAAAAATTGCTGAGACATGATCTCTATCATACTCAGTCTAGCTACAGAGATAATTCACTTATATAAAAAAAAGAGGTCACTACAAATTTGAGAAATTATAAGTACCAAATGACTGAGAGAAAGGAAATGCTACAGAAAGTCAATGACTGCAGAAATCACCCGGATGGACATGAAATTTTCACACAGAATGTGAAACTTAAGAGAGTGGAGGATAGTACCTCCTGCAGGGGAAATGGCCTTGGAAGAGAGATTAAAGCAAGAGTGGATAAACCATGTTTAGAAGACAATGAGTAGATTACTCTAGCTAGGGCAGTTGACTCTTTTCAAAAGGTAAGGAGATATCATGTGACAGAGATAGATGAGGGTCATTTTATGGAAGGCCAAGAATGCTAAACTAAGGAGTTGAAGTGAGGGAAATCCACATACAAATGCTTTTCAGGAATAATAATGTACATAGAAGCAATGCAAAATTAATTGGCCGGGGTGCGGTGGGGACAGGTGGTGGAGTGTGAAGGAGAACCGGAATTTAGTAAACATATGTGAACTTTTTTTTTTATTTTAAAGGCTAACCACAGTTTTATGAGATCAATGTTCAATTTAAAGATAAAGAAATCATGGGCTTCCCTGGTGGCGCAGTGGTTGAGAATCCACCTGCCGATGCAGGGGACGCAGGTTCATGCCCCAGTCCGGGAAGATCCCACATGCCGTGGAATGGCTGGGCCTGTGAGCCATGGCCACTGAGCCTGCGCGTCTGGAGCCTGTGCTCCGCAACGGGAGAGGCCACAACAGTGAGAGGCCCGCGTACCGCAAAAAAAAAAGATAAAGAAATCAAGACCCAGCGATGTTGTTAGTTCAAAAACAGAGAAAGTAGTGGGTAGTGTTTAAAAACCCAAAGTCAATGCTTTCTTCTTGCTACTTGCAAGAACTGCAGGCAAGGTACAAGGTGAATACTATTTCAACAGTTATGTATATAAATTGACAGTGCTGGAAATGAAAAAGAACAGACACCAGGAAGGCAGCATTTCCAAAGTGATGTATGTGTGGAAGAGGGTGAGGAAAAAACTGGGAGAATTCAAAGATGACTGCAAGGTTTTAAACCTGAATGGGAGGATGGGGAGTGGCAGCACCAATGAGGAAAATGAGAAAACATGAGGGATAGGGGAGAAGAGAAGGGTAAGGATTAATTAAGAGTTTACCTTTTAAGAGTGCTGACTTTGCTGTGACAGAAAGAATTCTAAAATTAGGAATGTCCAGAAGGCAGAGGTGCAAAATTATCAATTAGTCAGTGCCAGTGGCTAAATTTCAGGCATTATATTGACACATAGCTAAAACTTACATACTTACTATATGCCAGAACTATCCCAAGCACTTTACATGTTAACTCACTTGACCTTTATAACTCTAAGGGATAGATGCTACTACTACCCTCACTTTTCAGATGTGGAAACTGAGGTACAGAAAACTTAAGCAGCTTGCTCAAGGAAATACAGCTAGTAAGTGTTAGAGCTGTGCTTTGGATCCAGGCAGTTCTGCCCCAGAGACCATGCTCTAAACCACTGGTCCCCAACCTTTTTAGCACCAGGGACCGGTTTTATGGAAGACAATTTTTCCACAGATCGGGGGGGGGGGGGGGGGATGGTTTCAGGATGAGTCAAGTGCATTACATTTATTTGCACTTTATTTCTATTATTATTACATTGTAATATATAATGAAATAATTACACAACTCACCATAATGCTGACAGGAGGCAGAGCTCAGGTGCTAATGCAAGTGATGAGGAGTGGCTGTAAATACAGGTGAAGCTTTGCTAGCTCGCTCGCTCGCCAGCTGCTCATCTCCTGATGTGCAGCCCGGTTACTAACAGGGCTGGATGGCAGTCCGGGGGTTGGGGACCTCTCCTCTAAACCACTATACTCACTATACTCAATTGCACTTTGTTATGTATGATCTTATGCTTATGCCTATTTCACTAAATAGTTTATAAACTCTCTGAATGGCAGGCATGATATCTTTCACCAATTTGTCTCTGCAGGACTTAGCACAATGATTTATACTAAGTACGTGCCTGATAGATTTTAACTTTTTTTTTTTTTTTTTGCGGTATGCGGGCCTCTTACTGCTGTGGCCTCTCCCGTTGCGGAGCACAGGCTCTGGACGCGCAGGCTCAGCGGCCATGGTTCACGGGCCCAGCCGCTCCGCGGCATGTGGGATCTTCCCGAAACGGGGCACGAACCCGTGTCCCCTGCATCGGCAGGCGGACTCTCAACCACTGTGCCACCAGGGAAGCCCCTTTTTTTTTTTTTTTTTTTTTGCGGTACGCGGGCCTCTCACTGTTGTGGCCTCTCCCCTTGCGGAGCACAGGCTCCGGAGCACAGGCTCAGTGGCCATGGCTCACGGGCCTAGCCGCTCTGCGGCATGTGGGATCTTCCCAGACCGGGGCACGAACCCGTGTCCCCTGCATCAGCAGGCGGACTCTCAACCACTGCGCCACCAGGGAAGCCCGTGCCTGATAGATTTTAAACAATGATGATGGGGTGACAGCAAAGTACCATGATTTCTGAGGGAAAAAAATGTTAAAAGAAAATAGAGGAATATGGCCATGCTTTTCTTTTTGCCATAAGTGGGGTGAGGTGGACCAGGAAAGTAAGATAAAATAAGAATCAGAATCTCAGTGCTAAAAACAACAGAGCTCACGAAGTTCCTGTATGGCTGCTGTGCGTACATCATAGCAGCTATGAACTATGTGGTAATTATGTGCTTACTTATAGGCCTGGTAAAACTACTTGAGAGTATATTCTCATTTCATCTCCAGGGACCTGGGATATATCTTGGTGCAAACTGAATGTTTACTGATGGGATGGATGGATGGATGGATATGAGAGGGACACAGAAAGACTGAGAGAAAGGAGAGCAAAAGTCTGTGTGTGAGAGAGGAAAACAATCAATGGATGAATTTGGCCATTAGGTCTTTGGCATCTTTGGAAAGGTTAATTCCAATAAAGTGCTAAGGAAAAATAGCTGGATTACAAGGGACTAAGGAAAAGAAGATGGTAAATAAAAGGAAAAACACAGTACAGGGCAAACTTGAAATTGTTAGCCATAAAAGCAAGGTAAGGAAGGACAGAGCTTAAAAGGAAAACGGGAACAGGAAAGAATTTTTAACAGAAGGCTGATATTGGTCCACAAAAGGGAAGACTAGTAAAGGGAATAATTAAAAAGACTAAAAGAAGAGAGACAGCACATCTGAAATAAGGTTCTGGAGGAGTAATATATAAGCAAGAGCAGAGGTAAAGAAAGGCATTCTGCAGAACTCTACTAGGTAAACTGCTTTTCCCTTTTCGAGACCTATACCAGCCATCAAGTCTTCAGGAACTACCACTTCACATATCCCTAGTTCTCTGTCCATAACCAATCTTATGTAAGAAAAACTTAGAAAGGCCTGGCCAGAATTCTAATGTCATATATTAAATGGGAGTGAATAAAATTTTTTTAAATGTATTTGGAATAAAGGAGCCATGAGATGCCTGAAATGTCAATTTACCCAATAATCCACTTTTTTTAAGTCCCATCCATATTTCAAAACCCAGATAAAATCTCACCTCCTCCGAGATACCTTCCTCACCCCAACTCCATTGGAATAAAGTTCTTTTCCCTAAACTTACACAGTACCTGTTTCTCTATCATAGCACTTACCAGTTCATCCACTATTACAGTTACTTAAATGTCTTTCTCTAGTATCTTTGAGTTTCCCATAGGCAAAGGCCCTATAATTGTGCTCTGCACATAGTAAGTGTTCAATAACTGCCAGTAAAATAAAACACAACTTTTTAAAAAATATATTTAAAACTTGTACAAGTTTCTATGGGTGAAGTCTAAACATAGTAACTAGCCTATTACTACCTAAGAGAAAACTGCTAAGAGAAGCCTTAGAAATAATCTGTGTCTTTAAGGAGAAGAAAAAAAACATGAATCTAAGTGAATCTGCACCCACAGGGAACTTCTGGCAACGTGTGGAAACATTTTTGGTTGTCACAAATTGGGGAGAATGATACTGGCATCTAGTGGGTAGAGGCCAGGGATGCTGTTAAACATCCTGCGGTGCACAGGATTGCACCCTGCAACAAGGAATCATCTAGCACAAACCCTGAACAACACTGTTACCTACTCTACCTGAGATTCCTAAAGTTTTCTTAACGTAGTCACCTACTCTTTCCACTGACTTAAAAACTGGGTCTCAGGGAAGGTGAAAACAACCTGCCTAAGCAGCTCCACTTACATGTTAACAAGAAAGGAGTTGGTTACAAGTTCTCACTTACCATGTGACATGTTTGCCAAAATGCCATCCCTGTATTTTTCTGTAACTGTTGATTAGCCCTTCTTAGTTATATGTAACCTCCTAGATCACTGTTAAGTCTATCCACAACAATTCAGCAATTAAAATATAGCTTGATTACAAAACTTAAATGGCAATATGTGATGACCATCTGCCAAAATACCCACCTACAGATGAACAATCCACTATCCAAAAGACATCTGCTTAATAGTCTATTCTCTGAAAAAGATCAATCAGTTAAACAAACCCACCTAAACTTTCAGGTACTCATGCATGCCACCAATAACAAAAATCTGAAAGGCTAGCCACGTTTAGAGATGTAGTTGGAGGCTGCAAATGGTATTTCTCCACCATAAAACAAACTATCCCTTTTCAAGTCTGAACTCCCCTCCACCCCAAAATTGCCTCATGACAAACCTGCTACACTAGTGAGTCCATATCTTATTATAACATATCTTACAAAACAAAACAAAAACTCAGCAAATGCTTCATCTACCATGAAGGTAAAACATAGCAGCTGTTAGAAGGCAACGAAACAAAGGCTAGGACAGGAAGTATACATTTTGAATCCAACCGAAACCACAAGGGAGGCAGAAATTAACTGCTAAAATAATTTAGCCTGTTAATATCCAAGCAGGTAAAATGCTATTAACATTATTATAACAAAATATAGACTTATAAAGCCTCAAGAGAGGGTCATTTTTTTTTCAAACAATTTTCCCATGTTTGGTAAATCGGCCATGTTTGGCTGATTTTCTGGGACCAAAGCTATTTTAAATCCTGGGCATGGGAGTGGGAGGGGGCTGGATGGGTCAGGGGGAGACTTCTCAACCATGTGAATTAATATCAGTGTGTGCTGTAGGACTTCTTGAAGCTTCTAGCAACAGTGAATATCCAGTCCAGCATTACCAGATTCTTCCAGAACCTGGAGCCCACCCTATTTAGTATATTTATTTCTCCCAAATGATCCCATGACCTTGTTCACCTCCCCAGGCTAGAATAAGACTCTGCTTGTTAATTTATCCAGTCTCATCCGCTCCCTTTACCTCCCTCTGTCTCAAGATTTACAGTGACAAATTTTATCTTACAATATACTGGTTATTTTAATTAGTATTTAAATGACAGCCATTTTTCTGCTGTCTCAGAAAAACAACCTTGTGGATGTTATATTACTTCTACTTCTGGTAACAAAGTTTCTGACAAAGAAATGTGCAACTGGAATGCACCTCTCCACCCACAGAGGTATCATACAAAAAATTTCTAACAAAACAGACAATTTGTAGGCCTTTCCTGTCAGTGGTCTAACGCCAGGGACCAACTTCAAGTGGATCCCACATAAAAACCTTCAGCATAAAAAGAAATTAAAGATAAAAAGAGGAGAACAGTGGAGGAAAGAGGGAGGGGAGTATGAACAGTTGCCTCCCACAGTCACAGCAGATGTCATTCAGTGGCACCAGTGCCACCTTGTACCATCAGATTTGACCTGTTTGGTATTCCCTATGGCTATGATTATTCCACTATCTCATCTTCCAAAGCAACTTCAATGATACCTTTCCTGTATGGTACTTCAATACTTCCCCCACCCATTTTTCCAACTTTGACATGTTAATTTCCATATTTCTATTCTTTCAAATGCTATTCTCTTAAAGCATGAAATTATACCTCACCTACTATCTTCTCTATGGCTTATTCTCATCCTTCTTCCACCCTTCTCAAATGAACTATATTCAATATACCCTATTCTTTTACTCAACAAAGATGTCAAAGTCTTTACGAATCTTTCCATTTTGTCATAAATCAAAAGAGAAAACACTGAAATTTTCTTCAATCCGAGTATTAAATTTCCAATGTTTTTCAGTCTAGAAGCCCCATATTTAAGACCATTTCTTATTTTTATAAAATATAAGAAAGTATTCTCAACTTAATCATTTGGATAGGAGTCTTACTAGGTCTCCTATTTCAAAAAATGACACTCCCCTTCTAACCAAAAAAACTTCATCATCCTTTCTTGCCCAGAACATCACCCATCCAGAGGATAGGTTTCCTCTCCTTTCATCTATGCTCTACTTCTACAACTCAAGACGAATTCAGTCCCCTTGCTGTTGAATTCCCTCTTTCTTTGTCTTACTGATGCTTCTTACTGCACATCCTCATTTCTCACTCTTTTGAAACTGCCTGCCATCTTACCACCCCACCATTTCAACACCAGACACCCCAGCTCATTTACTGTAAGAAATTAATTCAGCTGAGACAAAACTAATTTTCATCTACATGAGGGAAGATCTGTAGCTGTGCAGTCTAAAAATTGCCCAGTCATGGTCGTACACCACTGACAAAGGTAGACAACAACACTCTTCCTAAAGTGAAAGTCACAAAGAATAACTGCTATACGCCCAACCACGCTCACTCAGCAATACCCAGCATTCTCCCTGGGTTGTCTATAAAAACCAATGGTTCCATACGCATCAAAGAAACGAAAGTGAACATGATGCTTCCCTGAACATAGTCTCTAGTCTCTCACAGCAGACTTTATTTTTTAATTTTTAATACAATTTTAAAGGTTACTTTCCATTTACAGTAATTACAAAATATTGGCTATATTCCCCATGTTGTACAATACATCCTTGAGCCTGTCTTACACCCAATGGTTTGTACCTCCCACTCTTCCACCCCTATACTGCACCCCACTCCATCCCCACTGGTAACCACTAGTTACTCACAGCACTTCACTTTAAATGGAATGATTATCTAAAGAAGAGAAAGAGGGAAATTCTGGCTGGTGCAAGCCTTACTTTATTACCTCTTCCCATCTCTGCCCCAGACTACTATTAGCCCTAAGACTTGCTTTATTTACTTAGGATAGATGAACAAGATTGAGAAAAGACTGGCTCTCAGGAATTTTTAAGTGATTCCAGGTCCTATGCCTGTTCAGTTTTGCCTATTCAACTTCAGCTGGAAAATTTAGGCTAAACATTGTGTTCATTCTTATTCTTTTCTCCCTCCTTCAATGAACTAAATTCATCTCAAGGTGTCTACTACAGATTCCCACAACCTAAGGATAAGTCTTCCTTACCATGCTAACTTTAAAAACATAAGATACATTAACACAGAAGCCTCTCAGGGCCAACTGATCTTCCCATTAAAAATACCACCACTCTCCCAATCTGCTTTTCATCATACCTTTCCAGTCCCACTGCCACCACCTTATTTCTAACCCTTAACTGCCCACTACACAGATTCATCTTCCTAATACATAGCCATGAACATGTGATTTCCCTTCTAAACAAATCATCTCAGATTCTCCACTGTCCACCCATTTTAACCATAAACTACAGACTATAATATTCAAGATACTCTCAAATATGGGCACCTAATCAAATAGGCTTTCCCTGACCACCCTTGTTTATAAAAAAACAGCACATCCCTGTCTTGCTTTATTTTTCTTCCTAGTACTTTGTCACCACCTGGTAAACATATTTATCTGTTCATATGTTCATTTGTTGCATCCTTCTATTAGGAAATACTTTCCCACGTTCACTCTTTGGTTCACCACTGAATCCTCAGTGCCTAGAATACAGTAAGCTCTCAAGCCATACCTGTGGAAAGAATGGATGTCACACAGTATAGCTGATCTGGAGTTAGAAGACCTACATTTGAGTTAGAGCTTCCACATACCAACTATATGATCCTCAACAATTTTAACTTCTTTGGGCTATACTTTCTTCATCTGTAAAAAGAAGGGGTCAAGGGCTTCCCTGGTGGCGCAGTGGTTGAGAGTCCGCCTGCCGATGCAGGGGACACGGGTTCGTGCCCCAGTCCGGGAAGATCCCACATGACGCGGAGCGGCTAGGCCCGTGAGCCATGGCCACTGAGCCTGCACATCCGGAGCCTGTGCTCCACAATGGGAGAGGCCACAACAGTGAGAGGCCCGCGTACCGCAAAAAAAAAAAAAAAAAAAAAGGGGTCAAACTTAATAAGCTATGAAACTCTTAAGTTTTTCCAGCTGCATCACCTTACATTCTTGTTTAACTGGACTGAATACCTCCCCCAGCACCCAACCCTCCTTTCCATATATCTCTGCTCAGTTTCCTTACATTTGGATTCCTCCTTCTCAATCCACACTTCTCAGAATACTGTTTATCCTTAAGGTCCATTTTAAGTGCCATTTTCTCCTTGAAGCCTAACAAACTGTAAACTCTGCAAGAGGAGGGTGGAGTTCTCACTTTTCTACTCTCAGAAGTTATTATAATGCCTCCTATATAGGTGATCAACAAAATGACTGATGAATCATGTGTATGAATGAGAAAATAAACAAAGGAAACTTTTCCTGATTCACCTCAATTGCTCAGGTAATCTCCTGCCTTTGGACTCTTATAAAACTGGCATCTTTCACGATCCTTACCATATTTTACTTTCCTAATACATACTAATCTACAAATTCCTTAAAATTAAGGACTGTCCTGATAGTTTCCATATCTCCCCTCTACAGCATCTATCATACATCTTTGCCACAGTTGTATTTATTAAGCTTATCTGATATGTTAAACAACAAAGGGATAATAAAGGAGAAAAAGGACTTCGATATACAGGTATCATTCCAACTACCCACCGTATAGTTATTGAGCATACATGATGTGTGTTATTAAACTCAGGCATGCCACCATACTTGAAAGATCTCATCATTCCCTCCTCTACACACACTGCTTAATAAAACGATTAATACTTTCAAAAGCAGAATAGCTACCCTCATGTATCACCCAACTACAAACCTTCTCTTGAAACATACATGCAGGGATCCACTCACACATCAGTACTTTCACTTCACTAAACAGCTAAAGTGACTTTTCTGCTCATTTCAGACTTCTAACCCATCCAATTCCCTCCTCCACAAGGTATGAAACCACTTTTAAAATCATTTTCCCATAAGCCTGCCCTTCTTAGTTCTAAAACTAAAAGACAAAAAGGACCCGTTTCTGGATCTTCCTTCCCCTTTTCTAAGCAGTGGCAACTCCCCAATTAATCCCAGGCTCTGACAATCTTATTTTTCTCTGTCATCAAGATTTTGACCCTCGTTTACCTCTACCTCCAAGCTCTTATTCTGCATCCATGGAACCTTCCTAGCTGCACAATAGCTGGTGCAATATGCTCTCGCCACCATGTACTTGGTTCCAATGTGTCTGCATCTTCTTCCTCCTACAATGTGTGTCAATCGCCCCCTTAACCCTCCCCAGATACACATCACATACTCTCTCACTATGCACCCATACGTCACTCTACCTCGACATACAAGTTCCTTACACCACTCTTAATGAATCCACACGACTCTTAGAATGGAATCTTCCGACTGCACTGATTCTAACCCAGTTTCTTCGGGGGAACCCAACCGCATCCGTAGTGCCTCCTTCTTTCCTCACTTCCTCACCCATTCCCTTCTTTATGCCCTCCACCCGCACTCCGCCAACTAACTACAGATGACATTATTCCTCAGTACTTCCAACCCCAGAATGAAGAACAAACTCCAGCTTTCTGCGGTCTCCCCCTCCTCTAGTCCTCCCTCCCCGGCCCCACACACACCCCAGGTGTGCAGACTTCCACCTTGTCTTCTCCCCATTCATCGCTCCAGTCAATCCCACACACCACGTTTCCCCGCCACCGGGATCAGACACCTCCACACCCACCTCCACTCCGGGTCGCCGCCGCCTCCCCCCAACCCTCACTAGAGAGCCCGTGACCCGGGGCGCGAGCGCACACACATTCTCACGCTTCCCTAACCTCCTTCTCCGCACCGAGACTAGCCGGCTCCGCTGGAACTCAGTCCTGCTCGCGGGGGCTAGGCACCCAAGTGTGTGCCTGCTCCGCCCCCTCCCGCTGATCCTCGCAGCCCCCGCCTCCCTGCCGGGGAAGGAGAGGACACAGCAACTCCCCCGCCACCCCGGACATAACACCTCTGTGTCTGTTGCTCCATGCCCCAATCTTCGGCCCGCTCCCCGCTACGTACCGGGTCGGCCTCGGCACTCACCGGAGATACTGCGCGCTCTGCAGGCTCATCCTCCGCCGCCGCGTCTTTCCGCGAAGCCTCTGTGGATCTCTCAGGCTCCTCGGAGCGGCCCCACGGCACCGCGGGTGCTGGCGGCCGCCGCCATCTTCCTCTCCTCCGGCTCCTCCTCGCTCGGCGGGGGTTGGGGGTGAGTGAGGCGAGGGGAGGGAGCGGGGATAGCTGCTCTCGCTGCTTCTCCGGCCCGTGGGGCTCAGGGACACTCCGACCCGGGAGGGGGGAGGGGGAGGGAGAAGGGATAGGGGCGGGGGAAAGAGGAGGGAGAAGCAGAGGAAGGAAGTGGAGTCTCTCTCGCGAGATTTCAGCGACGCCGGTCCCTCCGGGTGATTTCCGCCTCTCTGTAGCGCTCCCTCTTGGGATCAGTTAGCGGTGGGGCGCCTGTGCGGCTGCTGAGCGGCCCACTGGAGGCGATTGGCGGCTTCCGGCCAATCCACCCAGCTTCTCCCGCGCAAGGGGGCAACCCCAGCCTCACCGGGAACATCGAACTCAAATCAACCGGGAGTTACACTCAAAGTCTTCCCCTGTCTTTGCACTCCACCCGATTTCTCTCTTCCTTTTTCCACTCCTCCACTCTTCCCTACCGGAAACGACGCCCCTTCCTCCTGCAGTTCCGGCCGCCAGTCCCTCGTCTCTGGCCTGCCCTCGCGCCCTAGAGTGAAGCTAAGGACCCCCTCCTCTTTTCTGTGGCCCCACCCCCTACACGCAGGGAGGCTGTTGGAGGGGGATAGGGTGGAGCCCAGGGATGAAGAGAAAAGAAATGAATCGGATTGGATAAGCAGCTGCCAAGGCAACTGGAGGCTGTAGTTGTATTGTCATAGTAACCAATGTGTGCAGACAGAATGACCCTCCCTTGGCGAGTGGATTCCCAGGAAAGTGCCCAGGGTTCCCCTTGGCTTCCCTTCCATCTAAAGGCCTCCCCCAGGTTGGAAATCCGGGTAGTTCTCCTGGGCGGAGAAGTTCATTTTCTCCTCCCTTTCCCTTTCCCGCAGCAATGGGGAAGACCCCGAGGCATTCACCATGGGCTTTTCCACCCGCCTGCGGGCGGGAACCACCTCCATAGTTTTCCTCTCCGTGCCGAGCTTGGGGAGGGCTGGGCCTACGCAGAAGATGCTGGGCCTGAAGGCTCGTGGGCGGCGGGCTGGAGCAGGCTAGGCGAGGCGGCGGCGCTAGGCTGCGAGGCGGGCGAGGGGTTTCCCCACCACTGCCCCCGGCTCTGGGAGGCGGGGTCCCGCCAGGACGGGGTCCCTGAGGGAGGAGAACGGCACACGACTGCCGAGATCCCTTTTCTGCCGACGGGGACATACGACTTTCCCCGGCGGGTCGACCCCTTACTGAAATCCCCCAAACTACACCCCACACATACTCTCGGCGACCTAGCCTCCTGCGAGCCCCCCACGCGGCCTTCACGAGCCACCTCCTGCCGCGAGGAGGCCAGAGTGAGAGTGGGAACTCATCTTGGAAGGCTAACAGGTGATTTTTCAGCACTTAGGGGACGTGGCGAGATGCTCACGACCGCCATCCCTCTGAGAGGCACCCCCCAGTAGGTGTCCCCCTTTCTTATCAAAAACAGACCTCCGAGTTCCTTTCTCCTTTGCAAACTTCCTCCTTCTCTCAGGCGTTTGTAGTATTTTAGAACTTGTCACTCTGTATCTTTTGGGTTGGAGAGGAAAACATAGGGTAAAATAGTATCAAGAAAAACCTAGATACTTGAGCGAAGTTCCTATGAAAGGCTTCTAGGAAAAGGATTTTCATTCTTTTTGAATGTTTATTATGTGTATTTTGTCTGTTTGAGGCTAAAAAAGCAGAATAACGTAAATGGGCTCAATAATAATGAGTGTGTGAGAAGTAGCTGGAGAAGTCGTCGTGTTAGTGGTTTGAAAGAATTATTTGACATTTTACAAATTATGTTTTCCATTCGTATTGTGGAGGCGTTTAAACAGCTGTCCCAAAGTACTTTAGGATGTATAACGGTATAAACCCCTCCAGGAATGCAGCCCTCACTGGACAGTTAAAATCATAATTTTAATGGGCTATTTTGGTTTGGCTCGGTCGGGGTACCTGATTCCTTTTGTCTTTCATGCTAGGTGAAAAGGCGCTATCAAAATCCTTCTCTGAGACCGCACCTATTAAAAGACTGGGCCAATGTCTGTGTGTAGGTTGGGAGGAAATGAAAGTACAAGCTACTTTGAAATAAATCCCAAGGACAGATTATCATTAACGACATAGAAACTGAACTATGCCCCTCATGCTGCATGCGCCTTCTGTGATGCGGTGTGACACGCGGTGATTGCAGCTGTACATTGCCCCGTGTCGTCCCTCCACCCACCGAGGGGCCGCCCACTCATGGGAAAGAGAGCCACCTAGTGAAAGATTGTTCTCATCTCTGGTTTAAGATCTGGCTGTTCTTCAACCCTGAGAGCCCAAGGATGGAGATTACTACTACATATTACCTAAAATACCTTAGATTTTCTTCCTGAAATTTATTGGTTAGATTTTTTTTAAAAGATCTTAAACAGAATAAAAGTTTATGTTGTGTAAAATAACCACCCCCTTAGTAATCATCCTAATAACACTTTTTATGTCTGTGCCTCATATCTCCAGTCAACAGTATATGAGCATATATCATGACCCGCCTGACGGCCTAGAAAAATATTAGTATCTTCTCGTTTTGGAAATAAGGAAACTGGGGTTGGAAAAAATGAATCCTTTTGTTGTGTTGTTTGTTTGATAAACATTACTGAGCATTTATTATATTTCAGACACTGTCCAGGTTACTGTGGATACTACCATGGAAGAGACATGGTCCCTGTCTTGGAGGAACCCACCTTCTGGTAGAGATACCAGAGAATAGAGACATGATTTGGATGCAATATTATGGGTGCAAAAATTAAGGTAAGAACAAAGTGCTTTAAGTGCACAGATGAAGGTCAGACATATAAGCAATCTTTATATTTTAAAGCAGCTTTCCTAATAATGTTTCAAGATTCTTCAATAGCTTTAGTGTCCCTACAAGCTAGATAGAATAGTAACATTTAATTTTACAGATTGTAAAACGTTGATGCCCATCTTGAAAATAACTTTAAAAAATCAATAGGATTCAGAAAAATTATGACCCAAATTTACATATTGCTTAATGTACATTTTCTAATCTCATCTCTTTCTACTAGTACCCATCAACAGATTTGTAGAATACAAGCATTTTTCTGCAATATTATTCACGTTTTCTCCCCTGCAGATAAAGATTACATCTAAACCAAAAGAAATTATAGATGAGAACCTGTTTCATTTTGTTTAATCCTACATAATCTTAAGTTTTTCAGTTTATGCCGAAGTTATTTTATTGAAAGACCATAAGCTAGGAGACCTGAGTGTGCATCCCAACTCTGCCATCTCAGTCTCTGAAGTTCAGTTTCTTCCTTGACCAAAATGGAAACATTACCTATTACAGGCTTCCTGTGAACTTTAATGATAATATAGGTGACTGACGATATGAGTGCCTGACATACAACACTGGTACTTGATGAATGTCAATTTATTTTTTGCCCCCTTGCTCTTATATCAAGCTAAAACTAATAATTTAGAACTACTGCAGCATAAAATTATTTTTTTAAATAATAGTTTATCTAGTCTTTGTCTGTAATACTCATAAATCTGACCACACACCCAAATTTATTCTTATTCAGTGCTGAAAGATAGATTTCTTTATCCATGACACTGAATACAGAAAAGAACACAATATCAGGACATTGTGAGTCAGATTCCAGAAGGTTGAAACTTTTTAAAAACCTTTTATCACTAAAAGCAGCCTAATATAACCACATTTCTGCCCAAGAAAACAGAGTGGCCAGTTTTCAACCTGGCACCAAGTACTTGCCGAGAAGCTACTCGTAACATTGCTATCAAATTTACCCAGAGCTTTGGTAGCCTAATAATTAATACATAGTAAACCTGCTCCCTTTTTATAATAATACACATCTCACCTGTTCCATGAAACCTTAACAAGCACTAATTTATTTTAATAGTTAACCTACATATTCTGATTGTTTCCCAATCGTGTGCAATAGGTACTTAATGTGCTTCTATTTTGATGAGAATGCTTTGTCAATTGCAGTACTGAAGGACACAATGTATATGAAGCTGGCCCATGTTCTGGTCATTACTACACCTCAGGTGTGGAGCTAAGTGATTGAATCAAGTAAGTAATTCATTCTCTTCAAATAGTGAGACAGATACAAATTGACATTAAACTCAGGTCTCCTGTTGCTCAAGATTTCTCAGACTAAGGGTCAGCAGCCTTTCTCAAACAGTTCACCAAGTGTGAATTTATTCATTGGTTTCTAAGAAGGAGTCACTGAGCCTCCTCCAGAACAGTCAGGAAGCATTGCAGTCCAAGATTTAAGAGAAGAAACTTCTGGTTTGGGAGGCAGTGAGGTGACAGAGAGTGGTAGTCAGAGCTGGCTAGCTTTCCTTCTCCACTCTCCTAATATTTACTAATGGAAATCTTATTAATCTTCAAGAATTTCTCTCAACTCCCAGTAAGAAAATACCTCTGGGAAAGAACCACACCTTAAAATCCTATCTACTAATTTAATGGATGCTGGCCATCTGGAGAAGACAAGAAGAAATGCCCATAGGGAAGACTGAAGAGTATTAAAAAAGAAAATTAAAACCTTAGCCTCTTACACTCTATATTGTCCAAAGGCCTTGGTGTTCATGGATCTCTTTACTACTCCAAGCACAGTACTACTGAAACCACCTTGGGGTCCATAGTCTAAAATCAATATATTTCATGTCAAAATCTGTTGTATTACCCAGAAGCTGCCATTTTTTTTCTTAAAACACACCACTAAAAGAAAAAAAAAATCTTTCCCTATTATATAGTCTCTACTTTCCTAATTTCTGGAGGGTAGACAACTATTTTTGAGCACAGAGAATGTGATACTGATATTGTCATAAATCTGCTCTTCTTCAAAACCATAGGAAACCACATGTGGGCACACACGCTCATACACACATGCATGCCTTCCTCCTTTCCCTACCTTTATTATTTTACCACTTCTATTTTCAATTCAAGTTAAAATGTGATATAGATGAAAAGCAAAGAAACTCAGGACATACGTTTCAAGGCTTACTTGGGTACTTATATGTACCCAAGTACTGTTCTGCTTTGCTTAACTATCCTAAGGTCTTTTCTATTCACAGAAAAATTCTACATATTATAAACCTAGATAGCTTGTCCTGCATTTATAAAAATTCTTAGTATCATTGGACTACTAGATATGAGAGCATATTCCAGAACAAATTAGTGAATTAATATATTCTTATAGTCTACATTTTAGCTATTTTAAGCTTAAAATTTTTTTAAATTCCTGGCTTGAATTTTCCATTGGCTTTCCATTGCCCTCAGAATAAAGTCCCCAATCCTTAGGGTGACCTATGTGATCTGGTCCTTGCCTGCCTCTTCTCTAACATTTCCTGAAGTTAGCACTCTAGCCACAGTGACCTTCTCTCAGGTCCTTGAATGGGTTGTGTTCTTTTCTACTCAGAGCCTTTACACAAGCTGTTCCCTTATCTAGATAACTCTTCTTCCTTCTTGTGCTTCGAGCCTAAACTTGAACTTCTCTGGAAAAATCTTCTCTGCCCCACCTCCCATCAAGCTAGGTTAGCTACACCTATTACATATTCCCATAGCACCCTGCCCATCTTCTTCATGGCATTTGTCATATTTGTAATTCTTTGTTCAGTGTCTGTTGCCTCCAGTTGGCTATAAGCTCTGTAGTGCAAACACTGTACCTGTTTTGCTCACTACTGTATTATCACTCTGCTAGCAGGGTGGCTGATACAAGGGTGCTCAATAAATGTTTGTTGAATCAATTAATCTTGGGGAAAAAAGTAGAAATTTGGACCACGACTTTCATATAAATGCTTAAAATTTCTGATGACCTTCCTATGGAATATAGAGGTCATTACTAAGCAATAAGAAAACTCTGGGCCTTCAACCCATCTGAGGAATCTATTATATTTAACATGATGAAAGTTTTAATTAGATGAAATTTACTTAGGCAATGAGTAAAGAGCACACATAAGATTATGGGTAACTCACCAATTATCTCACCACAAAGTCTCATACTTCAATGTAGGAAAAAAGTCTTCAGTGTCCAAGTCACTTTTATTTAACCTTTTATGTTTTCTAATTTGGGAATAGGGGAAGCAGTTAACTCTCTTATTATATGGCAAAGGAAAAAACACTGCTGAGGAAGATGGCAAGAGAGAAGACAGATTATCAGCTAGGTTGGAAAATAGGATAGAAAAATTAGATTTAAAAATTCAGAAAGAAAATTGGATTAGAGTGTAGAATGGAAAGCTCAGTGATCTTTGTGTTTCTCACCAGAAAAGTGTTTATAAATTCTGGCCTTATTATTGTTAGTTTTTTCTCCTGTAATGAGATAGGGCTAAATAAATTTAATGTAAGTTTCTTAAAGAAAGGGCCATTTGCAATTTCAAAGTAAATGAGATATTTAAGTTATATTTCTGGAGGCAGGCATGTTCTCCAAGTTCAATTAGAAAATGTGTATAACATACCTAGGCTGTGCCAGGCACTTAGTAGGCAGTCAACAGGTGGTGCTGCTCTTGTTATGCATGTAAGATAAATTAGAGCTTCACACACTCAACTTCACACTCTAATTAATGTAGATTAAACTTTTTTTTTTTTTTATAAAACACAGAATGTTGTAAAATTGCATTTGGAGAGAGAGAGGTACACAGCATGCTGCCTTAAAACTGTATGACTAGTTGTATCATGTGATCAAGTATAAACTGCCAAGAGGGAAAACAGCTTTCATCTACTTAGAGAGAATGTCTCAGTTCACTAGGAGTTTTATACTTGGATGAGATGAGATCCAAGATCTGTCAAAACCGAAGAAGATAAGGAGGCTCATGAGGAGTGAAACCACCTGCTTATGCTTTCCCTGCCCTCTTTCAAACTGCCATTTCTGGCAGGCTCTCTGGCTCACTCTCTCTCATTGTCTTGCTCTCTCAACCACTGTCTGCAAGCTTTCCTTTATGGTCCCCAAGGTGATCCAGTCCTTTGACCAAGAGGATGTGCATAGTTTTAGTTCTTTAATAATGGCCCTGTGGTAAACCTATAAGGCATGCCAACTATTGGGATGCCAACACTTCCAAAATGTAGGTGGCAGTGGCCTGGATGTTACAGAAGGTAATTAGTTTGTAGAAAGCAAAGTTGAAAATTACTTTTCTGTAAGTATTTGTGGGACAGCTAAATTGTAGCATTAAAGCACAATAGGAATTTTAGGTAAAGAGTTTAGGGTCTATAAGGAATGTTCAAGTGATGATCAATTCCTATCTTTCTCTGCTCTTTCAAGACAAATCTAAATCTAAACCAATCCTTTACTTCTGGGAACCTTAATCTGGTTGTATCCTGATACTAAAGAGAAAGCTTGATGAGTTATGGATCTTCTAGAATTTTAGTATTTATTTACTCACTTTTTCATTCACTCAATCATCAAGAATATATTGCGAATTTTCTATGTATTGGGTCACATGCTAGTCACTGGGGTGCAAATGGTGAACAATACAGTCTTGCTCTCAGGGTTTAAAGCTTAGAGGAGAATTAAGGGGCAGTTATACTATAGAGTGATAAAGCTGTTAGAGGTCTTTGGAACCATTCCACCTGGAGATCAAGTGAAAACATGCAATCGGATAATCCACTTAAGTGTCCTGGTCAACTGCAAAGTCCTTTAGAATGAGATTTTGCAGAGTTAACTTTTTCAAATTCTATTTCCCAGCAGCAAAAGAAATATATGTAGTTCAACCGCCAGAACAGTGATGGAAAACGATAGCTGAAAGTATTCTAGACTAAAATTTGCCTGAAAGATACAAACTATGTAACTCTACGTCATAGTTATATTTAAGTTAATATAACTTATATAAGTTATATACTGCAATATATATAAAGTATAACTCCGACATAGAATTGCATAGAAAATGGGCAGAAATACAATATAATACTAAGAGCAATTGTTTTTGTGAGGCAAATTATTTGTGGGTGGCTTTTATTTCTTATATTTTTCAACATGTCCCACCAACCAAAAAGCTAAGTAGATTTCACTGTTTTGGCGGTTGCTGTGGTTGTTGGGAATTTCATTATTTGTCATTGTTTTTAAAGAATACCTGAACTATCTGCCAAGTTACAGAAGCCTGAGAGCAACATTGGAAACTGAATAGGAGAAAGATTAAAAATAGATGTAATAGCTTTTCACATACTGGTAACTGAAAAAAAAAGACTTCATTAGAGACAATTCCTAAGGCATTTCCTATGTCTCACTCTAACACAATGTCAGGTACTGATTCTTTTGTACAAAAGCTGATGAGAGTGATCATCTTTGAATACATCATTACTGACCTTCTTTGGCAATTTTGGATCTACTGGGAACCATCATAGCCTGAGAAGTATGAAATGCCCTAGATGGGATTCACAAAAGAATCACTTTACGTAATAAAAGTCTAAAATCAAACCTTTACTTAACCTTTTTGCCTTCTCTTACCTTTATAATTCTCTTCTTGTGCCTCAACTTTAGGTCACACCTGACCCCTCCCAGTTGTATAACAGCCTGCATTTCCTCCTTTCTCTGGAATGTGACCAGTCAGGAAACTCAACATTTGCTTTTTTTTTTTTTTTTCCTATTTATGGGTGAGAAAGAAAAAGAGAGGCAGGAAAACTGAATTGAGGAAGAAGCAAGAGCAGGGAAAGAGAAAAAGAAAACTATAAAGTCTGGAGGAAGAGAAAGAAGAGATGCATGAGCAAAGAAGCACACTGCCTGGTGGTAGTAATAGTTGTTAGACACTTATCTATTAGAATCTACTTTCCATGAGAGACACTAAGAAATGACTAGATCCCCAGTCTGAATTAAAAACAAGAAAGGGACTTGGCGACCTCTGAAATATACTTTCAGACTCAGTAATCTCTATCTGCTGAATAGGACATCCCTGGTTCTTGCTGCCTGGCAAGTTCGAGATGATTCCATTTAATGATCCAGTTCAAAAAGGCTGATATAGACCATGAGAAACTTTGTATTGCCATTTTAAAAGCTGATATTCTCCAAAACAAAATATATCATAAGAATTTGACCCTTGGGTACCATGCGAGTGTTACCCTTCTCTTACCTCTTACCCATATGATAAGAGTGAAAACACCAATTTAAAACAAATCATTACAAAGCAGTGCAGTCCAGACAGCTGTTAAACTACTAGACACTCTGCAGAAAATCCTCTTTTACCCCTTAGGTGATTTTGAGATCACTAGGAACCTTCTAAATAAATCTAACAATCTAACAATTGTAAGTTTTTATTCTTTTAAACTTTCTGTTCTATTGGGTAATACTAATATGTTTCCTTTACCAAAAATACTTTTACCTTGAATCCAATGACATTTTAATTTTTTTTATTCTACTACCTTAACCTCATCTTTAATTCATTATGCTGCTATCGCTCTAGTGGTATGTAATAAATACTTGGCTATAAATATGCCATAAATGGAAATATAATGGCAGGACTTGGTCATTTATTGGCTGTGAGAGATGGAGAGGAAGAAATCAAGGAGACTCCCAGGTTTCTGCTTGGTAAACTGGATGAAAATAGAAAACATAAGAGAAGAAATAGTTTGGAGAGATGAATGGATGTGGAGATAATGATTTTGTTGTGGACATGTTGAACTGTAGTTGTCTGGAGTTGCGAGATCTTGAGGATCTGGAGAACTTGAGAGAAATTTGAGCTAGAGTTGTGAATTTGGGTGTCATCAGCATGTAGATGGTAACTAAAGATGCTTGAGTGGTTTCAGAAAGCTTGCCTATAAAATGAGAGAGCTAGGAGAGGTTTTGTCTTACGAAGAGGTGAGAGCCTTCAGCAGAAAGGATCCAGGATAGAAGAATAAGGATAAGAGAGGCTGAGTGGTTAGGAATGTGGCTTCTGAGGAAATGGGAAGAGATAGACTTTCAGGACACAACGGCAGAGATGGAAATCTCTTTTCCGGTAGAATAACAATGAGATGGTAAATTGTGGAGTTTCTCCCCCAATCCCAATGTTTTCTTTTATCCCTTGCCCTTTAGGATTTTAAAACTTCAGGTTACAAAGTCACAAAGGCTCTGAAGAATTCAGGACAACGACTGATGATTTAAGGGTAAGGCTTTCAGCACCAGAATATATTAAAAGTTCCTCAAATTGATGAACACAGAAAATCAGAGAGGAGAGAAAGAAACAAAGGGACTTTGTGCTTTGCCTCCCATCCTTCGCCACAAGCCTGAGGAGATTTATAGAGATTCTTAATAGGTTTCTGGCATTTGAGAACAGAAGAAACCTCAATCCCTATTACTGAGTAAAGCCAAAGAAGGTAGCAAGACCACAGAGTTCCTCACATCCAGAAAGGCAGAGGAAAATAGTCAAAATGGTATTGTGAGCTATGCTTTGAATTTCCACATCTTCTCCAAGAACTCCAATCACAAAACCTTTTTATTTTATTTTATTTTTTTATTAAGAGATGTCTCTGGGTTCATTCACAAGATAATCATCTCTAGGTAACAGAAATGAAAAAGCAACACCACTAGGTTGATAAAGCTAGAGCTGTGACCCTGATGGTCTTCTGGGTCTGGAAGCAAGTAGAAGTTGGCTGGGAGTTTGAATTCCTCAGAGCAGTGGGGATCAACAGCACCCCGTACAGGGTGTGGCACATTAGGCAGGCTCACTGTGAAACTGGGATTTGGGAAAAGCTTCCAAATGATTTCCACCCTGACCTAGAGTTTAAAAAACAAAATAAATAAACAAACAAAGCCCCTACCTATCTGTGGGGGTGGAAGGAAGAATAGAAATCAGTGCACACAGGACTTATGCCAGTCTGCTTTCCTGCCTAGAGGACAGATGTGTTATCTTCCCCATATCCCTGAGGGTCAGGAGTCCTGTGACACCTAGTTCTGGACTATGGGGTCTCCGGATCTATATGGAGGCTACACTAAAACAGCAAATGGAGTGGAATAGGTAGAAAGATAAAGCTACCATTTAAGATGAGCTGCGAATTACAATTCACACACAAGGCAAGTTAATGCTAAAAACATTAACCAACCTCTCAACTTAGTTTTGTTTAATTGATCTATGAGTTTCTAATAAAATTATATTAAAACTTCCCAATATTATTGTTGATCTACTTTTTTTTTCTTATAATTCGTTACTTTTTGTTTAATTTCATGGTTATACGGTTAGCTGGATAGAACTTCTTGGTGATTTTTAAATTTTTATCATTTTTAATATAATTTTAATCATTATGTAATATCTTTTTATCCTTATCAATACTTGCTTTAAGCAGTTATTTTATCTGATACTCGTATTCTACTATAACTTTTTTTTGGTTAGCATTTGCTTGCTATAACTTTTTACTTTATTTTCAACCTTTCTATGCTATTTTATTATTGGCACATCTTTTGTAAACAGCAGGTAGCTGGGTTTTCTTTTTTTATTCCTGACAGTCTCTGTTGTTTAACTGGAAAGTTCAATTCATATGAGTATGATCTGTTTAAAAGTACCTCTACCATCTCTACCATTTACTTTTGATTTTCTGTTTACAATGCTTTCTCCTTGTTTTATTCATTTGCTTACCTTAACTGCTTTTGTTGAATTGATAACTTTTCAAATTCTCTTACTTTTACCTCTGCTAATTTGGAAACTATAGATTATATTTTGCCTATGCCATCAGCAGCTACTCTTAAATTTTTAAATGTATACTGAACTATTTATTTCCTAACAATTTATAGTTTTTAAAATACAACTATCCTTCTGCCCCAACAAGGCTGTGCTTTAGCTACCAAATGTATTGAGCAGTTATTGCTATCTAGAATTTTAGTTCCGTATTTATTAGAGCATAACATAAAAGTTACTATACAATCAATGTATAATTAGATTTATCAATCTAATTTATCAATTTTTGTGTTTACCACTTGTTTCTTTAATACCACATTTTTATTGTGAACTCACTTTTCTTTTTGCTGCAATACATCATTTAGTAATTCATTCAATAAAAATTTATGGTTGGTAAGCTCAGTTTTGAAAGAAAAGTTTTCTATTTCACCATTATTCTTGAATTATAGCTTAGCCAGGTATAGAAATCTATGTTGACAGTTATTTTCCCCTCAGTGCTTTGGAATTATTACCATGTTGACCTCTGGTATCCTTTGTTGGTGATGAGAATTCTATTGTCTTAATTATCATTCTTTTATGGGTAATCTATGTTTTTTCTTTGGTGGCTTTTGAAATTTTCTCTTTATTCTCAATGTTAGGCATCTTCACTGCAGTACATCTGGATATGAATTTCTTTTCTTTTTTTATTTTTTTTTTGCACTTAATAACTGCTTTTCTTTCAAAAACTTTAGAAAATTCTTAGTATCATCTCTCCAAATATGACTTCCACCATACCATTTATTCTCTTCCTAAAACTACTAATTAGGTGCACCCTTCATGTATTCTATGTATTGCTATGTAACAAACCACTCCAAAACATAATGGCATGAAACAATAACCATTTTATTAATCTCCAAGATTCTGTATGATAGGAATTTGGATAGGTACTTCAGGGATAGTTTGACTCTGCTTCATGATGTCCAGGGTGTCAAATGAGAAGACTTGAACAGCTGGTGGTCACTTGAATGGCTGTTTTTTTTTTCATTCACATGTCTAGGCTACAGTGACAAAGGCAGGACTCTACTGGACCTATAGACTGGAGTACCTACACATGACTTCTCCATGTGCTTTGGGTTTCCTCACACTGTAGCGGCCTCATGGTAATCATACTACTTCCATGGCAGCTCAGGACTCCAATAGTGACTATTCCAGAAAACAAGGCAAAAGCTACATAGACTTTTATTATCTAGGCTCAAAAATCACATAGTATCACTTCCACCTTACTTAGTCAAACCTGCCCAGATTGGGGAGTGCAGGGGCTAGACCCATCTCTTAATAGAAGGAGTATCAAAGAATCTGTGGCTGTAATTTTAAACTGCCACAATACAGCTTAAAATACATGCTATAGGGCTTCCCTGGTGGCACAGTGGTTGAGAGTCCGCCTGCTGATGCAGGGGACACGGGTTCGTGCCCTGGTGCAGGAAGATCCCACATGCCACGGAGCAGCTGGGCCCATGAGCCATGGCCACTGAGCCTGCACATCTGGAGCCTGTGCTCCGCAATGGGAGAGACCATAGCAGTAAGAGGCCCGCATACCGCAAAAAAAAAAAAAAAAAAAAAAAAGAAATGCTATAATAGGGAACTATATTCAATATCCTGTGATAAACCATAATGGAAAAGAATATAAAAAAAGAATGTCTGTCTGTGTATAACTGAGTCACTTTGCTCTACAGCAGAGATTGGCACAGCATCATAAATCAACTATACTGCAATTTTTTAAAATAAATAAATAATAAAATATTTGCTATATTCTACATGAATTCCTTAGATGAATCTTCTAATTCAATAATTCTTGATAAACTGGGAGAGGGTAATCCCTTCACAATGTGTGTGTATATCAAATCATCACAATGTACACTTTAAATGTCTTATGATTTTGTCAATTAAACCTCTAACAAAGCTGAAATAATTCATTCTCTGACTGTAACGAGTTTAGAGTTTATCTCATTGAATATTTTTATCACAATGTCTGTTTCTCTATTTAGTAATTTTTCATTTTCATCTTTCCTTAATTCATATCTTCTTGTTTCTTAAGCTTTTTTTTTTTTAGGTATTTTATTTTTTAACTCTTTGAATGCATTTATTGTAAAGTTATTTTAAGATTACTTGCCAATATGGACTTCTATTCCAGTGGGAATGGATCATCTTCAGGGAACAGAGATTTCTATAATATTTTTTAAATTGAAATGTAGTTGATATACAATGTTATATTAGTTTCAGGTGTACAGCAAAGTGATTCAGTTTTATATATATAAATATGTATTCTTTCTCAGATTCTTTTCCATTATAGGTTGTTACAAGATATTGAATATAGTTTCCTGTGCTATACAGTAGGACCTTGTTGTTTATCTATTTTATATATAGCAATGTATATCTGTTAATCCCAAGCTCCTAATTTATTCCTCCTCCCCTTTCCCCTTTGGTAACCATAAGTTTGTTTTCTATGTCTGTGAGTCTACTTCTGTTTTGTAAATAAGTTAGTTAATTTGTATCATTTTTTTAGATTTCACATGTAAGTGATATCATATGATATTTGTCTTTCTCTGTCTGACTTACTTTACTTAGTATGATAATCTCTAGGTCTATCCATGTTGCAAATGGCAACACTATTCTTTTTTATGGCTGAGTAATATTCCGTTGTATATATGTACCACATCTTCTTTACCTATTCATCTGTCCATGGACATTTAGGTTGCTTCCATGTCTTGGCTATTGTAAATAATGCTGCTATGAACATTGGGGTGCATGTGTCTTTTCTAATTAGAGGTTTTGTCTTTTCTGGATATATGCCCAGAAGAGGATCATTTAGTAACTATGTTTTTAGTTTTTTAAGGAACCTCCATACTGTTCTCCATAGTGGCTGCACCAGTTTACATTCCCACCAACAGTGTAGGAGGGTTCCCTTTTCTCCATACCCTCTCCAGCATTTATTATTTGTAGACTTTTTGATGATGGCCATTCTGACCAGTGTTAGGTGATACCTCATTGTAGTTTTGATTTGTATTTCTCTAATCATTAGTGATATTGAACATCTTTTTATGTGCCCATTGGCCATCTGTATATCTTCTTTGGAGAATATATTATATACCCACATATATAAAAACCCTCCACCCAACAAATAGAGAATTCACATTCTTCTCAAACACACATCAAACATTCATAAAATTTGACCAGATATTTTAATGAATCACTATAGTACAGACCACATTCTGTGATCAGAATTTAGTTAAATTAGAAATTCTCATATGTTTGAATACTTAAAAGCACATTCCTAAATAACTCATGATTTAAATAAAAAATTACACACCATTTAGAAAAGAAAAACAAAGAAAATACATGATAAAACTTGGATAATACAGATAAAGCAGTCATTTGAAAGAAAGTTATGACATTAAATGCATTTATTAAAAATTATTTCAGGGGCTTCCCTGGTGGCACAGTGGTTAAGAATCCGCCTGCCAGTGCAGGAGTCACGGGTTCAAGCCCTGATCCGGGAAGATCCCACATACCGCGGAGCAACTAAGCCCGTGCACCACAACTACTGAGCCTGCGCTCTAGAGCCTGTGACCACAACTACTGAAGCCCGTGTGCCTAGAGCCCGTGCTTCACAACAAGAGAAACCACCGCAGTGAGAAGCCCATGCACCACAACAAAGAATAGCCCCCACTCTCCGTAACCAGAGAAAAGCCCACGTGCAGCAACAAAGACCCAACACAGCCAAAAGTAAAATAAAATAAAATAAATTTTAAAAAACTTATTTCAAGTGAATGAACTAAGCGTTCACTTCAAGGACCTGGGAAATGAATAGAGTCAACCTCCCCAAAATACCGTTGATCAATGAATCCAAAAGCTGATCCTTTGAGAAACCAATAAAACAAATTTCTAGCAAGCCACATTGAGAAGAAGATAGCACAAATAATATTAGAAATTCACCCCTGCACCTGGTGATTTGGGACCTATGGAGTGGGGACCAGGCAGTATAACTCCAATGGGGCTGCATTTGCCTGCACATCCTCACCAAGCCACTCAGCCCCACGAGTGTCCAGCCTTAGGACCCATCCAGCTGTGGGGCTAGATGATGTGACTCCAGGTTATGTCACCACCTCTGAACAAATTTTGAAAGAATTTCTCTCTCGAGTTCACCCAACTTCTTTTCTGCCTCTGCTGCCACCATGGTGACCATGAAAAAGCTTGTGGTGAAGGGGGGCAAAGAAAAGAAGCAGGTCCTGAAGTTTACTCTTGCCTGCACCCATCCTGTAGAAGATGGAATCATGGATGCTGCCAATTTTGAGCAGTTTCTTCAGGAAAGAAAGTGAATGGCAAAGCTGGGAATCTTGGAGGAGGTGTTGTAACAATTGAAAGAAGCAAAAGCAAGATCACTGAAACTTCCGAGATGCCTTTTTCCAAAAGGTATTTGAAATATTTCACCAAAAAATATTTGAAGAAGAATAATCTCCGTGACTAGTTATGCATAGTTGCTAACAGCAAAGAAAGTTACGAATTACATTACTTCCAGATTAATCAAGATGAAGAAGAGGAGAAAGATGAGGATTGAAACTCAGTTATCTGGAGTATTTTGTATGAATTCTTAAATAAAATTTCGGAAACAAACAAAAAAAAGAATTTCTCTTTTTTTTGTAATTTATCTTTATTTTTATAATGGATTATAGCTGATTTTCAATGCTGTGTTTCTGCTGTGCATCCACTTGATTCACTTACAGAGAGACATCAATAAATTCTTTTTCAGATTCTTAAAAAAGAAAAGAAATTCAAAGCGGGACATAATTAGAGATACAGCAGAGATTAAGAATATCATTGCTTATACTATACAATTTATAATTGAGTGGCTTTATGTCAATAAATTGAAAACTGAGGTAAAACTTACAATTTACCAGAAAAATACAAATTAAAAAGTTGACTTAAGGAGAAATAGAAAATCTAAATAAATCAGTCATCAACAAAATAGATCAATAGTCCACAGTCTCTCAAACCCTTCCCCTATCCCTTGCCAAAGAAACCATGCCAGGTGGTTTTACAGGTAAGTTTTACCAAATTTAATGGAACAGACAATCCCAAATTATATAATTATTCCCGACAATAGAAGTAAAGACAACCCAGCTTATGAAGTTCCTATGATACTGATACCAAAATAGAAGAATTCTACAGGCAAATTATTCTACAGAAATTTCTACAGAAATTCTACAAATACAAAAATTCTACAGAAAATTATAGATGAATCTCATTTTTTTGAACACTGATAAGGAAATTATGTCCAAGTAATTAGGAAATCAAATCCAGCAGCGTATACAAAAAAAAAAAATACATCAAGCACAAATAAAGTTTACCTCAAATATAAAGGTGCTACTAAAATTTAAAATGCATCTGTAATCTACCTTATTATCAGATTAAGGAAAAGACCCATACGCTCATCTCAGTAGATACAAAAAAAGCATTAAAATGTCAAGAACTATAATTTTAAAACAAAATCTCTTAGCTAACAAAGACTATTAACTTGATGTGGGTATATACCAAGAGTCTATAACAAACATCATATATAATTATGAGACTATAAAAGCAATCCCATTAAAGTCAAGAACATGACATACCTGCTATAACCTCTATAATTAAACATTTTACTACCAGTTCTAGTCCTTATATTTAAAAGGAAAAAAAAGGTATGCAATCATTAGCAAGGAAGAGAACAAAATATTTTCAGACAACATCATTTTTTAAACTAGAATCTCCAAGAGGCTCTTCAAGAAAAAAAAAAAAAATTAGACTAAGTGTTCAGCAATGTTGCTAAATCACAATCAATGTGAAAAATCAATAGCAATCCTATATACCTAAGTAATAGGAAATCCATACACCTATGTAGTGGTGGGGGGCGGGTGTTAAACATTCCATTTACAATTACAATAGAAACAATAAGATGCCCAGGAATAAATCTTACAAAAATGTGCAAGACCTTTATGGCTAAAATACCAAAGGAGCAATAAAAGATTTTAATAAAAATTATGTAATACTAAATTCACAGAAAAATCAATACCATAAGTATTATGATACTCCACAATTAAGTGCAATTTAAATCAAAATCCCAACAAAACTTTTTTTGTGGAATTTGACAAACTAATTCTAAAGTTAATTATAAAGAGAAAAGGTCTAAGAAGATCCAAGACAATTCTAAAAAACCAAGGGAGTGTGATTTATTCCCCAGACAGGAAGATTCCTCATAGAGCTATAGTAATTAGATGGTGCAGTGTTGTAATATGAAGGAGAGCACTGAAGTAGACACAAGTGTGTATGGGACCTTGGCATATGATAGAGGAAGCATTATAGACCTAGTGAATTTGAGGGCTACTGACTTTCTGTACTGAAAGAAATGAAATTAGATCACTATCTCATACCTTATGCCAGCAGTTCTTAAAATTTTTTGGCCTCAGAACTCATTGACACTCTTAAAAATTATTGAAGATCCCTCAGAGTTTTTGTTTATATGGGTTGTATCTGTCAATATTTACCAAATGCTATGATCTGAATGTTTGTGTCCACCCAAAATTCATGTGCTGAAATCCTAAAGTCCCCTATATATAAACAAGTTCCTTTCCAAGAGCACGTTCATAAGTCCAGTTTGTTCTTAAGTCCAACAAAGTTAGCCTACGAACCCAACTAACACAATCGGCTATATAGTACTGCACTGTAATAGGTTTATAATACTTTTCACTCAGATAATACATTAAAAAGAAACAAAAAATAAAACATTTTTAATCTTATAGTACAGTGCCTTGAAAAGTACAGTAGCACCATATAACAGCTGGCATACAGGGGCTGGCATCAGGTGAACAGGCAAGAAAAGTTACTTACTGGAGAAGGGAGAGGCAGTGGGAGATGGTAGAGCTGAAGGATCGTCAGTAGTAGGAGATGGAGGGACTTCCCTGGTTGTGCAGTGGTTAAGACTCTGGGCTCCCAATGCAGGGGGCCCGGGTTCCATCCCTGGTCAGGGAACTAGATCCCACATGCATGCCACAACTAAGAGTTTGCATGCCACAACTAAGGAGCCCACCTGCCGCAACTGAGACCCAGAGCAACCAAATAAATAAATATTTTAAAAAAAAAGGAGACAGAGGGCAAGCTGCAATTTCACTCATGCCTGACATTGACACTGCACGTTCACATCTTTGAAAGTTCACATCTTGAAGGTTTGTATGTAGGGAACTTACTGAATACTTTCCTCGATGTGAGAATACAATGAGAAGCCTGTGACCAGAAAGAGGTTCCCTCAACCAACCATGCTGGCACCCTAAACCTCAGATTTCCAGCCTCCAGAACTGTGAGCAATAAATTTCTGCTCTTTATAAGCTACCCGGTCTGGGGTATTTTGTTATAGCAGCCTGAACCAACTAAGACACTATATTGAAAATTAAAAGTAAGAAATGTATAAAACACATGAACAGATAAGCACACATTCCATTAGCCATCAGAGTGATGACATCATCACATGTCATGTACCCTCTAGAAAATTCTGCTGCTCATGAGAGAATGAGAGTGAAAAAAAGCAAATAATGTCTTAGTATTATTACAAAAATAGTTTTGGTCTTGCAAAACGTCTTGGGGACCCCCGATATCCCCATACTACAGTTTGAGAACCACTGCTCTAAACTAAACTCCAGATGAATTAAGGATCTAAACCTGGGACAAAATAAAAACTTTAGAACTGTTAGAAGAAATTATAGGTGCACACATTATGATCACAGGGGAAGGAAGGATTATTTAAACATTACGTCAAAAGCACAAATTATAATAAAGGAAAAGCCTAATAAATTTGAATACTCCAAATTTAGTACTTCTGTTTGATAAAGTATCTCACACACAGTATTAAAAGGAAAGCCACGGTCTGGGAGAAGATAGTTGTAACATATATGTCAAAGGATTAATATTCAGACAATATAAATTACTTTTATAAATAAGAGAGAGACAAACAACCTGACAGAAAAATAGGTAAAAGAACATATGCCCAACCTCCCTAGTAATCAGAGAAATATAAAGCATCCATCAGATTGGAAAACATTTCTAAAACTCACAATACCAACTGTTGACTATTAGTTGTATGGAAGCAAGAAATCTTACCTACTGCTGTTGGAAGTGTAAATTGGTACAACCACTTAGAAGAGCAGTTTAGAAATGCCTTGTCCAGTTGAAAGTGCACACGTTCTATGATCCAGAAACTCCACCTCTAGATACATAATTTAAAACAAATGTTGAAAAATGCATGAGGATATATTGATTCATTGATTGAATAAATGTTTATCAAGTTCCTACCTGAACCAAGCATCATAGTACGTTTTGGGAATAAAAAAGTCAACAAAGACTGCTCTCATGAAACTAAGTGAAACAGACTTATGGATATATATAGATTAGATATAGATAATAGATATTTTATAAGCCTTAAAAGAAATTATTAGAAGAAGAGTCTATAGACCAGTTCAAGGAGGGTCCAGTACCTTGAAACAAGGTTTAGCAGGGTAAAGGGATGGGGGCTGGAGGTGCTATTTTAGGTAGGATGAATTGGGAAGGCCTTCCTGAGAAGGTGAATTTTAGGAGAGACTTAGAGAAATGAGGGAGCAAGGTCTATGTTTAAGCTCTGAGGAAAGTACATTTCAGGCAAGAAAGCATGGCAAACACAAATGCTCTGAAGCAGAAATGAGCTTGGAACATTGGAAGAAAGAAAGAAAGCCTGTAAGGTAAAGTGGAATCAGCACAATGGGGTAGGATAGAAAACTATTGCAGTAGTGGGAGAGAGACATTGGTGGCTTGGACTTGTTTAAAAGTGTTGAGAAGTGATTGGATTCAGGATACAGAACAGACAACTTGGTGATGGGGATTTGAGGTGTGAGGGAAAAGTTTCAAGGCTGACTGAGGTTTTTGGCCAACGTGCCTGGTGAAGCCATTTACTCAAATAGAGTTAATTAAGGAGTAGGATAAGGTGAAAAGGGGCAGGAAAGGATAGTCACTACAACTTCGTTGGTATTAATAAAACACTGGAAATACCCCCAAGAATGAATATATAGGGTACTGACAAAATACGGTATATTGATTTGATGAAATACTATACAGAAGTTAAAATAACTAGTATCAATACATGGATGAATCTTGAAAATACTCTGCAACATCAAATTGCAGCATATTTAGTATGATACTATTTGTAAACTTTTTTTTAAACATCTTTATTGGAGTATAATTGCTTTACAATGGTGTGTTAGTTTCTGCTTTATAACAAAGTGAATCAGTTATACATATACATATGTTCCCATATCTCATCCTTCTTGCATCTCCCTCCCTCCCACCCTCCCTATCCCACCCCTCTAGGTAGTCACAAAGCACCAAGCTGATCTCCCTGTGCTATGCGGCTGCTTCCCACTAGCTATCTACCTTACGTTTGGTAGTGTATATATGTCCATGCCACTCTCTCACTTTGTCCCAGCTTAGCCTTCCCCCTCCCCATATCCTCAATTCCATTCTCTAGTAGGTCTGTGTCTTTATTCCCGTCTTGCCCCTAGGTTCTTCATGACCTTTTTTTTCCCCTTAGATTCCATATATATGTGTTAGCATATGGTATTTGTTTTTCTCTTTCTGACTTACTTCACTCTGTATGACGGACTCTAGGTCCATCCATCTCACTACAAATAACTCAATTTCGTTTCTTTTTATGGCTGAGTAATATTCCATTATATATATGTGCCACATCTTCTTTATCCATTAATCTCTTGATGGACACTTAGGTTGCTTCCATGCCCTGGCTATTGTAAATAGAGCTGCAATGAACATTGTGGTACATGACTCTTTTTGAATTATGGTTTTCTCAGGGTATATGCCCAGTAGTGGGATTACTGGGTTGTATGGTAGTTCTATTTTTAGTCTTTTAAGGAACCTCCTTACTGTTCTCCATAGTGGCTGTATCAATTTACATTCCCACCCGATTTGTAAACTTTTAAAAAACAGATACCAGATATTGGTTTTGGCTACAAATAAATAAAACAAAAGCATAACAACATGGACTAGATTTGTACCAAATTCATGTTATTGGTTGTCTCTAGGGAATGAGGGAGAGAAGGGAGTGAAGCTGCGAAGGGCACATAGGGAATTTCCCCTTTACTGTACTGAAGGAAAATATGAAAGAGTAACATGTTCATTTTGGGTAATAAGTACATGGATGGTTTATATTATCAAATGTACTTGAAAATGTGTTTTCATGAAAAAAGGGCAAAGAAAGACTGAACAGTGTCTAGGAAGATGGGCCCAAGCCAGTCCCATGCTTCAGTGGAATGACTTCAGGAGCACCTAAAGGCCTGAATGAGTTGACAGCCCAGCAGCACCCAGCATGGGCTAACAGATGGCTTATGCTGGTGATCTACTGACTGCCAGTGCTAATAGATAGTGGCTGCAGTCTATATGGCCTGGGTCCCCAAACCATGTCTATACCCAACCCCTGCCCGTAGCATAAATGCAGTACCCAAACTGAAATTTAAATACAACCCAGAGAAAGGGAGAAAATTGGTTAAGGTTATATTTCTGCCGATGTCAGGATGGACATTGAGTTTATGCTGCATTTTTATGTTAGAAAAGAAGAAAGCAGCATGGGGAACTCTACTAATTCTCTATAATGGCCTATATGGGAAAAGAATCTAAAGAAGAGTGGATATATGTATATGTATAACTGATTCACTTTGCTGTACACCTGAAACTAACACAACATTGTAAATCAACTATACTCCAATAAAAATTAAAAAAAAAAAAAGAAGAAGAAAGCAAGGATGAATAGTGATGTAGATAAATTTCTCATTGGGAAGAAGACTGGGTTGTCTTGGGTTGGGAAGGAAGAGGCAGGGGGAGGTGACCTGATAAACTGAGAGAATATGTGTGGCAGGAATAATGAAATGAACTAACAGGAAGCCCAGGAGCTGTGGTTCTGGTGAGAGGTGTGAATTTACAATTAAGATGCTGAATGGCTCCAACTGGCTGTAACCACGGGACTAGGAGGGTGAAGGTGGAGACAGCTGGGGTCTCCCTCCTTTTCTCCTGATTTATATTTGGTGATCTATAAAAGAAATGTTTTCTCTTTATTTTACAAACAGTAACTGTGAATGCTGGTAATTAAAGTATTCTGTTCATTGTTTAATACTTCATATATCTGCAGAATTACAGAAATCATGAAGCTAGAAAACCCTAGAGAGGTTGTAGTCTTCCCCCTACTTCCAAAGTGTCAAGGCCAGAATTAATGTATATATAAGGACCTCTTGGTATAAAGAGTCTTTAACTTTTTGAGGTAACCTACTTAAATCTCAATCACTTTTGATTTAAGATCAACTTATTATTTTAATCCAATACCTCTCTACTTAGGGACAAGTTCTTGAGTTCAGTAAAATGAGGAGGGAGTTCCCTGGCGGTCCAGTGGTTAGGACTCCGTGCTTCCACTGCAGGGGGCACAGGTTCGATCCCTGGTTGGGGAACTAAGATCACACAAGCTGCATGGGTGTGGTAAAAAAAAAAAAAAAAAGTAAGATGAGGAATTCTGTCTCATATTACAAATGGAAAAGATAGGTAAATGCCCTTTACACTTATCCTAAGTTGTCACTTCCCTAACTATCTTTGGTTCTCAGGTTATAAAAATATACACAATTTTTCCCAAATTGTCAAAGATCAAAGCATTTGATAAAATACTGATTTAATAGAGATTTAAGGAAGTAGCCACTCGTACATAGTGGTGAGTGTATAAGGGATACAGAACAATTGGGAAATATCTTTCAAAAGTAAAAATGTACATACCCATGGACACAAATTCCATTTCTAGGTGTTCATTCAGTGAGTCTACTAATGCAATATAGTTAATAATATGAAAGATTGGCAACAATATATCCCTCAATAGAATGATGAAATAAAATAACACAGGCATTCAGTGAACACCACACGGCTGTTAAAATAATCAAGGCAGTAGCTCTCCATATATTAATATGGAAGGATATTTAAGATATATTGATAAGAGAAAAATCAAGGTAGAAAGCAGTGTGTATATTATGCTAGCGTCTGTGTGAAAAGGAAAGTATGTGTATGTTTGTAAACACATAGAATATGCATGGGAGGATATTTAAGAAACTGGTAGTAATTGTTGCCTCTGGAGAGGAAAACAGGATCACTGAGGGGCAGAGGAAGGAGAGAAACATCCTTTTAATGGTATGCTGTTTTGTGTCCTTTGCATTTTGTATCATGTGAGTATGTTATCTATTTACAAATAAACAAAAAATGAAAAACAAAAAAATCCACAACCATGCAGATAGTCATTTATTTATTTATTAAATGTAAATAGATACTCCCTTACAGTGAATGTTATTCATAAAACACTGCACCAGCAATTCTTGGACTATTGAAAAGAAATATACCACACAGTCAAGCATGGCTTCTTCAAATAGAGCATCATTCTGCAAATTAATTTCCCTTCATGTAAAGACAAGAGGTGACTTCTTAAGTGGTACAATCTGTGGATCATTAAAGAGCCATCTAACCCCAAACATTTTCTATTGTTAACTTCCTCCAGTTCTGGAAACCCCTACCGTGAACTTTCTTTTTTGGGATAAAGGCACTGCATTTTCAGCAAGCCCTTTTTTTTTTTTTTTTGGCAAGCCCTTTTTATGTTGCAAATGCGTAACATGGTAACGTTAGGGTGGATTTATTCATAGTAGTCCCCTAGCAAAAAGCAGTTCCTGAGGAATGAGGTTGGTTTTGGTGGGAGGGAGTTAAAAAACAAAACAAAACAAACAAACAAAAAACTCTGATGCATGCAACTCTGCAAAGGAAAGTGTATATCCTAGAGATGTGCCAAATGATAGTTCCTGGGTAGTAACAGGCATTATAAAGGCACTGAGCGTTTAGGAGAAATGGAGAAAGCATGCATCTCTATAGAGAGTGCAAATATAAACCCCACCCAGTTTTCATGAAGCAGGTATAGTAGCGTGAAGCCCTACACTGAAATTACAGGAAGATCAAAAGTCACAGTAAATGGGTATAGCTTGACAAATGCCGGTGTCCCTCAGTATGTTTGTTTTTTTTTTTTTAGGTATAAGAGTAATATAACCTGTTATAAAATGGTTTCATACACATAATCTACCCCAATATTAAACAATATGTGTTCTGAATAATAGTAGCCTCTTTGGATGTTAATAGATGTTGCTAAATAATGTATTCTATCACCAAATAAGTTTGGGCAACAGTAGTTTAACAGAAGTTTTTTTCTTGGTGAGACATCACAGACCCTATAACATGCAAGTATGTATTTCCCAAAGGGAAGAAAAATATGCAATGTGTCCAAAATTAGCTTCCCACAGATCCTTAAAAAAACAAAAAACAAACAAAAAAAAACACAGCACATCTTATGAACTAATGTTATGCAGGACAGTGGGGAATAGTTGATCCTTCCTATTCCTGCCCTGGCCTCCCATTTCTATCCAGATGATCTCTTCCATCTTGTTTTACCTTACCCTCCCCTGAATCATTACATATGCTCCATTAGGATGTCTATACTTAGAAAATGTTGATGACATCAAAAGTGATGATGACCTTCATACAAAGTCTTCCTTACCACTTACTGCCATATTCCTCTACATGGGTACAGTAGGAGTCTCTGCATTTTCTGACCAGTCACAATGTGTAACAAGACTCAGAGAGATCAGTGTCAGATTGGAGCAAGCCTGGATGTGACATCTCATTGTCAGTGAGGCCTGTTCTTTAGGTGTCATGGTGCTCTCTGTAGTCTGGTCTTGCCTTCTCTTAGTCCTCAAAGACTGGGTTTAGGGCTTGGCCTTAGGCCTTCCTAAAGCAGTCATAGTGCCTTTTTCCACTCTTCCATGTTTGATCATCTAAATTCCTAAATTCTTAAAGGCTAAAATTAAATTTCATTAGAGTTAAAAACTCCAGACCATAGAATGCCACCCATCTCTGGCCACTACAAATGTGACATGACTTGGGAGTGGGATAGCTCTGGCCAACATATTTTCCAAGGGTAAAAGATAGCAGTAGTGGTGGCACTGCTCGTCTTTTTCCTCAAGAGAAGCTGATTATATATATGTAAAATCAGAATAGGGCTTACTCTAGCCCTTAGTGTCCATCTGAACATTTTATCTCATTCAGAAGAATTACGAATCCATCTCTAAAGAGCTTTGAAAAATAATTTGTCTTTACTGAAGTCTTGAAAAGGTAGCAAAGTGGTGAATCATATAACATAACAAACAACAGAATTTTTAAATCCTCCTTTTCTGTTTGTTTCCCCCAAAACACCCACATCACAGAGGAACGGCTGTCAAAATGCTCCTTTTCAGCTTTTTAGTCACTCCCTTTATCTCTCACTTGTCTACTTTCTCTTTCCACTTCCTCTTCCTTCTACATGTTTTCCACTGCAAGTAATTTCTTACCTTTTAAAGCATTAACATAAATCACTTTAGCTTCTTCTCCAGCTATTTTTTCTAGCTCTTATCACCCTTTCTTCATCTACCTTCCCCCACTTAGCCCATTAACTCAACATGGAAGCTGGGGGAGAACAGAGGGAGAGAGAAGATAGTTCTTACATTTTACACTTTTCTTCTGTTATATACATATACACATAACATGTTATACGTTATGATACATATTTAATATGTTATATGTATTATATAACATATAATATGACATATAATATATAACATATATATGATATTATATATGTATATTTTAAAAATATATAATATGTGGAATGTCCAGCAGAGCCTCATTATAACACACTTTGCCACCTGTCTTGTAAGACTGCTAACTTAATGTACTAATCAGGTATTTTCTGATACTCCAGTAACTAGTTCTCTTTTCAAAGTTCATGCCCTTTACTCAATTTCACAGTATAGTGAATGGCATTCTAAGGAGTCTCTCCAAAGATTGTGTAATTAAGCTGAGTGTAATTAAAACAAATGGGCAAAATATCCAGGTATTGGTCATTTATATAAATAAAGCTATCTATCTATCTTGCTCTGGTCTCACATGGGAAGACCCTCTGATGTTTTACTTGTGCTCAGCAAGATAAGGAAAGCACTAAGTAGGAACTAGGTCAGCTGCCTTCCACTGCCTGTCACAGTCATCAAAGCAAATTTCTTAGGCTTAGAAGTTTCGTGTCTTTTAAATGGATTCTGTGTTCTCTTTTCTTCTATACAAACCAGAAAGGTATTTGTAAAACATCCCACTGTCAAGCAAGTTTATACATCACAGTGTGTGTGTGTGTGTGTGTAGGCTTGTGTGATTATTCTCAACTTATTTTTTGGCTTGCATATCTAATTATTTACTAAAAGAATGTTTCATATGTAAACTATGCAAAAACACATATCTAGGCTGAGTATAAGATTTTAGAATCAAAATTAAGAACTTCTTCGGAGAGAAACAAAACTTGAAAAAGAATAGAAAATGTTAGAATATACTTCCCGATCTTCCTGCTGCTTGATCTTGGTCAGAGTGAAATCAGGATTCAGTGGTGAGGACCACATCCTGTTGCCATGGGAATGATTGTACTGTCACAAATTTAGTACTATGACTTCATGGTGAAAAGAAACAGATGGTCTGGAAGAGAATGAAGGCCTAGGGTTTGCAAAATTGTTTGGGGAATAAGCCATCTTAGATCCTTTTTGGAAGTAGGTGGGAGCATAAATAATAAGCAAAAACTACTTCACTGTAGTTTTACAAAAGCCACTGAGCAAGAAAGAGCTTAGCCAGGTAAAACTACAAAGCTCATTTCCAATGGGAGGAAAAAATATTTGAATGTAGGATGAAGCACAGGTAAAACCACAATACAGTTTACAGTATTCCAAAGCTGCCTTTTCACCCTTCGCCAGCCTCTTACTTGACCACTGTTGAAGATAGTAATATCTAGAACCCTTAGGGCCAGCAGTAAGGCCCATATTGGCCACATTTTTTTTACACTGTCCCATTTTTAGGTATTTCTGGCTTTCAGTGTTGGTTTGATTCTGGCATCCCGAGCCATACATTTCCAAACAGCCTCAAGAACACAGGCTTAGATAGCTGCGCTAGTAGGGTTGAGGCCAGCTGTAGGGGTGTATGTAGCCAGCTCATCTTATCCCTGAGTAGTCACGGGTCCAGACCTAATCTCCAGCCATGTTGACACTCTGGAAAATAGTCTCCACTAAAATCATTCATCCTTAGAAATACAGTTTTTAACTTTTTTTTTTTCTTTGCGGTACGCGGGCCTGTCACTGCTGTGGCCTCTCCCGTTGCGGAGCACAGGCTCCAGACGCGCAGGCCCAGCAGCCATGGCTCACGGGCCCAGCCGCTCCGCGGCATGTGGGATCCTCCCAGAGCGGGGCACGAACCGGCGTCCCCTGCATCGGCAGGCGGACTCTCAACAACTGCGCCACCAGGGAAGCCCCTAACTATTTTTTTTTTAATATAAATCTAGTTATTTATTTTTGGCTGCGTTGGGTCTTCGTTGCTGCACACGGGCTCTCTCTAGTTGCAGCGAACGGGGGCTACTCTTCGTTGCGGTGCATGGGCTTCTCATTGCGGTGGCTTCTCTTGTTGCGGAGCATGGGCTCTAGGCACGCAGGCTCAGTAATTGGGGCGCACGGGCTTAGTTGCTCCGCAGCATGTGGAATCTTCCTGGACCAGGGCTCGAACCCATGTCCCCTGCATTGGCAGGCGGATTCTTAACCACTGTGCCACCAGGGAAGTCCAGAAATAGTTTTTGTTTGGAGTAAGGGCAACAAGAGGGATTTCCCATCACTATCAACCTCTGGGAATGATTACCAAGTAAATTAACCAAGAGAAGCTAACAACAGTTAGCAACTAGTACGCTCCAGCCTAAGTGCTTAAGTATTCTTTTGTTGCTGTTTTTTTGTTTGTTTTTTTTGTTTTTTTTTGTTTTTTGCGGTACGCGGGCCTCTCACTCTTGTGGCCTCTCCCGTTGCGGAGCACAGGCTCCGGACGCGCAGGTTCAGCGGTCATAGCTCACGGGCCCAGACGCTCCGCGGCATGTGGGATCCTCCCGGACCGGGGCACGAACCCATGTCCCCTGCATCGGCAGGCGGACTCTCAACCACTGCGCCACCAGGGAAGCCCTTGTTGCTGTTTTGAAATAACTTTAGATTTACAGAAGAGTTGCAAATATAGTTGGAGAGCTCATGAATATCCTTCGTCTAGCTTCCCCTAACATTAACATGTTTTATAACCATAGTACAATGACTGTGAAATTAATATTAGTACAATACTATTAACTAAACTACTAAGTAAATTCTGATTTCACCAGTTTTTCCATTAATGTCCTTTTTCGGCTTTGAGACCCAGTCCATGTTAGACTTGGTCATTGCATCTAAGTTCCCTTAAATCTGTGATAATTTCTCAGTCTTTCCTTGTTTTTCGTGACCTTGACACTTTTAAAGACTACTGATCAGGTATGTTGTAGAATATCCCTAAACTGGGATTTTTCTGATGTTTTCTCATGACTAGACTAAACTTGGAAATGATATCACAGAGTGAAGTGCCCTTCTGATTACATCATATCAGGGGTACCTGGTATCAACATGACATAACTGATGATGTTAATCACATGGTTAAGCTGAAGTCTGCCAGTTCTCTGTACTGTAAAGTTACTATTTTCCCCTTTCCATACTCTATTTGCTAGAAGAAGCCCAGTCCAGTCCATACTCAAGGAGAAGGGAATTAGGCTTCACATTCCAGAAGGATGATTATTAAAGAATTTGTGAACAAATGCTTAAACCACCGCAATAATTAATGTTCTTTTTTGGGGGGTGAGGTACTTTGAAGCTATGCAAATATTCTGTTTCTTCTTAGTTTCACCTGCTAATTTTAGGGGATCTTTCTTGAAGCAATTATCATTGTGGTGCTCTAATGGTGATTTTCAATTTCTTTAATTCCTTCTATATTATTATATGGAATTCTCCTGTAACAAAGATTTGTCTGCCACCCAATTTATTTATTTATTTATTTATTTATTTATTTATTTCACTTATTTATAGCAGTATAGACTCATGGATATCTATTTTATTCTTTGAATTATAATCCAATACTGTAATTATTTATTTTGTTGTTCAGATTGTTCCAATTTTGGCCCCGGGTCCTGTGTCCTTTTGATATACCCTGTGCAGGAAAGAGTTAACACAGCAGGCCAGAGGCTGCTATCTTTAGAAGGGCCTGCTTGCAAGGTTGCCCTTGGCTGGCATCTGTGAACTTGGTTTGTGAAAACTTCCCCACACTGATATGGAAAATTCTCTATACTGGTAAGGTTGTTTTGCCCACTTAAGACACTGAATACCTGTTTGCTTCTGAGAGCCTGGGATTTTGGTAGATGCCAGCTAAAGCATGCCTACATGACTAGTCCCCAAAAAATCCCTAAATGCTGAGTCTTAAATGGGCTTCCATAGGAGAAACATTACACATGTGCCACTGCATTTTCACTGCTAGCAAAGGGAACACACCTAGTGTGTCCTCTCCTGGACCTCTGGTATAGAAAGCCTGTGGGTAGATTTCTCCAGACTCTGGCCAATGTGTCTTTTTCCCTCAGTTATCTGCCATGTAACCTTATTGTGTCACTGTGATAAGTTTTAGTCATTAGTACAATAATATGTTGAGCCCTGTGAAGTCCTTCTAGCATAATACAGAATGTGTGAGCAGTCTTGGATGCCCCCAAAGACCTTATCCCTTAAGGGACATGCCTTATCCTTTATTTTTTTAGCACTTCCTTACTTTGTGACACTACAAGAAGCTCCAGACTTGTATTTTGCTCATCCCAGTCATAGAATCAGCCATTTCTTCAGAGTCTTGGTTTCTTTATTGGAGAACAATAATTAGAAACAAGATTGGGGTGCTCATCGCTAATGGGGTGCCATTGCTTCTAGGCCCTTTGAGCAGATAGAAAGGGAAATGTATGTATGTTTGCTAACTCATATGTACACACAAATTTATATTTATTTCTGTATCTTTCTACCTGTGTATACACACGTGGTGAATTCATACATATAGAATCAGTTTTAATCTAGAACTACAGGGTTCATTCTAGCCTTCTCTGCTTGTTTGTAACTTCTTTCTTTGACAGTGAGAAACATGGCTTTCATTAGCTACAACTTATTTACTTATTTGTTCAACCCTAGTATACATGCATAGTAGTTTCAGAATTGCTAACTTATACCCCTGTGAGAAACAAATTTACCAAGGGAAGTAAGGCATTTATGTACAGTTGCATTTACTTTAGCCTTATGATAGCCAGTCAAAACACATTTCCAACATTACTTTGGTCAGCTCATTTTCCCCCATCCATTTCAGTTAGGTTATATCATATATTTGTAATACAGTTACATTTGTTAGTCTGCATTCCATCCTGGGATCCTCCCACCCTTACCCCCACCATCCTGGTTGATTCTGAAAATTTGCATACAGTAAATTTCACTCTTAGTTTTACAGTAAATTACACCTTCTTAGACTAGGTGTAACATTCTATGGGTGTTGACAAATGCATAGAGTCACATATCCACCACCACAGTGATTTCCAACACCTAAAATGTGCCTTGTGCCAGCCCCTTTGCAGTCAACCTCTTCCCAACTCCTGGCAACCACTAATCTGTATTTTCTGTCTCTACGGTTTTGCCTTTTGCAGAATGCCAGTTAAATAGCACCATACAGCATGTAGTCTTTTAGATCCGGCTTCCTTCACTTACCAAATGCATTTAAGATTAATCTATGTTGTTGTGTGAATCAAGAGTTCATTTTGTAAAAATTGCTGAGTAGTATTCCATTGTACAGAGGTATTACAATTTGTGAATCTGTTCACCTCTGAGGACATCTCAGTTGCTTCTAGCTTTTAGTGATTATGAATAGAGCTACTGTAAATGTTCGTTTACAGACTTCTATATGTACAAGTTTTTCAATTCACTTTCATAATTACCTAGGGTTGGGATTGCTGGGCCGTATTATAAGTGTATGTTTTACTTTGTTAAGAAACTACAAATTACCTGTACCATTTTGTATTTCCACAAGCAATGACTGAGAGTGCTTGTTGCACAGCATTTTAACCAGCATTTGGAATTGTTAATTAAAAAAATTTTTTTAGTCATTCTAGTAGGTGAATAGAGGTATCTTATTGTAATTTTCCTAATGATTAATGACTTTGAGCATCTTTTCATATGCTTATGTGCCATTTGTATAATTTCTTTGGAAAAGTAGCTCAACTTTTTTTTGGGGGGGGTGTTTTCTTGTTGAGTTATAGCAGTTTTTTATACTCTGGCTCTAAGTCCTTTATTGGACATGTGAATTGCAAATATTTTCTCCAGCTCTATAGCTTGTCTTGTCATTCTTCTTAACCATGATTGTTCGTTTGTTTGCAAAGCCAAACTTTGTAATTTTGATAAGACCAGTTTATCAATTTTTTCTTTTTTTTTCTTAATAAACTTATTTATTTATTTTTGGCTGCGTTGGGTCTTCGTTGCTGCGTGCAGGCTTTTCTCTAGTTGCGTTGAGCGGGGGCTACTCTTCATTGAGGTGCACGGGCTTCTCATGGCGGTGGCTTCTCTTGTTGTGGAGCACGGGCTCTAGGTGCGCGGGCTTCAGTAGTTGTGGCTCAGGGGCTTAGTTGCTCTGCGCTATGTGGGATCTTCCCGGCCCAGGGCTCGAACCCGTGTCCCCTGCATCGGCAGGTGGATTCTTAACCACTGCACCAGCAGGGAAGCCCAATTTTTTCTTTTTATGGATTGTGCTTTTGGTGTTATATCTGAAAACTTATCACCAAATCCAAGATGATGCAAATTTCTATATTTTCTTCTAGAAACTTGATATTTCTATATTTTACTTCGAGATGTATGGTCCACTTTGAGTTAATTTTTGCATAAGGTGTGAAGTCTGTGACATGGTTCTTTTTTTTCCCCCCTTTCTTTTGCATATGTATGCTGAATTGTTTCAGTACCATTTATTGGAAAGACTATACTTTCTCCATTGAACTGTCTCGGCACACTGTTAAAAATCAGTTGATTATTTCTGCCCTCTTCTGTTCCATTGATCTATGTGTCTATCCTTTTGCCAATTCCACACAGTCTTGATTACTGTAGCTTTATGGTAAATCTTAAAATTGATATATATAAGTGTATATATACTATATAAATATAATGTATATATTGTATCCTGTTTAGTTATAACATCTGAGTCTACTTATGATGATTGTTTTGTCTATTCAGGCTGTCAGCCTATTGTATTAAATGCATTATCTCAAAGTTTTCAAATGCATCTAAGAGTTCAAAGAGGATTTTTTAAATGTGTTTATATTTTATGATCGTCTAAGATTATTCTCAATCTTGTCATATAATGTTAGTCCCCATGTTTGTTTCTAGGTGAGTTTGTACTAATGAGTAACCTAAAGTAACAGCATATAATATTAAATGAGTGGAAAAGCATGTCAGACTCTTATTAATTTGCATCTCTTAAAGTGTTAATAAGTGTCCTGCATATATGGCTGTACTCATATTGATTAGTTTCACCAGTTATGTGGGCAAAACTAGCTTTTAAAGTGATAAAGTTAATTGGAAAGATGTTTTCACAGAAAAGTACTTTGGCTTAAGTTATTTAATAACTTGAAACTTTGATTAAAAGTGATGAAAATGGGGCTTCCCTGGTGGCGCAGTGGTTGCGAGTCCGCCTGCCAATGCAGGGGACACGAGTTCGTGCCCCAGTCCGGGAAGATCCCACATGCCGCGGAGCGGCTAGGCCCGTGAGCCATGGCCACTGAGCCTGCGCGTCTGGAGCCTGCGTGTCTGGAGCCTGTGCTCCGCAACGGGAGAGGCCGCAACAGTGAGAGGCCCGCATACCGCAAAAAAAAAAGAAAAAAAAAGTGATGAAAATGACATAGTGCCAACTAATGTGTAGCGGCTGACCTAATACGTAAATTTACTTGCATCATGTGAAGGATAAATGATGTCATGCTAATTATTTAAAAGCAGTGCTTCTAGCAGTTTTAATAGAGGAGTAGGAGAATTAAGTAATCTGCACCATAACAGTTTCATATTGCAAGTGGTTATATTGCTTCAATATGGTTTTCATCAGCCCAGTTTTAACAGGTTATTGGCAGAAGTGTGGTAGCACAAACTTAAAAAAAGAATTTTGTACTAGCTAGTATTTTTCCCAGAATTGTATTTTGGGGTACACTATTGAATAATGAAAAATCCAATATTGGATTTGGAGTTAAAAACAAATTTATGGTTTAAAATGAAGAGCAGTAACAATAACAACAGCCCAAATTTTAGTCAGTCAATCTCAAAATTATATTGTCTCATTGCTTTCTCCCCCTTACTTGGAATTGGCATCTGAGTCCTTTGAACAGAGGTAGCCCTCTGATGTACTTAAGGAGGCAAGTTGGTGATCTATAATGGCACCAGGGCACTTGGCAAAGGAAACAAGTAGGACTTGAAATCCATCTAGAGGAAGAAGCGTCTTATCTAATTTACACAGAGGTGTCAAATGGGGTAATGGCGGCCCTACTTGAAGAATCCTTTTGTTTGCTAGGTCTGTTGTATCAGTCAGGATACATATAGCTTCAAATCACAGAACATGTGACAAATAATGGCTTAAGCAATTAGCACATTTATCTGGAGACAGATGGTTCCAGGGTTGGGAAGCAGCTCAATGATGTCATTAAAGATATATCAATGTATATATATCTTTTTAGTTCGACATCCTTGAGTGTTGAATGTTCCTCCTCAGAGAGTCATCTCATGGTAACAGAATTGTTGCTGCAGCTGCAAGATCACATTTTCATACAATTGTATTGAACTCCCATCTCTTGTTTCTACCAGGAATAAACATCATTCCCAGGAGTAAATTACTCCTCCCACCCAAGTCTGATTTCCCTCATGTGTCATTGGCCAGAACTGGGTCACATAGCCACACTGGCCCCAAAGAGAGCTGGGAATGGCAGCCTAAAAAAAGGAAGAAGAGAATTGGTAAACAACGGTGTCTACCACCCGCATAAAAGAAAAGTATCTTTCTTACCATCTGTCTCAAAGGCCACCTCCAAGTTTGGTGAGCAAAACAGCAGCTCAACCACCCTCTTCTTTGACTCTGGAATTTCTTTCTTAAATAACTTTGCAATCTCTATATTATCACACTCATTCAGACTAATTGGAAAGAAGATAAATTGAATTAGTTTGATATAAAAATATAGAATAATTTTAGTAACTTGTGTGTCTATCACTTTAAAGAGCACCTTTTCAGTGAGGACTGGGCTAACCAGAGAAGGCCAAGAACTAATCCTCCAGAGGAAGCATTAAGCAATGAACACTAATCACCTGGGATAAATGTACTCTTTGTACCCAAATGGCTCTACCAAGCTTCTTAAACATTTTTTTCTGTACTCCCCCTGCAACCCCGTTTAAGATGTGCATCTTTTATGTGTATGTAGAGGAGTGGCTAATCAAGGGAGCAACTAAAGGAAACTTCGCTCATCCCCGCAATTCCAAAATCAGGGCCAGATGCATCTGTGTTTATCGTCATGCCAGTTACCCAGAGGACAGAGGACTGTCATCCTCTCACCAGATACTTAAGTGTCCTCCAGGCAGAGGAAATAAATAGTAGAACAACTCCTTTTGATTCCCCTAATTGACTGCTTATTCATCCTTCCCTCTCCCATGCCACTTCTCAGTAGCTATTTGTCCATGACTCTGCCCCAGTGGAGACAGCTCTCTCTGTTCCCCAAGCAAGAGCGCTTGCCTATCTTCAGTTTAGAGTAGGACTGACAGAGATGATAGGAAGTATGAGAGCTGAGTGGGACCGTGTGGAAGGGGCCCCCTGTAAAGAAGGCATCCCCTTCACCATGAGTCACACCAGAGCACTCAAAGGGTCCTGTCTTTAATGTGACCTTAGAACCAAAACTTACCCTTACTTTGCCCCAGTGCCTTTCTCTATGATGAGTAATGAGAACTCAGCCAGACTTTCAAGCACAAGAATGACTTTACTATACAGTATGGGAACATCAAGCCAAGACTATTTACAAAATGCCAATTTTACCTATGCAGTGTAGAGACTGAATCCACTTTGCTCCTTAACTCCACTGCCAGGCCACTCAGGTCCTACCTCTCAGGGCTTAGTGACTGGGAAAGAACAAAGAAAGGCACCTCCTAATTCTGAGTAAGGCAAAGGTCTTGATGACTGGGCTCTACAGCCTCAGATTTAAAATAGCATGGTTATCATCCTTGACAGTCTGAATTCCTCAATTCTCCCTCATTCTTAAGCCAAAGTGATTTCTGTAGCCAGCAGCCTGGAGTAGGACACTGGAATTTGGAATCAAGGGTCTGATCTACTCACTTACTAGCTGTAACCTTGAGGAAGTCAGTTAAACTCCCTGAGCCTTGCTTTCTTTCCTCATATGAAAAATCCATAACAGAGCCTGCAAAAGCTTAGTTCACAACATCATTTATTACAAGAATCAAATAGAATAACATGTGTGAAAGCACTGTGAGCTCTAAATGGCTCCACACATATAAACAATTATTGGATCAAGTTCGTCATAAAAACTGATTATTAATTCTGCTCTGCTATTCCCTTGTAGAACCCTAGGGTTCTGTACTCATTTTTCTCTCTCTCTTTTCTCAGTCATCATCTATCATTCTGCTTGATTCATCCTTCCCACCATCTCCCTTCCCCTACTCGGGAAACACACACACACAAAACCTATAATTCTTTCACCCATTATTCTAATTCCTGTCAATCAATTGCTTATTCATTGCATATTTACATTTCCAAAATAACTGCATTTACATATAATTTGCTCTTGCCTACACAAAAAGTGGGTACAGCTAGATACAGCATTTAAGGTGATGTGTCATGTAGGTTTCAATTCAGGAAACAGAAACAACTCTAGGTATTTCAAGCAGAAAGGGATTAAAAACAAGGGACTATGTGCTTAGGAAATTCTTTGGGAGTACTAAAGAAACTGAAGTTAGGTGCCACCACATGACTCTAGATTTCAAGGGCACACCATGATAGCTGCAGTCCACAGGAAGCTGCCAAACTGCTTCTCAACACCCATGACTTCGGTGACTAGAATTTAGGGACTACTGGATGTGGGTTCTGGCTTCAAACACACATCAACAGTGTTGCTTAGCAGCAAGAGCAGCAGTAAGATGGCTTTCTCATCACTTTTGCCTTCCAAATCTCACACAGGACATCCCCTGGTAGAATGTAATTAGTATCCAGAAGTCTGACTGCCAGAGAGTCTGAGGAATGTTGTTTCTAACTTTTCAGGCCCTAAAGTTCAGGAACAAACATAGAGGGCTTTGAAGATGGATGTCTACTTCCAGCTGACAATAACCTGTTCCAGGGTGTGACTTTATTCCTTCCAGAATGAACAACACAACCGTGGTCTAAAAGAGAGCTTGAGAGGAGAGGGGAAGAACAGGCCCACAGATCTTATAGTTACAGATCTTATAGTTACAGGCCTTACTAATACCTGGTAGGATTTATTTGGTGCAGTCCTTTTCTTAGTTTTTAAGACATCCAACTCAGAATAGGAGTAAAAAATTATGCACAGGGTGGAGCCAGTCATAAGGAAAAATCATTCCACATGTATGAAACCAGTAGTTTTTGAGCCGTTGCTATGTGCCAGACTGTAACAGTCACTGGGGTATAACAGCGAACAAGCTAGAAGCTGTTCCTGCTCTCATTGAAGTTTGGGGTGAGTTGGGAACTAGCAGTGCCAGGTTGACTACCCAGGTTCAAAGCCTGCCTCCCCCACTTATTAGCTGTGTGAACTTAAACAAGTTACTCGTGTAAGTCTCAGTTTCCTCAGCTGTAATGTATAATCAAAGAACCTATTATACTTAACTGAGATTCAGTGAAAATTAAATGGGATAATGAATGCAGAGTGCTAAGCACACTGCCTGGTTCATGCTAGGGTCTGAATAAATGTTGGTGAAGAGTGTGAGCAAATCAAAAGGCAATCACCATGCAGGACACTGTGATAATGCTGTGATACAGAAAAAACCAGCACCTATGAGGAGAGGCATTAACTCAGACCTACGGGGCTCACAGAAGGCTCAGGAAATAAATTAAGTCGATTTAGGTTTGCGTTTGCTGGCTAAGAGAGAGCATGCCACATTTGATGCCTAAAAGTAGTTCATTGTGGCTGGACTAAAGGGAATAGGGTGAAGAGAGGGGGCAGTTAGGAGCCAGATCATGAGGGGACTTGTTAGACTTTTAAGAGTTTGGATAGTATTCTGAGGACTGCGGGAAGCCATTGAAGGATTCAAAGCCAGAGAGTGATACGATTTGATTTATATTTTAGGGAAATATCCCTTTGGCTGGAATATGAAAAATGGCTTAGGGAAGGGAAAGATTACTGGCAGGAAATCCAGCCAGAATTCTTCGGTAATTAAAGAGAGAGAGAAAGGTGGCCTGAAGCTGAAAAGTAGCAGAAAGATACAGAAAAATGGAACAATTCTGGAGATATTTAGGAAGTAATTGGCTGGAAAGTAAGGTATGCGTTTTTTTCCCCCACTATCCCACCTCTTCCCTTTGTCTTGCTTTAATCACTTATTTTTTTATATAAATTTATTTATTTACTTATTTGTTTATTTTTTGGCTGCTTTGGGTCTTCGTTGCTGCGTGCGGGCTGTCTCTAGTTGCGGTGAGCAAGGACTACTCTCCGTTGCAGTGCACGGGCTTCTCATTGTGGTGGCATCTCTTGTTGCAGAGCACGGGCTCTAGGCGCACAGGCTTCAGTAGTTGTGGTACGTGGGCTCAGTAGTTGTGGCTCACGGGCTCTAGAGCGCAGACTCAGTAGTGGCGCATGGGCTTAGTCGCTCCGCGGCATGTGAGATCTTCCCGGACCAGGGCTCGAACCCATGTCCCCTACATTGGCAGGCAGATTCTTAACCACTGTGCCACCACAGAAGCCCCCTATTCACTTCTTTACTCATTTAAATTGGGAAACAAAAATTCTTTAACAAACTTATTTTCTTAGGTAACAGATCAGTGCTGTAATAGTGGTCTCCAGATGCAGATACCCCATGCTAGTTATTTAACATAGTGGAGACATTAGTATTGCAAATTTAGGGCCACATGGAAAAAAAAAAGATGGAGTGGGGACTGTATTTGCATTTGGCTTTTGCTTTGGTGACCCTCACATTCTGCAGCATAGTTTAGTGATCACCATCCATTCTCTTGTTAGGATAGTCTTTTTTTTTTAAATGAGGTGTAATTGGGAATTCCTTGGTGATCCAGTGGTTAGGGCTCCACGCTTTCACTGCCGAGGGCCCAGGTTCAATCCCTGATCAGGGAACTAAGATCCCACAGGCCACAAAGCATGACCCAAATAATAATAATAATAATAATAATAATAATAATAATAATAATAATAATGTGTAATTGGCATATAACATTATATTAGGGAATTCCCTGGCAGTCCAGTGGTTAGGACTCCTCAGTTCCACTGCAGGGGGCATGGGTTCGATCCCTAGTTGGGAAACTAAGATCCCACAAAAAAAACAAAACAAACAAACAAAACCCCCCAAAAAACATTATATTAGTTTCAGCTGTACAACATAATGATTTGATTATATGTATGTATTGCAAAATGATCACAATAAGGCTAGTTAACATCTGTCCCCATACATAGTTACAAAAAATTTTTTTCTTATGATGAGAACTATTAGGATCTACTCTCTCAGCAACTTTCAAATATGCAGTACAGTACTGTTAACTATAGTTACCATGCTATTCATTATATCCCAGGATAATCTTTTGATCTGAGCTTCTTCTCTAGAGCCATTGTAGAGGTAATAAAAGGTATCATGTCACACCATCTTTATCATTCCTCCTCTAGTTCCCGGGCCTGTTTTTCATGGGGGAGTTTAATTTTGGAGTGTTCAGGGTATTAGAAGTGGAACCCCGACTGCTTTCTACATCTTCTATGTTTGGGAAATGATGGGATTGAAATTCTAGGTTATATCTGACTTAACCAAATTGTGAGGTATTAATGTAATGGAAAAAATATTTTGTATTTTACATCCCCTATCCTTTATTTAATGCTCCCTTGAGCCGAATGTGTTTTCCATTTGGGTGACTTAAAGGAGGGAGGCAGAGATATTCTCAGATGCCATTTCAAGGAATTATTTTACTTCTTAATCAATTATACTTTTTGCTAAGTCTGTTAGAACTGATTTTTCTGTCTCTTGGGAAAAGAGATCTTTGGTCTCAAGATGAAAGTAATGATTTGTACATGCCCCTCACCCTATTATCTGAAAGAAGTCATGATAAATAAATCAGCAAATATCTGAGTTAGTTGAAGAAATTTGTTTTTTTTTGTTTTTTTTGTTTTTTGCGGTACGCGGGCCTCTCACTGTTGTGGCCTCTCCCGTTGCGGAGCACAGGCTCCGGATGCGCAGGCTCAGCGGCCATGGCTCACGGGCCCAGCTCTGCAGCATATGGGATCCTCCCGGACCGGGGCACGAACCCGTATCCCCTGCATCGGCAGGCGGACTCTCAACCACTGCGCCACCAGGGAGGCCCGAAATTTGTTATTTTTAATGGTATACAATGCTTATTGGTTATAAAGACCCATGTACTTTTTTTCTTTCACTGTGGTGCCAGCAAAATTGGCATGTTTATAATTGATAATCAGGTTTTAAAATTTGGAAACATCTTTCATTTTTGAAATATGATTAGAATAATTAGAGAAATTATAAGTTTGAGTGAGGCTTGGGAGATTTAGAGCTAGAGGAAGGAGGATGTTAATCTTGGGTACATTTTTTTTTTTAATCTTGGGGACATTTTTCATCCCACAGATGTAAAAATATCTCCTTGGGGGGAAAACGGGAGAATAATGCCAATCACTTTAGCTGTATCCCTGAAGATGTTTATCTTGAAGAGAAGTGGAGAAAACAAAGGAGAAAGAACTATACAAATGTAGAGAACTGAAGAGAATCCCAAGGAGTCATGGTTTTCTCAGAATAATATTTTTTTCTCAGAATCATTTTTACCAGGAAACATGAAATAAATATTCAATACCTGACTTGATCCCAGGAACTAGGGAGCCACATTTGTGTGTGTGACTTTGTGCATTTCCTATGAAGGATGATCTCTAATATTACTTTGGAACCCAGCTTCATAAACATGGAATAGTTTTACCCTGATTTGTGATGTAAATGGATGATTAATCCGGACTAGATAAATAGGGAGATAAGTGAGCATACATACCCACACTGCTAGACTTTACATATGCACCTTTCAAATCAGACCCAATAGACACTTAAGCCTGTCCATCAGAATAGATTTTTTTTTTTTTTTTTTTTGCGGTACGCGGGCCTCTCACTGTTGTGGCCTCTCCCGTTGCGGAGCACAGGCTCCGGACGCGCAGGCTCAGCGGCCATGGCTCACGGGCCCAGCTGTTCCGCGGCACGCGGGATCCTCCCGGACCGGGGCACGAACCCATGTCCCCTGCATCGGCAGGCGGACTCTCGACCACTGCACCACCAGGGAAGCCCTTGAATAGATTTTTTTTGCAGGGAAGGTTCTGGGTTGGACTGTCTGCCTTGAGCCATTTGGAAACTGAACTGGCTGGAGCAGATTGCAAGGTTTAGGTTGTGGGAGAATGACTCAGTCTCCTTTTCAGCCTAAAGCAATTAACCAGTTGTTGGAAACTTGAAATATTGAACCAAATTATATTACCTAAGTTAAAATAAGCACTCCTGAGGATAGATCACGATATATATTAAGGTACATGTATTATGCAAGGGTTGACATTCCTATTTCTGTATCTTATGGACCAGCCTTGGAATCTTCACTGAGAATAAATTTGTTGTTAGTATGTTTTTTGGTATTTGTTTTCATTGGTTGATATATATTTACACTATCAGCACATTCCCAAAGCCATTACCCTCTAAGATTGGAACTGCCAGAAACATCCTTGACAAACTCATCAATAGAAACACTGAACACTTAAAAACAGTAGGTATTTTGTATGGAACAACTGTGAAGTTTGACCTAAAGCTGAGGACATGCTTTAAAAAAAAAAACAAAAAACAACTCATTTACTCACACATGGTCTTATTTGATCCATATAGGACCCCTATAAAGCACACATGGCATGTATTATGGTATAGTAGTCCCCACTTATCAATGGGGGATACGTTCCAAGACCCCCAGTGGATGCCTGAAACTGGGGATAGTACCAAATCCTATATATACTATATTTTTCCCTATACGTAAAAACCTATAATAAAGTTTAGTTTATAAATTAGGCACAGTAAGAGATTAACAACAATAATAATAACGTAGAACAACTACAACAATATACTGTAAAAGTTATGTGAATGTGGCCTGTCTCTCAAAAATTTCTTCTTGTACTCTATCACCCTTCTTGTGATGATGTGAGATAATAAAACATCTACATGATGAGATGAAGTGAGATGAATGACATAGCATTAGGCTACTATTGACATTCTGAGGATTTGTCAGAAGAAGGATCATCTGCTTTGGCTGATCCTGGATCATCCAGCCATGACAATATCTATGGTTAGATGTCAGGAACGGATTATGTTGGTGGTTGGGGGTCCCAGGCAGGATGGAGGCAGAGGGCGTGAGATTTCATCATGCTAATCACAATTTAAAAGTTATGAATTGTTTATCTCCAGGATTTTCCATTTAATATTTTCAGACCAAGGTTGACCACGCATAACTGAAACCTCAGAAAATGAAACCAAGGATAAGTGTGGACTACTGTATTTCCAGTCTTAGCAATAAATGACTTGCCCAAAGACAAACAATTAGCAAATGACAGAACCAAGATTTGCTTTCAATGTTTTTCTATTCCAGTTCCTGAGCCCTCTTTGGGGATACACAAATTAGAGATAAGCACAAATAAAATTACAAGAGACAATGAGAATCACAACCAGTTAATCTAATCTATAGAATTTAAACTGTTACTTAAGACATAACCTACAAGACTGAAACATATTTATTGCATTGTGTTACAAATTCACGTTTCATTGTTACTCTCTCAGCACTGGGCTGGTAAAAAAAAGATTTTTGTACTTGATTCATTGGTAAATATTTATTGACCACTGTTCTGTGTGGGAATGTTGAATTGGACTTTTTTCTTTCTTTCTTTTTATTAAAATTAACTTGTAGAGTTGAGTGAGTGTCCAGTCATTCCAGCAAGTTACACTGAATTTTGTTACCTACTTTTCCATTTTTCCTGGGTAAAGGAGGGAAAACCTGAACACTTGGTATGGCAATTCTCAGTCTGTTCTTCAGACCTCTGCTACAAAGTTCCATTCTCTCATTTATAAAATAAGTATCACTTATTGACCATCTATTATATGCTAGGTGTTCTACATGACTGGTAATCTTCACATCTCTGTGGTTTGGTGGGTATAGTTATCCTCATTTTTATGAATGCAGTTAGTCCAGGTATACCTTGGAGATATTGCAGATTTGGTTCCAGACTACCACAGTAAAGTGAATATTGTAATAAAGTGAGTCACATGAATTTTTTGGTTTCCTAGAGCCTATAAAATTTCTGCTTACACTATACTGTGGTCAATTAAGTTTGAAATAGCATTATGTCTAAAAAAAATGTACATACCTTAATTAAAAAATACTTTTTTGCTAAAAAATGATAACCATCATCTGTGCCTTCAGTGAGTCATAATCATTTGACTGGTGGAGGGTCTTCCCTGGATGTTGATGGCTGCTGACTGATGAGGGTGATGGATGCTGAAGGCTGGGGTAGATGTGACAATTTCTTAAAATAAGACAGCGATGGAGCTTGCTGCATCAGTTGACCCTTCCTTTCACTTGAACACTTAGAGGCCATTCTAGGGTTATTAATTGGCCTAATTTCAATATCACTGTGTCTCAGGAAATAAGGAGGCCCAAGGAGAGGGAGAGAGATGGGGTAACTGCTGGTCAGTAGAGCAGTCAGAACACATTTATCAATTAAGTTTGCCGTCTTATATGGTGTGGTTCATGGTGCTCCAAAACAATTACCGTAGTAACATCAAAGACAACTGATTGCAGATCACCATAACAAATATAATAACAATGAAAAAAGTTTGAAATACTGTGACAAAGAGACCCAAAATGAGCAAATGATGTTGGAAAAAAATGGTGTAGATATACTTGCTTGACTCAAGGTTGTCACAAACCTTCAATTTGAAAAAACGCAATGTCTGTGAAGCTCAATAAAACAAGGTATGCCTGTATAGCATAGCAGTGAAACAAGATGAAACAGTGGGCTTGGATCAACAGCAGGGCCTTCAACCAAAACTACCAGGGTTTGAATTTGACTCCATACTTACTAGGACCAGTTATTTCATTTCTCTGTTCTCCCTTATGCTCATCTCTAAAATGGAATAAAATTATTTGAACTCATAGAATTATGGTGAGTGTTAAATGAATTAACATCTGTAAATGGCTTATAATGCCTGGGCTTCTACTGATATTCAGTGAATGTTAGCTACTGTTGCTAATTTGGTGTGCCCCAGGACTGAATCTGAGGGCCTCTTTTCTTCTATGTATATATATATATATATATATATATATATATATATATATATATATATATATATATATATATATATATGTTACTCCTTAGGTGACCTCATTTAATCCTTTGGTTTTAAATATAAAACTATACTGATGACTCCAAAATTTATACTTCCTGCCAAAATGGTACTTTTCAAATGTAAGTCAGCTCATGTAACTTCTCTATTCAGAACCCTCCAGTGACTTCCTATCTCTCCCAGTGAAAAAGCCAAAGCCCTCACCAGGGCCTATGAGGCCCTATTGATCTGTCTTACTTTTCCACTTGCTTTCTTTTCTGCAGCCACATGGGTGTGCTTGTCGAAGACTCTCAAACAGTCTTGCTCCTCAGGCTCTTTGCACTTGCTGTTCTGCCAGGTATGTTCTTCCCCAGATATTCAAATGACACATTCCTTCACTTCTTTCAGGTCCCTGCTCAGATCCCATCCTATCAGAGAGGTCATCCCTGACCACCTTGAATAAAGGAGAATTTCCCTTTCCTTTTCTTCTCATCCAGCTTTATTTTTCATTATGGTATCCGTTACCATTATGTTTATTTTATTTTTTAATGGTCTGTTTTGCCCTCTAGAATGTGAGCTGTATTAAAGCGGGGACTTTGTTTTGTTCACAGCCTCTAAGTATCTGGCACGTGGCAGACACTCAATAAATATTTATTGCCCAGCTAATAAGTGTCAGAGTTTCCTACCCAAGTCGGGCTCCCCTCAACATCTCCTGCTCTTCTGTCCCCCTAATCTGCATCCCCGGTGAGGGAAGATACATCAAATTACAAATATACATCAGTTCTTATGACTTATCTTTAAACTGGAAATTTTATGCATATTAGGATCAATTTGCTGTTCAGCATAATTTAACAAATATTTACTGTACACCAACTACATGCTCTTAAATAAGAAACAATGACCAACCCACTAAAATAGGTAGAAATTTATCCAAGAATCTTGAAACCCCAAAAAAGTAAATATTTGTACTTGTGGATCTCTAAGTTCAGAATTATTATGTGTACCTAAAACTAATACAATGCATATGTCAATTATATCTCAGTTTTTTGAAAGGCTATTTAAAAAAAATCTCAAATTATTAGGTTTATTTATTGTATCAGAATAGAACATTGGTCATCCCTGAAACTTCCTTTCTCCATCTTTCTCATTCTCAGTCCACTCATTTACTAAACCAAATTTCTAGACATTTTCCTAGATTTCTCTTTCCCTCATCCTTCACATCCAATCCATTTGCAAAGACTGTAAACTTTATCTACAAAACTTATCCTGAGACCATTTGCTTCTCATCAGCTTCACCTCTATAAAACCTAGTCCAAGGACAACTGCACCTGCTTAGACTACCAGGAGGATTTCCTAAATGCTTTCCTTACCTTCCAGTTTTCCACCTAGCAGCCAGAGTGATCTTATAAAAATGTAAATTACTTATCACTTCTCTGCCTAAAAGCTTCAGTGGTTTCCTTTCGTTATTCCTCTCTAAGTTATTCCTCTTAGAAAAACATCCAAACCCTACCCTAGCCTACAAGCCCTACTTGATTTGGTCCTAATCACCAGTCCAATCTTCTCTCTTAGCATTTTTCCCATTATTCATGCAGTCTGGTCACACTGGCCTTCTTTCATTTCTAGGAGCACAATGAGCCCTTCCCTGTCCCAGAATACTTGTACTAGCAACTCCTTGTCATTTGGGTCTCAGTTTAAATTTCACCACCCCAGAGAGGTCTTCCCTAACTTCTTCATTTCAAGTGGTCCCCTCTTCTCCATTCACCCTTTATTGTGCCAGAGAGTGAACTGCATTCACTTATTGTGCATTGCACAATTGCCATGTAATATTCCCTTCTATGTTTGTTTATTGTCTATCTCCTTCCAGTAGAATGTAAACTTGATGAAGACAGGGACTTTGCTTTATCAGCAGTGTTTATAACAGAGCCTAACACATAGTGGGCACTCAAGGAACACTTGTTGAATGGGTAAATCTTTGTCTCAATTTTGATAGCTTATGTAAGATCACAATAATTTTCTAACACAGCTTTAGTAACTCTGTCACATCCATGTTCTCATTGCTTCAACCCACAAAAGGAGCAGTATGCCAGGGGAAGGATTCAGGTTCTCCCTATTTCTTGGCAACCACTAGGTCAACCTCTGGACTCAGTTCAGTAGTTCAAAACCATGAGATAAGGGGGGAAAGACGGGCAGAAATGAATACTCCTGAAATGACCAATTGTCATTTCCCCGCTTAAAATTTTGAGGAGAGAAAGAAAACAGTTCTTAAAATCGAACACTTTTGGAGTTGGAAATGTTCGAGAAAGTAGGTGTGGACAGAAAAATGTCAGATTGAGGGAGGAAAACTAATTCAGAAGGAGGTAAGAGAAAGAGCTCACACCATACTGATGGTTGCCTGTCAGTGTGCAGGGTTCTGGGCTTGGGTACCACATCTTGTCTTATAGGTAAACACTAAGGAAGAGAGCGTGATGGGGTGGGGTGGAGGGGAGAGAAAGGGAGGAGAGGGAGACCAGGGCGAGAGGCGTGAAAGGAGCTAGAAGGAAAAGAGGACGGAGCTTAGCAATACAAAAGCAGCCTCGGATCTTGCCGGCGCTGCAAGCGTTAAGGGGAGGCGGGGAGTGACGCGGTTTGCGTCTGGAGCGGCTCCTTGGAGTCCCCAGCATCCACCGCCGGAGCCTCGCCTTCCTTTCTCCCTCTGCAGACGTATCGACACACAAAAAGAGAGGCGACCCCTGGACCAGCGCGAGGGACCCACCCGCACCATGACCGAGACCACCAAGACCCACGTTATCTTGCTCGCCTGCGGCAGCTTCAATCCCATCACCAAAGGGCACATTCAGATGTTCGGTGAGTCCTCCCGCCCACCCCCGGAGACTGCTTCCGCCTCTCTCCTTTCCCCGGCACCTGTGTTTCCCAGGGCGTCTGACGGTAAGGCGAGTACCCATCTGGAGAGGTGTGCTGGCTAATCCAGCTGGTGGGAGGTCAGCCCCTCTATTCTGGGCTCCTGGGAGGGGACGCAGACTGTGCTTCTGAGGCGTCACTCGCTCGGGCCAGACCCTCCTCGCTGGGGGCCAAGGGGTGGGGGAGGGGAGGGGCCGGAGGGGAGTGTTGGTTCGGGTTGGTGGGAGGTCGAGGTTTGAGAACTGGGGTGCGGTGGTGCGGTGTTTTGGCTACTTGGCCGATGAGGATCGGGATGGGGGCAGAGGTTGGGGCGCGGAGAAGGGAGAAGGGGGTTAGAGATAACGTGCTGTTTGTTTAGGTTGGGCCGAAAGCTCGAAGGAGTTAATGGTGTATATGCTTCAGAGACAAACACACACAACACACCAGGAACAGGGCTGGGCTTCAAGGAGATTCTTTTATGGTTTGGCTGCTGGTTCGGGGCGGCCCGGGGCAAATGTTTGAGGGTTGTGGACAGTGGATTGCGCGCGCGAGGTGGATGGCTTAGTGAATGTGGAGGTGGGGAGCAGGGGGCGGGGGCCTGGGCTTGGCTGCCGGGACCCGCCGCCTAGGAAGGGGAGGGGGCGGGGCGGTTGCTGCGGGCTGCCCTTTGCGAGTCGGTGTTGAAGGATGGGGCCCAAGTTGGCTGAGGCTCTGCCCAGGTTGGCGATGGCTCCCACAAGGTTTGAGGCGTGCGAGTGTATGTATGACTCTGTGTGTGTGTGTGTGTGTGTGTGTGTGTGTGTGTGTGTGTGTGTGGGGGCTGGGCGGGGCGAGGGCGCATCATCGCGCGTTTTTTTCAAGGAGGCTTTGTGGCGAAGAGAGAGGCCGAGTGAACGGGGGCTCCTGGCTGCTGGTTGGGATTGAGAAGTGGCAAGGGAAAGGTGATCGTTGCCTGCCGGAGATCTCGGGCCACCGGTGGGTAAACGGCGGGGCTTCGCTGCTGCTCCAGGAGGACCCAAAGGCGCGGGGGCTTGCGCGTTTAGACCCTGAGGGAGGCACGCGGAGGTCACTTTTGAAGCAGGAATTGAGGAGAAGTTAGCAGTCGGGATGCTTTTCTTCTGGCAATGAGAGAAACGAGAAGAGGAAAGCGAGTGGACTAGGAATGGATGAGTGAAGGGTGGGAGGCCTTGAGCCGGCCGGCCAGCGAGGCGCTATCCAGAGACAGCGGTGCTGAAACGCAGGGCGAGCCGGAGCCGGCTGCGGGCACACGTGTTTACCCGGAGCCTGAGGATTGCGTGGGCCCTCCTAGGGCTGTTTAGTGAAAGCCACATCATATCGGTAAAGACTGGGAGAGGTGGCTTAGAATAAAAATATTCCTCTCTTAAACCTAAAAGGTGAGTTGAACTAGGCACCCTTATTAAAAACCTCATGGAAAGACTATACTCTGAGCAGAGTGCAGATCAGATAGGCACATTTATAGGATCCAAGGAGGGTGACTGAGGTAGCCATCTCTTCCTCACCATACTTTCGCTTTTAAAAGTGTTGTGTCAGGAGCTGGTGCCAACTTACCTATTAAATAAAGACTTTTGTTCAAGCATCAAAGTAGACTAGAGCATCTCATCAGCCTTCCTAGGGAATATCAGTGCCCTGAAAACTCTCCTTTCACTTTCTTTTGATTCTGGTGTCTTCACCCCATCCTTCTTTTCTTCTCTGTCTGTATTTCCTCTAGCCATTTTATGTGGCTGTACTTTATTCCTCTCAGTTGCCCAGACAGGGAGGGACTTTCCTCTGGAACTCCTTGGCTCTAGTAATCTTTAGTGGGCCAGCAGGTACACCTCCTTTCTTCCTGGGACTAAAGATGTACTTAATTCCACTTGTTTTGGATTGCAGGAGGGGTAGATTTAGATTGAGAACCAGGGATTTTGTCTTGCAGCTAAAGAGAGTTTAGTAATAGTGATAAAGGCTTTTGTTAAGTTGATGCTGACCTGCCAGTTCTCCACGAGTTTAGAGGAGAGAGTATATGGAAATAGGTATGGATTACAGCAGGGAGGTTTACACATAGAATAGGTGAAAGGAGACTTTGACAGTAGTGACTTTTGCTTGTTATTGGAACCGAAGAAGAGGAAAGAATATCAACAAAGACTTTTGAGTGTCTGTGAGTTATGTGTAATCCAGAGAGCAACATGGAAAGAGGATACGGTATGCTCACTGTGGCTTTAAGGAGCTTATAACCTAATGAAGGATTTAGCACATATACATTGAAAAGGAAACAGGAACAAGAACACAAAATACATATTAAACAATTTTTTTGTAGAATCTCTTATGGGAATCTTTGAGCTAGTGATAAGTTTTGTAATTTATTTTTGTAGAGCAGCTTCTGATTTACAAAGCATTTTCATCGTGTATGTCACTTATTCTTAATAAGAAGCTTACAAGAAAGGCATCATTATCTCCATTTTACAAATGAGAAACTGATGTTCAGAGGCTAAGTGGCTTTCTTAAGTGGCTTAAGTGATATGGAGCGTGGGTGGCAGAATTGAGACTGGAACCCCACATTTCTGATTCCTCTTGAATAGGCCTTTGCACTGTACCAAAAGCAGAAAGAACTGCTCACTAGTCTTCTGACTGAATAATTCCATGAACTCTATTTCCTTCAAACATATACTAACAGAGATTAGAATTCAATTGCCATCAACTAAATGAGATTCCTAAATATGCATTTCCTTAAGAGCTCTTTCCCATCTCTAAAGAAACCAGGCATCCATGAACTATTTTCTCCTTTTAAATGGCTTTAAAATTTTTTTCCCCAACAATACAGAAATAATTAATGCAATAAAATTATCAAACTTTTAAAAGATGCCTGCAATTTGTAATAGAAAAAAAGTATAAAGATGCAAACAGGACTTTGAATTAGACACCTTTAATAGAGCTTCTATATTTTGAAATACAATTGCTTACCAAAGAAAAAAGAGACTATAAACAAAACAAAACAAAAAAGTGTCATTCAGAACTAAAAACTCAGTCTTCGTCTCTGTAAAGTAGTACTTGTACAGTTCTCATTATTTGTAAAATATTTTAGAATGAGCTTGTCTTTTTATTCTGAAAGGGGAGTTGATATTATTCCTATTTGTGGCTATGGGAACATATAAGAAAAAATTAATATTTAAAAAAATTATTTATTTATTTTTGGCTGTGTTGGCTCTTAGTTGCTACCCGTGGGCTCTTTGTTTTGGCATGTGGGCTTCTCTCTAGTTGTGACACGCGGGCTCCAGAGCCCATGGGCTCTGTAGTTTGCGGCCCGGCCCGCGGGCTTAGTTGCCCTGCGGCATGTGGGATCTTAGTTCCTGACCAGGGATCAAACCCGCATCCCCTGCATTGGAAGGCGGATTCTTTACCACTGGACCGCCAGGGAACTCCCCCCAAAATTAATATTTGTGATAGAGGTATTTGACACCTATATACTTAACTGTGACTAAAATGTTTTCAGGACTTCCCTGGTGGCGCAGTGGTTAAGAATCTGCCTGCCAATGCAGGGAACACGAGTTTGATCCCTGGTCCGGGAAGATCCCACATGCCAAGAACCAACTAAGCCCCTGCACCACAACTATTGGGCCTGCACTCTAGGGCCCATGTGCTGCAACTACTGAGCCCACGGGCTGCAACTACTGAAACCCACACGCCTAGAGCCCTTGCTCTGCAACAAGAGAAGCCACCCCAATGAGAGGCCCACGCACAGCAACAAAGACCCAACGCAGCCAAAAAATAAATAAAATTTAAAAGTAAAATAAAAAATAAAATGTTTTCAGGGATGAGTAAAAGTTTTTGGCAAAGCAGACCCATAAACCAACTGTGTTTTATTTCATGTCTGCCTTATTACATACAAAGATAACATGAGGCTAGAATGTTTGTTTTTTTTTTTACATGTAAGTTCATAGTTATTAAGCATGTAGAGATTATATTTCAGTACAACTTTCTTTGCATTTGTATTGCCAATATTTATCAATAAATATGCCACTGGTAGATCTGATAGTAAGTTTAAACAGGAAAGTAAGAAAGGTCTGATCAGATTAACTTCTCCATAAAAAATAAAGGAATTGAGGGACTTGATCACGGCAGAAATGTGTCCTGTTTTTTGATGATTCCAAAGTAACTGGATTTCCCAGTTTTTCTACTTCGAAATATTTTTGGTTTGAACAATTGGGTTTTTTTGAAAAACAATTGGGTTTTTTGAAAAGAGACAATCTAATTCTGTTTCTCTTAAAATGTACTGAAGATGGCTTTCTACTTGTGAAATTGGAATTGCAGCTCCTATTGCTACAACTAGAAATCATAAGAAAAATGAATTTGTGTTTCTACCAATATGTAGAGAACAGTCTAAAACTGAGAAACTGTTTAGTATGCTTGAAATGCATATTTTAAAAAGCTCATTAAGTAGTGTGGTACTTACACTTTTGCACCACTATCTCATTTGATTCTACCCTGTAACCTAAACTGGGTGATATTATCATCACCCTTTTACAAACAACAAAGCAGAGGTACAAGTAAGAGTAAGTCATTTGGTACAGTCATAAGCAAAAGTCAGAATAGAACTAGTTTCCTGATATCCAGGCTGTCCCTCACCAAAGATTTTTTTTTACTCCTTTAATTGCAACAGAATTTATGAAAGAAAGAGCCACTGAACTTAGTTATTAACAAAGGGTAGTGAGATGGGGCTTCCCTGGTGGCGAAGTGGTTAAGACTCCGCCTGCCAATGCAGTGGACACAGGTTCGAACCCTGATCCGGCAAGATCCCACATGCCGTGGAGCAACAAAGCCCGTGTGTCACAACTACTGAGCCTGCACTCTAGAGCCTGCAAGCCACAACTACTGAGCCCGCGGGCCTAGAGCCTGTGCTCTGCAACAAGAGAAGCCACCGCAATGAGAAGCCCGCGCACCACGACGAAGAGTAGCCCCCGCTCACTGCAACTAGAGAAAGCCTGTGTGCAGCAACAAAGACTCAGTGCAGCCAAATATATATATATAAATGAATAAAATTTTTTAAAAAAGGGTAGTGAGAACTTTATAAATTGTTTTCCTTTGTGACACAGGCCACCAACAAAATATATTCAATAAAGATACCTGTTCCCAATATCTTATGCTTATAACAAGGAAAAGCTATTTCTTTTCTTAGTACTCATATATTTTCCATTTAACTGTGCCGCTAGAACATTTCTTCCACCACTCCCCCTGCCTCCTCCTCCTCCTCCTCCTCCACTCTTCTGTTACCACAACTAGCTCCTACTCATCTTTCAGATTTTAGCTTCAACAGTACTTCCTCAGGGAACCTCCAATGACTCCTCAATTAAGTATGGTTACCCTTACTGACATTTGACATTTGATCCCACATCACCTTATACTTTCCATACCATAACTCTAATCTCATTCTGTGTTTCATGACTATTTGCCATGCTAGACAGTAAGATTTATTAAGACAGAAACCATGCCTGGTTTAATCATTGATTTACTTCCTAGTACCTAGCATGGAGTAAGCTCTCCATAATAGTATAATATAATAATAATTGCAAATAAAGAGTCTTTGCTTCATAATAGTTGCTGAATAAATAAAAAATAAATGAATGTCGCTCCAGGTGGAGGAATCAACCATGCATAAAGGGCTGGGGTGATGAGACAGAGAGCCATGACATATTAGAACAAAAGAAAGTTCAGGATGACTCAAGGAGGAGGGGATTGAGAAATAAGACTGGGAAGTTAGATGGAAATCTGATCAATTATGAAGGCTTGTAAGTCATATTAAAGAATTTAGATTTTATCCCAATGGCAGTGACAAAATATTGCATTTTTTAAAGTAAAGGGATGTCATAATCATATTGTTAAGATTATGATTTAATTGAATTTTGAACGTAAACTGGTGAAGGGCAAGGATGGAGATGTAGTGAACAGATGGGCACCGATTTCAGCAAACAGAGTTCAAGTCAGAGAAGACTGTCACCTTGCTCAGGTTGGTGGCATTTGGGATGGAGAATGAGTGTATTTGAAAATATTTAGGAGGGAAAAGAGATCCTTATTTGGTGATTTGATGGGTGGGTGATGGCAAAGTAGTCCAGGGTAACTGGCAGGTTTCCATCCAAAGTGGATGAATAGAGAACATTGGAAGAGAAGCAGGTTTGGGTTTGGTGGGGAAAGTGAAGCTTCATACTTCTTACTCTAAGATTTTGGAAATAATGTATTCTAACCAAGTACTAATGCAGAAGAAGGAAATACCTAAATTCAAAGTCTCTTTGTAACCTGGGACATCTGAAACTTCTAATGAAAGCTCCTAGTAGGTTTTATTTGGATTATTCAAAACTCTTCATGCAAGAAATATATTGAAATTCATTAACATTATGGAAATAAAAAGATAAAGAATTTGCCAGCTTTTTTATAAACTATGAGGTGGGAGAAAATCAAGGTCCTAAAGTTGGCTCTTTTATAATGTTGAGGATGTGAGGTTGGAAACAGTTGATGCAGTTCAAAAGAACATTCCAGAACTTCCCCATCACTATGATGATGGCTATAATAATATATTTAAGTGGACGCTTGGGAATTCTAATTCACTGATAAGCTGAATGTCCTCTAATGGAAACTCATGGATCACTCATGGTAGTTTCAAACTGGCGAGAGCTCTGTCTGCTCATGACGTGAGAATAATGGCTGAAAAAGAAAATTTAGATATTTTTGTCCACATGAACAGGTAGTTTGATTTACTTTCTCCTGCTGAATTGATTGACTGAGCCCCACGTGGACACAATTATGCTAATTATGATAGGCAACTCTCCCATCTAGAATGCATCCCAAACCAAGGAACAGGATATAACCGAGAAGGCTGATGTACTATGAATTTTGAAATGAAGTAATATTAATTTTCAGATTCTCTTCTCTTTTTGTTTTCCTTGATCTTATTCTACATATCCAACCCTTTATGCTTAGAACTATCAGAATTAAGAGGTTCATATGACTTTTAAGAAATAGTTCAGATTACTGCTCAGTAGGAACCTCCTTTAAAATGTTATGAGTCTCAAGAGAAACACTTCTACACAAATTTCCAGTTTTAGACCAAGTCAAATGAACAGCCTAAAATGCAGAGGCAAACTAAACTAAAAACATAACCAGCAAACCCTCAGGTCTGGATCTCTCTCTGTTTCAGGGAGATCCTCGGACGAGAAGAAAATGCAAAACTAGACGGATAATCTATATTTTCTGTTATTTTTCTATTAATAGGTAATAGTTGTGAAAGTACTCTATGCATGACTGGGAAAGAGAATGAAAACCCTGTTTTGAAAGTGTTTCTTTAAAAAGATTCAAATCTAAATTTTACAATATCATTGTCCTCTCAGCCACCAATACAGTGTTGTATATGTAGTGGGTGCTTAATCAATATTTAATGATACTATGAAATACACACTTTCCAGTAGAGTTCTTGTTCCTTTTTTTTTTTTTCAGTAGAGTTCTCGTTCATTTCTAAAGAGTTTTCAGATCACCCTGACTTGCTCAAGAAAGATTTCTAAGGGCACAAAAGAATGCATTAAATAGTTTTTAAACACCAGTTTAAAAAAAAAAAAACACTCAACACACAAAATTTTGGTTAAACAAAGGCATTTAAAATAATTCTTAAGCATCTGATCTAACAAACTAAGAACTGGGATATAGGAATGCATTTTATAGAGAATTACACAACTTTATTTACGGATGTGTTCCATATCTCAATATATGTAAATGCAGCATCAGTTTAAAAAGAACAAAGTTTTCCATCACCAGAGGTTTTCCAATCATAAGCATTCAAATGCATGGAACACAGTTGTTTTTTTTTAAAAAAAAATACAGTTTGGCAGATAGCCTCAGAAGTGTTTTAGCCTAAAAAAGATGTTTGGTGGCTTAGGTGTAACTAAGGCCATCCTCCCGGCTTTGGCTCCTCCCTCCTTTTGTACAATATCTCTATGATTTATGAACTCTGCAGCAAAGGCAAATATTATAAACACTACCAGCATCATCACCTTCCCCATGATCATTTTAATAATGGAGTTAACCTTATTTGAGCTTCTTTAAAATCTACTACCATTAAACTGTTTTCCACTAAATCTATGGCATAATTCTCTTTAGTTCTGAACAAGTGAGCCAACAAGGAAAATTCTTGTAATTTGGGGGATAAGGGAGTAAGAGGAGGAGGCAGAAAATGAGCAAGACTCAGAGGCTAACCCCAGGAAGCAGTAGCAGCTAAATAGCACTCTTTCTCTGCTCTCTCTCCTGCATCATGTTGCCTCCACGTGGGTCACTATGCTGCTACATATTGACCTCACTTAATACTTACCAGACAGTAGGAGGGTGAGTGAAGTATAGCCCCTAGATAAGGCTAAATGCTTATAGTTTTTCTCTTGTTCCAGTTGCTTAGGTTGAAAACCTTGGACTAATGCTTGATCCTTCTCTCTTTGCACATCCCATCTATGGCAGCAAATGTTTTTGGATCTATCTTCAAAATAAAACTAGGACCAGTCACTTTTTCCCATCTACAGCCCTGATGTAAGCCACTGTTACAGTTCATTTACATCATTGCAATAGCCTCTTAACTGATCTCTCTGCTTCTACCCTTGGCCCAATACTAAATTCTCAACAAAATAGCTGAGTGATCCTTTTAAAATGTAAGTCAGATGTGCGTCAGATCATGTTGCTCCTTTGCTCAAAATCCTCCAATGGTTCCCTATTTCATTCAGGGTCAAAGTCATTTTAATGACCTGCAAAGGCCTCCATGATCTGCCACCTTTCCCCCTCCTCCCCCTACCTCATCACACCTCTTTCCAACCTCATTCTTAGCCAACTTCACTGACCTCCTTGTCTTGGCCTTAGAGTCTGCACTGAATGTTCTCGCTGCCTGGAATGCCCTTCCCCCATATATCCCCATGTCTAATTGACTCTCTAAGTCTTTGTCCAAATTCAACCTTCTCACTGTCTACTTGGCAGGTCCTACTCCCCTGATCACATAGTTTAAAATCACAGCTCACACACTCCCAGTCCCCCTTGTCATGCTCTACTTATACCTTTTCCACTTACCTTTTATCCCCTTTTAACAAAGCATGTTATATATCTGTTACATTTATTGTTTAATGTCTGTCTCCCCAACTAGAATGTGAGCTCTTCAATGGCAGGGATCTTTGTTTACTCTGCTCACTGACATTTCTCATGCTCCTAGAAGAGTTCCTGGCACATAGTAAGTGCTCAATAAATGTCTGTTGAATGAGTGAATGAATGAAATGTTAGAATTACCTACCACCCTGACCTTAAGTCTAGATTCTTTCTGTGGCAGGAAGGGTAGAGTCTTAAGAGGACTCAGTGGGCGTTAATTCATTCATTCAGCAAATGTTTATTGAGTTACGAATGTGCCTCTGGCACCATGCTAAGCCTCAGGGATATGAAAATTAAAGGCATTCCTTCTTATGCCTCAGGGAGATCATCTTCTGTAGAGGAGATAAACTACACATAGCAGTTCAAGTCATAGTGCTATAAAAAGAGGGGAGGATGACGTACAGTGAGAACATAGAAGAAAAAAGTGATCGCTCTAGACATGGTGGGAGGATCATCAGGGCATTTATTAGTGAGAATGAGCTTGAAGGTAGGAGCTGCCCAGTGGACAGGATGGAGAATGGCACTCTGGGCTGAGAGCTGGGTACGTGTAAAGGCCCCAAACATCATGGCACATTAAGGGATCTCCAGGGAGCTTGTTAGATGACTGGAGTGCGGGCGGGGACAGGAAAGGGCAGGAGACCAGAGAGCCAGAAAACAGGTTTTGGCAGGGGTGGAGGGTAGGCACCAAAGAGTTTAGACTTTACTCAGCCCTTTTAGTGATGGGCAGAGGAGTGCATTCCAGATGTGGGACCTACATCCCAAATGTCAGTGTTCCCTTTATTAGGGCTCTGACACCATGATTTTATCTAAATATTTTAAAGCTATTATTTCTGTATCACTTTTCTAAACATGGAGGGCTTTTTTCCCCCATGATTTTAAATTTTTATTTATTTATTTATTATCTATCTATCTATTTATTTATTTATTTATTACTTTCTGAAATGGAACCATTTGTCCATTCTACTGAAGGAATAAATAAGTGGGGAATTATACTGCTGTACAACCCACCTAAGCAAATAAACAACCAACCAGTCGCCTCTCTCATTGGAAGTTGTTCTCACCTAGGTTCTGAATGTAGCCCTTCTGCACTTCAATGGGATTGTTACAGGAAGGGGGACCCCTTTGAGGGCCCGAGGGTTGGCTCTTGTCTAACACTCAGAAAGACACATGTGTGTGTCTGTGTGTCTGCTGACAAAGCAAGAGACTCTATTGGGAAGGGGTGCCTGGGCGGAGAGCAGCAGAGTAAGGGAACCCAGGAGAACTGCTCTGCCACGTGGCTCGCAGTCTCAGGTTTTATGATAATGGGGTTAGTTTCTGGGTTGTCTCTGGCCAATCGTTCTGACTTAGAGTCCTTCCTGGTGGCATGTGCATTGCTCAGCCAAGATGGATTCCAGCAAGAAGGATCCTGGGAGGTTGGTAGGACGTATGGACTGGCGTCTCCTCTCTTCTTTTAACCTTTCCCCAGTTCTTCTGGTTGGTGGTAGCTTGTTAGTTCCGCCTCATTCTTTAACAGGACCTCCTGTTGTAAGATAACTCATGCATGTGGTTACTATGATGCGAGGCCAGGGCGGGCGGTTTTGGTCAGTAGTTCCCCTAACAGTATGGCACCTCATTGTTGTTAGAGTATTTTCAGATTTGGTGAACTCAGTTCACCCTAGTGTGATCTTCCTTGATTTTTAAGCATTTGTATCATGCACCTGTTCTCTTTCCCCTAGGCTTAATTGTCTGAAGAGTGAGGACCATTGGAGATCCTTTTCTCTGACACTTGTTTTCTGCTCTAATCCTTTCAGGAGGTCTTGAACAAGTATACTGTATATCTGCTCTTGCTATAAAGCTATGGGTGTCCGTGACTTTGAAATTTACTATGTCATTTTAAAGCCTCAAATAAGTGACATTCCAGTGGGGGGTTGGGTTTCCCAGTGCTTTATTCTTCAACATTTCTTCGACCCTTCATCTTGGTACCCACAGAGAGGTAGAATCATCATTCCATGGAGCACTGAGGTTAAACTACATCAATAACTGTTCATATCTCTTTTGAGATATTTATGTGCTGATAAATATTTAGCAGTGTGTGGTTCATCACAAAAACTACAAGATCTTCAAAATAAGGCAAAAAATTTTTTTAACTTAGAGACTGTCACCCATTATAAATTAAAATTAAGAAAGACAATACAGTATTGTACATATAAATTTAAGCCATAATTGCCTCATTTACTGAACCAATCTTGCTAAGCACAGTTTAAAAATTATTTACTTGTTATGCCCCAGGGAATCAAAGTTTATAGATAATACATGATTTTCGCACCCTGTGAAACATGTTGATAAAGAGTGGGTAAATGTCTCAGTTTTTCCTATTGCTTCATTATTTCTCTCATTAGTTCCATTATATATGGAATTTAAGAAACTGACTTGCTATTGATTTGAGAATATACTTAGTCTCCTTTAACCTTTGTTTTGTCATCTGTAAGTAGGGTGATTGATATAACCCAGGGGTCAGCAAACTACAGCCTGCCAGCCAAATGTGGCATGCAAGCTAAGAATGGCTTTTCCATTTTTAAATGGTGGAAAAAACATAAAAGAAGAAAAATACTTTGTAACACATGAAAATTTTCTGAAATTAAAATATGAGTATTCATAAATAAAGTTTTATTGGCACACAGCTACACTCCTTCATGTGAAAACTATCCATGGCTATTTTCAAATTACAACATTAGAGCAGAGTAGTTGTGACAGAAACTGTTTGGATTGCAAAGCCTAAAATATTTACTACTTTCTGACAGTTTACAGAAAAAGTTTGCCTATCCCTGATATTACCTACCTCTAGGGTTTGGAATGGGGAGTGAATTTAAAGGGTTCTAAAAATATAAAGTGCAGTTGAAGTCCATTACCCAGAGGAACTCTTTAATGAACAATTTTCAGTCTAAACTAAATCTCTAAAAAGACTCATTTAAGCAGCAAATGTAGTTTCAATTTCATAATTGTAATTTTTCTGGCTGACTGAGTAAATGACTGTGTTCACAATGGGGATGATTTTCTCGTGTTTGGTTTACACTGGACATTGATTAGCCCCTCTGGCTAATGTTGGACGTTTATCTGCTGCTGAACATTTGATGTACTTTCCCAGAACATCCTTTACCTCAAGGGTCCCCAACCCCCGGGCTGCGGACCGGTATGTATCCGCAGCCTGCAGACTGTTATGAACCAGGCCGCACAGCAGACTGTTATGAACCAGGCCGCACTGAGTTCACCAAATCTGGTGAGTGAAGCTTCATCTGCTGCTCCCCACCGCTCCCCATCACTCGCCTTACCGCCTGAACCATCCCCCGCCTCCCACTGTCCGTGGGAAAATTGTCTTCTACGAAACCGGTCCCTGGTGCCAAAAGGGTTGGGGACCGCTGCTTTACCTGATTCATGGCTGCCTCCTTCTTTCAATCTAATATTTTGTATACTTTATATTTGAGGATTTTTAAAAATCAGCACATCAATTGCATCAGGCTTTTACAGGCTGCTCTTGCAGTCACATCTCGGTTTTCTGCAGGATCTCGCCTGCCTCTGAACTCTGACAGCACTCGGTTTGTACCTCTGGTATAGCCCTTAGCACATTGTGCTGTGGGTTGTAGCTATTTCAGTCCATGTTTCATATTCTCTATCAGATTTAGGCTCTTGCCCACATCATAGGGCTCTTTGTATCTCCTAAAATGCCTAGCACAGTGCTCTAGGCACGTGGCAGTTACTATAAATATTTAGCAAATGAATGAATGATTGAACTGTTAGGAATATTCAGAATCTCAAACTTTAGGCAAAATAGGTGATTAGAAATCAGACAAGAATTTGGAAACCAGGAAACACAGGGAAACAGAAATTCAAGTATGACAGAGTCAGAAAACAGGACAAGTAGCAAATATTTAGGGACTTTAAAACTGAGATGGATTGTTGCCTCAAGATAGGAAGGCTTATGTGTTATAAGAAGGGAACCCTATCCCAGAGTACAGCCTTTCCAGGCATCCACAGGGAAGCGGCAAGTCGTGTTTGGGGGCTATGAAATTTGTAGCTTGGCAGGAGTAGAAAATGTGGGTCAAGGATGAAGGTGAATCCTGAAACTATCCACTGGGTGCTTCAGTCAGATGTCTGGTACATCCAGCGGTGGTTTCTCAGTGAGGCAAAAGTAGTTTTGGGGATGACAAAGGAGTTAAGTTTTACTTTTATTTATTCATGGTTTGAAAAAAGTTTTATGTACATGGCACCTGGCACAGGGAAGCTTTGTATATTATTTACTCTACTTCATACAAACAAAATGGGCAAAAACCCTTGGTTTGTCAACTGTAAGTTTTCATTTCAGAAATCACAGAATCTCCATTTGGAGGAGATTTAAAAAATCATGCAGATCCTCATCCAGTCCTGAAATCTCCTTTAAAACATCTTTGCAAGTGTTTGTCCAAACTCTGGCTTGAGATCTTCTAGAGCCAGGGAATGCACTATTTTCCAAAGCAGCCGAATAGCACTTGGCACAGTTTTACTTTTTTCAAGATTATTTCCTTTATTGGGCTGACATTGACCTTCCTGAGACTTCTACGTGTTGGCTCTAGTTCTTTTCCTTGAGATCCATGGAACAGGTCTAATTTGTCTTCCTCTGTTTGTGAGACGTTTGTATAGCTGAAGACAGCTACTCAGCCCTCCTCACCAGTCTTCTCCATAGGCTAACAAGTTCCTTCAGCTGAACATCTATTACTGTTTCTAAGTCTTCATAACATCCTGGCTCATCTTCTTAAAACATATCTTCATTGTCTACATCCCTCTTTAAATGTTATGTCCAGTTTGTGACGCAGCATTCTGATGTGGCATGATGTGTGCTTTCTTACCTATTATTGAACGTAGTTTATTGGATGTTCCCCTTATTTGTGGCACTGTGTCTCTAATTGAATCAGGTAAGGCAAACTATGGCTAGCTGCATGCTGAAATGTCCTGACATTCTGACTAATCAATCAATTTGATGGACTAAGCTACTAAACTTAGTCCAATTTATTTAAAAATCTGGCTGGTAAAACAAAACTGATTAGTATACTGCCAAGATGGGTATCTTCTGGAACTTTGCAGGTCAATGCACATGCTTGGTTGTATGACATGTAACATGCTGCCTTCAGAATAAGAAAGAAATTTTTCAGGTTCTGGGACAGGGCTGACACTAGAAGTCTCTAAATTGTTGAATTATCAAGTTTCTTAATATTTCATATCAGGGGCTATTTTTTTGTAATGGGTTCTGTTGAGAGCTCCAAATCAACTCTTGTCCATGTTTAAAAGTCCTGGTTTTGGGACTGAACTCTGAACTTTCTTCCTATCTTGTCTAGCTTCTCCCTTCACAATTGTGCTATTAGCACTGCCCTATTCCCAGGGCTCCCTTGAAAAATGCTCTTATTTCCTGCAATGATGACTTTGTCCCAACAGAGGTGGTCAGTGTCACATTTAAATTGGCAGATGGAATCTTTAAGAAAACAAATAACAAAAAAGTAATTTTCCTTATGGAAATTTCCAAATATGCAAAAGTAAACAGAATTGTATAACGAACCCCAATGTACTTGTCACCCAACTTCAGTAATTATCAATTCATTGCCAGTCTTTATTCATTGGTACTCCTACCCCTACCCTGCCCTATATTCTTTTGAAGCAAATCCCAGACATCCTATTGTTTCAAGGTGAGATCCTTTCAGCTAGTATATATTTGCTTCTCTGTCTATATTACCTCCATTTACAGACTGGATCTTTCTCCTTTCCATTTCATGTTTGTTTGCTTGACAGTTTGAGTTGCAGACAGGGCTGGTATGGGGACAATGTCTAATTTCCATCTTTGAGTAGATATGTTAATACCTTCACCCCAGTCAACAGTGGGTGACGCAAGCATCAGCGTTGCCTTTACTGCAAGGGATTTATGGTCTTTCCCATCTTTCTCACGTCATATGGGGCTTCCAAGGCTCCCCTCCAGAGTGGAACTCCCACTGGACACAATGGGCCATTCTTCCATGACATGCAACATTCGGCTCTTTATTCCTTGTCATTCAAAGCCATGAATGTCTGTGTTAGATGTTCCTTCCTATATCAGTGGTTCCCAACCTGGGGACTCTGAACAACCAGGGTTTCTTATAAATCAGAATAAGGGTCTGGGAACAGTTTCCAGTATCTCTAAGCGTATGCAATCACCCTCAATATGGCACAGGCTATGTGTCAAGTTTCTGGGCTTTTGCTTGTATTATTATTAGTTTGGTGAGATAATCTCATATTGATCAGGAGTCCTGCTTGGTAGCTATAGATGTCTTTGATGAGCCAAAAAAAAAAAGGAATTTTTTTTTCTTCCATTTCTTCATAAGAAGAGGAAAATAATTAAACAAGTTCTGTCTGCGGACAAGGTTGGCTCCTGCCAACCTTTTTGAATTCTGGGCTTCTATTTATTTGGCCTGCCTTTAACCTCTGTAGAAAATTAGAATAAAATCCTTCTTATTGGTCCCTTAATCCTTCCCTTGTGTTGTTTTAAATCAGCTTTTCAAAGTGTATTGTCATGCAGTTGTGTTATCATTTGCATTTAAATGTAGTGAATAAAGATATCCCTGTTGAAGCCCTTGGGTGATATCTAAGCCCAATATCCCAGTTTGCCCAGTAAATCTTACGGCTCTGAATATAGTACAAGAGGCTTGAGTAACTTCTCCATATGGAATTTGCTCTTCCCAGCTGCACTTATTTCATAAAGATTGGTTTTTCATGGTTTCATTTGTGGTTGTATTGAGCTCTAAGAGTGGATGGAGAAGGAATGGAGGGGACCTGGTAAAGACAGTCTCCTGAGTGGGGCCACCCATCACGGCCATTTAATGTAGTTTTTCTGGCCTGGCTCCTCTTCACTTGCTCCCATTCCCCAGGCAATACAACCCTCAGTAATTTACACATACACATTTCTTTTAGATGCAAATTTGGTTAATTTCAGTCTATTGTGATAATAATTTTTGTTTGTTTGTTTAAATAAATGCAGAAACACATTGCGTTTGAAAAGGCTGGGAAAGGGAAGAGGAATAAGAAATGACACTGTTTATGAGGAATCTCATTTTATTGTATGACTATAGCTGTGGGGAAAAGTTTGAACTTTAGAAATTAAAGAGATGGGGAAGAGAAAAGAAAAATCCAGCTTGAAAATTAGGTGATCTCTCAGCTTTCTTTTCCTTTCCCTTTCCATAGGCTTGAACTATCTCCAGAGGGCATTTGCCCAAAGGCCTCTGTGGGAAATGGAACCACTGATAGACACTCTGGCCTGTGTTGTGACCAACTCCATTCATCTCCAATACATTATCATTATAAACTAACACATGAGCTAACATTTATCGAGCACTTACTTTGTGCCAGGCACTGTTTTAAGAGCGCTCCTTGCCTTACCTCATTTAATCCCTACAGCAATCATATTATCATTCCCATTCAGCTAATGATCAGAGAGGTTGGGTAACTTGTGTCAAGCCACACAGCAAGTGCATGGTGGGCAGAAATGTAGACCCACATGCTCTGACTCTGGAGATCACTGGTTTAACTACTGCAAATCACTGCCTTGCTCGTTTGTGTGAAAAGGGACCCTGAGCACTACATTTGGGCCTGTGACAATGCAGAAATGGAGGCTAGGCCTCCTCTAGCATTTGCATCTACTATGTGGGCCAGAGCCAGAGTTTGTGTGCAGAGAGGCTGGCACTGCTCTGGGTATCATGCCCAAGGCAACCAAGTGTGGTTGGGCCAGAGGACTCTGCAGACCACCAAGGAGACCTGTGGACAGTCCAGAGGACAGAGTGAGGAGCAAAGAGAAGGACCTGGCCTAGAACCAGGAAGCACTGGAGGGAAATAGGAGAAGATTGGGAGCAAATCAAGAAGGGCCTGGGCAGTGACGGTGAACAGAGTGAAGTAGCCCTGCTCACCATTTTGCTTACTTACAGGCACAGGGTCAGAGTGGACAGATATAAGTATAAAATTCTCTCCCTTCTTTTACATTGTAGTTGGCAAGAACATCTACAGATAATTATTCAGTAACCTTCCTCCCCCACCACACTGTAAAATGAGTATAATAATACCTACCTTTTGGGGCTGTTGATTAAATGGCATAATGTGAATATATTGTAATACCACCTTTTCTGACCACTTGGCTCTCACCTTGGGCCCCAGTGCATTATTGCACACGCTGAAAAAGCACAGATCCAGTCTCTAGGTACTAAGTGATATAGATTTTACTAAACATTTTACCAAGAGATAGCAGGGGTTACAATGTAAATCACCAACAATTTCCAAAATATTTCACGCAACTTTAGGGAGAAGAAATTTGGTTCTTCCCCATATGGCAGCGGGTTCATATCTCTTCTTCCAGCAGTTGCTCCCCACCTCCCCATGTCCTTCCCACAAAATGCCCTCGGTCCCCCTGCCCTCACTTCCTTGGCCCAGCTCCCCCTCCATCCCCTCCATCACCTTTCCCACGGCTCCAAGTCCCTTGGTTGGCCTATCCCACCCAGCAAGCAAAAGCCACCACCACCAGTCAGACTGTGCCCAGCTGTAGTTCTCCAAGTATGTCCCAGCCACGTATATAAAGGTTATAGTCCATCCTGCCACATACAGAGATTTTAGCAAACTATCTGGCCCACAGTAAGTGATGGATAAATGAGGGTAATAGTAGTTGTTGCCAGTGTCTGTCCCGTGATGTCTTGCCTGGGCCAACACGCAGTCACCCTGGAGGTCTGGTTGCCAGTGTTTGTGGAGGTTTTGGGAAATGGCTGAAAGGCAGAGGAGGGTAGGCGATTGCCATCCAGGGACATTGTGAGCGGGTGGGGATCTCAGGCCTGTGGAGGTGGACGCTGCCAGTGAATATCCAGAGGGACTGCCTCCTGTCCAGGACAATTTGTAATTCTCCTTTCTGTAATCACTGGTGGCTTAACTGTCAGTGAGAATAGAATGACTGGCGAAGACATCCCACCGATTCCCGCCGGGCAGAGCACCTCATTTAGACATGAGTCCTTGGTAAGTCCTGCAAGGTAAAGCTAGGATTGTCTGTATCCCTAGTCTCCCTGCAGAAGAATCAGCTTTGGCTGCTGCTGGAAGGATCTAGGGCCAACAGTCAGGTGACTGCTCATCCTCTAGGAGGGCTGGCAAGAGAACCATGGTTTGGCGCCACATTTTTGTGCCTGTCTTCACCCTATTGACCACTGGAACTAATGGTGACTTAGGGTAGAGAGAGGCTCCACAGAATGGGGAATAATCAGATATGCAGTTGGAAGAGGCTCCAGAGGTCATTCAGTCTCTTATTGGATACTTTTCATGACAGGGAGCTCATTTCCAGGCTGTTTGATTGCTGGACAGCTTCATTTGTTAGAAAGCGCTTCTGTCTTGAACAAAATCTGTGTTCCCATAACTTAGGGTTGACTGTCCTGATGCCATCTTCTCCTGCTGTCAACCAGGCTATTTTATTTAGCTTTTCTATCACCCCCATTCCCTAGAATCTAGAAAGAGAATCTTGAACATTTTTATTATTCAAATATATAATGATACATTTTGTAGTATTTCCATCCAACATTTGGAAGCACTGTCCACCCTGCTGACAGAGGAAGGATTTGTGGGTAACATGTTAATAAGTCATTACTGGGCATCTCTAAATAGCTGATCTTCTCCATTCCCCATCAATTTCTATTCCTTTCCTCATCATAGCATTATCACCCCGACATATTTTAGGAGGTGTTTGTTTATTGACATCTCTTCTCTAAGAATATAGACTCTATGAGAGCATAACCTTGTCCTGCTCTGTATTATCCTGTACTTATGCCCAGTGTTTAGAAAAATGCTGGAACATAGGAAGTACTCGATTAATATTTGTTGAATTAATCAAGAGCCAAATTAGGATAGTGACGGCCCCAGATCCTGTCAGGACTCATCTGAGTACTCCAGAGAAGGACAAGTTGTTTCTTCAAAAGCTGACTGGTATAGCAACAATAGTCGTAATCCCGGAGTCAGGGGACCAGCCTTCATCCCACTTTTTGTACTCACTGCCTGGATAACCCTTAAGGGCACATTTAACTGCTCTGGGGCTTATCTTCCTCATCTGTAAAATGGGATTGACACTCTCTTCCCTGTTCAATTTCAGAGTTGTCCTGAGGATAAAATACAACTATATGGGAGAAAGAATTCTGTAAACTGGAAGGCACAATATAAGTATAAGAGTTATAACTGTTATTATTATTGTGTTTGATGCTGTATAATCTTATGTAGCAAAAGTATATTTAGCCTGAGAATGAATTTATCTTCCACTTGAGATGAATTAATTTCTGGAGCAGCTAGAGATTATTTGTTTTCCAGAGTTTCTCTTTATGAGTTTGCTTACCAACACCACCACCACCAATATTTTTTTAAGTGCCTGCTATGTGTAGGCAGTAGTCCAGTTGCTGGAGGTACATCAGAGAACAAAACAGACAAAAATCCCTGCCTTTGTGGCATTTACAGTCTAGAGGAGGTGGGGAGACAATAATAATTGTGTAGTATATTAGGGTTGTAAGTGCCAAGGAGTACAACAGAGAGAGAGGGGGAGATGGAAGAATAGGGGGTACCAAAGGTAGTGGTTGCAATTTTAAAGGATGGTCAGGGGAGATCTCACTAGATGCTGACACTTGAGCAAAAACTTGAAGGCAATAAGAGACTTAGCCATATGGATGCTGGAGGAAGAGCATTCCAGGCAGACACAACAGCAAGTGCAAAAGCCCTAAACTGAGCACTTCCCTCAAATGTCCAAGAAAAAAATAAGGAAACCAGTGTGTCTGGAATAGAGGAAGGGAGGGGGAGTGGTAGATGAGATTGGAGAGATAATCGATGGCCAGATTGTGTAGGACCACACAGGACATTGTGAGGACTGGACTTTACTCTAAGGGAGAAGGGGAGACATTTGAAGGTCTTGAAGAAAACTGTTACATGATCTGACTTCGAGTGACTTACTCTGATTGCAATGATGAGAGCAGACCATTGGGACTGAGACCAGAAACATGTAATAAACAATAATATAACTGCTACATGTAATCTAGAGAAGAAACTATGGTAGTTTGGACTAGGGAAGTAGAGGTGGCAAGAAGTGATAGGATTCTAGACATATTTTGCAGGAAGCACTGATAGGATTTGTTAATATGGATCTGTTTTGTTGAGAAAGAAAAAGGAATCAAGGATGAGCTAAGCGGGGGCTTTCCTGGTGGCGCAGTGGTTGAGAGTCCACCTGCCAATGCAGGGGACACGGGTTCGTGCCCCGGTCCGAGAAGATCCCACATGCCCGCGGAGCGGCTGGGCCCGTGAGCCATGGCCGCTGAGCCTGCATGTCCGGAGCCTGTGCTCCGCAACGGGAGAGGCCACAACAGTAAGAGGCCCGCGTACTGCAAAAAAAAAAAAGAAAAAAAAAAAAAAAGGATGAGCTAAGGTTTTTGGCCGGAGGCATTGGAAGAATGGAATTGCCATTTATTGATGTGGGGTAACTGGGAAGAACAGGAGGGACTATTAGGAGGAGCTGAATCTTGGGCATGTTGCCTCTGGGAGGATGATTGGACTTCCAAATGGACACGCTGAGTAAGCATATACTGTTACTAAATAAAAAATAAAAATAAAAATATAACTCAGGAGTCATCAGTGTAGAGTTGATATTTAGGGCCATGAGACTGGCTGAGAATACTGAGGAAGTGAGTGTTGATAGGGCAGGGATCAAGGACTGAGTGTTCAGGGTACTGCAGCGTTCAGGGACTGGTGAGATGGGGAAGAGGCAGCTGTTGACTGTGAAACATCAGCCAGTGAGGCAGAAGAAAATCAGGAGAGTGTGATATCCAAGAAGCCATGTGGAGGTGGTGCTTCAAGGGGGCAAGATCAACCATGTCACATGTTGCTGAGAGGCCAACTAAGATGAGCACAAAGACCGACTACTGGTCTCTCAAAGCAAAGGCCATTGAAGACTTTGACAAGAGCAGATCTGCTGGAGTGGTGGGGATGGCAGCTGGACTGGAGTGAACATAAGCAAGAAAGAGGAATGTAATTGGAGAGAGCAAATTTAGATGCTCTTTTGAGAAGTGTTGCTCTAAAAGAGAGCAGAGTAAAAGTGAGTGGCTGGAGGGGGACATGGGTCAAGAGAAGGTCTCTGTGTTTTGTTTATTTTTTTAAGATGTGAGAAATAGCATCATGTTTTCAGACTGATGGGAATCATCCAATGGATATGAAGAACTGCTAGTGCAAGAAAGAGAAGAGAGAGATCTTGGAAGAACGTCCTTGAATAGGCTAGAGGGGTTGGGTCAAGGCAAAATGGGGGAGTTGGCTTTGTCTAGGAGCACCGAAAATTCATCCATCAGAGTAGAAGAGAAAGTGGAGGATACTGAGTCACGTGCAGGTGGGTGGGTAGATCTGCTGGTGGAAGCGTGGGGACATTCTCTTCTGAGAGTTTCTATTTTCTCAGTGAAATAGGGAGAACGGTCATCAGGTGGGGGAGGAGGTGCTGAAGAGAGAAGAGAAATATGCCAGAGGAGCAGGGACAGAACATAATTGATGGAGTGAAGGTATTTCTCTGAGGGCTCTGGCCCTGCACTTGTGTGAGAGATCTTCATCAGTGCTGATCTACGTGCCAAATATCAGATGTCCCCATCCCCACTTCAAGATTTCTTAGTCAGATTTTTATCGATTTTTAGGCCGAAGTTTTGAAATTAAAACTTAGCGGTGCATCACTCGAATGATTTCCAGTTGTGGAAGCTATCAGAACTGTCACGTCTTTTCAGAAACTGACTTCATAAAAAGGAAAAGGAAAAAATGCTATGCTCTGATCCAAGCTGACCTTCAAGATGTTCCAAATTTATGCAGCACCACATGGTTTAATTTCTCCTTCACATCATTAGTTAGGGAGTCAATCTTGGCCTGGGAGAGGAATTCTTTATTTCTTTTGTTTTGGATAAATGTGCTATACTTTACATTTCTCCCTGCCAAAGTGACTTTGGTTTATCTGGTCAGGCATTCCTAGCCTGAGTTATCTTTTTTTTTTTTTTTTGCGGTACGCGGGCCTCTCACTGTTGTGGCCTCTCCTGTTGCGGAACACAGGCTCCGGACGCGCAGGCTCAGCGGCCACGGCTCACGGGCCCAGCCGCTCCGTGGCATGTGGGATCTTCCCGGACCGGGGCACGAACCCGTGTCCCCTGCATCGGCAGGCGGACTCCCAACCACTGCACCACCAGGGAAGCCCGAGTTATCTTTTTAAAAATTTTAAGTACTGCCTCGAATGACTACCTTTTAGATAGCAGCCAAGAATCTTCAATTTTGGTTTTAACTATAATTTGTATAACTACCAGTAGAATCAAGCAGGTAACAAATATTTGTGAGGCAATTATGATGTACCAGCCAGAAATAATCATGTGCGGTGATAGCTGTTACACACTTGGCATTAGCAATCTGCCAACAAAGGCAGAATGGGATGCCTTCTCAGACTCTGCCACCTCACAATCAGGAAACTGAGGACTGAGGGAGTGGTGACAGGATTAGGGTGGGAACGTGACCTTGGCATGTGACATTTTCTCACCATAAGCACTTAGACATATTCGTTCTGGTCATTAAGATCTGTGTGTCTCCCTTTCAATGCTGGCTGGTACCTTGAGCATTTCTGAGTAGCTGTTTTCACAGTGATGTACATGCAGCTCACCCTAGTCAGTCACCTCTGATTTATAAGTAACACACACAGAGAAATCAGTAATGTCACCCCCCACCCCCCAGGGCCACCCACCTTCTCTCACCACTGCCGCCCACAAAACTACCCTGTGCAGTCAATGCCTCCAAGTCCCTGGGACCATGGAAACAATGTGCTCAATGGTGGTGAGTTTCTATTGCCCTGTCCTGTAAAACCTCAGCTCTCCTTGGTTCATGGGTCCTTTTGAAGAATTGAGAATTTGCTTCAAGAACAAAAAGAGAAGTAACGTTTTTCTTCAAAACCTGCTCTGCACCAGGGGCTTTTGCTGGTTTTGTCCCACTTAATTCTTACAGCAGCCCTATAAAGTCAGTTTTGTCTTCATGTTTACAAGATGAGAAGATCAAGGTGGTGAGAGGTTATGTAATTTGACTGAGGTCAGGCACCTGTAAAATGGAAAACTTGAATTCAAATTCAGGTCTTTGTGGGTGACAGAAAAAAAATTAAGACATTTGTAAAAGAGAAAAATTCTTTTTAATTCCCATGCTTCCTTCTAAGGAGAATAGATCCCGAGGGGCATGCCCCTTGCTATTGGGACCACAGGTAAACTGGAGAGCCTACATTGTTCAGGGCCCAGGGGGAGGGTAGAGTCCGGGAGGAAGAACACTTGGGAACCTGCATTGCTGGAGGTGGGCAGCATGAAAGGGTAGAGGGATGACCAGCAGGCAGGCCTGGAGCCCGGTGTGGACAGAGATGCCCAATGGAGATTTGAAAAGGGGCAAATGCTGTGCTCTGTGTGAGGCTGTGTCTCTCCTCCATCTCCCAACCCACTCCAGCAAAACCCTTTCTTTTTCTTGTGCTTCATGACTGTTGTTTGCTTTGAGGGTAATGGAATAGTATTGATACACTAAGTCAGGGTTGCTTGGCAAGAATAAAGCCTGCCCAACAAGGGTCTGGTGAGCATTTTCAAAGTCCATTCTTTCTCAGATATTCACTTCATGAATATTTACTGAGTTCTTTTGATGTGCCAATCATTGTTCTAGGGTGCCAGAAATACAGTGATAAACAAGAATGAAGCCTCTGCCCTTATGTAGCTTATATACTAGTTGGGGGAGACAAACAATTAAAAAAAAAAAAAAAAAACCAAGGAAGTACTATAAAGAAAAAATATAATGATGAATTATTTTTGAAGTGTTGCATAGAAATCTTCCTAAAATATCTTTAAGATGTGTTTGCTTTATTAAAAAGAGCCAGTTGAACTGTGGACTAATGGTTTATGACATTTAACAATATTTTATTAATTACCATGTGCAAAGCATAGTTCTAGATACTATAGTAAGTGAATTCAGCATGGATCCTCAAGGAACATATGGTTACTGGGGGAGATGTGACAGGTTTATTAGTAATTTAAAAAGTAATGAGGTACCTAAAATGCTATGCATCTTCCAAAGCAGTTGGCAGGAGTGTATTTCTTTAGGATCCTGAAATTAGTCCAGAGTGGGAAGAAAGCCCTAATAGACTCTACTCTGTGCCCTCACTTGTTATCTTCCTGCCTGCTTGATGTTTGACCTTTGTTTCACCCAACTAAACATGTGGGTCTTGGTACCGTCCAGTTTACCATCTGTCTTCCTGCCCACAGCTGATGTCTTTTTTCTAGTAGTCCAGACATAGAAAAGCATAATGGTTAAGTGCATGTTTTCTCAGCTCTGTTACTTGTAGCCAGGCCACCTCGGGTAAGTTACTTAAATTGGGTTGTAGTTTCCTCATCTGTAAACTATGGATGATATTGTACCTGCTTCAAGGGATTCTTGTGAAGATTGAATGAATGAACTTATGTGAAGTAATTAGAAGAGTGCCTAGCACACAGCAATTTTTGCATTAGAGTCAGCTATTATTATTCTGGTGTTGTCTAAGTGTTCATTATTATTATTTGGACTGACCTCACTCACTCTCAAGACCACCCCTGCTGAGAATCCCCCTCCTCACCCCCAACCCAAGCAGAGAGACCGCCAGTACAGAGCCCTTGGGATTTGGATTTGGGATTACAGAAAAGAAGCCTACTTTTATTTGAGACAAATGAAATAAGAGTGCAGTAATATTGTAGATGGACCTTGGAAAGGGAAAGGTTGTAGATATTTGGAAATGGTGGGGAGTGGGAGGGGAGAGCCATTCTAGTCAGAGAGAACACCATGAGCAAAAGAACAGAAGCCGAACATTTAGAGCCAGCCCTGAAATGCTGGGCGGTTTCATCTGTCTGAATGTTGAATGCATGAGGCTAAGACCGAGAGATGGGGTGTAGAAACATGGTAGGTTAGTTGACAAATTGTGAAGGCATGTGAATGTTAAGGCTGTTGGTGTTAGACTTTACTGTCTAGGCAAATGGGAGAACTAGTGTGGACTTTCAGGAATCCAGATTTGTCCTCTGCTATAATGTAGGAGTACAGGTGTAAGGACAATTTACCCCAATGTTAAATGATCCAAAGCTACTGCAAGCTTTTGAGTTATCTAATTTTTTTTTTTTTTTTTTACTAGCTGTATCTATCTATCAGATGTTCCACAGGGATTGGTCAAGAAAACCTAAACGAATTATTTATCTACAGTATAAATTCCAAATCAAAGTTATTCCATGTTTTCTCAGTAAGAAGATGCAGAAAATAGATAGGGTTTTCCCAACAGAAAAATATACATATATATACTTTTAGTGCTACAGATGACATTTAAAATAATGTTTAAGTCATGTAATATTTACTCTTGAAGATTTAAAATATATACTGTATGACAGAGTATATTAATTTATAAATATTGCCTTTCTTCATGTACATGTCATCAGTTTAATTCAAACTCATCACAGGTATTCTCAACATAAATGTCTTTGTCATTGCTGAAGTGAATTTTTGAACCATCTAATAGTTTTTCAGAGCACGATATTTTCACATTTGTCTAAGTTGTTTGATATAAAACCCTTTCTGCATCTGAGTATAATAAAATTTTATCCTAAGCTATAAGTGTCCATTTGCATAATATAAGAACAGTTTTCATTTTTCCTATTACCAGCTATTCATGATATCCACAAATGACTACATACCACATGGCTATTTTTTATTGTTAAAGAATTTTAAATTTTGTGCAAAATGTTGATGCAGTAATATCAAGTGATAACGGCAGGATATGTGATTATGTAAATATAGTATGACCTCACCTACGAAGAAATAATATTCAAAACAATTATATTGTTTTTAAAAAGTGATCTTTAAAAAGCTCATATATAACATCCATCCCTTGCTATTGTGAGGTTATATACCCAAGAATAATTATTATACTTGTGTTAAATTTCTTTGTCTTGCTTTTTACCAATTTCATCAAATGTTCTGTATAAGCACCAAAATTTAGCATAGATTGTGGTTGTTCTGGGTGAATATAACCTCCCTCAATAGTACAATTTTGATGTTCAAAATAAAGTAATTGAAAGGGCACCTCAAAATATTAGAGACTTGGTGAAGGTTTATACGTGGGATAGCCCTCTCTTTCCTGAGGGATGTTTTTGGACAACTTCTGTTTGCACATATGTGATCTCCTCTCTCCCATTGACAGTGCCTGATCTTGTCATCCCTTTCCTCACGGCCTGGTTTTTTTTTCTGGGAGAGTATAATTTTTGCTTAAAAGATAGTCCTTTAGGTAACAAAATGCTATAGCAGAATTAGACAAACAAACACAAAAGAACACAAAAATTTTAATTCCCTATTACAGTTCTCCCAGTGGGCCCTATGGGTTCTCCTAATGTCCCTTCTTCCCCAGAGCTTCCCTGACACAATGGGTCAGTGCCTCCTCTGTGCTCTCAGCACCCTCGGGGCCCTCATCAGTTGGCTTCATATGCACCTGGTTACTTATCTGGCTCTCTAACTAGATGCTAGGTAACCTGAGGGCAGATTCTTAGATTTTGTTTTTTATTCACTACCTCAATCCCTGGCATAGTGCCTGAAGGAATGAATGAACAAATAAGCACCACACATTCTTCTGTGATAAGAAATTATTCCAATATCTTACAGAGTTGGTATAAATTTCAAATGACGCCATATGCAGACTTTAGTATTTGTTGATTTCAACTATGTACACACATTCAGATAGTTCCCATCTGTTGCTTAAATGAATGGGTGGCCAAATCTCATACATGAGGTGATGAAAGGAGGACTGTCAGTGCCTACAGCTTAAGTGTGGAGGCTTTTCTGGAAGAAAAAAAAATCCAGGCTCGATCTGTTTGTTTATGCTGCGTGACTTTGGTTTTGTGATGGCGCCAGGCCACGCCCCTGTCTTCACAGAGTATGTCCAAGTTCAGCATGTCTGTAGATTGGTAATCTGCTTTGAGTTTGTTTTAGCTCAGTTAGACCTTCGCCTGCCTCGTTCCAAAGGTGTATTTTTAGATTGTTAAATAGCTGGTGAGTGGCTTTCCAGGAATTTATGGTGTCTGTGAGTTACAGGCCATTGCTTCTGCCAACCCCAGTCATCATCGATAACTCACATTTTCCACACACACAAGAATACACATGCTTATATATACCTATGGGCATTGATTTTTACAATATTTTTGTTATTTCATATTTTGCAATATTCTTGGTCGCAGTTTATATATGATGCAACATCTTGCCAATACTGTGCTTGGTCATACCTGTTGACTGATGGGGCACTAAATACACCATAGACATTGATCTTCAATGCCTCCCCTCACATTTTTATTAATCTCTCAGCCAGGAATATCAGCACCTCCTACCTTAAGGCAGTGAGAGACCCTGGGTGAGCATGTGAGTTAGGAAATTATTACAGGCTCCAGAGCACTCAGCATTAGAGCATATGACACACAGCCTGGACTCTGAAATCACATGCCTGGTTTGATTCTTGGTTCTGCCATTTACCAGCTATGTATTTCAAGCAAGACTCTTATTCTCCCTGTGCCTCAATTCTTTCATCCATTAAATGGGTATATAATAGTTCCTACTTGTAGGAATTCTGTGGCAAGTAATGAGTTAAAATATGTGAAGTGCTTAGAATAGTACCTCACAGAGACTGTTATTTTAAGTGTTAGTTATTACCGTTTTACTTTTTTAAAATTGAAGTAAAGTACTAGCTATTATTATTATGTATGCTATTGGCTCTGGTTAACTGTAAAGGAACTCACTACCATGACCAGCCCCAATTGGGTTAACCCCCCACAAAGTAGGGGTTAGTTTGGGGTTGGTAACTTGTGCTTTCTCTGCTGGCAGAGGTTGGGAGAAGGAAGACCCAGGGCCTGGCAATCTTCTGTCCAGAACAGGAATCATGGGGATGCCTGTCCCCCGGTCATCTGTATAGTCAATCTCTGTCTCACTCATTCTCATAACTGATTCTTTGACCCTTCCTAGAGATTTCCTGTTACAGGGCACCCGATTTCATCTCTCTTTCATTCTCATAACAGATGCCCCAGGTCCTCTTTCTCTCTCTCCTGGACCACTGAAGGAGCCTCCCCACTGCTGTCTCTATCGCCTGTCAAAACATCCCCATCTAGTTCTCACACTGCTTCCAGAGTGATCTTTCTAAAACACATGTCATTATGTTTCTTCTCTGCTGAAAACCTTCTGTGGCGCCCTATTGCCTGCACAATAATGTAAGAAGACACCATTTGGTTTTCAGAACCTCCTGCAACATGGCTAGAGGCTCATTTCCCCATACTCCTTTCTTGCTCACCTTCCACTCCAGCCAAACCGCCTCTATCTTTCACGTGATTCTTTTACTCAGACATTTCCTTTTCCAAATTACCTTTCCTGCTACTTCAATCTTTTAAATTCCATCTTTAAAATTTAAGATGAGATATTACTTTTTAAAATGAGACTTTTTCTCTAAGATCCCTCACCCTCCACCCACTCTCCCTCCAGTCAGAATTTTTCATCCTCTCTCATATTCCCATAGTAATTTGTTTATATCTCTATGATAATGCTTAGCACAGACTGCCTTGTGACATTTACTTTTACCTTTACTTACTTCAAAACTGCTTTTAGATGGCTAACAAAAGGAACATGGTAATATTTGTCAAAACTCATTGAACAGTACACTTAAGATGGGTTTATTTTATTACATGCAAATTATACCTCAATAAAATTGATTTGAAAAGAAAAGTACAGTAAAAGAGTAACAGAATAAAAATTAGCAGATGGGAAAATTGGGATGATGGGAAAATAAAATAAATTCAGGGGTAAAGTTAGTATAAAAAAATGTATGCCATAAATTTCCATAGGCTAAAGTTTGCCTCTGAACAAATTTTCCAGCAGCCAAAGGAAGTAGGGAATTATGACTAGAGAAATAGAGATTTTCCTAGTTCCGAAACCTAAAAAAAATCTCTTTCATGGGCCCCTATGAAGAGAATACTGTGTGCTCTAAGGGACAGCTTCCTCAACAATAACCCTATGTTAAGCCCAGTAAGGCGTTTTATAGGGCTGTTTCTTATAACATCTCTTAGTTCAAGTTGCTGGCAGAACATCAAAGTACAATTAAGAAAACAGTTCCATAAAGGACTAAAATAGTGCAGCTCAAGAGCACAGCTTTCTAATGGTTTGGCTAGATTAGGAAATAAAATTTAAAATAACTATAGAAATGGATGGGCTGCTTATCCTTCAAGAAATCCTTTGAATTAATATGAATATATCATGAGCATATCTTTTATTAATAGTTGAGGGTTCAAGGCTATAGCATCTGCGGCCAGGTCCTAGAGTTCAGGTAACTTCTGTTACCAATCAAGGGCAGACCTTAGTTTTTGAAGCTCTGTTGTTAGGTGCATACACAGTTATAATTGTTATGACTTCTTGAATTGACTGCTTTATCATTATGTCATGTCTCTCTTTATCCCTGAAAATATTCCTTGAGCTGAAGTCTACTTTATGTGAAATTGATATGGCTCCTCCAGCTTCCTTTTGGTTATGTTTGCAAGTGTGTCTTTCTCAATCCTTTTACTTTTTATTCTTTTTTTTTTTTTTTTTTTTTTTTTTTTGCGGTACGTGGGCCTCTCACTGTTGTGGCCTCTCCCGTTGCGGAGCACAGGCTCTGGATGCGCAGGCTCAGTGGCCATGGCTCATGGGCCCAGCTGCTCTGCGGCATGTGGGATCTTCCTGGACCGGGGCATGAACCTGCGTCCCCTGCATCGGCAGGCGGACTCTCAACCACTGCGCCACCAGGGAAGCCCTGGGACAATTTTTGATTGCTATTTCTTTGCATATTTCTTTTGTGCATTCTCTTCTTAGTTCTGGGATTTTTTTTTATTCCAAATACTTATATATTTACTATTGTGTATTTAATATTGTCTCACATCTCTCAGCTTCTCTAGTCTGTCATTGTTGTTGTTTTTGTTTTACTATTTCTCTTTGTGTTTCAGTTTGGTAATTTCTATTGACCTGTTTTCCAGTTCACTGATTTACTGATTCTTCCTTCAGCTATGTCAAGTCTACTGACAAACTCATAGCATTTTTTATCTCTGCTCCTATGTTTTTAATTTCTAGTATTTTCATTAGATTCCTTCTCATAGTTTTCAACCCTCTGATGAAATTATCTATCTGATTTTCCATGTTGTTTGCTTTTTCCATTAGAGCCTTTAGCACATTAATCATAGTTATTTTAAATTATTAATCTGATAGCTCCAACATCTATATCATTTATGAATCTGGTCCTAATGATTGCTTTTCTCTTCAGGCTCTTTTTGTATGCCTTGTAATTTTTTGTGGAAGGCCAGACTTATATAATACAGTAGATAATGAGATGAGTCCAATATTTTTTAATGCTTGAAGATGAGCACTCCTTTCCTTTTACACCTTTAGTATGGGAAGTTTATGTTAATCTAGTTGAAGTTGGGCTGTATTTGAAGTTTGTTGTTTCTGTGGTTACCCTTAGTGCACCAAAGTCTTCAAATTCCTCTAAAAATAACTTCTGTTTATGGTATAGACTGATTTACAAGAAGGTTTTGTCAAAGTCTGTTCTCTGCGTGACTTTTAATCTTCCTGATTGTACTTGAGTCTCCATTTGCACTGCTCCTTAGAGAGAATCTGCCTTTTGCAGCTCTCCCAGCTGTATGCCAGTGTTATTTTTACTTGATACTTGCTAGTGTGGAGAAGGTAGGTGTGGGGAGGGGTCATTCTCTTATGTTCTGATTAAGTCTCAGTTGTAGGCAGGCACTATCAATCTGGGACTCAGGGTGTGGCTTTCTCAAGTGTTCTTAGCCCTCCTCCAGATGCAATGTTGTGACCAGCATGCATTCCTGTCCCTTCACTAGAGGTAGAGCTTTTCTTCTTTGTTTTTTTTCCTATTCCCTTACTCCAGCTTCAGTAAATTTCCACCAGTGCCCTCAGACTATTGTTTTCTGTTTTTTGCCGTACGCGGGCCTCTCACTGTTGCGGCCTCTCCTGTTGCGGAGCACAGCCTCCAGACGCGCAGGCTCAGCGGCCATGGCTCACGGGCCCAGCCGATCCGCGGCATGTGGGATCCTCCCAGACCGGGGCATGAACCCGTGTCCCCTGCATCGGCAGGCGGACTCTCAACCACTGCGCCACCAGGGAAGACCCCAGACTATTGTTTTATTGTCCTTCCTTCTGAATATTTTCTTCCTTAGATAGCAGAAGGGAGATTGAATTTTAGTAGTTGCTATTGTCTTCCTCCCCCAGCTAGCACCATGAGGGGAACTTTCTCCCTGATTTTTCCTGAAAACCTTTGGTGAGATTCCTGGAGGAAAAATCTGCAAAGAGAGCCTTACTTTTGACAAAAAACTGAGCAGAATTGGACTCTTCTTATGAAAGTTAAGGCTTCCAAACAGTTCTCAGGCCTGAAGATATGACCACTCTACCTCAGTATGCAGAGAACTGATGGAGCTCCTTTAGACAGGGCCATGGTGTTTCTTGGAAGATATCTTCCAAGGCTTGTCTTTACTCTACCTACCACACTGTCAAATGCATCTTCAAGATCATGAAGTTCAATATGGAGGAACAGTGGATCCCAGGTTTGGATTTCATGAAGCAGCAAAATTAAAACAAAAATAATTGGGAGAATCAACATCAGGTTCTCCAGTTTTTATTTTTCAGACCAAAAAGCACCCATTTGCCATCCCATTATTTCAATATGAAAGGATGTTTAATATCCCCCTCCCCCCAAAGTACAAAGGATGTACTCTTGGAATAGTGAACAATCCTTTTATTTGGAATAAATTTAGCCTGATTAATAAACTCAATAAAGTGAACTTAATTTTTTATCTTTATCATCATAGATCAATGGATGCTTAGTTATGGACCAGCACAAGCCCTCAGCCTAGCACTCATGGGTTTGCTGTAGAGCTTGGCTGCCTTTTCATGTAGTTCTGTCTTCTGTATTTCTGTTGTGAGCTCCTGGAAAGCAGGATTATGTCATATTCATCTTTATTTTTCTAACTTAACCCTCAAATATAGCCCACTTAATAGGTGTTCAGCTAATAATAATGATTGATATTAATTATTAAATTAATTATTAATACCATACTATATTATTATACAAATACATTAATGTTAATTATATGTGTGTACATATATGGTGCAATATACATATATATATATATACATATATATATATATATATATGGCTAATAAATGTTAGCTGAATTGAACTGACATTGTGGCATGCTCTCCCAAGCACTCCTTAGGTCTTCTCCCAGTGCCGCCCTAAATCTATGTGGAAGGATGGGAATTTATTTTAATTTTCTTTCATCTCAGTAGCATTTAGTGAGTGCCCACTTTGAGAAAGGAATTTCTTTTTAGATGCTGTGGGAGATAAAAGGATAAATAAGAGATAATAAGCCCTTCGGTGGTTTATAATTATTATGTACACAGGTATTTATAATACTAAGCAGAGTGTGATCAATGACCTAATTATGAGCACCGAGTGCCATGGGAACTGAGAAGAAAGTATTCTTTTTTTTAAAAAAAAATATTTATTTATTTGTTTATTTATTTATTTATGGCTGTGTTGGGTCTTTGTTTCTGTGCGAGGGCTTTCGCTAGTTGCGGCGAGCGGGGGCCACTCTTCATCACAGTGCGCGGGCCTCTCACTGTCGCGGCCTCTCTTGTTGCACAGCACAAGCTCCAGACGCGTAGGCTCAGTAGTTGTGGCTCACGGGCGCAGTTGCTCCGCGGCATGTGGGATCTTCCCAGACCAGGGCTCGAACCCGTGTCCCCTGCATTGGCAGGCAGACTCTCAACCATTGCGCCATCAGGGAAACCCCAAGAAAGTATTCTTGTGCCCATTTATTCAAAATACGCTGAATGGCTGCTTGGTTCTGTTTTTAAGGTGGAGGGAGGAGAATAAGCATGCACTTTGCTTTCGATGGACAGTAGTAAAGAAATAATACTACCAAGTCATAAAGAAATAACAGAGGGATGTGGAAAAAGCATGATGGTCCAGGAACTCAGAGAGGGAAACAGCTACTTCTTCCTGGGGATAGGGTAGCAGCAGGTGGTCAAAGAAGTGATTAATGCTGACCTGGGGGAAAAAGGGAAGGTTTCACAGAGGGGAAAGAAAGAGTTGTCCTTGAGGCTTGGTAGAATTTGGATGTATGTGGGGGAGGGAACAGCCTGGGCAAAGGCTTAGAGTGGGGAATGTGCAGGTGTTTGGAGGGTGAATAGAGTGGAGAGAATGGGGAATAGAAGATATGCCTGGAGAGCCTGGTCAGAATTAGGTTGTGCTGGCAGAGAGCAGGTGCTTAATAAATAATTGTCAAATGATGGCATAAGTAAATGGCAGCGTCAGACATGGGTTGTTATTTTGTTTATTTCTTTTGGTAGGTAATGGTGAAGAATTTTGAATAAGAAGATGGTATAATCATATTATCATGACAGCTCTGTGGAGAACAAGGCCAACCATGGGCAGGGAAATGAATTAGGAAACCGTGGTGATTGTCTTAAATGGCCTCCATGCCCCTAGTCCTGGAAGGCCTGATTCTCTGCTTCTGTAAAAAGCAAGGCTGGAATGCTTCCCTCTTTTGAAACGTTTGTGGGTCAATGAATGTCAACACTCAGGTTAAACGCAGGGTGTGTTTAAACACACACTGGGAACATCAACACACATCCTGTTCCTAAGGAGAGGCATAAGGTCTCCTAGTTGCACTTGTGTCAAGGTTAGTGTGGCTCCCAGGAAGGACCGGGGAGGTGACACATAGTGTGACTGTCAGCCCTGAAGTTTGTCAAAGCCTCTAAAAGTCCTGGGCTTGGTGATTCTTGTCTTTGCTTCCTAGAGGGGAGATGGAAAACCGTCTGATGTCCCTCTCTTCACGCTTCTCATCTACTCTGTATTGACATCAATAAACAGGGAAATCACAGGATACAGATTAAGTAAATCTATTTTCCTTGCATTTGGTACAACACAGTTTGAAAATAAAAAAACAAATCAAATGCCCTGAAAACAAAATGAATGCAAATTAAGGTCTGAAGAAATCCGTCAGCATCTGCACATTTTATTTTGCTTTCTTCTCCCCTTTAAATTAAACTAACACCATTTTCCGAAGCTCAGATGTGAATCACAGCCCCTTCTGGAATGAATGATTATGGCTGTGGCCTAGTTTAAGTAGATGATCCTCCACAAGTGGGGGGAAGAGAGGCTCTCCTCAATAAGGTAGGAGGTGCTGAGGATGCAGCCTCTTGAGGGCAGACTGCCAGGTGAAGAATTGCCCAGGTAAGGATGCCTGGAGCCAGGGGAGTGAAAACAGACACCTGGAGAGCCTATTTTTCCTTTTGATGAACCCATCATTGTGTTTTTAAAATTTTGTTAAAGCTCCTTGTTAAAATTCTTAAATGGTATTATAGTGTATGATTAGGAATGTGGGCTCAGGGTTAGAAAGAACTTGTTCAGACCCTCATCCCTAGATGTGTGACCTTGGGAAGAGTTACTTAAATTCTCTGAACTGCAGCTTCCTTCCCTATAATTTGGGGACAGTAACACCCAACACCTGGAGTACTGCATCAGGGTTATATGAAATAATATATGAAATGTATTTAGCAAACAGGCACATAGTGAGCACTTAACTTATTATTTAAAAAGAGTAAAGTCCAACTATCTCAAAGGAGAAGTCAGAGGCCTTAGAATAAGCAGAGACCCTTGTGGACACTTGTTCTTTCCTTGGTGACTGGAATTTCATGGCTGTTCTGAAGCTTTTCCCCCGGCGGTTGCAGAAGAGGCCAAGAGGGCCAAGAGGGCCCCGTCAGACTGGTCAGACAGCTACCCCATGATAGTCAGATTCTGTTACATCTATGCTCATTCTCTGTCCACTGGGAATCTAGTGCATTAAGCCCACGTAAAGGGGCTTGCAAATTGCCATTTGCAATCAGGCTCCACCTATAGGACCACGGGTACCTGCCTCACATGGAGAGTACTGATTTTTAAAAAGAGCCAGACATTTCATTTGGCAATGTTCAAAGTTTTCCTGTCAAGGATTACCAGAAGTGACCATCTAAAGAGCATAGTGGGGTGAGCAGAGATGCTACCCTTGACTGGAGAGTATGACCCAGACCCCCCTCATCCAACCTAGAGCTGAGTGCCTCAGTAAGCATCCCAGGCACGCTGGCCCCATAGCTCTGTTTAGAGCCTGTCAGCTCCAGGGATGGGACATCTGGGCCTGGACTCTACAGCTCCCTGGGGTTCCTCATGGAACCTAGAATAGGAAAGACATTTGTGCCCTCTGGTTCACAAGGAGAATCCATGGAGGGTCTCTCCCACCTCCAGGATCTGGGGGATTAAACTTTGACATTCATTCCTGCCCCATTTCCCAGGCTGAGCTGCTCAGATGGCATCAGGGCCAAATTCTTTTTAGTGTCATAGAGTATCTTATCCTTATAGCAACATCCCTTTAAACCCAGCTATTCAGCTTGATCACTTTCCAGGATCACACTTGATGGTTTTCATTTCCAAAATCTCCTTGGAAATTATCTAGCTGTTAAATTAAAGGGAGGCGGCATTTTTGCTATTTCGTTTGCAGAAGCAAAACAGTGAAGAAGAGGATAAGGAACCAAGCAATTCTGCAGTAAGTTCTGAATTTTTGTCTCACTAAAAAGTCTACTTTGTTTTGAGGAACAGGAAGGACTTGGCTTTCCATCTGCTGTTCTGCACAGGTGGCTGCACGCAGACGACATGTGATTTTATGTAGTTGAAGGCTGAGCCTTGTTCTCTGTCACACTCTTCCAGCCCCATCTTGGAGCCTTGCTTTTACTCCCTCACTCAATCTCCACCGCCTGGCTTTGCTGTTCCCTTCTCCTTGACTTTCTTGTGTGGCTTTCTGTACTGTGGAGTTTATTTCAATGCCATCACTGTTTCTGCTTCTGCCTTGTTCCTTTTCTGTGTCTCTATTTTTCTGGTTTGCTAAATATCTCTCCCCTATTTGTTTCATTAGCCAATGCCCAGCAGCCTAGTTCCTTGAGAAGCATGCCTTTGTTTCTGGAGCCCCTTACCTGTTCCAGATGGTCTCCTGAAGCTGCCCCTGTTTCTCCAGAGAAGCAGGCATAGCTCACTTCTTGTTTCTTTAACACCGTGGATCGTTGCAAAGGGGAGAAGAAATTTGGGGAGCACATCAGCTCCCCCTTTCCTTGCCCTCCAGTTGCAAGCAATCTCAGCAGAACTTAGAACACCCCAGAGCTTCAGGCCTTTTAAACTCCTTGGATTTACAGTTTCAGGAAGTTTGCCTCATGACCCAGGTGGCTGAAAGCATCAATCAAATCCCTCCCCACCCCACAACCCCCAACCCCCTGCCCCAAACTTCACTTTTTTTTTCTTGTGGAGAGCATGGGGGAATCCACACTGAAATATTTATCCAGGCAGTTCACTCTTCCTAAGTGAAAATACACTCTAGGCACTGTGGTCAAGTGACATGTATTTACTCACTCACTGATTCAGTGCGTATGTACTGCCCCCCCACCCCCCGCCGTGTGTCTGGCATGCTGTGAGGCTCTGGGGATCCAGTGGACAATACACTGGGCTCTGCAGGAGCTGTCCAGCCTGCCTACTGCCCGAGGGGATGGAAGCTCAGGCAGGGATTTGGCTCTTTACAGCGTCAGTATTATTGTGGACCCACCAGTGTCCCATTGTTCTAATTTTCCTGCCAATACTTGAGATGCAAGAGGCAGCACATATTTTTCTGGGGATTTAATTTCATTCCCCCAAGATGAACCAATCCCAGCCGTTCCTTCCCCTCCACCACACCTCTTCCTCTTCCTCATTTCTTCTCTCCCCAGCACACTTGGTAGCTCCAACAGCCAAAGACTGGCCAGGCTCCAGCACGCTCATGGAGGTTTTTCAGTTTTCTTTTCAAGGAAGGGTGAAGTGGAAAAGAAGGGGACAGAAGTTACAACGATTGAGTTTCTGCTCTGTGTCAGATTCTGTGCCTGATGGTTTTCCAAATTCATTTCATTTAACCCTTATTCTCAGCCTACCCGTAAGGTAAATAACATCATTCCCACATTAATGAAGAAGAAATGGAAGTTCACAAAAGGTCAGACAGATTGTCCAAGAGCAGACGTTTAGTACATCACAAAACTGTGCCTGGAACCCAGGTCTGTCTGAATCCAGAAGTCAGGTTCTTGTCACTACAGTGTGTGTGTGTGTGTGTGTGTGTGCACGTGTGTGGTGGGATGTACTGGGAGAGGATAAATTGAGTGGTATGAACCATCCCAGTTTCTTTTTCTCCCACCTTGAGTCTTGGATCTGAAGAATACCTTGCTGCTCTGCTGCCGATCAGGGTAGAGCCACGTGTCATGGACGGATGAGGCATTAAGAAATGAGGCATCTGGCTGTCTCCCCAGAGGGACTTCTGTGCACTTTCACATGGCTTAGTGGGCTCCAGAGTCAGACTGCATGCTCTTGCATTTGCTAGCTGTTACCTTGGGCAAGTTACTTAAACTGTTTGTGCTTCAGTTTCCTCTTCTGTAAAGGGGATAATAATAAAAATACTGTCCTCGTTCCTAGAGTAGTCAAATTCATAGAGACAGAAGGTAGAATGGTGTTTGCCAGGGACTGGAGGAAGGAGGGGAATGGGGAGTTGTTATTTAATGGATACAGAGTTTCAGTTTGGGAAGATGAAAATGTTCTGGATATGGATGGTAGTGATTGTTGCAAAACAATGTGAATGTACTAAATGCCACTGAATTGAAAATGGTTACAATGGTAAGTTTTATGTTATGTATATTTTACCACAGTTAAAAAAAAAAAAAAGGTACCTTCCTCAAAGGATTTAGGGGAGAATTGAACGAGCTGCTGTGTGCTCAGCACTTAGAACAGCCCATGTGGCAAACGCTCCATAAACAGGAGATCTTGTATGCTCCAGCCCTGGCCTTTTCCAGGGAGGTCCCCGGGGCCAAGGGCAGAGTCTTGCAGGGCACGCCTGTCACCTGGCTCAGGGCTGCCGTGAGAAGGGGTCTCACACCTGGTTTCTGGAGAAGTTTGTGGTTCGGCAGCTGTCAGGACAGGGGCTGGTGACTGTGCATGTTAATGGAAGAGCCCCCGCTGCCCATGTCGAGCACCAGGGTTATAAATGGAACGCTGCTTGCTAAATTGCCCCATTTTGCACAGACTCACTCCATGAGTTGCGGGCTGTGACGTGAGGCTGAATTTGGTAGTTAAGCTAGAACAAAAGAATTATGAACCCAGGGACGAAAACATCCAGTTAAATGGCATCAACACAATATGTCTGAAAAGAGAATGGTGTTTTAATGTTTTCATTGGCCTTGCCCACAGATATTTATGGAGTGTCCATAGGGAAGGGAGAATGCAGAGTGCTTAGGGCTCTGATCAGAGGACAGCAAGGTGACGTGTAATGGAACAGAGGAGGGAAAGCAGACACACATCCTAGACGCCCCTGTGTCATGCTGGATCCGGGGACAGGAGTCCCTTCAGACTCCCTGCCTGTAATTCTCCCCAAACATCCCAATTTACTTCAGAACAGCAGCGTTTATTGTGTGGTGTACAAAGGGCTCTGGGAGCTCAGGAGGGAGCAGACAACCCCGTCCTGGGCAGGGAGCAGTCAGGAGAAATGGGAGCCTTCCTAGTCCACTGCAGCCACGATGCTCCCCCAGTTGTGAGCCCAGAGGACAGACAGCTCTCCGAGGCCCTTCCAGCTCAGGGCCCTAAGACTTACTGTCTATTCTTGTGCTTCCCAAGCACAGATTTCTGTTTTGTTTTGTTTTTAATTTCCAAGTGAATACTTTTATAAAATACAGTAAAGATTAATTACTAAATTCATTCAATAAATAAATAAAAAATAATTTAGACAAATGAAGTAAGAAGCAAAGAATACAAAACACAAGGCCACTTTTAAAATTTTGATGTCCGGCAGACTTGAATGTACCTAGTTAAATTGCTGTAAAAGTTTCCAGATGCTTACTTTCCATTTTTTGTGCTTATCATGTCATAGACTAGTGACAAAATGGCTGTGCCCCAACACTGGCTGGGGGTCCCCATTTTGTATTCCACTGTTTTAGATTGCTGGTCCCCAGAATGGGGTGCCAAGGCAATCCATTGGGGTGCAGGAAGAAAATACTGACACTTCTGTTTATATTTCTGTTGCATCCTCTTTTTTTTTTTTTTTTTTGCTATTTGGATTTCTATCCTACAACACTATGTTAGTTCCAGGTACACAACGTAGTGATTCAATATTTCTATACATTGTAAAATAATCACAATGATAAGTCTAGTTACCATCTGACACCAAAGTTATTACAATATTATTGACTACATTCCCCATGCTGTACATTTCATCCCTCAGACTTATTTATTTTCTAACTGGGTAAGTTTTACCTCTTAATCTCCTCCACTTGTTTCATTCATCCCCTCCACCCACCTCCCCTCTGGCAACCACCTGTTTGTTCTCTGTAGCTATAAGTCTGCTTCTTTTTTGTTATGTTTGTTCATTGTTTTTTTTTTTTTTTTTTTAGATTCCACGTATAAGTGAAATCGTACAGTATTTGTATTTCTCTGTCTGACTTATTTCACTTAGCATAATACCATTGAGGCCCATCCTTGTTGTTGCAAATGGCAAGATTTCATTCTTTTTTATGGCTAAGTAATATTCCATTGTGTGTGTGATATATATATATATATATAGAGAGAGAGAGAGAGAGAGAGAGACACACACACACCACGATTTCTTTATCCATTCATCTATGGATGGACACTTTGGTTGCTTCCATATCTCAGCTATTATAAATAATACTGCAATGAACATAGTACATATATCTTTCCAAATTAGTGTTTTCATTTTCTTCAGATAAATACCCAGGAGTGGAATTACTGATCATATGGTAGTTCTATTTTTAATTTTTTGAGGAATCTCCATACTGTTTTCCATAGTGGCTGCACCAGTTTGCACTCCCACCAAAAGTGCATGAGGGTTCCCTTTTTCCACATCCTTGTCAGCACTTGTTATTTGCTGTCTTTTTGAGAACAGCCATTCTAACAGGTGTGAGATGATATCTCATTGTGGCTTTGATTTTCATTTCCCTGATGATTAGTGACGTTGAACATTTTTTCTTGTGTCTTTTGGCCATCTGTATGTCTTCTTTCAAAAAATGTCTATTCAAGCCCTCTGTCCAGTTTTTAATCCGGCTTTTTTTTTTTTTATGTTCAGTTGTATTAGTTCATTAGTTTGCATATTTTGGATATTAACCCCTTATCAGATATATCACTTGCAAATACCTTCTCCCATTCAGTAGGTGCTTTTTCTATCACATCTTCTTTTAATTTTTATTTTGTGTATATTTTTAAGGCACAATAGTAAAATAAGGCACATATATAATTAATTTACTTATAATGTATTATATATATTATAAGTAATATATTACATACATATTATATATGGTGAGTTGTGCTCAGAATCTTTTTACTGAGAGAGTTAATGTGATCAAGAATATTTGAAGGCTACTGCCCTCAACTACCCACGTGAAAGTTATTGTTATCCCTCTTTGGAGCATCTCGTATCTTTCATTGACCTCCTATTATTTATTTATTTATTCACTTTTTCTTTTTTTTTTAACATCTTTATTGGAGTATAATTGCTTTACAATGGTGTGCTAGTTTCTGCTATATAACAAAGTGAATCAGCCATACATATACTTATATCCCGATATCTCTTCCCTCTTGTGTCTCCCTCCCATCCTCCTTGTCCTACCCCTCTAGGTCGTCACAAAGCACCGAGCTGATCTCCCTGTGCTATGGGGCTGCTTCCCACTAGCTATCTGTTTTATGTTTGGTAGTGTATATATGTCCATGCCACCCTCTCACTTCGTCCCAGCCCACCCCTCCCCCTCCCCTTGTCCCCGAGTCCACCCTCTACGTCTGCATCTTTATTCCTGTCCTGACCTCCTATTATTTAAGATTTCATATATTTATGCCTGTCCTAAAATTGTAATAAAACTATAAATTCTTTGAGGGCAGGAACTATTCCTTATTTAAGCTTATTTATTAAGCTGAGAAAAGCATGGCTGTGATGTCAATCACTGTGCTAGGATATGGGAATATAATGATGACTAGAAATTAGTCTCCATTCTCTAAGGTGTACGTGTCTACCTTGAGGACAGAGATTTGAAAACTTATAGTTTCCCTCAGTGTAACATGTGCAATCCAGTAAGCATGGGTAAGTAACAAACATGAGGCCTAAAGAGTGGTTAACTCTGTTGGGAGTGGTTCTCAGAATCCAGTCAGAGGAACTGAGAAGGTGTTGATGGGTAACTAGGCTTTGTGTGGATGACAGGAGGAAGCAGGATGTTTTGGCTAACATTAAGATGCAAAAAGGCATGAAGGTCTTCACACCCATTAGGATGGCTATTTTTTTTTTTAAAAACAACAGAAAATAACAAAGTGTTGGTGAGGATGTAGAGAAATTGGAACCCTTTCTGGAACTGCACTGTCGGTGGGAGTGTAAAAAGGTGCAGCTGCTATGGAAAACGGTGTGAATTTTCTTCAAAAATTCGACATTAAATTACCATATGACCCAGCAATGCCACTTCTGGATGTATACCCAAAGGAGTTAAAGCAGGGACTCAAACAGATATTTGTACACCCATGTTTAGAGAAGCATTATTCACAATAACCAAAAGGTGGAAGGAATCAGCATGTCCATTGATGGACAAATGGTAAACAAATTGTGGTGTATACATACATACAGTTGAAAATTATTCAGCCTTAAAAAGACATTCTGAAATATGCTACAGCATGGATGAACACTGAAGACATGCTGAATGACATTAAGCAGTCACAAAAGGGCAAATGTTGTATGATTCTACTTATAGGAGGTACCTTGAGTAGTCAAAACTATAGACAAAAAGTAGATTGGTGGTTACCGGGGGCTGGGGGTGGAAGGGAATGGGGAGTTACTGTTTAATGGGCATGGAGTTGTAGCTGCAGAGGATGAAAATCTTCTGGATATGGATGGTGGTATGGTTGCACAACGATGTGAATGTACTTAATGCCACTGAACTGTACTTAAAGATGGTTAAAATGGTAAATCTTATGTTATATATATATTTTACCACAATTTTTTTTTAACGTACAAAGTTGCAAATGACACAGTGTGTTCAGAGCATGGCATTTTCTGCACTTCACCACGGCTGGATCCAGAGTTGTGTGGAGGGAAGAGAGGAGAGGTGGGAGGTGCGATTCCTCTATCCTGCATCCCTCTCTAGCTGCCCACCCCTTTTCCTCCCTACCTGGGCTGCCAGGTTTTCTGATAGTCATACCTCTTTGTAGCCACTTCACCTCCACCTGTATCTGGACTCACTCAGGACTGGATGCATCCCTCCACCTTCCCCGAATGGCTCGCAGTGGCCTCTTTGGTGCTAAATCCCATGGACTCTTTAGTCTTCTGACCCTATTGATCCCACGCTTCTCATTGAAACTCCCCTCTCCCGAGATCTCTTTGGTGTCACTCTTCGGGTTGTCCTCCTACTTTCTCCTGGTTCCATCTCAGTTTCTTCTGCAGGTTTCTCTTTCTCTACTTGTCTCTTCATGAGGATGTTCCCCCAGGGTTCCATCTTGGGTTCTCTGCTCACATTTTGGAGCCTCCTCCTGCTGGCTCTCATATACTCCTGCTATTGTTTACCTTTCAGTGACTCCCAAATTGATGTCTCCATTCCAGATCTCTCATCTTAGCATAAGATCTGGATATCCATCTGCCTCGAATGTCTTTCCGTCCGCTCACACTCAGTGTATCAATGGCACCACCATCTCTCCCTGTGCCCACATCAGACTCTCCCCTCTCTCACCTCTGACATCTCTTTGGTTACTCTCTGTTCAATTCTCTCTCCTGGTTATGTGTAATGTGCATTTCCTTTCAATATTAATAATGATAATACTTTTTATAAGGCTACTGTTCTGGGCCACTGTGTGCTCTTTGAAGGCACATCTTGGAATCTCTAAGGTAGCAGAGTGCTTAGCCTGTTGTATAGTAGTAAAATTAGTGAATAATAATAATGATAAAATCTAATGCTTATATGGTGCTTAGTATGTGGCAAGCACTGTTCCAAGCATGGCACATATAATAACTCACTTAATTCTAACAGTAACCTCTAAGATGGCTACTATTAGTCCATTTACAGATAAAAACTGAGGTAGGGAGGTTAAGTGACTTGCCCACAGATTATAGAAGCTCAATATTTATTTATTTATTTATTTTTTTGCGGTACGTGGGCCTCTCACTGTTGTGGCCTCTTCCATTGCAGAGCACAAGCTCCAGACGTGCAGGCTCAGCAGCCATGGCTCACGGGCCCAGCCGCTCTGCGGCATGTGGGATCTTCCTGGACCGGGGCATGAACCCGTGTCCTCTGCATCGGCAGGCGGACTCTCAACCACTGCGCCACCAGGGAAGCCCAGAAGCTCAATATTGAATGAATAAATGAATGAAAACACACATGGGAGAGCAAATGAATGAGGCCAGAAGGATGGGTTGTAGCATATAATGATAATTTGTGCCATGTGTATAGTTATTAGATTGGGAGGTATTTTTTAGGGATCTTTCTAAATAGACACTAATTGTTTTGGCAGTTGTAGTTTGACCCAAGTGTAACGATGTATCAGAGAATAGGAATCTGACATATGTGATCAAAAGAAAATAAGAGGATAAAATATTCTTGATGGAGAGGGAAAGCAAGTTGGCTGGCCCAAGGTGTTATTCCATTTGGAGATATGAGTCAGGGGCGGTTTGTCTGCAGTCTGTGCCTGCAGATTGCTATTGGCATCCTGCCTCATCCAGTCCTTGCTACACAAACATCCTGACCAATGTCCCCCAGGGAGCTGAATCTCTGGGGTTTATATAGCACAATGTCCTGGACATCAATCGGGGGCTGCTAGCCACCTGCCATTGTCCCTTATTTATTTATTTATTTATATAAATTTATTTACTTTATTTATTTACTTTTGGCTGTGCTGGGTCCTCGTTGCTGTGCGCGGGCTTTTCTCTAGTTGCGGCGAGCGGGGGCCACTCTTCGTTGCGGTGCATGGGCTTCTCATTGCAGTGGCCTCTCTTGTCGCGGAGGACAGTCTCTAGGCCCGTGGGCTTCGGTAGTTTTGGCATGTGGGCTCAGTAGTTGTGGCTCGCGGGCTCTTAGAGCGCAGGCTCAGTAGTTGTGGCGTACGGGCTTAGTTGCTCCACGGCATGTGGAATCTTCCCGGACCGGGGCTCGAACCCTTGTCCCCTGAATTGGCAGGTGAATTCTTAACCACTGCGCCACCAGGGAAGACCCATTGTCCCTTATTTTAAAAACCTATTCTTCAGGAGCTTCCCTGGTGGCGCAGTGGTTGAGAGTCCACCTGCCGGTGCAAGGGACACGGGTTCATGCCCCGGTCCGGGAAGATCCCACATGCCGCGGAGCGGCTGGGCCCGTGAGCCATGGCCGCTGAGCCTGCGCGTCCGGAGCCTGTGCTCCATAACGGGAGAGGCCACAACAGTGAGAGGCCCGCGTACCGCAAAAAACAAAAAACAAAAAAACCCACAAACCTATTCTTCATACACACATCTTCTTTATCACGTTAGAGCCTAGTTACTACAAACTACTGGTTGCACATTTCCTAATCTAGAAAAACAATGCTGCCTGGACCCGTTGGCTGTCTTCCTCAGTTCCTAATCTTCCTGAGCTTCCTCTCTGTTTCCATAGGGCTCTGTGCTCCAGTTCTGTGGTCCTGCCTCACCACTGAGAAAGAACAGCAATGAACAGGCTTCTTCTCACGCCTTCACTGCCCTCTACAACCAAATAAACATTAAGACACCTCCATTTTTCCTGCTATTCATGTTTTCTTCCTTTCTCCCAGCTAAAAATAAACCCGTGAATAGACTGCCCACTCTTATTCATAGGCTCTCAGAACTATCAGAATCGTCAAGATCTGCTGGTTCAACCTCTTCATTTTAAATATGAGCAGATGGAAGTCTAGAGAAGGCTGAGGACCCTGTTCGTGGGGTTGCAGGAAAACCTTTTTCAGGCGCTGGGGGACATGGGAGATGAAATCATTCTCTCCTTGCCTAAATTTCTCCCTGCAGCTTCTACTTATATATAACAAAACAGTACTGTAAATTGATTGTAATACTTTCCTGTGATTTCTCCTTTTATTTTTCTATTTAGAGAAATAATTTTAAAAATCTACTCTGTTTCATTTCTTCTCTGCTGGTTCCCTTCTCCAAAGTATGGTTTGACACAGAAAAATGAAAGAATGTGTGTGTTTTTTCTCTTCTCTTCTAATGGTTGTATGTAAATGGAGGGGTTGCCCAAAGGATACCTGAGGAAAGATGAAACTTTAGAGTCTGCTATTCCTGCAAGCTCTACCCGCTGTGCTCCGGTGATGAAAATCACTTTGGGGCAATCATTGAAGCATGGTGTTATTTGTAAATATCTGTTTACACATCCATTTTACCCAACACATCATGAGCCTTTGAAGGCACAGACTATGTCATATTCCTTTTTGTGTTCCCAGGACACAGCACAATGTCTTACACATAATACATGCTCAATAAATGATTACAGGATTAATAACTGAGTGCAGTTATCAGCCTGGCCACCCATTCAGGGATTATCTTCCTCTAATAGAAAAGACTACTTAGAGGAAATGGCCTTCGAACTGAGCTTTAATGGGAAGAAAAACAGCACGTGATACCAAGAGGAAGAAGGTTGTTTTTATGCACGTGGAACAAGCCAGACAAAAGCTTGGAGTGGGAGACTAAAATTACTCGGTTGCCCATCAGGAAATTAAACAGCCTATCCATTGATTAGAGAAAGAACAAATGACAGGCCTTGTGCATTACCAGACTGTTAATAAGCAAGAGCCAGACTTGCTGTTATGAAAAGCCAGACTCTGAATGTCATGTTACCCAACTGTCTCAAGCCACTCATTCTTAAAGTCTTACTATTCAAAATTCGGACAGTTACACAGGGTACTGGTGGTGCTGGCATAAGGGGTTACAATTGCTCTTTTATAACTGTCTCCATCCTATTTTTCAGGCTACTGAGATGGCTTATATTTGTTCAGATGATCTCATGCAGAGATCAGCAAGGCCATGTCACCCCTAACCCTAACCTTTACCCCAAAGTGGAAGCATTGTTGAATGTGTTGGGGGGATCTCACAGTAAACTCACTGACCTTTTCCAGCTGGAGGCCCTGCCTTTTAGACTTCAATCCTCTCCATTGGCCATGTTGAAATTGGTCCGCCAGCGTCAGATACATCTTCCTAAGGGAAAACATGTCTAAGATGTGAGTGGAGTGATTAAAGGGTCTAACAAATTTTGAGTGTCTGTTGAGTACCCCAATCTGTGCTTGATGCCTTTGCATCTCATTTTTCCTTATAACAGTCCTGAGAGAGAGGTGTGACTCCCCTTTTATGGATAATAAAGCTAAGTTTCAGAGAAATGAAATAATCTTGCTTGAGGTCACATAGTTAAGTGATGGAGCCAGAACCAAACACAGGTCAAACACAGGTAAGCCTGTGATCCTTCTAACATACCATACATACAACAACTGTTATAAAAATATCTGAGGCCAACAAATAACCCAATTTTTAAAATTGGCAAAGCGTTTGAATAGACATTTCTCCAAAGAAGATGTGCAAATGGCCAATTAGCACATGAAATATGTTCAACATTACTAGTTATTAGGAAAATGCAAGTCAAAACCACAATGCTTCCCTGGTGGCACAGTGGTTGAGAGTCCGCCTGCTGATGCAGGGGACACGGGTTCGTGCCCCGGTCCGGGAGGATCCCACATGCCACGGAGCGGCTGGGCCCGTGAGCCATGGCCGCTGAGCCTGCATGTCCGGAGGCTGTGCTCCGCAACGGGAGAGGCCACAGCAGTGAGAGGCCCGCATACCGCAAAAAAAAAAAAAAACCCACCACAATGAGATACCATTTCACACCTACTAGAATGGCTATAATTTAAAAAGAGAGACAGTAACAAGTATTGGTAAGGATATGGAGAAATTAAAACGCTTGTACATCGCTGATGGGAATGTAACATGGTACAGCTGCTTTGGAAAACAGCCTGTCTGTTCTTCAGAAAAGTAAACATAGAGTTACCATATGACCCAACAATGCCACTCCCAAGAGAATTGAAAGCATATATTTACAGAAAACCTGTACATGCTTACTTGTAGCAGCATTATTCAGAACAGACAAAAGTGGAAACAACCCCGAATATCCATTAATTGATAAATGTATAAATAAAGGCAATATATCTATATAAGGCAATATTATTTAGCCATAAAAGAAACGAAGTACTGATATCTGCTACATCGTGAAGGAACCCTGAAAACATTTTGCTAAGTGAAAGAAGCCAGTCACAAAAGTCCACATATTGTACGATTCCATTGATATGAGATGTCCAGAATGAATAAATCACAGAGATAGAAAGTAGATGAGTGGTTGCCAGGGGCTGGGGGTGTGGGAGGAATGGCGAGTGATTGCTGAGGAGCATGGAATTTCTTTTCTGGTGATGAAAGGGTTCCAGACTAGATAGTGACAGTGGGTGCCCAACTCTGTGAATACACTAAAAACCACAGAATTGTACACTTTAAAATTAAGGGTGAATTTCATGGTAAGTATATAAATTATATCTCAACAAAGCTGTTATAAAAATATATGTCTGAGGCCAGGTTGGCTTAAGCAAGTGTCAGGTACCATATTTAGAAAAAACCCTAACCCATTGGGCACATACTACCAAGATTTAGGACTTAACAATAAAATGACCACCAGAATGCCTGCTGCAAATGTCTGTATGTGACAGGTTTGGAAATGAGGTTCTTGATAAACAGCCAAAAAAGAATGTCCCTTTCTGTTGTGGTGTGAGATACACCACTCAATACAAATAATCTTAATGTATCTCATAGAGATTAAGGTGCTAGGATATAGTATCAATAGGAGACAACAGCCTATTATTTATAATACGACGGTATAATAAACGTAAACCACTGCTAGGATCTACTATTGCCACTTTCATTTGAACAAATATTCATTAAGAAACGTTTATCGAGGGATATCCCTGGCGATCCGGTGGTTAGGACGCTGCGCTTTCACTGCCAGGGGCCTGGGTTCAATCCCTGGTTGGGAAACTAAGATCCCACAAGCTGTGTAGCGTGGCACCCCCCCCCCCCCCCAAAAAATGTTTATCAAGCATCTAGGGTGTACCAGGTATTTTGTTAATGGTGTAGCATTTCTTACATTTATTCCCTCACAGACAAGTCTCCTTGTTTTATAGATGAGAAAACCGAGGCTCATAGAGGTTAAGAAAACTGCCCTAAGTCACATAGCTAGTGAGTGGTAGAGACAGAATCTGTGCCAAGATTTGTCTGACTCCAAAGCTAAGGGTTGGATTGGAGAGCCCGGAACAAGCGGTGGCTGGCTAAGTGCGGACGGCTCGAGGATGGGGAGGATACGCACGGAGGTGGAATAAGTCATGTCCTGCCCGGACCCTGGGGTCAAATGCCTGGGTTTGAATCTTGCCTCTGCCATCCTATGGGGATGTTGTGCATATTGAAAAAGCTGTGCATGAAAAAATGCTTACAACAGTGCTCAGCACATAGTGAACTCTCAATGTGCAGTGTTTATTATTATTATTGCCTCTTCTGCATACGTGCAGGTTGTCATGGCTTTGAGGTTAGGGACTATCACCCAAAGGGTAGAAAAGCGTCTCCCAGTTTTACAGTTGAAGCAGTGATTATCTCTGGGGAGTGGATTAAGAGAGGGGGAGGGTAAGGAAACAGGATGTTTTCACTCTCCCTTATTTTTACGTTTGAGTTTTTTTACAATCATGCATTACTTTCTTTTTTTTTAAATTAATTTATTTTATTTTGGGCTGCATTGGGTTTTCGTTGCTGCGCGCGGGCTTTCTCTAGTTGCAGCGAGCAGGGGCTACTACTCTTCGTCGCGGTGCACGGGTTTCTCATTGCGGTGGCTTCTCTTGTTGCGGAGCACGGGCTCCAGGCGCACGGGCTTCAGTAGTCATGGCTCGCGGGCTGTAGAGCGCAGGCTCAGTAGTTGTGGCGCATGGGTTTAGTAGCTACGTGACATGTGGGATCTTCCCGGCCCAGGGCTCGAACCCGTGTCCCCTGCACTGGCAGGCGGACTCCTAACCACTGCACTACCAGGGAAGCCCCATGCATTACTTTCTAAAATAAAAGAAAACGCGGCTGATAAAAATGCTTTTTACCAATAAAAGAGCACTTGTACTTGGGGGGAAAAAGACAAATCAAAACCTGGGGCATCTGGGTTTATTGTAATTCTCAGGAAACCCAAAGTCAGTCTTCTATATGCAACCCGCAGATCAGAGTCTTTGCAGTGAGGGGCAGGCACAATGCCAATTTTACAGACTCACTTACCTTGTTCCTTCAGCCTATTTTTCATTAGGGGCAAATTTGCTATAATTTGATCTTGATAGATGACCTGTAAAGCTTTTTTAGACCTCAGCTCTGCCGAGGGCACCTCTCAGATTGCTCCCTGCTAGGTACTCCTTAGATGGGTGATATTTACAGGAGTCTACAAGCAGGGCCTTCCTTTAGGAGATTCAAGGGTGGTGGGGAGACTTGTGGATGTGGGAGTCTGAGAATTTCAATCACGGGTGGAACCTGGAGGTGAGGAGAGAAAGGAAGAAGAGGTGAGCAGCCAGCATCCTTCCAGATGGGAAAAGACAAGCTGTCTCCACCATCTCACTCTGGGATGGCTGTGCATCTTCCATCTTACTCAGCCCCAAATTTTCCCTGTCAACTCTACAAGGCTCTTTTTCCTTAACTGAGATTTGGCTTTCTCATCTCTGAAATGGGCTTCATATTTCCTCTGTTCCAAGGATTTGGGGAGATCTAATTAGCTTTGACCTGACATGTATCATATGGGCTTCTGGGAGCAAAGTGTGAAATGATAGAGAAATAAGGACAGGATACAGTGGGGTGACCCATCTCTGGGTTTGGAGGAACCCAAGAGTGTGTGGAGGTACTTAATTCACATTTAGACTTAACAGCCCATCAGAAAAGAGTCCAAAGTCAGCAAAAATTCAGTGTTTTACAACACTTAACTTTAAGGACAAGGGTATGCTTGGGCAGACAACAAGGACAGAAGAAAAAAGCTGCTAGAAGATTGTAAGCAAAACCACTATCTTTATCCTACAGGTTTCTCTACAGGAAGAATGACTAGTAGATTTTTATGTCTAGGCTAAAGTCCCAAGAACAAATGCCTTCCAGTGCTTCCTGCCTTTAAACCACACCTGTGTCCCAGCTCAGCTGGCCTCTGGGTCATGTGTCTTCCCATTTCCTCTCTCCCACTGCTGAGCCAGATCTTGGCAAGGGGCAGGAAGGAGGCAGCCCCGAGGGACATGTCCCCACCAGCCTTGAGCTGGCTCCATCTCACTTATCCCTTACTAATGGCACAGATGCTTTCTGTCTTGTTCTCCTATGCTTGAAAAAAGCTTCGCCCAAAGCCAACGCAGCCTCACACAGAGGAAGGGCAGAATTCAGAGCTCACATGGTTCAAGATATAAACTGATCCAAGAAATTAAGAGACAAAGACAACTGGCATCTGCTTTTCAGGGCTTTCTTCTGTTCTCATCTCACAGCAACCAGACAGTACAAGATGGGCTGAGGTGTTGTTCCAGCTGACAAACAAATCTGGTGGTTCACATACCACTGTGTTTTCTTCTCTTTCCTATCTGTTGGATGGGTAATGGGAAAAAGAAGGGATTTACATTTCCTGAGAGTTCTTCATTTCTTTATGGAAAGGTTCTGAATGGCAGCACGGCATGTGTGTTATGAAGAAGTTCTTATTTTACTAATGTAGTCTGTTGGTAAGTGTGGCGTTGGAGAAGCCTGAAGGAACCCAGGATATGCCTTACCTCCCACTTCCAAAAGAAAGGGCCTTTTGGGGAGATGTGATAGAATTATTAAAATTATGTAATAGGGCTTCCCTGGTGGTACAATGGTTAAGAATCCACCTGCCAACGCAGGGGGCACAGGTTTGAGCCCTGGTCCGGGAAGATCCCACATGCCTTGGAGCAACTAAGCCCGTGAGCCACAGCTACTGAGCCTGCACTCTACAGCTCATGAGCCACAACTACTGTAGCCCGTGTGCCTAGACCCTGTGCTCCGCAACAAGAGAAGCCAGCGCAATGAGAAGCCTGCACACTGCAACGAAGAGTAGCCCCGCTCGCTGCAACTAGAAAAAGCCCCTGCACAGCGACAAAGACCTAATGCAGCCAAAAATAAATTAATAAAAATAAATTAATTTTAAAAATTATGTAATAAAATCAACTATGTGATAAAATCAGTTTCATGTATTCTATAATTGGTATTAATAGTCATACCTTTTTGTTTTGTTTTTATTTTTTATTGAAGTACAGTTGATTTACAATGTTGTGGTAATTTCTGCTGTAGTGACTCAGTTATACACATATATACGTTCTCTTTTTTTGTTTTTATTTTTTTTGACATGGACCATTTTTAAAGTCTTTATTGAATTTGTTACAATATTGCTTCTGTTTTATGTTTTGGTCTTTTTTTTGGCCGTGAGGCATGTGGGATCTTAGCTCCCTGACCAGGGATTGAACCCACACCCCCTGTATTGGAAAGTGAAGTCTTAACCACTGGACCGCCAGGGAAATCCCCATTCTTTTTAAATGTTCTTTTCCATTATGGTTTATCCCAGGAGATTGGATATAGTTCCCTGTGCTATACAGTAGGACCTTGTTGTTTATCTATCCTAAATGTAATAGTTTGCATCTATTAACCCCAAACTCCCAGTCCATCTCTTTCCCTCTCCACCTCCCCCTTGGCAATCACAAGTCTGTTCTTCAACAGTCATGCCTTTTTAAAAGAAAAATCAAGATAGAAAGAAAATTCTATATTTGAACAACACAACCAACAATGACACTTTAATTGTTCATCTCTGTCCAGCTGTTTTCTGCCAGCCTGCTTGCACAAGCTTTGTTCATATTGACACTTGCATAGTTCTGTATTACAAGGCACACACCTTCCTTCAATTATGGGCGGACCTGCCACTATTGTATTCAAGTAATTTGAGTTCCTCCCCTCTACTCCCAACCCTTAGGCATTTTATTTATGTGACACCATTAAATCTTGTTTTGATTATGTGATGCTTCCCTTCAGGAAGAAGGTATTGGTCTTCTAAAATGATAAAACGGAAGGAGTCAGAAAATCTCATAATGGGAAAAATATCCACGATCACTTGATCTAACCCTCTTGTTACAATTGATGAAATAGAGGATGGAAAGGTTAGGTCATTTGCCCAAGGTTGCACAGAGGTAGTGGCAGAGACAGCAGAGGCCACATCTCCTGGCTTCCCTTCCCCTGCATCACCAGGATGCTGCTACTTTGGCTCATTCATGTCTGAGTGAATTAGGAGTGATTTGGCAGGAGGCATGCACCAGCTTTATTGTGTCCCCTTAATCTTTCAATTTGCTGCCATCCAGAAAGGAGGAGAGGAATGTGAGAGGGCAGAAAAAGGAGAAAGCTACACATTCTTGGTATGCTGGAAGATTCTAGAAACACTTTAGACCCAGCATGTTTAGGAAACTGAAATATCAGACCAAGTGATGGGGGACGGGAAATGACAAGGCAGGTGTCCCCTACTGTTCTCTGTGGTATCTGCCGCTCCCCTTCCACTCTAGTTTGCTCTCCAGTTCTCTGTCAGGACACTCAGCTCAAGATCTTGCAAAATGTGTTTGCAGTGTTTTCACCTTTGCACTTAGCTTGAGCCTTTCCCTCTTTCCTCCTTCAAGGCCCAGCTCAGAAAATCATGTTCTTCATGAGGGCTTCCCTGCAATATTCTATTGAGCTTGATGTCTCTCTTCTCTGAGCCGCCCAAGCACTTGGCCGTGGCACCTAGGTTCTGGCACCTAGATTACTTCAGTGCACTCTTTCTATCCTCACCAACATCCTCCACTCTCTGCTCTGCCTACTGCCCCCATAGCCACCCTGTGTCATTAATCATAAACTTTTTGAGGGCAGATGTGTGTCTTATTAATTTTTATATTATCAGTAGCACATGGCACAGACCCAGACCACTGTGGGCACTAAAAGTGAATAGAATATTGGCTATGCATTGTAGCAGTAGACCTGATTTTGTTAATGAAAATTGCTTGGGCTTTAGAGGCCAATTTTCAGACATATCCAGTTTAGAAAACTCCATCTTCCACTGCCATAAATAGCCCCTGGCAGCTTGAAGGAATCTTAGCACCCTCCAAAGGTGAATATTTCTCACCTCCTTGCTAGTTAACTCTGCTTGTTTATATACCGTGAACACAGATAATCCTAACCAGTTGGCTCAGGCCCATGGTTTATCCAGCTGGTCTTGTCTCTGGCATGGGGTTAGTGGGGTCCATGGTCTAATGGGAGTCAGGTCTGAGCACAAGTTTAAACAAAAGATTTGAGATCTGGGACAAATACCCATGGTGATGATGCTACACTTCTGTACTCTATAATTTAGCAGGTACATGCTAAACTACACACCTGGCTGGGTGGTGCCCTGGCACCCTGGGACACTCCCTAGTATTGCTGATTGGAAAGCCTTTGGAGCCAATGAGTTGCACCAACATGCTGGCTGTTCACCAGAAGTGGCTCTAAGAGTCTGTGTCTCTCTCTGACTTATCCGGAATAGTATAGCATAATGGGTTAAGAAAGAGGGGTGTTTGGACAGAGCTAGGTTAAAGTCCTGGCTTCACCACTACTAAAGGAGTGATGTAAAACAAGTTATTTAATCTTGTTAAGGCTCATTATAAAATCTGTAGAATGGAGTAATAGCCCACTTCACAACATTGTTTCGAGGATCAGATGGAATTGTGCATCTCTTGATAGTGTAGATGCACTCAGACACATAGTGTCTGAGTAGACAGAGAGTGAGTACTCAGTACCTGCCAGCTCTTGTGAGTTGACTATTCCCATGTGCTTAGTAATAGATATTCCGCCTCTCTGGAAGCAATTCTTCATTGGTTCTGGCTTTTAAGCAGGAAACACTGCTTAAACGGTAGAGAGATTAATGGTACAACTCTGGTTGTCCAAAACATTTCCTCAAGTATCTGAGACTGAGAGAAGGACAGCAGATGCATTGTCTCTACAGCAAGGGCTCCATGGGTTAGAACAATATCATAATCTCTACAGACCCAGAAACACACTGTGAGTAGGATCTGAGCTGGGCCCTGGCTGGTGAGTTAGCCATTAAAGTCTGTGAAAGAGCAAACTGCCAAAGCCCAGGCCAGGGCTACATTCCTGATTTTGGCCTCATTGGCAGCCCTCCCAACCAATGCATGTAAAGCACATTTATGAATTCATTCACTCACCAAAATTGTATTAAGCACCTGCTGTGTGCCAGGCACTGAGCTCATGGAGTTTTCATTCAAGTGGGGAAGACAGGTGTCAATTAACTTGCCACAGGAATGACAATAGAGTCCTGGTCCCCAAGCCTTAGTGTGCATTAGAATCCTGCAAAGGGTTTGGTAAAACACAGGTTTGAGGCCCACTCTCAGTTTCTGATTCAGTGGGTCTGGAGTGGGGCCCGATCATTTGCATTTCCTGGAGAGTTCCCAGGTGACGCTGAGGCTGTTGGTCCAGAAACTACACTTGGAGAACCACTGACATCATATAATGACAACGTGTGCTAAGTTCTCTGGAGGAAAAATATCGGGAGTTCTGGGAGAGGATGTCAGAGGGTCCTAACTCAGATTGGAAGAGTCTCAGAAGTCCTTTTTGAGAAAACGGCATTTAACTGAAGTCTGAAGGTGAACAGGAAGGAAAGAGCGGGGTGGGGGGGAAGATGTGGGGGCCATGAGGAGGAAGGGAGCATGGTGATGGGGAGCAAGGAGGCCAGCGTGGCTGGAGCATGGTGGGTGGCGGGAGAGCCGTTGAGGCAAAACCAAAGGGGCCAGGGCCAGATAGATCACCAGTGTCTGGCGGACGAGCAGAAAGGTTGTGGGTTATATGCTAAGTATGGTAGGAAGCCTTTGTAGAACAGAAAAATGACATGTTCTGATTTATGCTTTTAAAATTTGGCTTCTTGCCACTGTGTAAAGAGGAGTAGGTTAATCTGGGATATTGTTCGGAGGTAAAATTGATAGAATTTGGTGATGGATTAGAGGTGGGAGAGAGAGGAGAAAAGGAAAGCATTAAGGATGATTACAGGTAAGTGAGATGGAATAGCAGTAGGACAGTTCTGATGATCCTCCTGAGAAAGGGATGCAAATTTTGTGTCCACATCCATGGACAGTATTTAACCTTATCCCTCATCCTCCCTCCTCCCTTTTCCTCTCACATCTTTGTCTTCAAGCCGGTCTCTACCCATCCATCACTTCTTTAGACCAGTTAAGCTATTTGCTGGGGCAGTAGGCTATTTGAAGATGAGAGCAAGGCTGTGGCAAGTTGGGTCAAGACCTGTGGGCTTGGGCTCCTAATTTGACAAACATGGTGGGTAGAAAGAATTGTCCACACATCCAGATGCTCTATCCTTTCAAGCTTTATCTGGTAAACTCTTAAAACATTCATCAGAGAAAGCTTAATACTTTTATCCTTATCTCACTGTGGCAACACTGAACCATGGAGTAATGTGTCTTGGTCTCTGCCATGGAGGGAATGAAGCAAGTTCCAGAGTGGGGATTTGGGCCATCCTGGCTCCCATGTATCTCACCGGGGCCACTCGCTCAAGCAAGTAGAAGTAGGTCATGAGCTGCAGTTAGGGACAGGAACAGGATGTTCCCAGCTGGAGGTTTGAATACCAGTTAGTGAAAGTGGAGGTTCCCATGGCAATGGTAATACCACCTCTTTTTTGAGACCAGCAACCCAGCAACACAGGGTGAGTCAACTGCTCCTTTGAAAACCTGTTGTATTTCTTCATTTTCATTGTGTCAGATTGGAAATATCTGTGACAACATGGTTCCCAGGCATTTGATAGAGTTTCAGATGATTTTCCACACGATGCTGTGGTCTTAGGATTGAAGCCCTAGAAGCACCATCTCATAATGTGTCTTTTCCCGTTGTCCACTGCACTATTCACAGAGAATAATGGACTTTAAGGTACCAATGGAGTGAGATTTTCTACTAGCTTAAAACTCTTTGTCAGGGCATTCCAAAATCTTCCAACTGTTCTGATTTTGCAAAATACCAAGAAGGATGAATGGTAAAGATCCTGATGACTATTTCCAAAAGATGTCTGAGAACTGCTCCTGTCTCTTTAGGAGAATATGTTCAGAAAAAGATGGTCAGGGCCTCCTCCCTCAGCCCCCTCTTCATGCCCTCCTTGCTCATCTGGTCAGATCATGTGCGCAGGCCACACAGGCACCCTGAAGCTCCATCTCAGGATGACTCAGAGAACTCTTAAATCACTGAACATTAGAGCTGGAAAGTGCGTCAGTCAGAGAGGGATGAGCAGGGGATTGCCTAAGACTTTAAGATTTCATTCAGGTGAGACCCTCCTGTAATGCAGGACCTTGGTGTGGTCACTGTGGTCCTGGGACCAGCCCTTAGCTTGTAGGACCAGGTCTCCTAGACTGACTCACAATAACCAAGTTTGAAATAAAATGACTATAAACTCAAATGTCCATATATGCATTTTACAATGGGGATATTCTACTTCAGTGACCAGAATTCTCACATCTCTTATCCAGTATCAGGGTATCTGGAAGATAGAATTAGTAATCAGAAGCTTGCTTAGCGATCAGAGCTTCAGAGCAAAGGGAAGTGGGTGACCTCAAAGGATGTTTTATCTGAGAAAGAAACCCCTGATGAACTATCCCTGCCCAACAACAGACATTTTTGGGGTTATAGCAGAATGTTCACTTGCCCTTGAGCTGGCTGTTCTCTTCCCAGGACAGCCCTGGGAGAGTAAGTACTGATAAGTTCTGCTCCTTTGGGCTTATACGAGGTCCACTCAGACCATATCCCTGTTGGTAACACATTACATTTCACTGAGTTTCACCTGTCTTGATCCTAATATCATTTGCTATTATGTCCACTCAAATCATACCCTGGCCACCTTGTCTCCTGATTTATTGATGTTCTCTTAGGATGGGTTGACTGTTAATAGTGTCCCTTTCCAAGGGTACCCAATTTCTATACTTTTACAGGGAGCCCACTAGAGCCTCCTCCAGAACTGTAGAAGGACCAGCAGTTCTTCCAATCCAACACTTTAGAACACAAGTTCCCAGTGCTATATTCCCAGCCCACCTTGGTTTGAATGCTGCCAGCAGTGAGGAGGTCATCACCTTCTGGGGACTCAGTCCTTTTAACCAAGACCCTAGGCTGAAAGGAATAAACCAACCAGAAGATATTATCAATGCTTGTGTGTCTAGCACCTGCCCTGTGGGTGAGGTTTTTCCCTAGATGCTGCTGGGGATATAAGAGAAGAAGAAGTGAGATCAGGAATGGGTAGCTGGCTCTTTCCAAAGTTCTGCAGGGAAGGAGGGTTCAGACTTTCACAGACTTGGCAGTCTGTATCCTGAGCATCTCTGGAGCTTGTTCAGTCACCTAGAACTACTTCTGTCCATGGAGGGTTCTAAGTATTTGCTATTTTGATGAAAAGAGCTGAACCCTGTTGTTGGAGGGTATCATGGAGGGAATAGCCTGCTACTGGAGCCCCATGAGGCTGTCAGAGTGTCTGAAAATCCCACAGGGCTTTGGCTATAGCATTGTCTCCAAAAGTTTCTATTATAATGCAAATCATTTTAAATGAAATCAGTGACAAATGAAGACATAAGTAGCTGAGCAAAGAGAAAGACCCGAAGAAAATGGGGCCCAGGTGCTGGAGCACTGATCTGGAGTATGAGGCACTGTTCTAAAGAGAAGAATGGAAATTTTGAGTGATGATAGGTCGGCTGATAATAATGATGGGACATGGCTCCCAAGGACACCGCCCTCCCCGACCCTCAACAAGGTTCTGTGGTGAGATTTCATTGCCATTTTTGCTGACACAATTCTCTAAGTGGGGAGTTTTCCCTACAGATTCATCTTGAGTGATCTAACTTATGGTTCAAATCCCAGCTGTACCACTTAATAGCTTTGTGATCTTAAGTAGGTATTTAATTTCCCTGAGCCTTAGTTCACTGTGCTGTAAGAAAGAGAAAATAATACATACTATTTGTGAAGATTAAATGAAATTACATGTACTGTGTGGCATGTGGTAGACATGCGATCAATGGAAATTATCATTTCTCCTTTTATTTCCTGTAGCAGCTCCCTCTAATGTGTCCATCAAGAATTCCCTCTATTGCACTCCCAAGGGTCTTATCTAGATTTTAAATCATTCACTCTCAAGTATTCCAAGAGCTGAATTGTGATCAAGCCTATAACAAAAGTGAATTTTGACACATTAGCATTGGGCTTTGAAAGTCAAACATGCATATTTCTTACTAAAGATAACTTACATACTTTGAGTTATAAAATTGCGGTAATAAAATGAGGGTCCCTTTCTTTCCTTCTGTCTTCCTTCCTTTTTCCTTCTTCCCTTTATCATCAAGACCTCCAACCAACAGTATATCTTTGAATGGATTTATTTCAGTTTTCCCTCCCAAACTGACCAAGGCTGACCAGGATAGTTCCCTGGTCTCAGTTGGTAGGTGAGAACGGGGACCCCCTTGTCTTCCTGGACACTCTAGGTCATGCCTCTTGCTTGGTGTGTGAGGGAGGGGAAAAGAAGGAGGACCCCAACTACCTTGTTCTTCCATTTATTTATTCATAGCACTTACCATCCTCTGTAGTTGTCCTCAGAAAGTAAGCTCCATGTGGGAGTTGTGTGTATTCCATATACCCTTATGCGCTCGGTATTTGCACAATGACTGGTGCACAGTAGGAACTCAATAAATGAAGGGCGAATGAATATATGAATGTGTGATAATGTGGCCTGGTGGGATGGGGTCACAAGGCAAGTCTGGAAAAGAGTTGTGCTCAGGAGCCTCCAACTACACTCTGCCAGTCCCAGAAAGGGGGCCTCCTATTTTGGATTGAGTCATGCCTCTTCTAGCAAGGTCAGCATTGGGATGGTTTCTGTGCCTTCCTCCCTAGAGGGGTGAGCCTCCCAGTTCTCCCTGCCAGGCTCCCAATCAGCAAGGTCAAGACAGTTTTCAGCAGGAATTGTGTGTATTTTTTTTTAATAAATTTATTTATTTTATTTATTTTTGGCTGCTTTGGGTCTTCATTGCTGCGTGCTGGCTTTCTCTAGTTGTGGCGAGTGAGGGCTACTCTTCATTGCAGTGCATAGGCTTCTCATCTCAGTGGCTTCTCTTGTTGCAGAGCACGGGCTCTAGGCGTGCGGGCTTCAGTAGTTGTGGCTCATGGGCTCTAGAGTGCAGGCTCAGTAGTTGTGGCTCGTGGGCTCTAGAGTGCAGGCGCAGTAGTTGTGGCACACGGGCTTAGTTGCTCCTCAGCATGTCGGATCTTCCAGGACCAGGGCTCGAACCCATGTCCCCTGCATTGGCAGGCAGATTCTTAACCACTGCGCCATCAGGGAAGTCCCAGTATGTATCTGATGTTCCTTTCCTTCCCCAGCATTTGCATTTGCAGCTTTGGAAATCTCATGCCCTCTTTGCACCATCCAGATAGGAAATTTCTCCTTTGGCTTTTACATTCTGTGCCCAGGCCACCTGCTACTGCAGTGGAGTTTAGCCATATTATTCTTTTCTGCTGCTCTGAGTGTCAACAGCACCCTCAGTGCTAGATACAAACATATAACCACACAGCTCTCGCCTGCCCCGAAGCTTGCTGGGTAAGTTAAACAGACAATAAAATGCGGACTTCAAATATGTCAGGGTAGAAGGCATTTAAAATTCTCAGCGGGGGCTGGAAAGAGAATGCTTTTAAAGTCTTTCCATTTTCCTCTTCCCTTGCCTTCAGCATCGGAGCTGCCTGAGATTTGTCTTGCCCCTTCTCGGTCTACATGACCGTTTAAGGATGGCTGGTCCTCTGTGAGCAGGCAAAGAGTTTGAAATGTTGGCTGTGACTCTGGACCATTTCCCCAGGCTCCTCCCAGGCTGCCTGAAGGAACAGAGGCACCTAAACTTGGCATCAAACATTTCCAAGCCTGCTTTCAATTCTGCCATGCAGAATGGTGTTATTAAGTTGATGATTCAGGATCACAAACCAGCAGAGCTCTGTCCTTTGGGGGAAATATAATCCTTATGACAGGTTTCATGTGGGCTATTTCTGAACACCAGAAACCAGCACCCAGGAGAGTGTGGGTCAAGAAGCAGATGAGCCAGGTCCCATGGGTCAGGAGCCACTTGGCAGGGTAATGCTCTCACTGCCTGCCTTGGTCTTTGCAACAGACATACCCCGGGCAGCATGAGTCCTCGCTGTGTTCACATCAGTGTTCCTTTCTCCTGGCAAGGACCTGACCTGTGTCATAGGCTCTCCTAAGCAGGACATGAGGAGAAACTCCAATGACTTCCAAGGATTCGCTTCCCGATCCTCTGCTGAGGCTGTCATTTCAAGGAAAAGTTATGCTCATTAGCTGATGGAAGGATTAGGACTCAAATAGTGAATTCAGTAAGTCAAGCATCAGATCTCACCAAAACCTGAGACATCAGAAAACATAATATCTTCCTTATATCTTGAAGCAGGAGCTATGAAGGAGAGGAGTTTTGGGTTTTGTTTTGTTAAAGCAAAAGAACCCTGCTGAAACGCCCCTTATCTTGCATGTGCCGTGAAAGACCCTTTGTTCCAGCGAATCTCCAAACTGTCTGGACTGCAAGGCTGGTCTGGTGTATTATGCAAAAACATTTACATTTTCTCTGTCACCCCCCCCATGTCCTTCTTTTGTTTTTTCCATTATATTCACATTGGTACAAAGGTCTTAGGGGCAAAGAACATAAATATCTTTGTGACTCTAATATTTTCTTTGCTGGATGCAGCTCCTTGTACACAGGGGAGCACAATGGATGGACACTGATGGTGAGGGAAGACAGGAATGGTTTAACAGTAACTCACTCAGCATCACCAGAATAAATTATTTCCGTTCCCACTACCTCCTGTGCGTGCACTTACATAATCATGCACGTGAGCACACACTCACACACGCAAATTAGGGCCAAACAAACCAAGTTGCTTATTATTTCAAAGGATTGAAAAAAACCTCGAAAAGATGTCTTTGCTGGGTTGCCACTGTTTTAATGAAACCTCAGGCTGAATAGAAAAGGAGAAAATGTATCACCATGTTGGGAAAATTAAGGAACAGGGCCTTTCATGTACAAGTCCTATTTTTCAAGAAAGGCAGGTGAGGACACACTTTTCAAAATGGGAGGTAGAGGGAGGCGTATCAGGAATTCCCTTGGAGATGATTTTCAGTGTACGTGTCCCCGCTTACTCCTCCCAGCCTGAGTTGCTGATGAAGTGAGCTATGCCTCGGAGGAGTGTGCTATCTCTCAGGGCACTGGCATGGAAAAAAAAAAGGTTCAAGTCATCTGGCTGAGAAGAACAGGGTGGTTTGGGGTTCATCTCCCACGAGGAGAATGGCAGCACTCAAGAAAAAATCGTTTCCATTCAAATCTGGGATGTAATTGGAGCCCTGGCTGTATGCTGATCAGCCATGTTCCATCTCCAAAGAACAGTGCTATTACAGTCATTCATATGTTCAAAATTTTTAAAAAATAATTTCTATGTCCATAGTACAGTGCTAAGTGCTTCAAAGACATAAAGATAATAATAACAGCAAACATTTTTAGAACTTTTTCTGTGTATTAAATTTCCCAAGCATTTTCCATATAATAATTTATTTCATCTAATTCTCTCAACAGTTCCATGAGAGAGGTTCCATTATTATCATCCCCATTTTACAGATTATGAATCAGGAGTTTATGCTGCACAGTAAGGATAAGACACTCACAGAGAAAGTGATAAAATGCCAGAGGAGAAGATACAGAGGACATGCTATAGTAGTTAGTAGGAAGGAAATGTCAATTCTAACTGGGAAGATCAAGGAAGTCTTCATAGAGGAGGTGACACCTGAGCTTGGTCTTGAAGGGCACAGAGGGTTTCTATATGTTTGGCTCTTTGCTTTGTCACAGGAAGAAAGGGGGCAAGAAATGACTATAATTGGGGTGAGAGTGGGTTGCAGGGCTGTTCCAGACAGTGGGCAGTAAGCAGAAACACAGAGGTCGTAGATCCCTGGGGGTGACAAGATATTTGGCTGGGGAATAGTGGGACAGAGCCTGCAAGAGTAGACGTGGGGCAAGTCAAGGTACGTCTGGAATTTGGACTCAACTGTGTTGACCTTGGGAACCACTAAAGATGAAGATCAGAGTTGGCTGCTGATGTTTAGTCTGGTGGCAGGGGGTGCGATGAGATGGGAGGTTAAAAGCCTGGAGGGGCTCACAGAGAGGAGCCGTTAATAATCCAGGTGAGAGAATTCCGTTGCGGTCCAGCGGTTAGGACTTGGCGCTCTCACTGCCGAGGGTGCGGGTTCAACCTCTGGTCGGGGAACTAAGATCCCACAAGCCGCACAGGGCGGCCAAAAAAAAGAAAAATCCAGGTGAGAGGCCAAGAGAACTGAACCTAGAGGTAGAATTGGAGCTGGGCATTGGGACAGGTGTGAGAGATGATGAATGATTGGATAGGGCGGGAGAAGGGAGTGGATGGGAAGAGTCAAAGATGATTTCAAGGGCTTAACAACTTGCTAAGGTAGTTGATTTTATTGATAGAAACAAGTCAGCCAGGAGGAGGGTGAGGGGCAGGAGGGAAGAGAGGATGAGGTGGTGTATTGGCAGAGTAATTTTAACTGACCATAGGCTATCTAGGGGGAGATTCCCAACATGTCAGATCAGGAGATGGGCCTTGGGAGGGAAGATGAGATTTGATGACAACTCTCACATTCCTTGTCCGCCCTGGGGTTCTGAACCAATCGAGAGCAGACGTGGAAGAGCCGGAGGATTTCCAGTGGCCCTAGGATGGGGAGGAAGCCCTGCCTGAGTCAGGCCTAGGCTCAAACCTGAGCTTCATCATTGCTAGCTCTGTGGTCCCGGGAAAGATGCTTTGCCTTTCTCAGCTTCAGTTTCCACATCTAGAAAATAGGGTTTAAATGAGATAGCATATGAAATGCCAAGTACAGCACCTGGTACTTAGTGAGGGCTCTAAATATTCTAAATATTTTATTCTGTATTGTGTGGAAGTGTTTCCAGAGCTTATTTATGTTTTCTCCTTCTCTCAAAGGGAAGTCTGAGTGGACTAAAGGAATTCCATCTCCAGCCCTGCTGGATTCCTTCAGAAATAGGAGGGCCAGATGAAAGTGAGGTTTCATTTTATTAATGGTAGGTAGTAGAAGAATTGTATAGGAAATTAGATCCATTTCATTTTCATTAGGATTGGCATGGAGGAGAAAATTACTTCCTAACTATGAGATCTATTTTGATGTCAGGGTCACGGTGAGAAGCTAGCCCTCACCAGATCCTGGGTCACTCACAATTTGGGCTGCAGAGTCAGACGAAGTACTGGGATTGGGCCCTCAGCTGCATTCATTTGCTACTACCCTAACCCAGTGGTTCTCAGCCTGGGGCAATTGTCTTTCCCAGGGAACATCTGACTTTTTTTTTTTTTGGCAGCAACGTAGGCATGCGGGATCTTAGGTCCCCGACCAGGGATTGAACCCGTGCCCCCTGCAGTGGAAGTGCGGAATCCTAACCACTGGACCGCCAGGGAATTCCCACATATGACTTTTTTGGTTGTCACAACTGGGGTAGGGGAGCTACTGGCATCTAGTGATAGAGGCCAGGGATGCTGCTAAACATCTTACAATGCATAGGACGGTCCTACAGCAAAGAGTTATCTGATCCAAAATGTCAAAAGTGCTGAGGCTGAGAAAGCCTACCTTAATCCAGTCATTTCTTATTCATAAAGCAGCTGCCCATTAACTATATGACCTTGGGCAAGTCCCTTAGCCTGTCAGAACCTCAGCTTCCCTGTCGGTGAAATAAGGACATGTCTTGCTTTAGCTCACAGCTTGTCATCAGGATCTAATGTAATAACATATGTGGAGCCTTTGTGAACTACAGCCCACCCCAGGTAAAGATATTACTTTAATAACCACTACCCGCCCTTAGTATAAATTCATGTTGTTAGGTGGGGCTTCTGGGTCATGATCATTTTCCTCCCTGACCATTATGACACTTGCTGGATTAAACCAGCAATCTGGCAGGTCATCCTTGGGTTATGCTTCCTCAGCCCAGCCTGGCAGGCCTGGGAGGATAAATACCTCCTAGCATCCAGGGAAGGATGTTCACACCTAAGTCAAGCAGGTATTTGGAAAGACTTCCCAGTCTGGCTGTTCACGAGAAGCAGCTAACCAGAGGAAACAGTGTCAGGATCCAAAGGGCCATTGGCACCAGCCACTTCACCTCCTGGGTACCAATCAGCTGTGCACACTTGAGGATGTGCCTCCAGTGGAAGCCGTGTGAGAGGCTGCATTTGCCAGCACAGCTGTTTGCTATTCAGTACTCCCTGTAGGGAAGCAGCACCCAGGAAGGGAGAAGCCAGAGTGTATTCTCTGGGCTGAGGCCCCTTGCAAGGCTGGTTGGCAGTTGTCCCTAAGGAAGGTGACAGGATCAGACTCTCCACTAATTGTAATCATTTTAATCAGCCCAGCTGGCTCTCTTGATGTTCAAAGGGCCACTCCTCTTTCATGTGTTTGTGTTTACGGGCTCCTGGTTTTTAAAGGTAACAATGGCCTTACCTCCCAGGACATGCCTGTGTGTTCAGGCATTAATGAATGCTTCCAACCCCTCCCTAAGACAGACACGCCCCCTTCCCAGCCTCTCACTGGGCCACCTAGAAGGCAGAGATGAAGATGCTCCCTCAAAATGAGCTTCATTTTACTGATGTACAGGGTACCTTCTGGGTGCCAGAGCAGTTATCAAAAATACATTATGTGACTGCTGTATTTGAAATAGATAACCAACAAGGACCTACTGTATAGCACAGGGAACTCTGCTCAATACTCTGTAATAACCTAAATGGGAAAAGAATTTGAAAAAGAATAGACACATGTATATGTATAACTGAATCACTTTGCTGTACACCTGAAACCTGAAACTAAAAACACAACGTTGTGAATCAACTATACTCCAATATAAAAGGAAAAAGAAAAAAAGACATTGTGTGACAACTGAGATAATCCATGGCAAGTGCTTAGAACAGTGCACAGCACATAGTAGTGTTCAATTAATATTAACCATTATCATTACCTTCCTCACAATACCTCTGTAAAGAAGGTATTATTATTATCCCAACTTTAAGCAGGAGGAAATTGGAGCTCAGAGAAGGTGAATCTCTTGCCCAGGGACCTTCAGCTTGTGAATGATGTTCTCAGGATTTGAATCCAGGATTCCTCTGAGCTGGGTGTCCTCCCACAGAGGAGCTGTTAACCTTAAACTCTTTCCAAAAATGCTGAAAGGGATTAAGCCGTGCTCTCCAAGCACTTACTCTGGACTTCAACCCCTGAGGATTTGCAACTGTGATCTCAGGAACCGGAGCCGTTGTGCCTGCCCATAATGGACATTAGTCCTCAGGGGAGCCCTAGTGGAGGGGTTGGGGGAGAAGGGGCAACTGGCAGGACTCTTCAAACTCAATGAACAGTGAACTAGAGGCACTTGATCCTGACCTCTGCAGACATTTCCTTCTGTCTTCCCAGTCCTGCCCTCCCCACCCCATTCCACTCCAGTTCTCCTGAGACAGGGCGGAGCAGTCTTCAAAAGGTTGCCTGGCCAAATCCTCTGACATGGGACAGTTTCTAGTTGCTTCTTGCTCTTTCCTAAGCCCCCACCGTCTCGCTAGTGGTCAACTGACATTCCTCCTCCGCAACCCCCTGAAGCCAGATGCTCCATCCTAAGCCACGAGGTAAATAATAGAGCGCTTCCTGAGGTCAGCTGAGGAGTCGAGGGGCAGTCTTCAGACTGATGGAGTGCACTCAGGAGACCTGACTTCTAGTTTTAGCTTTTCCATTTGCTAACTTGGGTAATAGTAATAACAAGCATTAATACAGGGTTGACAGAACAGCTTCTCAGACCTTGTTTTATTTGATTCTCATAAGATCATGTGAGTAATCAGGACAGATTCTCTTATTTTCATCTTACAGAAGAGAACCTGAGGTTTGGTTAAACACTTGATGCAAGATTGTACTTCTAATAAGTGAAAACCAAGATTTCTTAATTGAAATTTCAATGCTATTTCCACACTGTCACCTCCCTCCCTCCCTCTCTTTCTCTCTCTATACCCCCCCCTTCACACGCACACAAAATGAACCTCCATTTTTTTTCATGTGTAAAGTGAGGGCGTTTGTAATAAATGATCTCTGAGGACCTTCTGGCTCTCAATTTTCTGATGAATCCTTATCAATCTGAAGAACTCAGAGTTCTGATACTTGTATCAGGGTTATGATCTTTCAGATCTATTCCCACTCTTCTGTCTGTATTCTGTAACATTTCCATTTCTATAGTTCACAGGAGACACTTTCTTTTCTTTAATTTTTATTTTATATTGGAGTATAGTTGATTAACAGTGTTGTGTTAGTTTCAGGTGTACAGCAAAGTGATTCAGTTATACATACACTTGTATCTATTCTTTTTCAAATTCTTTTCCAATTTAGGTTGTTACAGAATATTGAGCAGAGTTCCCTGTGCTATACAGTAGGTCCTTGTTGTTGTTTTAAATATAGCAGTGTATACACTTTCTTCAGGGAGGGGACCTAAATGAAATCAATAATAAGGGAACTACCAGTTTATTCCTTAGATTTTGAGACCAAATAAAAAAACAGCCCCACCAGTGTGCACACACTCCAGCAGCCCCATTCCTTGGGCATTAAACCTCTGAGCACAGCACAGCCGCTCTCTCCATAGAGAAGTGTGGTTTGTGACATCTTCTAGCATCATCCACGAGACATTTAGATCTTTGGAGAATGGCAGTAATAGTGCAAGTGGATAGAGAGTATTGATGGCTCAAGGTATCTAAGTGATTAAGAATTTTAAAATGGAGCAGGAAATGATTGTTGCCAAGAGAGAGATGCTTCAGCTGAATCCTTGGTCCATTACTCTTGAAGGGATAATTATAATAGCCCACAAACTGATGGCAGCTCTCAATTATAGATGCTTTTCAAACATATGGTATTTTTTTGCCGCAGAGAGGAGGTGGTTAAGTTTATTGGTAGTAAGAAAACCTAGATCCAGGTCCTTATTTTTTTTTAGTAAATTACTTAACCTCTTTATGTCTCAGGGTTTTATTTATAAAATCTATATTGTAATAACAACACTAAATAATACATCAAAAAGTGATGTGAGGGGCTTCCCTGGTGGCGCAGTGGTTGAGAGTCCGCCTGCCGATGCAGGGGACGTGGGTTTGTGCCCCGGTCCGGGAGGATCCCACATGCCGCAGAGCGGCTGGGCCCGTGGGCCATGGTCGCTGAGCCTGCGCGTTGGGAGCCTGTGCTCCGCAATGAGAGAGGCCACAACAGTGAGAGGCCCGTGTACGGCAAAAAAAAAAAAAAAGTGATGTGAGGATTTAAAAGTTAAAAAAAATAATTTGTGTTTTTCCCCTTATTTCCTTCCCTCCATTAGTACATTCTCTCTCTCACTGTGGAAATCTTTTTTCCCGCATTCTTTTCATTTTTGAAAACTGATGTAAAGTTTATACAGAGTGACAAGTAAGGGTACAATTCAATGAATTTTGATAAATTTATCAAAATTTTGATAAATTTTGGATACCTGTGTAACCAACTCCCCAATCAAGATACAGACCATTTCCATCTCCCCAGAAAGTTTCCTCATGCCCCCTTCCAGGCAATCCTTATCCCCCATACACAGCTCTCATTCTGATTTCTGTCATCAGAGATTAGTTTTGTATTCTTGAGCTTCACATAAATGGAATTACATTGTATATATTGCTTTGTGTTTGGCTTTCTTTGCTCAACATAATGTTATTGAGATTTCTCTGTGTTCTTGCGAGTAGCGCAGTTTATCCCTTTTTACCGCTGAGTAGTATTCCATTATACGAATCTACCGTAATTTGTTTATACGATCTGTTAATGAACATATGGGCTATTTCTGCTTTGGGGCTATTGTGAACATACCTGCTATAAACATTCTTGTAGAAGTATTTTTGTGGACATATGTTTTTGCTTCTCTTTGGTAAGAACTTAGGAATAGAATTACTGAGTCATGTGATAACTATCTGTTTAACTTTATAAAGAAATATCAAATCGTTTTCCAAAGTGGTTGCCATTTTACAATCCCACCAGCAATGTATGAAGGTTTCAGTTTTGCCATATCACCACCAATATTGGGCATTGTCAGTCTTTTTTTAATTGTAGGTCTTCAAATTGGTATAAAGTGATGTAAAATGTAACCCATGGGGGAAACTCAGTGAAGAGTACATGGGACCTTTCTGTACTCTCTTTACAACTTCCTATGAATCTATAATTATTTTCAAAATAAAAAAGGTTTAAAAATATATATTCAATATGTATTCAAGTTTTCACACATTTTCCTTTAACTAGTTTATCTTTTTATTATTGAGTTGTAGGAGTTCTTTCTATATTCTAGATAGAAGACCTTAGTTACATATATTGCAAATATTTTCTCCAGTTGGTCACTTACCTATTCATTTTCTTAAAAGTATCCTGTGATGAGCAGAAGTTTTAAATTCTCTTGAAGTTCAATTTATCATTTTTCTTTTATAGTTAGTACTTTTTCTGTCCTAAGAAATCTTCGCCTATTGCAAAATCACAAGTTTATTATATTATGTTTTCTTCTTGAAGCTTTATGGTTTTAAGCTTGTATATTTAGATAAATATGCCAAGTTCCATGTCAAATTAACTTTTCAGGAATATTTGGATAGGAGTTGAAATTCTTTTTTTTTTTTCCTATTCATTTCTCTAGTAGTTTCAGCACCAATTTCTGTTGTTGAAAAGATGTTCCTTTTCCCATTCCTTTGCTTTTACTGAGAATTAGTACACCATATATGTGTGGGTCTCTGGGAAACCTTTTTTTTTTTTTTTTTTTTTTTGTGGTACGCGGGCCTCTCACTGTTGTGGCCTCTCCCGTTGCGGAGCACAGGCTCTGGATGCGCAGGCTCAGCAGCCATGGCTCACGGGCCCAGCCGCTCCGCGGCATATGGGATCCTCCCAGACCGGGGCACGAACCCGTATCCCCTGCATCGGCAGGCGGACTCTCAACCACTGCGCCACCAGGGAGGCCCTCTGGGAAACCTTTTAGTCAGATTGAACCTCTTGGATTCATCTTTTACCTTCTACTTTTTTTTCCCGCTCCTATTGTTGTTTGTCTTTGTGGGTTATTTTATGTGATTTCTTCAACCTAATCTTCCAACTTTTCTTAGAATTTTAAATTTTGGCTGTAATATTTTTAATTGGCAAGAGTCTTTCCTTGTTCTCGTATTTGCTACCTAGCCTCCTTCATTTCTTTGTTCACATGTCACTGTCTCCTTGAGGTAGTCCCTGATCATCATGGTTACATTTATATAATCCCTTTCTGCTAGCTCTCCCTAACTCCCTTCCCTGCTAATTTTTTTCCTCCATAGCATCTATCATAATCTGGCATACTATATTTTACTTATTTTTTTTGTTTGTTTTCTGTCTCTCTCACTGAAATGAAAGCTCCATGAGGGCAGGAATGTTTAAATATTTTCTATATTAGTACTATTTCTGTGTTTCTAGTCCCTAGAATAGTGCCGTGCACAAATAGGCACAGTAAATATCTAATGAATGAATGAATAATTGTTTCTTTGTTATAGAATTTACTTCTCAGTTCATGAAAGCAAGATCTTATATCTCTCTGAGGATATTATAATGTCTTTAATTTTTTTCTATTTTCTGCATTTCCAGTTTCTCTGAGTTCCTCCCCTCCCCCCATTTGTTTATTTTTATTTTCCACCTTTATATTGGATGCTTTCTCAAATGACTGTGATCCTTGACTGCTCATTCATAAGCTGGGCCTTGTTGAGTCATAGATGGAGCCTGTTGACTAGTGGATTTTAGGGACGTGCAAGGGTGGTTCCATCAATATCAATCCATGCTTCTCTTGAGCCCCTCATTTCCCTAAAGAGGAGTCCTCAATCTTCTGCCTGAGGAACATGAACTAGTCTGCATGTGTTCTGGGAGCCTCATGAGAAAGGGAGCTGTGGCTCTCACTCTTCAGCATGGAGACTTTCACTTAATCCCCTTGTGCTCCAGAAAGCACTTTCCTTCTGCCCTTCACTTTGTCTCATTTCTCAGAGTCTAGAACCTTTTAGGATCATTTGCTCCAGAGAATAATATTCCCATTTCCTGCCAAGGTCAGGGAGGGGCAGCAAACCTGCTACACGGAGGAGGCCAGGGGGTGTGTAGGTCTAACAGCCCATTATGCCAATTTTTACCCATTCTCTGTCCAGCTCCATGCTTTCTAAGGTAATGGTACCTCAAATCCTGAGTCATTCTTAGGTTCAATGGTGCAAATTAGCTCCAGGCATTTAAGTTTTGGCTTTCTCCACTCTGCCACGTCAATTACCACTCATACGTTTATTTTGCACCTTCCAAAAATGTGTAGGCATCTTTCGTCTCCCCTCCCATTTTCTTTGTCCTTGACATTTTTACCTTTTTATTCCTTTAATGTCATTTTAGTGGGGTTTCAAGAGAGGGGCAATAAATGCATGTATTCAGTCAGCCCTGTGTAACAGAAGTCTGGTGTAAAGATTAAAAGAAAAGTGGAGGGGACAGTGACTCATAATGTTAATAGCTGTCATATTTAATCTGGTCCCCCTAGCTTGATTCCTAATCTAGTCCGTTAGGTCTACATTTGATCATGGTGCTACTCTAGTAACACAATAGTGCATGTGCTGGTTAAAAACCAACTAACTGAAGTTCTCTGTGCTGATTTAGGAAGCCATGAAAGTCTGTCGCCAGGGAATAAAGTTGGTATTAGAGGATATCACATAAATTCAGCAAGTAATTTCTGACCAGGCTTTTCTGACTTCCCAGAAACGAGTTTCATAGAGTTCAGACACTCTTGCCGTGAAGGTCTCTGCCTCCTACTCTCCTTGTAAACCTCTTCATCTCCTGAGAACATCCTGTGCACAAAGAATAGGCCAGCCCCTTATATTCAGAGGTTGTTTATCCAACAAACATTGATGAGCATCTATAATGTGCCAGGCACTAGCTAGTCTGGAGATTAGAAGATAAACCTGGTCCTGACCTGACTTCTGAGAGCCTACAATCTAGTTGAAGAACCATATGTAGAGAATAATGCAGTGAAATAAATGACAGTGCTTAGCAATAACTGCAAAAAGAGTTATGCACAAATTAACATGGGAGTGCAGAGAAAGGCTTGATCCACTCCACCCTGGGACACAGGGAAGGCATCCAGAGGAACAGATGCATTGTCCCTTCTGGGAAGTCATATTTTTCCCTAAGCTTCAGGAAGGCATCATATAGATGGGAGAAATGTTCATCCCAAGGAGACAAAGCCAAGTTGTAACTGGAGATGATCTGAGCAGAAACATCTTTAAGCTCAGTTACAAAAAAAGCAGCCATAGATCAGAAAAGGAGCCGTTTACACTCAACCACTTCACCACAGGGGGCGGGTGGAGGTGATGGCGGGTTGCTGGCTCATTCATATTTTACACTCATCAGTGAAGGGCTGTCTCCTTCCCACCTGCATCCACAGCCGGAGATGTCGGTTTTCCAGGACCTGGAGATGGATTAAGCAGAGAGGTGTAAAGTAGGATGAGACCATGTGGTTTCTACCAGACATTTCTACTGGGGACATCTGAGTGGATGGTGCTGCCATTAACAGAGACAGGATCTAATAAGGAGGAAGAAACCTGCTGCGTTGGGAGTTGTCATTTTGGTTGTGGTTGTTGGTGAGTTTTCACAGAAGCCCAGCAAAATTAGAATAATGGAGTAGTTGAGTGACTTGAATGACAAGGCATCCATAAAGTGCCTGGGAGGTTATATCTGGTAATCATTATTAATTAACATGATGAGGAGTTGGGAGACATGTGATAACCTAATCCCAAACTGTGCTCTAGTTCCTCAGTTCTTTCCACTTAAGACAATAACATGTGACCTATTCCTGACCCAATGGCCAGAGCAGACAGGGAGTGGGCCCAGAGCCGCCTCGCTAGGGTACACTGGAGCCTCCCAAACACCAGCGCTCAGCTGTCCGTGGGCATCTGAGTTGGGGCCAGAAAGACTGGGTGGGGTGTTCTTGTGTTCTCCTCAGCTGCCCACTGTGGTACCTGTTCAAGAAGGCACAAACAGACTCTTGGGTGAAATAAATTCAGTTGAATGTGGCTTTCATGAAAAGCACAGAGTGTGCTGAAATGTAACAGCATGTTGATGGGGCCTTAAGGCCTAGAGCTGCTGCCCGTGGTGTGAAAGTTGGAGAAGAAGAGAGTGTCTTGACCATCTAGGGCTCAGAGAATCTCAAAATGGGCTTGTGCTTGTTCAGTGAGGAATAAAGACAAACACCTTTCCCTGGAAGAGGCTGTGTAGAAGGCCAAGGAAGGTCTCCTTTGATATTTGTCTAACTAGATTGCCCACGTGACAGCTGGTGGGGTGGGGATAGGTGGGCTGGGGACATGTAACCTGTATCCTTCCAGCAAACCTCTAGGGGAGGCCCTGGGCTGTGTACATCCCTGGAGATGGCAGTGTATGACGGCCAACCACAGTCTGCATGACACACTCATGCAATACATTTCTTTGGGTGTGGCCAGGAGGGCCAATGGAGAAATCTTTGATCAGCTTTTCTGCTGGAGGGACCCTTTCCAGTGTTCTCTTCAGTTAGAGGAAATGGCATCACGCATATTCCTCAGAGCCTCTGGACTCGTGTTTCTCCATCCAGCTTCCTTACTGGGAACAGTTAGACTATACTGGTGGGTCCCTGAGATAGCTGTGGAGAATAAATTCATAGCTGGAAATGAGAGAATTAATGGCAGCATTACTAAGTCAGGAGAGGGAAGCAGCAGGCACAGGTTATCTGAGAAGAAAGCCAAGGGGGGCACCATGTTTCAGGCCTACCTAGAAATGGTTTGGGTCGTGGGGAAATCAAGTAGCTTATAAGAGTATTAGTTTCCTATCACTGCTGTAATAAATTACTACAAATTTAGTGGCTTAAATCAATATACTGTAAACGTATTACCTTACAGGTTCAGTTTGGAGGGTTACAAGGGGATGCAGAGCAGAGCGTGCTGCTGGCAAGAGGGTTGCCTGGGAGAGTGGGGGACAGATTGTATTCCCTGGGGAGGGGGCCCTGAATTACCAGGAGTGTGTGTGTCTCTCTCTCTGAAGGACTCAGGCCTGAGGCTGCAGCAGGAGGGTCCCACAGAGAGAGCGCAGAGCCTTCCAGAAAGGAAAGCAGTTCAAAAAGGAAGCCTGGTGGGTCTTCCCTGGTGGTTCAGGGGTTAAGAATCTGCCTGCCAGTCTCTTCAATAAGTGGTGCTAGGAAAACTGGACAGCTACATGTAAAAGAATGAAATTAGAACACTCCCTAACACCATACACAAAAATAAACTCAAAATGGATTTGAGACCTAAATGTAAGACCGGACACTATAAAACTCTTAGAGGAAAACATTGGAAGAACACTCTTTGACATAAATCACAGCAAGATCTTTTTTGATCCACCTCCTAGAGTAATGGAAATAAAAACAAAAATAAACAAATGGGACCTAATGAAACTTAAAAGCTTTTGCACAGCAAAGGAAACCATAAACAAGATGAAAAGACAACCCTCAGAATGGGAGAAAATATTTGCAAATGAATCAACAGACAAAGGATTAATCTCCAAAATATATAAACAGCTCATGCAGCTCAATATTAAAGAAACAAACAACCCAATCAAAAAATGGGCAGAAGACCTAAATAGACATTTCTCCAAAGAAGACATACAGATGGCCAAGAAGCACATGAAAAGCTGCTGAACATCACTAATTATTAGAGAAATGCAAATCAAAACTACAATGAGGTATCACCTCACACCAGTTAGAATGGGCATCATCAAAAAATCTACAAACAACAAATCCTGGAGAGGGTGTGGAGAAAAGGGAACCCTCTTGCACTGCTGGTGGGAATGTAAATTGATACAGCCACTATGGAGAACAGTATGGAGGTTCCTTAAAAAACTAAAAATAGAATTACTGTATGACCCAGCAATCCCACTACTGGGCTTATACCCCGAGAAAACCACAATTCAAAAAGACACATACACCCCAATTTTCATTGCAGCACTATTTACAATAGCCAGGTCATGGAAGCAGCCTAAATGCCCATCGACAGACAAATGGATAAAGAAGTTGTGGTACATATATACAATGGAATATTACTCAGCCATTAAAAGGAACGAAATTGAGTCATTTGTTGAGACGTGGATGGATCTAGCGACTGTCATACAGAGTGAAGTAAGTCAGAAAGAGAAAAACAAATATCGTATATTAACGCATGTATGTGGAACCTAGAAAAATGGTACAGATGAACCAGTTTGCAGGGCAGAAGTTGAGACACAGATGTAGAAAACAAATGTATGGACACCAAGGGGGGAAAGCCGTGGTGGGGTGGGGATGGTGGTGTGCTGAATTGGGTGATTGGGATTGACATGTATACACTGATGTGTATAAAATTGATGACTGGGCTTCCCTGGTGGCACAGTGGTTGGGAGTCTGCCTGCCGATGCAGGGGACACGGGTTCATGCCCCGGTCCGGGAGGATCCCACATGCCATGGAGCGGCTAGGCCTGTGAGCTATGGCCGCTGAGCCTGTGTGTCCGGAGCCTGTGCTCCGCAGTGGGAGAGGCCACAACAGTGAGAGGCCTGCATACCTCAAAAAAAAAAAAAAAAATTGATGACTAATAAGAGCCTGCAGTATAAAAACAAACAAACAAACAAAAAACAAGTAATACTAAACTTTCTTTGGGTTATTTGTATGGAAATATGTTAATATAAATGTTTCAGACATTACATGAAATTCCTAAAAATCTTAAAAAAAACGAAAAAGGTTTAGCAGCGTAAGGGTAGGAAAGCTACAAATTAGCATACAGTTGCCCAAAGGCATTATACACAGGGGTTCATTTTTTTTAATCAATTTATTTTATTTAAAAATAAAAATAAGAATCCGCCGGCCAGTGCAGGGGACACGGGTTCAAGTCCTGGTCCGGGAAGATCCCACATGCTGCAGAGCGACTAAGCCCGTGCGCCACAACTACTGAGCCCACGAGCCACAACTACTGAAGCCTGCGTGCCTAGAGCCCGTGCTCCACAGCAAGAGAAGCCACCGCAGTGAGAAGCCCACGCACCGCAACGAAGAGTAGCCCCGGCTCGCCAACACTAGAGAAAGCCCGTGCGCAGCAACGAAGACCCAACGCAGCCAAAGATAAAGAAATAAAATAAAATAAGTTTATTTTTAAAAAAAAGCCTGGTGGCTTCTCTTCATTAGAAGAGAAAAGGTACTTCCCTTCCAGGCTCCCGGATCCCCTTGGCCTGCCCCAGGGCCAGCCTCCCTCTGCTCCCCTCTGCCACTCAGCCCCTCGGTATCTCCTCTCCTTTCACCTGGTCTGTCCAGCAGGGTCCCCTGCCAGCTCCTCACCCTCCAGCCTCCTTCTTTTCCTTTCAAGCTTCCCCGTCAGCCCTCCTCCTCCTCAAGTCCCCAGCTGCGAGCTGGAAAACAGGCCTCTGCAGCCCTAGGCAGTCCTGCCACCCCCGCCACCCCCGCTACCCGCCCCACCCCACCCCCCGCCTCTGTCCTTCTGCTGGAAGTGCTGCGAGAGGTTCAGGGTCTCAGGCTGTGGCTCTGCCTGAACATCAAGCCTGTACCTTGAACAAACCTGGGGAAGTGAGGCGGGCGGTGGTGGGGGGTGGGGGGTGGGCGCTGAGCATAGGAAGGAAGCAGAGAAGGTTCTTTCCACATTTCTGAGAGGTTGAGTGAAGATCTGACTGAGATGTTAGGGTCGTGTAGCCGGGAATTGGGAGCTCTGATCCCTGAAGGAGGTGAAAACCTTTCTCTGCATGTTTTACACTAGCCTCTGAGAGGACCTTAAAGGGGGAGGAGCTGCCAATTGGAATAGAATTCACCTCTCTGTTCCTGTTTGAATTAACCCTTAAAGATGCAATGTGGAAAAAAAAAAAAAAAAAAAACCCACAAAACCCCATGTGTTTTTCAGTTAATAAGAAATGCTCCTTTATTTAGGAGTTCCTTTTCGTGACCCCACTCCACACTTTTAGATCTGGTGCCAGGTTGACCCAGACTTCTGGAAGCTCTCACAGAGCTCTGAAACACTCTCCTCTACCAGGCCCAGCTTTGGGAGCTGGAGGTAACTGGCCATTCAGCATGTGGCCCCGCTGCCACCAACAGTGTTCTCAGGGGGCACCACTAGCTAAGGCCCTTGGAAAGGACATGCAGGTTTCCAGGAGGGGGTATGGGTGGGGAAGGTGATGGGCATTGCATTGAGGTCACCCAAGCCACAGCATCCGTCCTACCCTCCTTTCCTCAGGTCTGCACCTCGCTGCATTTGTAACACAGCCCCGCAGCCTGGGGCTAAGGGACACTGTCCACGTGATGCCCCAGGGTGGCTCTACCCCCAGACTCCTCCTCAGACCCTGGGGCATCAGAGGCTGCTCAATTTTATTTAGCAAACATAAGAGTATACTATGTGCCAGGCAGTGTTCAAAATGCTTTACTCACAATAACTAAAATAATGCTGCAATAATCCTAGGCAATAGATACTGTTTTTATCTCCATTTTACAGATGTGGTGGCTGAGGCATAGAGCTGTTAGGTAGCTGGCCTGAGCCCACGCAGCTGGGGAGTGGCGGGGCTGGGGAGTGGTGGAGCTGGGATTTGAACCTGGGCACTCTGGCTCCAGCTGCATGCTCTTCATCACCTGTCATGCTGCATCTCATGATGGCTCCCTTTGTATCCCTGCTGGATGCCCAGCCTCCCTGCTTTGGGGGGAAGAGGAGTGGTGATAGAGAGAGTAGAGCCCAGCATGGGAGGTCAGTGAACCTGGGTGTAGTCTGGGTTGTGCCACTATCTGGCCAAGGGACCCTATGCAGCTCTCTCAGGCTCTCTGAGCCCCAGTTCCACATCTTGCAGAGGAGGGAGTAGATTAGATGCCTTCCAAACCACTCTAAGATTGGCTGTTTGCAAAGCCTCCATAAAGTGCTCAGTTATGCTTGGGCCAAGCCATCCCTGCCTCCTCCTGGACCTCGTCGTGGGGATTACCAGAGGAAGATGGAAGCAGGGAGGAAAGCGAACACGCTCGGCAAAAAGGCAGTGGGTGGGCAGCCTCCTTGGGAAGGGCGGACAACTTAATGTGGCTCTGACTGTGTCCCTCCTTGAGAGTGACAGTAAGAGCTTGGATAACGTTCTTAACAGGGACATCCTCTTATGATTATGATCCATAATGAGTCCCACAGTTATGATCATGGTTAGGATCCCCATGGCAGGGTCTGTAGGAAACTGCCAAAGGCTATTCCTGACCAGCTAAGGGCTAACTCAAGTGGTCTCCTCCCGTGTAAACGACAACAGATAGAGTCCAGCTACTTCTTAATGACTTGGAGACATATACAATTTAATTGGATTTAAATGGACAATTTTACCTAGTTAAGAGTCAAGATCAGAGAGTGCGTAATTGAAGTGTCCTATTTCCTCAGTGTTAAGATGAATGCTTTTCATGTTGAACATTTTTGAAATTGGAATAGGTCATACAAACTATTTATTTTTAATGTAGTGTTTCTCCCCCAACACGCATACACAGACACACAAACATTATTCAAATTGATGGAGCATGTTAGAATTAAAGAAATATAATAGCATTATTAGTCTATGTTGGTGGCGGAGAGAGAAATCACTTTAGGAAGAAGAGGGACTTTATTTGAATAATCATGAACCCCTGTGGGCAGGAATGGGCCTCAGGGAGACAGGAAACCCAGTTCTGGAATGCTGTGGGGAATCCTTGAAGTATTTTTATCTCTCCTCTTTGCCTTTTTCTGTGTAACTGATTCATTGTTCATTCTTTCTGCTGACTTGCTACCTCTACATCTCAAGATTCACAGCACAAGAAGGCCAACTACGGCCTCACAGAAGGACCAAATCTCTCTTTCTCCGTGTTTTTCTCTTTCGCCTCTAATCCTAACATCAGGGAAAAGATTCCTGTTGGCCCTGCTAGCCCACCTAGAAGGAATGGAGTGGAGTTGGAGAATAGGGTCACATTTTACAAGATGGCAGCCAGCTTCCTGTCCCTGGGGGCCTTTGGGTCAGTATAAATTGGGCAGACCTTCCATAAGATCTCCCTTGCAGGAGGCAGACTTTTACTGCTGCAGAAGATCATTCCAGCAGCACTAAGTGTTGGGACTGGGACGGCCAGTAGGCAGGGCACCTGGAGACAAATCAACTAGACCAGATCTGGGAGGATTGCTAGCTCTGAGAGCAAACAGGATTGCTCAGGTCAGTAGTGCCCATGGTGGCTCACTGTGGGTCTGCCTAGGACTTTGCACTGATCCCCTTCTTTCTGAGAAAGGACCAGAGGACAGAGGGCCACTGCCCAAGCACTTCGGGGGAGTGGCAGGGAGGCAGAGATGGTGAGTGTGAGAAGAGGACCTCCTAGAAAGGCTCATTAACCTTTAGATTAGCACCACAGAGGCTCTTTCTGAAATGCTCTCTAAGGGTCCAGATTTTGCTGATCTCAGCCTCAGATTATGTCCAAAGAAAGCACAGCCCCTCCAGTTTCTGGAGGGGAGATGGGGTAGGGTGGCTGGGTGGGGAGGAAGCCAGGAAGCCAGGGTCCTGGCCTGTGGTGTCTGGCCACTCACCTTTTTCAGGGACCTGGCAACTCAGTCTGAGTGGCTGGGGTCCAGCCACAGAGCTGTGTGGTCTTCAGTTCCAGGACCAGGTGATGAACCTCTCACATGACACCTTCCTCTCTCCTCTCTGGCCCTTAGCACTGGCTGCTGCAACCTCCCTTCCTGTCCTGGGAGCTGCCGGGGCAGCTGACATTTGATGAGCCACTGACCTAGAGATTTGGCAAGAAAGCTGCTTGCTGTGTTGGAGAGGATGTCAAGTGAGAAAGGGGAGTGCTCAGTGCCAGCTCCTCTGAAACCCAGGGGAGCCAGGGAGCAGCCAGGAGCAGGGAGGAGCAGAGAGGGAAAGCAGTGGCCTCCTGCGGCAAAAGAAGAAAACCGGCAGCCAAAAGGACTGTTTTTATTTCCAACTCTTCAAGCACTGCTCCCAAGAGATCTGCCCGAGTGACTCACGAATGTCCTTGTGCACCGAGAAATCACCTGGTTTTTGTGTACAGAGAGCTCTGTGCTGCCGAATAAACATCCCCTCTCTTCTTCAGCCAGTTCACCCTACCACCCACTCCACGCTAAATGATTCTGGGAAATATTCGTCTCTGTGCCTTGTGCACATTTTCAAATTGGCAAGAGCTGTTGGAGCACAGACAGTAAGAGGCACTGATATACATGAACTGTCAACTAACAAGGAGGATTGCATGGAAATATGGTTTATTAGGTTTGCTGGCTTGGTAATTCTTGTGGCAACACATCTTCATAATTTGCGTGTGAACTGAAATTATCTCACCAATTTCTGTCTCTGGTTTCCTATTATGGAAAGAAAAGAACTATGAATACTGCCGGGAAATGGTAAGGGTGAGAGCCATCCAAACCCTATTATCCCTGTGCAGTGTGATTGTAGACTAATAATATTCTTCTCATCTTGGTCCTTCCGGGGTCCTTGCCCACCTACATGGCTATCCCAGCCCTTCCCTAACCCCTGGAGCCAAACTTTCAGCTAACCTGGTAATTCTTCCTCTAATGTGTATCTTTTTTTTTTTTTAATGGTCACTCTTTAATATAAATGATGTTCACACAAATTCTCAAAGAAATGACACTTGCTCAGTATTATAGCAAATGCAGGAGAGTTTACATATCAATTTATTGTCCTCCAGTGAATAGAATCCCTTAAATGTAATACAGGTGATTTAGTCTCTTTAAAGGTTAAATTACACATCAAGGGTATGATCCAATCTTTTTTTTTTTTTTTTGGAACATAGTTGATTAACAATGTTGTATCAGTTTCAGGTGTACAGCAAAGTGATTCAGTTATACATATACATGTATCTATTCTTTTTCAAATTCTTTTCCCATTTAGGTTATTACAGAGTATTGAGCAGAGTTCCCTTGTTGGTTATGTATTTTAAATATAGTAGTGTGTATATGCCAATCCCCAGCTCCCAATCTATCCTCCCCCCACCCATCCTTCCCACCTGGTAACCATAAGTTCATTCTCTAAGTCTGTTAGTCTGTTTCTGTTTTGTAAATAAGTTCATTTGTATCTTGAGCCCATCCTCCCCTTTCCATCTATCTCCCTTATCCACTCCCACCTCATCTGTTGCAATATGGGTCCTCTAAGCAAAGGAAACCATAAACAAGATGAAAAGACAACCCTCAGAATGCAAGAAAATATTTGCAAATGAAGCAACTGACAAAAGATTAATCTCCAAAATTTATGAGCAGCTCTTGCAGCTCAATATCAAAAAAAAAAAAACCCAATCCAAAAATGGGCAGAAGACCTAAATAGACATTTCTCCAAAGAAGATATACAGATTGCTAACAAACACATGAAAGAATGCTCAACATCACTAATCATTAGAGAAATGCAAGTCAAAACTACAATGAGGTATCTCCTCACACCAGTCAGAATGGCCATCATCAAAAAATCTACAAACAGTGAGAGGCCTGCGTACCGCAAAAAAAAAAAAAAAAAATCTACAAACAATAAATGCTGGAGAGGGTGTGGAGAAAAGGGAACCCTCTTGCACTGTTGGTGGGAATGTAAATTGATACAGCCATTATGGAGAACAGTATGGAGGTTCCTTAAAAAACTAAAAATAGAACTACCATAAGACCCAGCAATTCCACTACTGGGCCTATACCCTGAGAAAACCATAATTCAAAAAGTCATGTACCACAATGTTCATTGCAGCTCTATTTACAATAGCCAGGGCATGGAAGCAACCTAAGTGTCCATCGACAGATGAATGGATAAAGAAGATGTGGCACATATATATAATGGAATATTACTCCGCCATAAAAAGAAATGAAATTGAGTTATTTGTAGTGAGGTGGATGGACCTAGAGTCTGTCATACAGAGTGAAGTAAGTCAGAAAGAGAAAAACAAATACTGTATGCTAACACATATATATGGAATCTAAAAAAAAAAAAAATTAGTTCTGAAGAACATAGGGGCAGGACAGGAATAAAGATGCAGATGTAGAGAATGGACTTGAGGTCACGGGGAGGGGGAAGGGTAAGCTGGGATGAAGTGAGAGAGTGGCATGGACTTATATATACTACCAAATGTAAAATAGATAGCTGGTGGGAAGCAGCCGCATAGCACAGGGAGATCAGCTCGGAGCTTTGTGACCACCTAGCGCAGTGGAATAGAGAGGGTGGGAGGGAGGGAGATGCAAGAGGGAGGAGATATGGGGATATATGTATATATATATAGCTGATTCACTTTGTTATAAAGCAGAAACTAACACACCATTGTAAAGCAATCATACTCCAATAAAGATACTAAAAACATATATATATATATATATATATATTGGTCCTCTAGTTTCTCAGTCCTTTTTCCACACAGCCCAGAGTGCTTTTCTTTTTTTTTTTAATTAATTAAATAATTAATTAATTTATTTTGGCTGCGTTCGGTTTTCATTGCTGGGCATGGGCTTTCTCTAGTTGCGGCGAGTGGGAGCTACTCTTCGTTGTAGTGCACAGGCTTCTCATTGCGGTGGCTTCTTTTGTTGCGGAGCACGGGCTCTAGGCACGTGGGCTTCAGTAGTTGTGGCACACGGGCTCAGTAGCTGTGGCTCGTGGGCTCTAGACTGCAGGCTCAGTAGTTGTGGTGCAGGGGTTTAGTTGCTCCACAGCATGTGGGATCTTCCTGGACCAGGGCTCGAACCCGTGTTCCCTTGCATTGACAGGCAGATTCTTAACAACTGTGCCACCAGGGAAGTCCCCAAAGTGCTTTTCTCAAAACATAAGTGAAATCATGTCATTCCCTTTCTTAAATCCCGTCAATGACTTCACATTTCCCTTCGAGTACGTCCAACATGATATGTCGCCTGCTGAACCATTCCAGCGACACTGGACCTTTCATGGTCTAGAACACACCAAACTTTATCCTGTCCTAGAGTCTTTGCACCTGTCACACCTCCACTTGGAATGCTCAGCTCTAAGTCTCTGCCCCTGATTTCCTCCTCGTTCATGCCTCAAAAGAAAATTGTTTTCTCCAATATATCTTCCCTGCAACCATCTCTAAGTAGCTTTCTTTGCCTGTTTCATGTGTGCCTGATTACTGCATTCTGTTCATTACTTTCATGCCATTTTTCTCATTGTACATTTGTGTGTGTGTTTGTATCTATACTTCAAAATAAATACCGGTCTTGTCTGTCTCCCCATTCCGGGTTTTAGGCTCCATGAGGACAGGGATATGTGTCTTTGGTCTACCTCTGACCATCAGCACCCAGGCTGGGTACACAGGATATAGCAGATGCTCAATACATTTTTATTCACCTCTTTTTTGAGCACTGGCTACGTGTGAAGAATTGTACTATGTGCTGGGCAAATAGTGAAGAAATAAAACAGACTGCACACATAGGGCGAATGGTCATAACACATGATTTAACTATTATTTGAGTATGAGGGGAGAAAAGGTGATGGCTCTTCTAATATCCAAAGCACATTGAAATTGCATTAAAAAGTAGTAACAATGGACTTATCTATTTTGCTCCACTTGGGAAACAATATGAGATGAAATACGAGGTGAAAGAAGGTTTTATTTAAAGTAGGTATAATATCTTGGGCCTATTTAGCCATTTTCTCTAGAGATTTCTAATGTGCTTTCCTCAAACCATCACAGCATTAAAGTAGTTTAAAGAAAAACCTTAAAGATTTCCCTGAGCCTCTTAAAGAACATGACACTTTTCCTTTTTTTCATGCAGGTAAATGTATGTATCTCTCCAGAGTATTTATGAATTTTAGTCTCTTTACAAGTTGGCCATATTTACATTTAACTGAAGGAGAGGGAATAAAATTCCTTTATTTACACTGAGGAAGAAATTGAATTTAGGATGAAGCCGCCTGATGTGGGCTAAAGAGCAGTGACTCGGTGTCAGAAGCTCAGACACTGGGTTCAGTTCTACCCCTAAGTAACTGGAGAGTCACATCATCTCAACGGGCCTCAAGTTTCTCACCTGGAGAGTCAGAGGGTAGACTCAGTTAGGTGTTCCCCCTAGTAGATCAGGATGAATTATGGTGAAATGACTAAAGGCCCCTGGGCCAGGAGCCTCTAGTCATATACCCTGTATCCAGAGAGAGGACTTGGCGTGACTTCTGATTCCTGAGTAACCTTGGGGACTGCTTGGTTGAACCACAGTCACTGAACCCACATTTACCCTGCATTAGATACCCTACTGGGTGGGCTCTGGTGGCTCAGAGATTCATTCGTTCAACAAATACTTACCAAGCACCTACTACACACAGTTCTAGGAGCTTTGTACATAATGGTGATGGAAGGAAAGTCTAAGTCCTTGCCTTTAGGGAGTTCAAGTCTAGTGGTGGATACAAGTAGCAAGCCAAAAAGAAGGAAGGTAGTGCAGAAACAGCAAATGTTGGTGAAAATGTGGAGAAAAGGGAAACCTCTTACACTATTTGTGGGAATGTAAATTGGTGCAGCCACTGTGGAAAACAGTATGGAGGATCCTCAGAAAATTAAAAATAGAACTACCATATGATCCAGCAATTCACTTCTGGGTATTTATGTAAAGAAAATGAAAACGCAAACTCAAAAATATATATGCACCCCCATGTTCATAGCAGCATTACTCACTATAGCCAATATATGGAAACAACCTAAGTGTCCATCAGCAGATGAATGGATAAAGAATATACATATATATACGTTATGTATGTGTGTATATATGTATATATATCTGGAATATTAATATTATTCAGCCATAAAAAAAGAATGAAATCTTGCCATTTGCTACAGCAAGGATGGGCCTGGAGGGCATTATGCTAAGTGAAATAAGTCAGAGAAAGACAATGCTCTATGATTTCACTTCAGTGTGGAATCTTAAAACAAAACAAACAAACCAAAACAGAAACAGACTTAAAGATACAGAGAACAAACTGGTGGTTGCCAGAGGGGAGAGGGTAGGTGAAGGGGATTAAGAAGTACAAACTACCAGCTATAAAATAAATGTCATGGGGATGTAATGTACAGCATGGGGAATATAGTCAATAACATTGTAATAACTTTGTATGGTGATGGATAGTAACTAGTCTTATTGCAGTAATCATTTCATAATTTATAAAAATATTGAATCCCTATGTTGTACACCTGAAAGTAATAAAATATTATATGTTAATTATAATGAAAGGAAGGAAGGAAGGAAGGGAGGGAAGAAGGAAAGAAGGGAGGGAGGGAGGAAGGAAGAAAGGGAGGGAGGAAGAAGGAAGAAGTACATTGTAAAGCACTAAGAGGATGGAAGCAAGGTGCAGAGGTAGAGGATGACATAAAGAAAACCATTTAGAAAGTGGACAGAGAAGACTTCCCTGAGAAGGTGGTATCTCTTTGAATTGTCAGAAAGGAGGAGGGGAGATGGAGCGCACATCCAAAGATAAGAAAGGGCTTAGAGTATTGGAGGAACTCAAAGGCAGAGCAGCTGCCATTTAGTGGTCCAGGAAGAGAGGTTTGAAATAAGGCTGGTGAAGAGGGTAGAAGCCAGACCATGCAGGACCTTTGGGGTCAAAGTAGGGAGGTTGGATTCTATTTTGAGTCAGGGAAATAGTGTGATTGGACCTCCATTTCACCAGTGTGAAACTTCCCTTGGCAAACACTTAATTTTGTTTATTTTTCTCTAATGAAACTCAGCTAATGAGAGTCCATTTCCCCCTTATGCAGGGGTACTATGCAGATGACATAAAAAGTTCTGGGACTCTCTTTTGAGTACTCTTTCAGCAATTTCAGAATTCTTCCCCTCCTTTTCCTTCTCCCTTTCTCTCTGAATTTGCTCAAAATTCCAAGGGGCTTATGTCCTTCCTGATCCACATATGTCTTCTGCAGGCACCTGCTGTTTTAATGTAACCTGTCATTTGTTCTCTTGCCTTGGGCAACAGGAGGTGATTGCTGAGGGCTCTGCCCTTCCAAGTTCTGCCCTCATCTCAGCTCTTACCACTATGCCCCATCTCAGGTCCCCAGTTTGGTCATCCACCTTAAAGCTTCTGACATTGGATTCCCTTGCCCACTTTATGATGATCCCCCATCAGGCTTCCAAGCTCTCCATTATCAGCTAACCTTTGTCCTACTTTGCACATGGGCATTTGTCAGATCTACTTCCCATCTTATAGGAGGCAAAGATAATGGGGTGGGATGGGTGGGAGGGGAGAAGTTTACAGGGAAGGTAGTATCTCAGGCCCTCTCTCTGCCTAAATCTGCTCATCTGCATTAACAGGGCATCCCTGTTGGCGCTGGCATCTCCGTCTCCTTCCAGAGTTGCAGAGGGTCAACTTCCAGAGTTGTGGTGCCAAGTTCTTTCCATTCTCAGATTCCCAAACTTCCCATTTTGACCCCATGCAACAGGTAGGAGGGGTGGGGGCAGCAGTGAGCAAGGCTCCATCTCGGCTTTAAAGCGCCCCCTTTCCAGCCCCGTTCTCCTCTAGCTCCACCCCCTGGTCATACAGGCATGAGATAAGGATCACTTGGAATATGGTGGTGGCGGTGGAGATAGAAAGAAGCTGGTGGATTTTAGAGGCTGTTGATGGAGCCGATGTGGGGATTAAAGGAGAGGGAGGAACAAACGATACCACCCTGGTTTCTGGCTTCAGCAACTAGGTCCTGGGCAGTGTGTCATTGTTGCAGGGAGGGAGCAGGTGGGGGAGTGTTGGGGATGAAGATTTGCGGATGGATATGGAGAATCTGGTTTTGTGTGTATCAAGTTTGAGATGTTTATGAGAGACAGTCAAGGGAGAGAGATGTCAAGCAGATCATTAGATCTCTGAGATTAGAGCTCAGAGGAGAAGTCTGCAAGGTGATAGAAATTTGGGAGATGTCAACAGACAGATAGTTTTTAAAATCGTGAGAATGGATGCTAAATAGTCTCAAGTGTTCAGATGGGACTTAGTCTTCACTGTGTGGTCCTGAATATTTCACCCCGTGATTTGGATAAGAAGAGTTTAGTCTCCAGATGGCTGCTCCAGGGGCCTGGGGAGCCAAGTGGTAGTTCAGTGATCCCCTGACAGCTGCTGCTGCTCCCTCTGTAGACGCTTCTTAATCTGGTGACATGTGAGAGCCCCCAGCTGGGGACATTGCTTGGGACAAGCCCAGATCATAAGGAGTAGGGACAGGAGGAGGGAGAGGTCTGCCCAGCTGGATGGAGTGGGTAGAGGGGGATCTTTCTAGATGAGAAGGAGCAGCTTAGCCCTAGATGGTGGCAGTGATGCCTTGTGCCTCAAGGCTGCAGGTGCAGCACAGGATATTGAAGAAGTAGAGGTCAAGGCCCACTGTGCTCGGGTCTAAGGAGAGCCTGCGACCACACACTCAAGCATGTTCTTCCCTCAAGACTCTCTCAGGCAGATGATACAAATATGATAAATATGATATAAATATAAATATGATAAATTCCTCATATTTATACCCTGTGTAAACCCAGGCAGTACAGTCTCAGAGGGTTGTCATACTCATAAAAGTCAGTTCAACATTTACTTATACTTAAAAAGGCATGCCATCTTTATTGTCAAGGATGTTAAAGGCACTCAAATATGTGGTCCCAGCAACATTAATTAAAATTTTATTTCTTTTTCTATTCAGATAGTTTACACACTTAAAGCTGCTCTGGCACCAACATTCTCAAACCTCTCCCCTAAATAAACTCTTTTATACCCTAGTCTCTGAGCTTTCCTCTCTCTCTCTCTCTCTCTCTCTCTCTCTCTCAGCCCTTTATTATGTATATGATTTGGACAATCTCCTAGGAGGAAAGAATGCATCCTTTTTCATTGTGGAGAAAGAGGTTTATGGAATTAGGTTGAAATGAAAGGATTCTTTTTGGTGGGATAAAGGTTGGACATTTTTGTTTCATCACATCACACCTTGTAGTTTATAGGTCAAATCATGCTTCCGTATTGTCATTCAAAATTCCCAGCTACCCTGCAGGTTAGTTGCTTTTCCGCTCCACGGCATGTGGGATCTTCCCGGACCGGGGCACGAACCCGCGTCCCCTGCATCGGCAGGCGGATTCTCAACCACTGCGCCACCAGGGAAGCCCAAAGTTGCTTTTATTAATCCAATTTCATAGAGGAGGAAACTAAGGCTCAGATAGGAGGTGACTTGCCCAAAGCCATATAGCTTAAAAAAGGCAGAGAGAGGACTAGCACTGCCTGCCAGCATGCAGGTGGCTGAGATGTGGGAAGTATCAGTGAAGGAAATGCAGGGACATAGTTTCTCTCTCTGCTCCTCTCCCTTTTCTCCTCTGCTCACCAGTCTCTCCTCATTTCCTTTCAGCAACAAAAGGACAGGGGCAATTCCATTGGCTGGTCAGGAAATTAGGTGAGAAACAAGGAACTGGGATCTGTCTGACTTTTCTCTGTTTCTTTATCTGTAATAAAATGAAGAGGTTAGAACTGACGACTTTGGATTGAATTCTATGAATGCTGGTGTAACCCACAGAAAGCATGGCTGCCTCATGACCCAGTCCTGACATGGTGATGTACTCAGAGAAACAAGTGTCAGATAGACAAAAAGTAATTCACAAAGAAATCTTAATCTCAGCTAAAATCTCTCAAAGAACACCAAAAGTGTGTTCTGCTCAAAATAGAGCAGCACTTTAAAAAAATCTGTCTCGCCATGTACATTTCAAATACAACTATCTCTCAAGTACCGTCACCTCTCTCCATGCTCCTAAAAACTCTCCCTAAGCCCCGAATATTCGCATCTTTCTTTTCTTCTCATCTCACTCTCAGGGTCTATTTATTTCTCTTCCACCAGTACCTCAGAGTTACTTTCCAGAGGAAATCAATCTACCCAGTCTGGTTTCTCTCAATTCCCTCCTTTCCCTTTACCCCGGTTCAGCAGAGAAGACAGCACTGTCCCACAATTCCCCTCTATAGGCAGAGAAGAGGAGAGGCTGTTAAAAGAGATGAATAATGATTTTCCTATCACATTGGGATAAGTCCAGGAAAATGGGAATGAGAGCATGGGAACTCTTTCACATCGCAGCTGCTCAAAGACAGAGCAGATGGTGGAAAACTCCCTTCTGAGGTCTTCTTAGGTTACACTCCATCCTTCACCATGGGTCTCTTCACCAAGGACTTTGCTGGACACTCATAGAACAGCGGGAAAAAGAAAGAAATAGAGGGGAAGGAAGGAAGGAAGGAAGGAAGGAAGGGAGGGAGGGAAGAAAGAGAGAGAGAGAGGAAGGGAGGAAGGAAAAAAGGGAAGAAAGGATGGCCCTGTCACTATACCAGTTGGAAGCAGGAGGCAGCCCAGGCCTTGGTGTACGGAGGCACCCCTGAGATGGAAGGATTGCCCTGGGATACTCTTGAAGAGTTTCCCATCCTGTTCTTGATTCTCCTTCTGCTCCTAAGAGCACTGGCTCAACCTCGGGGAAATCAGGGTGATCCTTGGATTTGCTCAACACTTGCATGTATCATCTCACTTAAACTTTATAACCACTTGGGCATGTGGGCATTGTACTGAAATGACCTGTGGATACGTCTTTCTCCCCTCACTGGTATATAACCTACTCTGGGGCCAGACTTTGATTTCATAGATCCTTGTATTCCTGACACTCAGCATAGTGCACTGGCACACGGTAGGTGCTCAACGTTGGTGGAATGGAAGTAAGCAGAGCAGATATTTTTTTTAGGTGAGTCAACTAAAATCCAGAGCCACCAACCAGTTTCAGGCTGGGTGATTATCCTGTAGGGGTGTGCACACACCTGTGTCCCCAGTGCACGGGCTTCTGAGTCCAGACTTGGTGTGATTCCTGACACTTAGCTTCTCATCCGTAAACTGTGCCTAATGATACCAGCCCCAATAGAGCTGATGTGATGATTAAATAAACAGTAACAACAAAAAGGTGATTTTAAAAATCCTCAGTAGCCTTGCACTTCATGGCCCTTCCCTCCTTCCTGCTCCAGGCACCCAGACCCCAGACCACACAGCTCTGTGTCTGGGTCACCCATGCTCTCTGCTCCTGCATCTGATTTTAGGAAGTCCAGCGAAGGTAAAAGTAGAGGTCAGCAGTTTGGGGCTTGTTTGGTGTGTGTATCTACAAGGTCTCAGCAGATGGAGCCCGTGGCCTCTGGCTCACCCGAGACAGGAAGGATTTAGGACTTTTTCCAGGGGGAGAAGGGCTGGGCAGTGTTCTACTGCTCTCTCCTCCCCGACCCCTCCCTTCCCTGTTCAGGAGACGCTGGCTCTCAGAAATTCCTCCCCTACCACCCTCTCTGGGGGATTTCCTTTCTCAGGGAGGGCAAGATGACCTTGCTCTGGTTTCGGAATTCCAAAACCGACCAGGCATAAATCTTCCAGAGCTGACCTGGCTTCTAAACACAGAACTCAACTCAGTCGCTCCTTTCCTGTGGGCATGATTTCTGTATCCCCCTCCTCCTCTCAAGGAAGAAGCCAGCTCCAAAGCCTGGCCCCGATTCTTCATCAGGCCTGGGCTTTTCTCTAACAGACTGGGCTAGCGTCTGCAAACAGGCAGGAGAGCTTCAGGGTGGGAGGCCCAGAAGGCCCAACAAAGCCAAAGTGAGCGGAGCGCTCAGGATCCAGGGCTGGGGTCCCAGGGCCTGCGGGGGCGGGGGTGGCGAGGCAAAGACGGTGTTAGCCTGGACCAGTGCCCAGGATTAGAGGCTCAGTTTCCCACTGTCTGTGGGACTCAGGAGCTCCCATGGCACCGTGAGCTTACCTCTGTCATTAAAACAGTAATTATAAAGCCTGTAGCACAGTGCCAGGCATATATACAACACTCAGAAACCTGGCCCAATAGGGAGGGTGGGAAGGAGGGAGACGCAAGAGGGAAGGGATATGGGAACAGATGTATATGTATGACTGATTCACTTTGTTATAAAGCAGAAACTAATAAAAAATAAATAAATAATAATAATAAAATATAAATAAATAAAATAAAATATTAAAAAAAAAAAGAAAACTGGCCCACTGTTATAACTCTTACAACACTGTATTGTGTTTGTCTGTTTAGGTATCTCTCTCCCACACTGGGTGCTCTGTTTGTATCTCTTGTGCTTATTAGCACAGTATCCAGCTCACAGTTGATGCTAATTTAAAAAAAAAATTATTTTGGACACTAGTCAAGACTCTTCGAATAGCTCTTGGCATTAACATGGGTAGAGGCCTGTCCCTTGACCAGTGACAAAATTCCTGGAGTTCATGGACTTGGGTGGGAGTTCAAGAATGCTTTTCCAACCCATGGGTTATCTTGGGCAGTCTCTGGGCCTTTGCTTCTCTGTCAATAAAATGTGGGGAAACTGAGTCAACTCTAACAGGGCTTTTCTGCTTCCAGAGCCTGTCTGGAGGTGACTTGATTGCAGGTGGTGAGGACTGGGGATCAGAGAGTGTATAGAAAACTAAGGTCAGGCTAAGAGTGGGACTGGGGATTTGGGGCTGAGACCTGCAGGGTGAAGCTGGGCCTACTGTGTATAGTTAAAGGGCTGACCATCCTGACCACACGGCCCTGTGGCTGCTGCTTTTGAGGCATGACCTGAGGGCCCCAGTCTAGAGGGATCTACCCCACCTTGACGCAGGTTCTGGAAATTCCCATCTTGGAGTCACTTTTCTGGGGAGAGACGGTAAGGGCTCTTATTAAAGTGTGTGTTAGACATGGATCAGGTAACATTTATAAAATACACACCAGTCAAGCGATTAGCAGTGTCAGAGTACTGAGTGACCATCAGCTGAGGGCAGGAGGGAGGCCCTGAGGTCTGAACATGGGATACACCCAGGAGGTAAATGAGATTCCAAAATACAGAGCCAGGGCCCACATGAGGAGTTGGTGCTGCTGTGAAAAACCTCAGTTTTCCACAAGTGGGAGGAAGGGGGATCAGATAGGGGGCTATTTCCAACATATTTTGCCTAGTATACAGTATACTATATCCCCATGGGAGAAGTCTGCATTTATCCACTCCCTCAATCCCTCACTGTTCGTTGAGTAGCAACATTGAAGATGATCTTCTAAGGGCTGGGGGGTGGGATGGGTAAGACAGCAAGCCAGATGACATCCAGTCCTGCCCTCCAGAGCACCAGCAAAGTGTCAACACTCCTGCACGGTCCATCAGAAGCCCACGGCTGACCAGCTCAAAGGCCCAGGATGCCCAGTGGAGCTGGCCTACCCTGGGTCTGCCCTGGGTATTACGGTGGCCTGGGAAGAAATCTGGGGCTGTTGTTTGACTCAGCACATGATCTTCACAGACATGAAGGAGAAAATGGGTCAGGGAGAACGTGTTTGGTATGAATCTGCTCCCTTTTCAAGCTGGAGAGCCTGCAGGAGAGGCGGGGCCAGCCCCCTCCCCTCTGCCTCCATCTCACCATGTGGCCACTGATCTCAGGGAGGAGTTGGGAAGACAGACACTCAGCCCCGCCACCCGCTCCCTCCTCATTGTTCACATGGCTCTCCGTGACCTGTGTCAAAATGAATTCCAGATTCCAGGGGGGGATGTCCCTGGGAACCCAAGCACGTGGTGTCAGCGGGCACTCTGGGCCTATGATGTCATCAGCATTCCCAAGGAAAGCTGCCTGCAGCACCCCCAGTCCATAGATGGTGTCAGGATGCGCAGAAACGGAACCCAAGAAGAGAAATACAGGCTCAACCCTCCCCCAGAGTAGGTGTTTTATTTCAGTAGTCACTAAGGAGAAAAATCCTCTACGTATCAAAGATTAAAGGCTTTGGTTACTCTGAATTTGGTGGTGTGCTCAGTTCATGGGCTACTCTAATATTTTAAAAGCAGTTTGGATGTGATGTCTTTAATTTGCCTTGAATTAAATGCACACACACACACACACACACACAACACCTGTCCTTGGTGCACAGTACCCTGTAAAGCAATGCTGGACTAGTTACACACATGCTACCGAACGTGCATGACGCATGTTTGTGTTCACCAATATGGAAATGCCGTGTCAGTGGGGAACTTGGTGCTTATTCTTTATTGTGTTAAAACAGTTGAAATATAAATGGACCCTTTGAAAAGCATGTGCAAAAGCATTTTATTTCTATCCCTCTGTCTGCCCCAAGTGATTTCAGCCAGGCACAGATGGTCGTCACAGTATGATGGATAGTCCATTGAATATGCTCTTCTATTTTTTTTTTTTTTTTTTTGCGGTACGCGGGCCTCTCACTGCTGTGGCCTCTCCCGTTGCAGAGCACAGGCTCCGGACGCGCAGGCCCAGCGGCCATGACTCATGGGCCCAGCCACTCCGCGGCATGTGGGATCCTCCCGGACCAGGGCATGAACCCGTGTCCCCTGCATCGGCAGGCGGACTCCCAACCACTGCGCCACCAGGGAAGCCCCACTCTTCTATTTTTTTTTTTTTTTTAAATCATGAGCAGCATCTTTTTGTTGGGGTGGATGAATGTTCTAGACAACAAGAGAAAAAAATTGGATGGAATATTAAGATGGAGTGTTAAACTTTTGACCTAATTATTGTTTTATTTATCTCTTAAATTCTGTATGAAGTGATATTAGGAATTTAAATCTCAAAACTAGCATATACAAAGTATAGAACTTCGGTGGGATTTTTTGGCCCACATGTTGCTACATTTGTAGATGAAAAAAATCACCTCCAGACTGGAAATTCTACTTTTTAGTTGCTTGCACTTTTATCCATACCTGTGCTGTAGTTCAACTCAAGAGCCATGCATATGATGAGTGTCTGCAGAGTATTATTGAATGTTTAGTGGATATGGAGGGGCCGGGTCCTGGGGATGTATAAAGAAGTAAAGCATTGTCCTAAACTATAGTTGCCCCAAAGAAAATGTGATCAAACCTGTTATGGAGATATACACGGAATTGTGGAAAGAAAGAATGAATTTCGCAGTGTGGTGAATTGGACTTTGAAGGGTTGGCAGGTGTTACCAGCTGGGGAAGGGCATCTGAGGCAGAAGGAACACAGAGATGAAGGTACCAGTGGCGTGTTCATGAATCCATGTCACTGGGGGAAGAGGGCGTGCTTGAGGGCTGTAGCAGGAGCTGAGGAGAGGGGCTGCAGGGTACAGATTTAAGGGCCAGATATGCTCTACTTGGGAGCCTGGGTCTCATCCTACAGGCAAGTAGTTGTGAAAGGTTTGAAGGCATCTTAGAGGGTGATGAATGGATGACCCTAGAGAGAGGCAGAAGGTTCCACATGGGACATCCTGAAGGCAGCTTCTGACTTTCAGCTGAGACAGCCGTTGGCAGAGTCTGCCTCATAAACAGGAGGCCCAGAGCTGTAGCTCAGCAAAAGCCACCCAGTCGCCCCAATAGCTACTCACCCAGCAGGGCCCTGGAGAGAAAACCCAGCCGCAGCTGGAAACCAAACCATAGGTTTCTGGTTCAAGGCATTTATTCCAGCCTTCCCCTTTGGAGCTGCCATTGGTAATAATTAGTGATTAATTAATACACGTGCATTGTTGTTGGATTTTAAGAGGTATAGTTCTCAAAAGGAGATGCTTGAAAGTAGAAATATCTATCTTGTGAAAGATAGATTAGGAACATAGGCAGAAAGATAGGCAGGAACATAGTATATTCTGAACATTAGTTTTCTTTTTTCCTTACTAATCAAATACCCAGTTATCCATGCCTAGAGACAGAAAATACCGCTGGTTGACCCACATACCCAGAAGCCAGGTATCTCGCTCTCTTCTGCGGTAATTACTCAAATTGCTGTCTATTGTTCCTTAAGAGATGTGATCACAGGCATGCTAGAGTCTTTGTGGCTGTCCCACTTCAAAGCACAGTACTTTAATAACCTTATGAGAGACGGGTTTTTGTTCTTTCCTAGTCTATAGTATGCTCATAAATTTCTAAATTTGTCATGGTTAAATTGAACAGAAGACTGATGTGTATGTGGCGGGGTGGGTGGCTGGCAGTGGAGAGGGAGAAATTAAGGAGATTGTACATGTGATGCCAGTTCCACCAATGAAAACTATGGGATTGGGCTTCATAGGAAAGGACCCTGGTTGGAGAAATATTGGAGAGTAGCTGTCCTGAATAATTACGAGCAAAAGCACTATCATTACTGAGCATTGTGTCACACATGTGTTAAACCTGTCCACTGTAGTCTTATTTAGTGACTTAGTTCATTTGATCCTCACAGCAACCTATGAAGGAGTTACCAGCATTATCTCCATTTTACAGATGAAGAAACTGAGACTTAAGAAGGTATCCAGGGACTTCCCTGCAGTCCAGTGGTTAAGACTCGCCCTCCCATTGCAGGGGGTAAGGGGTCAATCCCTGGCTGGGAAACTAAGATCCCGCATGCCAAAAAAAAAGAAAAAAGAAGGTATCCAAAGTCACATTGCTGGAGAGTAGCAAAGCCAGGATTTGCACCCAGATATACCAAGAGCTCCTTGGAAAATCCTATTCTTCAGGTTCAGACTTTGAAACCATTGTCAAACGTTCAGCCTTCCTTCAACTGGAAAAGATGAACTTAATAAACTGTCACTAAAATGTCCTTTTTGTTGGGAAATACACACTGATGTATTTAGGAGCAAAGAGACAGCTTACTATCAAATAGTTTAAGAAGTAACAACACTATGAATGTACAGAAAGCAAAAATGGTAAAGCAAATGTGGTAAGATATTAACAAATTAGGAATCTGGGTGAATGGTGTATAGAGTTCTTTGTTTTATTCTTTGTATTATTCTTTGTATTATTCCTGCAATTTGTTTTAAGTCTGAGATTATTTAAAAATTTTAAAACTACCCCAAAACAACAACAAAAGCCTGTGAATAACATGCCTCTGTCTTTTTCTATTTTATAATATGCTTGTGAATTTCTAAATGCATTTGGTTTAACTGGGCAGAACACCAGGACGACGATGATGATGAGGATGATCTGTGTGTGTATGTGTGTGTATGCAGGGGCCTGAAGTCTCGGATGTATCCTACGATCGTTTTACTCTGATCTGGGCAGCAGCCTGCTTCTTTCAGTCCACGTGACTAAAGAAAAGTCGTAACTACGTTTCACGGCTCTTAATCATCAGGTTATAAAGCAGCCCCTCCTGTCCTCCAGCCCGAGAGGTGGGAAGCAGGTCCTTCCAGGGAGCTTCACTAAGGACAGCCCTCTTTGTCCACTCCTGCCAAGACAGGGCAAAGAGGTTCGTGTCACTTGAACTTTCAAAAGAAAAATGCTTTACCAGGGGAGTGCCAAGAAACCAGTGCAATTCGTTTAGCCTGATGATTATATAATATGACTTTGAGTCTAGAAAACAAGCTGCTGAAAAATCCTTTCACTGCTGTTTGTCTGAATTATTCCCTTACAACTTTTCATGGAGAACCAATTAATTAATTAGGACTTGCAAGGAGAAAGGGTCTCTCTCCCTTGATCTCTGGCCAAGAATTCCCTATATCGCTGTCTGCTTGTTCCAAAATCCTGAGCTCTTTAACAGCAGTGCACAGAAACCATTCATTCTGTCAGCTCAGGGGGATTTTTGAAACTGAGATGCGGGACTGCCTTCATGGATTCGGTTTGTAAGAGCAAAGGGAACGGAGTGGATAGAGAGGAAGAAGGCAGGTGAGCTGAAGCTTGTCCCAGATCACTGTCCTTCACTCCAGTGGGGACAAGTTTCCACGTGCAGCCTCTTAGGGTGAGCAGGAATCTTAGGCCTAATCTCGCAAAACCCTCCTGGACGGCTTGGAAATCCCTTTGTCACGCAGGCATTTTGTCATAATGGTCTTTGGCTTGGTCATTTTTTCCAATAACAGTCCCTAGTGCTAAAAGAGGTGGAAAGGCAGACTGAAATCCCAACGCCCTTTTTTGTTTTTTCTCTCTTGGGACTGTAATTCTTCCACCTGTGTTAACATTAGTTCCTGCTTTATCAAGACAGAGGCCTTGTTTTGTTTATCTAGAGCAGGGTTTATCAACCTTGGTACTATTGATATATTGGACCAGATAATTCTTTGTTGTAGGAGGCTGTCCTGTGCATTGCAGGATGTTTAGCAGCATCCCTGGCCTCTACCAACTAAAAGCCAGTAGTACCCTCCTTCCAATTGTGACAGCCAAAATTGTCTCCAGGCATTGGCAAATGTCCCCTGAGAGCAAAATCAACCCTGATTGTGAACAACTGATCTAGAAACTTCCTTAAGAATAGGGGTCTTTCTGGCCTTCTTGGGAAACTACTGGGGACAGGAGAGGGACCAGAGCAAGCTGGAGGGCATTTGATTCAAGGTTGGGCTAATGGAGGGACGAGAAATAGTTGTGATTTGATATTTGAGGCACTCTGGAAGTCGGGGTTTGTTGTATTACTCTGGGTGCTGGTTCTAAAGCATTAGGACTATGTCATATTCTGCACTGGCTGTTCACACAGAGTTTTGGAAAGCAGTCTCAGGGTCAGGGCAGTTTGGGAAGCTGACCTAGAGATACTAAGCTTCAGATCACCATGCCAAGGTTTTTGAATAATCAGAAATACGGCATCTTAAGAATGTTTGGGGGCTTCCCTGGTGGCGCAGTGGTTGAGAGTCCGCCTGCCGATGCAGGGGATGCGGGTTCGTGCCCCGGTCTGGGAAGATCCCACATGCCGCGGAGCGGCTGGGTCCGTGCGCCATGGCCGCTGAGCCTGCGCATCCAGGAGCCTGTGCTCCGCAATGGGAGAGGCCACAGCAGTGAGAAGCCCGTGTAACGCAAAAAAAAAAAAAAAAAAGAATGTTTGGGAGAGTCCATCTGAGCCCCACCTAGGTTGACTGCAGATTTACCTAATCCTAGCTATCTCTTTTCACTCTAATTAGAACTGCCTTCTCTGTGGAAGGTCACGAAACTCATCTTCTATATTCCAAGAACAGAGCTATGGACCGCCCGGGGTGAATTTCCATGATTCTTCTAGTGTCCACTTTATATTTTCAAAAAAGTGCTGAGAAGGTTCATACAAGAGAAAATATTTGCTATGCTTAAAATTAGGATTAAAAAAAAAAAGTCTGGTCTTCTAGGGGACACTGTAACTTTAGCTAAGAAAAGGAACAGAAACCAGAGAATTATGCTTAAGCACATACAGAGTACACGTAAGAGCATGAGACTGTGGAACTTGACTTGGGAATTTTATACAGGTTTTCATAATTCCTGGGGTCTCCTTTTCACTCTTGGGTTGGGGGAACAGTTCTGCTACCCATTTCATAAACTAACAATGTAATATCAGGTTGTTGAGTAAACTGCTGTATGCTGCGGAAAGAATTTGACCAGATCAAGATATGTTTCTAACAAGATAATTAATTAATCAACTCTAACAAAATTTAATTCTCCTATAATATTACTCTCCACTTAACATAGGTCTTTTTACTTTTAAAAATAATATCGTAGTTACCGAACACCTTGGAAGATGCAGATTAACATATCTCTGTCAGAAGAACATGACAGGAGGCCTGGTGATTGGTAGGTTCATGACTATTTCTAGCCTGGACTCCTGTGATTGTCACTTGCCTCCACTCTTGCTCCCCCACTATTCATTTTCCACCCATGGCCAATTTTTTTTTTTTTTAATACATTTATTTATTTATTTATTTATGTTTGGCTGTGTTGGGTCTTCGTTTCTGTGCGAGGGCTTTCTCTAGTTGTGGCAAGCGGGGGCCACTCTTCATCGCGGTGCGCGGGCCTCTCACTAACGCGGCCTCTCTTGTTGCAGAGCACAGGCTCCAGACGCGCAGGCTCAGTAGTTGTGGCTCACGGGCCTAGTGGCTCCGCGGCATGTGGGATCCTCCCAGACCAGGACTCGAACCCGTGTCCCCTGCATTGGCAGGCAGATTCTCAACCACTGTGCCACCAGGGAAGCCCCACCCAAGGCCAGTTTTGAGCTTTCAGAAATGTAACTCAGATCCTTCTCCTGCCTACAGCCCTCCACGCGCTTAGAATAAAATCCCAAACGTCTTCCCTGCTTACAAGGCCCTCGCCTGTGGGTCCCCCTCAAACCTCTCTGACTCCAGCACCAGCCTGGCTCTTCCGCCTCCAGGACTTTACCAGCTGCTGCCGCTGATCTGCCACACGTGCCCTCCAGATCTTTGTGTGGCTGAGGCCTTGTCATTCACTTCTCTGACCCCATGTCACTTCCGCAAAGAAGCTGGCCCACACCATACCTTCTGTTTCAGCTTCTTCCCTTCTCTCCTTATCATTAGCTGAATTTATTTTACACTCATAGCATTTTATTCAAATGTCACCATACTATAGGTATTGCTCTGTTACTTGATTTTTCCCCCCCTAACAATGTGTCTTAGAGTTCTTCCATGTCAGGCCTTCTTCATTGTTTTTAATGGCTGCATAATATTCCTTTAGATGTATATACCATAATTTGTCTAACATCTTTCATATTGATTTCTGATTTTTTACTATTACAAATAATGCTAAAGTGAAACATCCTTTTGAACACATCTCTGTGCACATGTGCAAGTTTTTTTCTGTAGTATAGGTTCCTGGAAGTGGAATCGCCAGGTCAGTGGTTATGCCCATTTGTCATTTTGATAGATGCTGACCTCCATATTGCTTTCCTAAAAGGCTTAATCAATTTGTACTCCCACCAACAGGGTGTTAGAATGCATACCTCCCTTCATCCTCACTGACACTAATTAGTATCATTTTTTTAAATTGCCTTAAGGGATACACAACAGTGGTATCTCATTTCACATCAGAATCCTAATGGCCATTTTAAGATTGTTTCCTGCTGGTACCCCCTGGAGTCATACCTCCAAGTCAGTTCAGGGAGAAGCAGCAAAAATCTCTGTGAGCTCTGAGAGTTTCATAAGACCAATGGAACCTTTCAGAAGTCTCCTCCATCGCACCGGAAACCTCTGTGCCCCGTGCCAGCAGGGCTCAGTCCATAACCTGGAGAGCAGTGGGCCAGGCTGACATTTCCTGGATGTGGCTCTCTCTCCCATCCATCATTTGAACACACCCGGCAACTCAGCTAATGCTCTAAAGTGAGTGGAAATCTGCCCAAGTGCAGCACACCCCACCCCCGCCCTCAGTCTTGGCTTCACTGACATGACTCAGAACGCTTTCTTTGGTTTCACGTAAGGACAAGTGGAGATCAGGGTCTGGAAAGAGTCAGACTCCTGGTCTCCAGAGGTGGCTTCTCAAGCCAAGAGGGGCACATCTGCTCTCCTAAGGATAGGGCAGGACGAGAGAGCTAGTGAGCGCCAAGAAAAACATCTCACTGGGGATACCGGCAAGCACTGCAGGTCGAAAGTAAGACTTCTCAGACTTCCTACTCCCACAGTTGCAAGCTGCGTGTTTTTAGATAGAGTTTTTGAATTTTTCTTGTTATAACTTTGGTTATAAGGAAAAAAATCTGTTTTCCACCTTCCTATGTAGGGAAAAACCCAGTTCTTCCCTGCTATGAGACCCTTCCTTGTGTGTCTCCTTTACCCCTCATACAAAACACACTTCTGCCACTTCTGGTGACCAAATGTTTGGAGGTTTTTCTCCACAACAGGCAGTTTCTGCCACACCAGCCTGGTGTCCTACAATTTATCTCACTTCTGACACTATCTATCCAGAGCTAGCATCAGATCCCACAGGCTAAGGGCTCAGTCCCACAGGACTGTCCCATTCCCCCCAGACCCTAACCCTAACCCCTCACCTCGCTCCACACACATACTTCAGACACCAGTAGAAAGCTCACGTGCTTTCACCTGTGCTTCTGACCAAACTCTACAGATGCGAGGTTCTAAAAATTCCCTCCTTGGGTTAATTTGCTAATGCTCTAGTAAGCTGCACTTATTTTAGGGGAGTAAGCTGCTTACTTATTTTATTTTATTTTATTTTAGGGGAGTAGGCTGCACTTATTTTAGGGGGCTCTTAGCCCACTCAGCTAATGGTGTCCAAGGGGTGGCATGGTGGGCTCCCATTGTCCCACCCATGGATCAACGTCAGAGAAAATACCACCCTTTCGTACTCATTTCAGACTCAAGTAGGAATCTCACTTGACAACTGTCTTATGCCTTAGGCAGCTCACAGAACTCAGGGAAACACTTACGTTCACCAGTTTATTAAAGGATACGATACAGATGAACAGCCAGGTGAAGAGATACACAGGGTGAGGTCTGGGTGGGTCCCGAGCGTAGGAGCTTCTGTCCCCGTGGAGCTGGGTTGTGTCACCCTCCCCGTGATATGTTCACCAGCCTGGAAGCTCTCTGAACCACCAACTACTGGGATTTTTATGGAGGCTTCCTCACGTAGGCACGATCAATTATTAATTCCATTTCCAGCCCCCCTCTCTGGAGGATGGGGAGGGTGTGGGGATGTGGAGCCAAAAATTCCAAGCTTTTAATCATGACTTGGCCTTCCTGGTGACCAGCCTCCACCCAGGAGTCATCTGGGAACTCACCTAGAGTCACCTCATTAAAACAAAAGACTTTCCTTGTGCTCTCATTACTTAGGAATTTGCAAGGGTTTTAAGAGCCCTGTGTCAGGGACGGGGGTCAAGGACAAATACTAGAACAATAGATGCTCCTAGTTTTCTCATCACTTAGGAAATTACAAGGGTTTTAGAAGCTCTGTGCCAGGAATTGGGGGCACAGACCAATATATATATTTTCTATTATCTCACACTTCCCTCCCCAAAGGAGTTGTTAGGCTTTCCCAAGAAAGAAAAGTATGGTCAGTGTTTCCTGGGTGCTGGTGCTATCCTGAGCTCTTTGCACCTACTAGCTAATAACCCTGTGAGCTGAATAATTTTATTATCTTCAGCTCAGAGATGAGTCAACAGCCAGAGCAGCTGAGTAACTAACCCAAGATCACCCAGCTAGTAATGCCTGAGTCAGGATTTAAACACAGGTTCAACGACTGGGGCAGGATTTGAACCTAGAGCCTGTAAAATTGTACTCCATTGCCTGCTAGGTGGGCTCGGTGTCTAAACTTAAGGAATTCCAAAGGCTTTACTTTCGGGTGTTTATAAGTTATTACACATTTCTTTACTTATAGATTTCTTTAAAGAGGAAATTCCAAAATAACACTGGAATTACTTTAAAACTGTATCCTTTCTGTGACCCTGAAAGAGTCTAACACATGTACATTTTTTGTGAGCTGATTTCTTTTCTCCACTTCTGTGGAAGCTGATCCTTGTTCTTTGGTCCACGTGCATGTAAAAGAAAAAGACGGCAAGATTCAGTGGTTGACCGGGCACCCTGGTGGAGGCAGGGTTAGGGTGACAACTATATTGATTTACTCCTGCTGCTGTAATCAACTATCACAAACTTTTTGGCTTAAAGAAACAGAAATTTATTATCTTGTGGTCTGGAAGTCCCAAAATCAAGGTGTGTTCTTCCTGGAAGCTCTGAGGGAGATCTGCTCCCTGGCCTTTCCCAGCTTCCAGAGGCCACCTGCATCCCTGGTCCCCTGGCTCCTTCCTCCATCTTCAAATCTCCCTCTGATTCTGTTGTTACATCGCTTCTGAGTCTGACCCTCCTGCCTTCCCTCTGTGATTTCATGGGACTCATCTGGATAATCCAGGAAAATCTCCCTGTCTCAAGATCCTTAATTTAAGTCACATCTGCAAAGTCCCTTTTGCTATGTTAAGGTAACATATTTTCGGGTTCCAGGGATTAGGATGTGGACTTCTTTCGAGGGCCGTTATTTAGCATAACACACCAACTGTCTTAGTTTGCTGGGGACTGAACGGTCTTCCCGATCACAGAACTTTTAGTGCTAAAACTAGGAAAGTTTTGGGCAAAACTGGGCAGTCAGTTGCCCTAGCTAAGGGGGCCCTTATTTCCAGAAGGTATTTCTACTGACTCTTGGGGAAGTAGAGAGAAAAGATGAACACAAATAAGAAAGCTGTGAAGAAAACAGCATTTTTCCAATACCGTTCTTGAGGAGAAAAGCAACTTTTAACCTTTAAGAAATCCTACCCTGCACTACAGCCTCAGGAGGACCACATCCTTACAAAAAAGGAAACTTCTTGGCCTCATGTTCTCCACTTGTTTTACTTAATAAAGGCAAAGCTATTTCCTCAATAAATCCTACTGCAAAGCCTGAATTATCCCTAAATAAGAAGCCATTCAAAAAGGTTAATGGTTAATAAAGTGTGGAGTAACAGACTTGCAGTTAAAAATAGAGCCTGATTCCATGCAAATGACAGAGACTCGTCTCCCTAATGTGAAGCTACGGTGGGTTTTCTACATCATGTGTCCTCCTCCTGCCTTTATTCCTTCCCCCTCACCTTCCACTCTAGCCACGCCTCCCTCCCCAATCCACCCACCCACCCAGTTATATTTAGTATTACAGTCTGCGGGGTTCTGAAATCATTCTCTCATGTGTTTGTGAGTCTCACTGAAGGGTTCATGTATATATTTAGCTCTCTATTTCTGAGACAATAAATAGAAAAAAGTTTTTTCAACAGTGGGTGAATTCCAAGAAGCTTGTAGCCTGGTTTGAAACGGGTGACGGCTGGAGATCTTGGGGGGCCGGAGAGGGGGGGCTTTTCAAGTAGAACGGATTTGAATGGAGACTTCTGGGGTGGCACATGGCAGCTGGGACGTATGAGAGGTTCACCCCAGCACGGTCTGTCGGAAGTGAGAGTTGAGGAAATGAGGGTCATAAATCATTTCCCAGCTGTGAAGACAAAGGGACTCCAATCCTCCCAAGCTAGAGGTAGTAGAGCAAATAAATCCGCAGTAATGAGGGAGTGACTGTGCCACTCTGTTTCTCCCTGACAACCAGTTCAGGGCTGCAAAAGCCAGACAAATGGTTAAAAATCCAGGAACTAGAGGAAAGCCAAGCATGCAAGGGGTTCTGGGAAGCACTGATTACTTTCCCAGGTCAGTTCAGACATGAACTGAGGCATGCGCAGTGGGGGTGGGGGTGGGGGCAGCTGGTGAGAGTTGACAGATGGTCAATAGGAGACTGGATTCTGTGTCCAGGGGAGCTTCTCAAGGTTTTCAGGGCTGCTCTGCACATGACTGTGTTCAGGGACCTCAGCCTGATCCCCACGTGCATCCAAGCTCAGACCACCTCTTGTGCTGGTCAGCCGCTAGCCACAGACACCGGGCAGAAGAATGCACCGGATCTGGGCACGCTATCATCTCCTCGGGAAACGTAGCTTCCATCACGTGTCTTCCCGAGTCAGAGAGGCAGGACTAAGACGCTTTCACTGTGAAGAAAAATCTGTGCTCTCATGACCTCAAGGGGCTTCATATGTCATTGCTTCTCCTAGAGTTGCAGGTAAAGGGTATGAGGAAGGGGAGAGGCCACTGGGTGAATCCAGTGAGGGGTGAATCCACATCCTCTCCCCCAGTTCCGCTGAGGCGTGATGGCACGCACTTGTAGATGACTAGCAAGGGCAGGGCTGATTCATGAAGAGCTCAGCTAACTGCTCCCTGGGGTGAGTAAGTCCGTGAGTAAATCCCTGGGTGGGGGGAGTAAGCTGCACTTATTTTAGGGGGCTCTTAGCCCACTCAGCTAATGGTGTCCAAGGGGTGGCATGGTGGGCTCCCATTGTCTCACCCATGGATCAACGTCAGAGAAAATACCACCCTTTCATACTCATTTCAGACTCAAGTAGGAATCTCACTTGACAACTGTCTTATGCCTTAGGCTGGACAACTCAGAGAGGCTGGTATGATTTGACTGTTTCACCCAGCCAGGGGCATGTGATCGCCCGGCTCCCTGCTTCCCAAAAGGATTGAGACGGGAGGATTTGGGACTAGAGGAAGATCCAGAAAGATGCTCAAGTTGTTTGGGGGACACCCGCAGTGACAGTGGCTGAAAATGGTATCATTGCTTTTCAAAGAAACCAAGCCGTAGAGCCTGGAGACTCCACTCATGACTCAGTTCATCTGCTCACATTGCCTTGTCCCCCTGGAATGAGTGTCTTTCTTCTGTTTCAAAATGTAGGCTTTGCTCTTATTTAGGTGTGGCAAGGCCAACAGATCAGGAGATGATTGTCGTTGAAAAGATATGTATACTCACAGATCCCAAGAGGAGAGGACATGACAGGTTTCAGGGGTGGGGGCCCACATGGGGAAGCACCAGGGCCAGTCAGGAGGCAGAGAGATGGGGTGAGGCGTGGGTAAGAGCCTTTATTTTGGTTTCTGTAGGAAGAAAGGGGGGGAGGTAGGGTAAGCAGGTTTAGGATTGGCTAGTGTGAATGATTTCAACGGGCTCTGTGACATAGGAGCGGTCTCTAGTAGGCTGGTACCCAGCTCTGGGGTGATTAGGGCGGGGGAATAGTGGCCCTGAGTGTGAGAGCCAGATGGAGGAGGTGGTACGGGAAGGGTGCATTCTAGAGTGAGTTGTTTTCCATCTCTAGGATAAGTTGTCTACTATCTCTAGGAACTGACAAACTCTTGGAGGTGGCCCTTCCAGGGTCAGCAAGGGCCCAGATGTTAAAGCATCAGAAAACAGAAAATAAAAAGACAGAGTGAATATACCTTCCTCTTCTCTGCTGTCAGGACCCAGCTCAAGTCTCATCTGTTCTAGGAAAGCTTCCCAGGCCACCGCATTCCACTGGGATTGCTTCCTCCCCTGAAGTCCTATAGCACTTAAGGTCTCTGCTGTTCATTTTGGTATTGATTAAGCAGAGGATGCCATGTCCTTGCATTGAAAACCTAAGCTCCCTAGAGATAGGGACTGTGTCTTTTACTTCTCTCTGTCCCCTACAGCACCTGGCAGAGAGCCTGGAACATAATAAACACTCATTAAATTTTTGTTAGGGAATGCCCGAGGTTCAGTTTGCTAGGCCACAAGGATGGTTCCCTTAAAAATAATTTTTTTTTTTAGCCCCTGAGCAGGAATAACTCTGCCTAGAGGGACTCACAGTTTGGTTTCTTCCTTTATTAGCAAGTGCTTTCTGGGATTTAGAATGTTTACAAATCCAGACTGCCTTTGTGAAATTCACAAGCAAGGAAAATGCAGGCAGCTCCAGCTGTGAATACAACTCAGAAAGGGTCATTTCTAATTGCAGCTGAAAAGGAAAAATCAAGTTAGTATTGATGTCCCGACCACTGAGTTTCCTCCATTAACTTCCTGGAAGAGGAGAGTAGATTATGCATCAGCCGGGTTCACTGAGTAGCCAGGAGGCAGACGAGACATGTCTGTCTCATGTCTCATGAATTATTATTAATGGATAAATCACCTGTGTTGTGTCTATCCTCAGCTGGTGGGTCCAGCACAGCCTGTCAGGAAGGTAGATTTATCTGGTTCCAAGTGGCCTGGAATGAGTTGTGAGACACAGTGGATCCTTGGGTACCAAGGACAGGACATGACAATGCCACTGGGAGCCTCGGGCTCCTCCTCTGTGAGACTAGGAGCAAGGAAAGTAGACCAAATGGAGGGTGGGTCAGACCCGAATGTAAAATGTGAGATTGATTTGGCTCTGTGCCTGGGACAGAGCTGATGGACAACAATAGACCACAACTTGGGAAGCTTGGCATGAAATTAAATTCCAGGGCCCTAGCTACGGCTTTGCCAGTGGGTTACCTGCCAGTGTTGAGAAATGCCCTTGTCATGCAAAGTGGTGGTAGTGGTGGAGTCGAGGAGGGAGGAGAACTTCTTTTGTGGGTACCCTACCATTGCAGGGGCTGCCCCACCTGTCTGTAGTCCCTTGCTATTCAAAATATAGTCTACACACTGGCAGCACTGGTCTCATTTGGGAGCCTATTAGAAATGCTGCATCTCAGGCACGGCCAGGAGTAGCGTGAGGCCAAGGGGGCTGGCCCCCTCCAGTGCAAAATTTAAGGGGGCACCCCCAAACTCAGTAATCAAAATAAATAATATTTTAAAAAATCAAAATTAATGCAAAAACCCGTGATGAAGAAAATATCATAATTTTAAATGAAGACAGGAGCTGACCCTGCACTTGAATGATCCTGCCCCTCTCATCTCACCCTAATCAAGGCCCTGATCTCAGGCCCCACTCAGACCCTTGGAATCAGAATCTACATCCTTAAAAGATCCCCAGAGGATTTACATGGACATCAGCTTGAGAAGCACTGCTTTCAATGACACCTCCCAGCCTTAACAACCCAAAACCTTGGAATCCAGATAGTAACAAAACTACAAAGGGATGAGGAGAGATAAATTTCCAGAAGCATCTAACCCCCGAGTTTTCTAGCCATTTGCTTGGATTTGCACACTGCCACCTTAAAGTTATACATTGTTTCATGGTTTAGTGTGAATTCTTTAAAAACATTTTCTTTTGAAACAAATATAGATTCATAGGAAGTTGCAAAGATAGTACCGAGAGATCCCATGTGCCCTTCACCCAGTTTCCTGAAATGCTTACATTTTATGTAACTACAGTACAATATTAAAATGAGGAAATTGACATTGGTATAAAGTGTATGTGTAGTTATATGTGATTTTATCACATGTGTAGATTCATGTAACCAATGCAATTAAGATACAAAACGAGTCCACCACCACAAAGATCTCCCTAGAGCTACAGCTTTATAGTCACTCCCACCTCCATTTCCTGTACCCCCATCCCTAACCTTTGACAACCACAAATCTGTATAATTTCGGAGAATGTTATGTAAATGGAATCATACAGTATGCAACCTTTTGAGATTGGCTTTTTTTCACTCAGTACGATGAACTGGTGATCTATCTCAACTGTTGCATTTATCATTTTTCCTTTTTGTTTGTTCCTTTTTTGTTGCTAAGTAGTATTCCATGGTATGGATGTACCACGGTCTAACCATTTAGCTATTGTAGGCCATTTTATTTGTTTACTGTATTTGGTTGTTAAAAATAAAGCTAATATGAGCAATCATGTACAGGTTTTTATGTAGACATGGTTTGATTTCTTTGGGATAAATACCCAGGAGTGCAATTGCTGAGTAATATGGTAAATGTATGTTTAGTTTTTTAAGAAACTGCCAAACTAGTTTTCAGAGTAGCTTGCCATTTCACATTTCCACCAGCAATGTACAAGGAACCCAGTTTCTCTACATCCTTGACAGTACTTGGCATTGTCATTCTTTTTTCTTATAGCCATTCTATTAGTGAATAGGTATATCTCCTCGTGGTCTTAATTTACATTTCCTCATGCTTAGGGGTACTAAACATCATTTCATGTGTTTATTTGCCATCCATCTGTCCTCTTCAGTAAAATGTCTTTTCACGTCTTTTGCCCATTTTCTAATTGGATTGTTAGTTTTTTTACTGTTAAGTTTTGAGGGTCCTTTCTACGCTCTAAATATGAATCCTAAGACATGTGGATTGCAAATATTTTCCCCCCATTTATAAATTGTTTTTTTAATCCTCTTAGTAGGGTCTTTTGTAGAAAAAAAAAAGTTGTTTATTAAAGTCCAATTTATTGCTTTTTTTTTTTTGCTTTTATTTTCTTTTATACATCCTGTTTTTGGTGTCATGTCTTAAGAGTCTTCACCAAGCCCTGGACCCAAAGATTTTCTCTCATATTTTCATCTAAAAGTTTTATAGGGCTTCCCTGGTGGTGCAGTGGTTGAGAGTCCGCCTGCCAATGCAGGGGACGCGGGTTCGTGCCCCAGTCAGGGAAGATCCCACGTGCCGCGGACCGGCTAGGCCCGTGAGCCATGGCGGCTGAGCCTGCGCGTCTGAAGCCTGTGCTCCGCAACGGGAGAGGCCACAGCAGTGAGAGGCCCGCATACCACAAAAAATAAATAAATAAATAAATAAAAGTTTTATAGTTTTACATAATTTAAATCTATGATTCATTTTGAATTAACTTTTCTATAGAGTGTTTTTGTTTTTATTTTGTTTTTGGTCTATGGCTGTCCAGTTGCTCCAGCACCATTTATTGAAAAGACTACCCTTCCTCAATTGAACTGTTTTTGCACCTTTGTCAAAATTCAGTTGGCCATCCTTGTATGGGGCCGTTTCTGGACTCTCTGTTCTATTTCATTGATCTATGTGTCTACCTCTCTGACAATACCTCACACTCTTGATTACTATAGTTTTATAATAAGGTTTAAAATTTAGACAGATCAATTTTTCCACTTTATTCCTCTTTTTTAAAAAAAGGTATTAACTATTTCAGCTCCTTTACCTTTCCATATAAATTTTAGAATTATTTTATTTTCATTTATGCAAAAAAGAAATCTTGCTGAGATTTTGATAGGAAGTGCATTAAATTTATATGTCAATTCAGGAAAAATTAATATCTTTGCTATGTTGAGTCTTTTAATCCATAAACACAGTATGTCTCATCATTTTGTTAGATCTTCTTTGATTCTTTTATCAGCATTTTATAGTTTTTAGCATATAAGTTCTGTATAAGTTTTATTATATTTATTCCTAAGTATTTTATTTTTTGAAAGGTTATAAGTCATCTTGTATTTTAAATGTCAGTTTCCATGTGTTTTTTTGCTAGCATATAGAAATACAATTGATTTTCTTATGTTGATCTTATATCTTATGAGCTTACTGAACTCACTTATTAATTCTTGGAGTTTCCTTATAGATTTCTTGGGATTTCTAAGTAGACTTTCATGCCATATGCAACAGAGATAGGTTTGTTTTTTTTTTTTGATCTCTTTGTCTTTGATTTCTTTTTCTTGCTCTGCTGAGCTAGCTAGAACTTCCAGTACCATGTGGAATAGCAGTGGTAAGAGCAGCTGTCCTTGCCTTGTTCCTGATCTCAGGGAGAAAGCATTCAGTCTTTCGTCATTAAGTATGATGTTTGCTGTAGGTTTTCATGGATGTTCTTTATCATGTTGAAGAAGTTCCCTTCTATTCCTACTTCTCTGAGTTTTTATCATGAATGAATGTTGAATTTTGTCAACTGCTTTTCTGCATCAATTGATATAATCATGTGATTTTTCTTCTTTAGCCTGTTAATGTGGTGAATTACACTGAATGATTTTTCAAATATTGAAACAGCCTTCCATCACTGGATTACATGCCACTTGGTCATGGTGTATAATTCTTTCTATATATAGCCGGATTCTATTTGCTAATACTTTGCTAATGATTTTTGCATGTTTTGTACTCTGTCTGGTTTTGATGTCAGAGCAATAGCGGCTTCATAAAATGAATTGGAAAGGGTTCCCTTCTTTTCTATTTTTTAGAAGAAACTCTAGAATCTTTTTTAAGTTTCAGTTTTATTAAGGTATAATTGACATATACAATTTTAAGATAAAGTGTACATCGTGTTAATTTAAGCATACATTGTCAAAGGATTCCTCTCATGTAGTTAATTAACACATTCGTCACCTCACGGATGTACATTTTTTTGGTGAGAACATTTAAGTTCTACTCTCTTAGCAAATTTAAATTAGATAATACAGTGTTATTGCAATACTGTGATTTATAAGAAAGGTAGATGTGGTCATTCAGATGTCCACATATAAGTTTCTCATGTATATTTGGTCTTTGTGCACAGTTTCTGGCTCACAGCTCCCCAAACCCTTGGAATTTCCTGAGCGATAAGAACCATGGAGGCATCTTTTGTTATAATACTTGGTCTCTTGCCTCAGTTCCTTTCCACCACAACTAGGCTAATGTTGATGAGGTGACTTTTGGAAAGCAACTTAGAGAAGAAGGTAGGAACTTTCAGCACCACCCTCTGATTTCTGGGAAAGAGGTGGGGATGTAGGTTGAATCAATCACCAATAGCCAATGATTTAATCAATCATGCCTAAATAATGAAGCCTCCATTAAAAACCTGAAAAGCAAGGGGTTTGAAGACCTTCTAGGTTGGGGAACCAGAATGTTTCCACATACCACTGTGCCATGCCCCAAATTCCATGAGACCCCAAACTCTACGAGTGCAGAGGCTCCTTTGTTCTGGACCCCACTATATGTATCTCTTCTTCTGGCTGTTGATTTGTATCCTTTAATACCCTTTGTAATAAATTGATAATCTGGTAAGTAAATGGGTTTCCTGAGTTCTGTGAGTTGCTCTAGTAAATTAATCAGATAAACGAGGTGGTCGTGGGAGCCTCTGATTTATAGCCAGTTGGTCAGAAATACAGGTAACAACCTGGACTTGTGACTGGCATATGAAGTCCAAGGAGTGGGTCATGGGAAACTCCAGTTTGTAGCCGCTTGGTCGGTCAGAAGCACAGTAACAACCTGAGTTTGGAATTTGTCATCTGAAGGGGAGGAGGCAGTCTTGTAAGACTGAGCCCTTAATCTGTGGGATCCAAAGCTCTCTCCAGGTAGATGAGTCAGAATTGGGTTGAATTGTAGGACACCTCACTGGTGTCCAAGAATTGCCTGGTGGTGCGGGAAACACACACACACATGCACACACACACACACGCACACACATTGGAATTGGGTGTTAGAATCATTTTACTTATCAATTATAGTCACCATGTTTTACATTACATCCTTCTGTGGCATTGGTTTTAATTCTTCTTTAAATGATTGGTGGAATTCTCCAGTAAAACCACATGGGCATTGTGCATTTTTATATTCAGAATTTGACTGGATCCTCATAACAACCTTGGAAAGAAGGCATTTAACAGATATGGAAACTTAACACTCAGAGAAATTAAGTGACTTACCCAAGATCCAGAAGTCTTATGATTCCAAGTTCAGGGTTGTTTCCACAGTACCACAGTTCCTGAGTTAGATATCACTAGACTTTTCAAGCATTTAGAATCTCTATGGGAAACAAAGAAAGAGTAATTGTATCTGCTCCTTGGCCACTTACGTTTAGCTGGGTTCCAGTTCCTTTCTTTTTCTTTTTTTTTTTTTAATAGATCTTTATTGGAGTATAATTGCTTCACAATACTGTGTTAGTTTCTGTTGTACAACAAAGTGAATCAGCCATATGCATACATATATCCCCATATCCCCTCCCTCTTCAGCCTCCCTCCCACCCTCCCTATCCCACATCTCTAGGTCATCACAAAACACCGAGCTGATCTCCCTGTGCTATGCTGCTGCTTCCCACTAGCTATCTATTTTACATTTGGCAGTGTATATGTGTCCATGCCACTCTCTCACTTCGCCCCAGCTTCCCCCTCCCCAACCCCATGTCCTCAAGTCCATTCTCTACGTCTGAGTCTTTATTCCTGCCCTGCCACTAGGTTCATCAGTACCATTTTTTTTTTTTTTAGGATTCCATATATATGTGTTAGCATATGATATTTGTTTTTCTCTTTCTGACTTACTTCACTCTGTATGACAGACTCTAGGTCCATCCACCTCACTACAAATAACTCAATTTCGTTTCTTTTTATGGCTGAGTAATATTCCATTGTATATATGTGCCACATCTTCTTTATCCATTCATCTGTTGATGGACATTTAGGTTGGTTCCATGTCCTGGCTATTGTAAATAGTGCTGCAATGAACGTTGTGGTACATGTCTCTTTTTGAATTATGGTTTTCTCAGGGTATATGCTCAGTAGTGGGATTGCTGGGTCATACGATAGTTATCTTTTTAGATTTTATGGAACTTCAATACTGTTCTCCATAGTGGTTGTATCAATTTACATTCCCATCAACAGTGCAGGAGGGTTCCTTTTTCTCCACACCCTTTCCAGCATTTACTGTTTCTAGCTTTTTTTGATAATGGCCATTCTGACCAGCATGAGGTGATACCTCATTGTAGCTTTCGTTTCCATTTCTCTAATAATTAGTGATGCTGAGCATGTTTTCATGTGCCTCTTGGCCATCTGTATGTCTTCTTTGGTGATATGTCCATTTAGGTCTTCCACCCATTTTTTAGTTGAATTGTTTGTTTTTTTGATATTGAGATCCATGAGCTGTTTGTATATTTTGGAGATTAATCCTTTGTCCACTGTTTCATTTGCAAATACTTTCTCCCATTGTCTTTTCATCTTGTTTATGGTTTTCTTTGCTGTGCAAAAGCTTTGAAGTTTAATTAGGTCCCATTGTTTATTTTTGTTTTTATTTCCATTACTCTAGGAGGTGGGTCAAAAAAGATCTTGCTGTGGCTTATGTCAAAGAGTGCTTTTCTTATGTTTTCCTCTAAGAGCTTTATACTGTCTGGTCTTACATTTAGGTCTTTAATCCATTTGGAGTTTATCTTTGTGTATGGTGTTATACAGTGTTCTAATTTCATTCTTTTATATGTAGCTCTCCAGTTTTCCCAGCACGACTCATTGAAGAGGCTGTCTTTTCTCCATTGTATGGTCTTGCCTCCTTTGTTGTAAATTAGGTGACCATATGTGCATGGATTTATCTCTGGGCTTTCTATCCTGTATCATTGATCTATATTTCTGTTTTTGTGCCAGTACCATACTGTCTTTTTTTTTTTTTTTTTCGTGGTACGCGGGCCTCTCACTGCTGTGGCCTCTCCCGTTGCGGAGCACAGGCTCCGGATGCACAGGCTCAGCAGCCATGGCTCACGGGCCCAGCCGCTCCGCGGCATATGGGATCCTCCCAGACCGGGGCACGAACCCGCATCCCCTGCATCGGCAGGCGGACTCCCAACCACTGCGCCACCAGGGAGGCCCCATACTGTCTTGATTACTGTAGCTTTGTAGTATAGATTGAAGTCACGGAGCCTGATTTCTCCAGCTCCGTTTTTCTTTCTCAAGATTGCTTTGGCTATTCGGGGTCTTTTGTGTTTCCATACGAATTGTAAAATTTTTTGTTCTAATTCTGTGAAGAATGCCAGTGGTAATTTGATAGGGATTTCATTGAATCCGCAGATTGCCTTGGGTAGTACAGTCATTTTCACAATATTGATTCTTCCAATCCAAGAACATGGTATATTTATCCATCTGTTTATGTCATCTTTGATTTCTTCCATGAGTGTTTTATAGTCTTCTGAATACAAGTCTTTCGCCTCCTTAGGTAGATTTACTCCTAGGTATTTTATTCTTTTTGTTGCAATGGTAAATGGGATTGTTTCCTTAATTTCTCTTTCTGATTTTTTGTTGTTAGTGTATAGGAATGCCAGAGATTTCTGTGCATTAATTTTGTATCCTACAACCTTACCAAATTCATTGATTAGTTCCAGTAGTTTTCTGGTGACATATTCAGGATTTTCTATGCATAGTATCATGTCATCTGCAAACAGTGACAGTTTTACTCCTTCTTTTCCAATTTGTATTCGTTTTATCTTTTTCTTCTCTGATTGCTGTGGCTAGGACTTCCAAGACTATACTGAATAAGAGTAGCGAGAGTGGACATCCTTGTCTTGCTCCTGATCTTAGTGGAAATGTTTTCAGGTTTTCACCATTGAATATGATGCTTGCTGTGTGTTTGTCATATATGGCCTTTATTATGTTGAGGTAGGTTCCCTCTGTGCCCATTTTCTGGAGAGTTTTTTATCATAAATCGGTGTTGAATTTTGTCAAAAGCTTTTTCTGCATCTATTGAGATAATCATATGGTTTTTATTCTTCAGTTTGTTAATATGGTGTATCACATTGATTGATTTGTATATATTGAAGAATCCTTGTATCCCTGGGATAAATCCCACTTGATCATGGTGTATGAGCCTTTTAATATGTTGTTGGATGCTGTTTGCTAGTATTTTCTTCAGGATTTTGCATCTGTGTTCATCAGTGATATTGGTCTATAGTTTTCTTTTTTTGTGATATCTTTTTCTGGTTTTGGTATCAGGGTGATGATGGTGGCTTCGTAGAATGAATTTGGGAGTGTTCCTCACTCTGCAGTTTTTTGAAAGAGTTTGAGAAGGATCGGTGTTAGCTCTTCTCTAAATGTTTGATAGAATTCGCCTGTGAAGCCATCTAGTCCTGAACTTTTGTTTGTTGAAAGATTTTAAATTATCGTTTCAATTTCATTATTTATGATAGGTCTGTTTACATTTTCTAAGTATTCCTGGTTCAGTCTTGGAAAATTGTACCTTTCCAAGAATTTGTCCATGTCTTCATGGTTGTCCATTTTATTGGCATATAGTTGTTTGTAGTCGTCTCTTATAATCCTTTGTATTTCTGCAGTGTCAGTTGTGATTTCTTCTTTTTCATTTCTAATTATATGGATGTGCATCCTCTCCCTTTTTTTTTGATGAATCTGGCTAAGGGTTTATCAATTTTGTTTATCTTCTCAAAGAACCAGCTTTTAGTTTTATTGATCTTTGCTATTGTTTTCTTCGTTTCTATTTCATTTATTTCCGCTCTGATCTTTATGATTTCTTTCCTTCTACTGACTTCGGGTTTTCTTTGTTCTTCTTTCTCTAGTTGCTTTAGGTGTAGGATTAAATTGTTTATTTGAGATTTTTCTTGTTTCTTGAGGTGAGATTGAATTGCTATAAACTTCCCTCTTTCTTAGAACTGCTTTTGCTGCGTTCCAGAAGTTTTGGGTTGTCGTGTTTTCATTGTCATTTGTTTCTATGTATTTTTTTATTTCTTCTTTGATTTCTTCAGTGATCTCTTGGTTATTTAGTAACACAGTTTAACCTCCATGTGTTTGTTTTCTACAGTTTTTTTCCTGTAATTGATTTCCAATCTCATAGTGTTGTGGTCAGAAAAGATGCTTGATATGATTTCAATTTTCTTAAATTTTCCAAGGCTTTATTTGTGACCCAAGATGTGATCTATTCTGGAGAATGTTCCATGTGCACTTGAGAAGAAAGTGTATTCTGCCACTTTTGGGTGGAATGTTCTATAAATATCAATTAGATCAATTGGGTCTACTGTGTCATTTAAAGCTTGTGTTTCCTTATTTATTTTCTGTCTTGATGTAAGTGAGATATTAAAGTCCCCCACTATCATTGTATTACTGTCGATTTCCCCTTTCATGGTTGTTAGCCTTTGCCTTATGTATTGAGGTGCTCCTATGTTGGGTGCATAAACATTTATAATTGTTATATCTTCTTCTTGGATTGATCCTTTGATCATTATGTAGTGTCCTTCCTTATCTCTTGTAACAATCTTTATTTTAAAGTCTATTTTATCTGATATGAGTATTGCTACTCCAGCTTTCTTTTGATTTCCATTTGCATGGAATATCTTTTTCCATCCCTTCACTTTCAGTCTGTATGTGTTCCTAGGTCTGAAGTGGGTCTCTTGTAGACAGCATATATATGGGTCTTGTTTTTGTATCCATTCAGCCAGTCTGTGTCTTTTGGTTGGGTCATTCAATCCATTTACATTCAAGGTTGTTATCAATATGTATGTTCCTATTACCATTTTCTTAATTGTTTTTTTTTTTTTTTTTTGATGTTTGGGGTAGGAGTTAATTAATTTATTTATTTTTGCTGTGTTGGGTCTTTGTTTCTGTGCGAGGGCTTTCTTCTAGTTGTGGCAAGCGGGGGCCACTCTTCATCGCGGTGCGCGGGCCTCTCACTATTGCGGCCTCTCTTGTTGCGGAGCACAAGCTCCAGACGCGCAGGCTCGGTAGTTCTGGCTCACGGGCCTAGTTGCTCCGCGGCATGCGGGATCCTCCCAGACCAGGGCTCGAACCCACGTCCCCTGCATTAGCAGGCAGATTCTCAACCACTGCGCCACCAGGGAAGCCCCTTCTTAATTGTTTTGGGTTTGTTTTTGTGGGTCTTTTTCTTCTCTTGTGTTTCCCACCTAGAGAAGTTTCTTTAGCATTTGTTGTAAAGATGATTTGGTGGTGCTGAATTCTCTTAGCTTTTGTTTGTCTGAAAAGCTTTTGACTTCTCTGTTGAATCTGAATGAGATCCTTGCTGGGTAATCTTGGCTGTAGTTTTTCTCTTTCATCACTTTAAGTATATCCTGCCACTCCCTTCTGGCCTGCAGAGTTTCCACTGAAAAATCAGCTGATAACATTATGGGGATTCCATTGTATGTTATTTTTTGTTTTTTCCCTTGCTTCTTTTAATATTTTTTCTTTGCATTTAATTTTTGTTAGCTTGATTAATATGTGTCTTGGTGTGTTTTTCCTAGGGTTTATCCTGTATGGGACTCTCTGTGCTTCCAGGACTTGGGTGACTATTTCTTTTCCCATGTTAGGGAACTTTTCCACTGTAATCTCTTCAAATATTTTCTCAGACCCTTTTTTTTTCTCTTGTTTCTCTGGGACCCCTATAATTCGCATCTTGGTGCATTTAGTGTTGTCCCAGAGGTCTCTGAGATTGTCTTCAATTCTTTTCATTCTTTTTCTTTATTCCGCTCCTTGGCAGATATTTCCACCATTTTGTGTTCCAGCTCACTTATTCATTCTTCTGTCTCAGTTATTCTGTTATTGATTCTTTCGAGTGTATTTTTCATTTCAGTTATTGTGTTGTTCATCTCTGTTTGTTTTTTCTTTAGTTCTTCTAGATCTTCTAGAAATGTTAAACATTTCTTGTATTTTCTCAATCCGTACCTCCATTGTATTTCTGAGATTCTGGATCATCTTTACTATCATTACTCTGAATTCTTTTTCAGATAGATTGCCTATTTCCTCTTCATTTAATTGGTCTTGTAGGTTTTTACCTTGCTCCTTCATCTGTGACATATTTTTTTTGCCATCTCATTTTTTTTCCTTTTTTTTTTATGAGTGGAATTGTGTTCCTGTCATACTGGTTGTTTGGCCTGAGGCTTCCAACACTGTAGTTTGTAGGCTGTTGAGTAAAGCTGGGTCTTGGTGCTGAGATGAGGACCTCCAGGAGACCTCACTCTGAACAATATTCCCTGCTGTCTGAGGTTCTCTGTTAGTCCAGTGGTTCGGACTTGGAGCTCTCACCTCAGGAACTTCAGCCTGACACCTGGCTCATGAACCAAGATCCTGCAAGCTGGGCATGGCGGCAAAAAAAAAAAAGGAGAACAATAACAAAGTAAAAAATAAAATTAGACTAGGAAAGTAACCACTATGTTAGAAAAAATATAAAAATAAAAGTATAGATGGAACGACAACCAGAAGGTAAAACAGAACCACAATAGTAAAAAGGAGGAAGAGAAAAAAGGTGGAAATGGCCTTGGCTGTGGAGGGCGGGGCCTAAGCAGGGGTGAGGTTTTGGCAGTGGGTGGGGCCTATGCTTAGTAGCCACAGGGCTGGAAAAGGCAGGGGTGGGGTGGGGTAGGGATTAGGCTCAACAGAAGAGAAGGGGCCTAGGCGTGCCTCCCACCTCTGGTCTCAGAGAGCGGGGGACCCCACCTGGCAGCCCAGCAGGCTTCCTGGGCGCTCTAGTGGGCAGGACAAATGCCCTCCACTCCTCTCCTGCTCCTCCTGTCCTGGAGGGTTCCTCCCACCTGCCTCTCCTGATCTCTCCCAGCCTCCCTTCTACGCCCCCAGGACCAACCCAGCCCGGAGGGGACCTCTGAGGGCATAGGACCCGGCCAGAGAGAGCCGGGCAGACTTCCCTGGCCGATAGGGCAGTGGAAATGCTGGGCCCCATCCCCTCTGATCCAAGCCTCCGAGGGTCCCTCCAAGCATGGGAACCCCTCCCCCATCTCAGCCACCCCTCAGGGGCGCTGGTCCTGTCCAGACTCCCCTTCTCCCCCACCCTCAGTCCCCCCATGTCCTACTGGTTTGCTTGGGGGTTCTTCCCACCTCCTTGGGCATTGGAGTCTCCCACCAGTGTCCGGCAGGCACCCTAGTTGTGGGTAGACGCGAACTCTGTGTCTTCCCACACCACCATCTTGACTCCTTCAAGATTAAGTCCCTCCAGTTTCTTACTTGCCTGACATTCCATTCAAATTAGAGGATACTAAGGCAACAAGTGAATTGCAGAATATAAAACCTAGCGCTATTAGTACAGTCATAAAGGTATGGTCTGAAATATTGATGACATGGCATTGCATTGACACATCCAACTGCAAAGCCCCAGAGGCAAAGCAAACAAAATGTCTGGAGAGAGGAGGAAATCCATGGTTCCTGAACATTCTCTGGGAAGTTTTGATGGGTCATCTTCTTCCTTTATCCCTCATTACCTGGCCCAAAACTTCCTGCCAGGAATGATTGTCTCCTTTAAGGCAGGATTTTTCACCATCTTCACTATCCTTTCTGTGAGTTTTTCTTCAAGCTCAGAGCATGTCACTCCCCAGGTTCAATAGCCTTCAATGATTCCCTATTATCTATACTTTTCATCTTTATGGTTATTGTCAATGTATGTCTATTGTTCTCAAACTTTAGAGAGCAAAAGAATCACCTGGGGAAACTAATTTTAAAAGTAGATTAAGTCCCAATCCCAGAGATTTTGATTCAGTAACTCTGGATGTGGACCTAAAAATCTGCATTTTAATAGCCTCTCCCTGGTAATTCCAATGCAAGTGGTCCATAGAATGCATGTTGACCAAACAGTGGCATAAAAGTCACACTCCTTGCCTGGCTTTCAGGACCCTCTGAAGTTTGATTCCCACTTGCTTACCGAACAGTATCCCTCCCTCACCCTCACCCCACCCCTACCAGGCCCCCTACAGCCTAACCCTAGTGGTTAAGGCTAAACCAGTTGATAAGCATATTTTAAACTGTGCAATTTCTGAATATTTGCTGGAACTCCTCACACTCCTTGGAAAGACAAAATTACCTCTCTTGTCCCTTTTCCCATGTGCCCTAGTATCTCACAGAGTTGTTCAAACTATAGGTTGCCATGCATTACTAGGTTGTGACCAGCTTTTTATTTAAATTTGTAATTACTAGAATAGAATGTACTAGAAAATATTGTAACATTTGTTTCAGTTAATTATACATAAACATACATATGTATGTATTGTGCCAGGATATAAAATGTATTTCTTACTGTGGGTTGCAGTAAAACACCACCACCAACAACAACAACATTGAAAGCCACAGCTATAGCACTCACCCATTTTGCCTCTCATTAGAGCCTTCTGTTTCTCCATTACTGTGAACCTTTGGAGAACAATAAATAAAGCCACTCTTATCCCTCTAGGATCCATCATGGTATTTTGTGCTCAATAAATGTTAACTGAATTGATTTGACTGCATGATCACAATCATGACTCTTCTGTGTTTAACTACTTCAGATCAGGAATCCTTTTTTAGGGTGTAGGGTTGGGGCTATCCCTTTCAAAAATTGCTTCTTTGTGAGACAGTGAGCTTTGGAGCATTGCCAGGGGAAGTGCCCCCTCATCTTGGCCAGAGGGAAAGGATAACATTTTCTAAGGCAATGAGGTTGCTTGGTGCAACCTATTTCCCTTGGAAATTCTGGAGTGTGGTCTGAGGAATGGAGTGAGTGGCTCTCCGCACAGACATGGCCCAGTGGAAGGAAACCCTAAAGGAAGGTGGCTACATGAGCCTTCTAGGTATGAGCATTTGTTGAACAAGCATTACTCAATAAACAAGCCACTGTTCTGAGTACTTAAGAGCCCAAGAAGTCTTTGGCATGGGTGACAGACTGAACTACTTGTGGATTGCTTTTCTTAAGCCTGTACAGTGTGTCAAGCGGCAACAGAACAAGCCAAGGTTGTTTGAATGTAAATCATCTTACACTCTGCTTGCTTCTCACATGCATGTTAACTGCACATCTTCTTTAGCTGTGCATTTAGGACCTCTTCTCTACAGCAAAGTCCCTGGCTCTGAAGAATTCAGTACAGAAGAGGAGTAAAGACACAAACTTTCAGAAACAATTTCCAGATCATATCCCTTGAACAGGATGCACAGGGAGCTAGTAGGTCAGTAAGTCCAGCAAAGGGAGATGTTGCCAGGGCAGGCATGCTGGATGTGGGGTGGAGCTGAGCTTCAAATGAAAAGCTTGGGTAAGTGGAGAGTAAAGAGAGGACACTTTTTCTAAGATAGGGAGATGAAGGAAGGTCTGGCTTATTGCAGCAGAGGATCTGTGACAGCCAAAGCCCATATGGAAATGATCCTAAGGAAGACTGGGATATAAAGGGCAAAGGGAAGAGAGGAGGGGCTATAGAATTTATTCAGATATCCAAAAGATTTTGCTACAAGGCCTTCAATTTATTCTTGACCTCAGAATAAGATTTGGAAACTAGTGAAGTAATATCACTCTTTTAAAAAGCAAAGATGACACACGTTATAATGTTAGAAACTGACAATACTGAATGCTGGTGAGGATGTGGAGCAACAGGAACGCTCATTCACTGCTGGCAGGAATGAAAAACTGTACACCCACTTTGGAAGATAGTTAGACAGTTTCCTACAAAATTAAACATACTTTTACCGCATGTTCCAGCAATCACACTCCTTGATATTTACCTGAGTTGAAATTTTATGTCCACTCAAAAACCTGCACATGAATGTTATATCAGCTTTATTCATAATCAGTGAAAACTGGAAGCAACCAAGATGACCTTCCATTAGTGAATGAATAAACAAACTGCGGTACATCCAGACAATGGACTATTATTCAGCAATAAAAAGAAATGAGTTATCAGGTCAAGAAAATACATGGAGGAACCTTAAATATGAATTGCTAAGTGAAAGAAGCCAGTCTGAAGAGGCTACATAGTGTGTGATTCCAACTATTTGGCATTTTGAAAAAGACAATACTATAGAGATAGTAAAAATATCAGTGGTTACCAGCGGTTGGAAGGAGGGAGAGAGATGAATAGGTAGAGAGCACAGTGGATTTTGAGCGTGGAGAAACTATTCTCTATGAAACCAATGTGGACACATGTCATTATGCATTTGTCAAAACCCGCAGAACCATACAACACAAAGAGTGAATCTCAATGTAAACTATGTCCTATAGTTAATAATGATGTGTCAATATGGGCCTATCAAATGTAACAATTATATCCCACTAATGCAAGATAGTAATAACAGGGGAAATGGGGTGTGTGTTGGGGGGAGGTCGGAAGATGGGGGGACTGAATACATAGAACTCTATGTACTGTCTGCTTAATTATTCTGTAAATCTAAAACTGTAGTAAAAAAATAAAGCTTATTAATTACTTTTTTAAAAAAACTTTAAGAGATTTCACATCGAAAGAAAAAAAAAGAGGCAAATGTGGTGAGAATTAATATTTTTTTTTTTTTTTTTTTTTTTTTTTGTGGTATGCGGGCCTCTCACTGTTGTGGCCTCTCCCGTTGCGGAGCACAGGCTCCGGATGCGCAGGCTCAGCAGCCATGGCTCACGGGCCCAGCCGCTCCGCGGCATATGGGATCCTCCCAGACCGGGGCACGAACCCGTATCCCCTGCATCGGCAGGCGGACTCTCAACCACTGCGCCACCAGGGAGGCCCGAGAATTAATATTTTTAAGAGAGCCAGCAGGGTGATCCTGGAAGCTTGCTTGTAAACTACACAGCCAGTTTTGCTACCCAAGCCCCTGTTCCCTCACAGAATCCCTCACCTACACAGTAAATCCACGCCACCTTCCCTCAGCTGTAGTGGCTCAGGACTTGTTGGATTTGTACAACGAACCACCTTAGAAGAAAGGCAGAACCAAAATCTTCATCACTTATTAGTTTGCTAAATTGTCTCATGAAAATGAAATTGGGCTTGTCTGGTAAATTTGAAAAAGCAACATCATGACTTTTTTTCAGCAGAAGAAAATGGCTTTTCTCTGGCCGAACTTTTCTCAACCAACTGTAATGTTGGTTTTCTGGTCTGATTGTTAATTCTCCCTAATTATGTAGAAGGCCCTTTAAATTTGTTTTGGTGATTTTCCTCTTCTGAGTAACTCCATGAGGCAGTCAGCCCACCTTTCATATTATAAGAAGGCTTCTTCTTTTTTCTTTTTAAAAAATGACTCCTTCACTTTGGAATAATTTCTGCTTGTGATCATAATGGTTAATTCCAATCAGTTGCTCTTTTGGCTTTGAGTGAGGTGCTTGTTTTAAATCTCTCTGAGCTAGTCCAGCACTGGACCTTTAAACCTGGATTAATCCCCTTGACTTCTAAATCCTTTCGCTTTTGGGGGCTGAAATCTGGTTCCATAACCTTTTGAATCACCAATGTTTGCTTTGAAAGTTGGCACTTTCTATTTAAATGGCAAGAAAGATGGGAAATAAGCCTTACAGAACTGAACGTACTGATTTCAATGATCACCTCTAATCCACACCTTTCCTCTTTAATAATGTGAGGTTTTCTTCTCTTAATTAGAAAGAGCCAGAGATTATCTACACAAAACTGGAAGGTTTATTGTCATTGGTGGGATTGTGTCTCCTGTCCACGACTCCTATGGAAAACAGGTGCGTTCCTCCTTTGCCCCTCCCCTCCCTAACCCCCCTTCCTGACCCGATGGTTCCTCTGATGTAAAACTGCTCCACTGCCATCTCTGCCATCTACGATTCCTGGAAACGCAAAACACCCATTAGCAGGTGTCCTGCTTCCCATCTCTGGACCACAGTCAGACCTGAGCGAATGGGGGTTGGGCAGCAGCTGGGAGGAAGAGCTGCCTGCGACCAGGCCCAGTCAGAACTCATCCATGCCGTGTGACTCGGCACGGATGCCAAACTGGGGGCTGGTTATGGGCTGAGCAATCTTTCCTGGGATTTTCGGAGACAAAGGCCTATGCCTCCTATAATCTGATTTAAAATTCATTTCTCGGGCTTCCCTGGTGGCGCAGTGGTTGGGAGTCCGCCTGCCAATGCAGGGGACACGGGTTCGTGCCCCGGTCCGGGAGGATCCCACATGCCGCAGAGCTGCTGGGCCCGTGAGCCATGGCCGCTGAGCCTGCGCGTCCGGAGGCTGTGCTCCGCAACGGGAGAGGCCACAGCAGTGAGATGCCCGTGTACCGCAAAAAAAAGAAAGAAAAAAAAAATTCATTTCCCTGCCCCTCCCTCCCTGCCACACATCCCAGAAAATCTAGAAGCCCTCCCAGACCTCAACCTCCTCCCCCAGATACAACTTGGTGGGTTCTGGGGAAGTGACCCAGCCAGATGGACCCTGGAAACAAGGCAACACTCACCACGTTAAGTCTCCTCTCTGTGCTGGGTGCACACTGGCTTCTTCATCAGTGGAGTCTCACCTCTGACTCTGATGGGGGAGGAGAGTATACTGCACACACCCTCCATTCTTTCTCTCCCGCCCACCCTGCCACTCTACGCTTGTGTGTAGCAGGGGGACATGTGGATGGGTCACACCTTCATTCTCTGTCAGCACTGAAAAATGCTGCACTTTTATAACGGGCTGGCTTGGGATGGAGTCTTAGGGAGTCTGTGGGGAGCAGAGTGAGCCTCCCAACCCAACGACTGCTCTGTTGCTTCCCAGGGCCTTGTGTCGAGCCGGCACCGTCTCATCATGTGTCAGCTGGCCGTCCAGAATTCCGACTGGATCAGGTAGGGCTGGCCTGATGATGCCAGAGGTGGGTGGCCCAGGGACACCCTGGGAATGGGTGGACAATAGGAAGAGTCCCCACAGGAGTGGGGAGGCCAGGGGAGAGATTAACCCCATGCAGGCAATAATAACGTAAGCATTCTGGGGTGGCCTGATGACTTTATTTTTTAACCAATTTATACAGCCTGGGAAACTAAAGAGGGAGCTTTTGGTGTTTCATCTGCTCTGGCACGTTTGGATTCAGGAGTTTGCTCAGAGCTTCCACAGACATCATTGGGATTGGGGTGAGACAGGGCCAGAAAATCCGAGATGCCTCTCCACTTCCATCCGTACTCACTTCCATGAGCTGTCACTACCTTTCGGGGACGGTCCCCCGGCTTTGGCTATTTTCCATTCCCGTTCAGGCTTCCTAGGGCCCCGCGATGGCAGTGGGACAGAGGTGCGGGGCCGGGTCGGGGGGACAGGTCCAAGCGCTCATGGCCTTTCCCTCAGATGATCCCTGCGCAGACGGTCCCTGCGCAGACGGCCCCTGCACAGTTCTAAGATGGCAGACACCATTATCCACTGTGCTTGCAGTGTAATTAAAGCAAACCTCCACTAATTATGCTAATTATGCCCCCCAAAGCTCCTACAGTTATAATTTGCATGAGAAGATGACGTTTTTTAAAAAAATAGCGATACACCATTTGTCTTGTGATTTCCCCCCGCAGCACCTAGAGGTTTCCAGGAAAGGAGAGAAATGAAGGGCCGCTGACCTCAGAATGAGGGATGCAGAGAGTTAGCGGAGAAGAGATGGGGTGGGTGGAAATGGGAGCAGTGAAGGAAAGCGACAATAATAATTAAATAGTGATCCGTGCCATCTGCGCGCAGTGATTTGTGTGAGCAGTGCATGCCCTTTACAGACTTTCTCATCCCCCCCTTCCCCCGAGACAGAGGTGAGGTTGGGAGACAGCTCAGGAGAAGTCAAGGAGTTTGAGAGGGAACAGCACATCTGTGGTCACGTCAGGGTAGAAACGGAGCCTCTTAGCACGGCACCTCATGACCTCAGGGGAAAATGGAGTCCAGTGGGGGAAATACTGAACAGGAGACTGTTACTGCTTGTATGTGATTAGAAGATTCTGAAATAACTCCCTCATTCATTCAACAAATATTCACTGAGCACTTACTGCCTGCCCTGCACTGCTCCAGGCACTGGGAAAATCAGAATTCCACGAACTGGGGTCACCAGAGAGGCTTGGAGATAGCTCTAGAGATGGGGCATGGGTGTGCAGAGTCCTTGGACATGGGGGAGCCTGTTTAGCCAGGTCAGGTGTCTGCCCATCTCAGGGGGGGAGGGTGGTCAGGGACCTGGGGGCTCAGGGCAAGCTGGGTCACTAACGGTTTTCAGTTCATGAGATCTCATCTCTGGGAACCTTAGGTGTGCTGTGAAGTGGGGCTAGGGAGGGAATGCTCAACTGCTAAGTACATGTTTGAGGAACGTCCCAATTTAGCAGCTCATTAAGTTGGTAATTAAGCCCGAGTGCTGCATCCATCAGGGGCTGGATCCCTGCTCACTTCACATCCCGTGTGCAGCAGGGGTTGGCCAGTCTGCGGGGCTGTGCATTCCGGTCTGGCTGCCATGCCCACCTCCATGCCCACAGGGCACCCTGCTGCACAGGGAGTCAGACATGGGCAGATTCCCCAGTTCAGGTAACTGCAGTCGCCACTTGATGAGGGCCTGGCTCATTTCATTCTTATCACAGTCCTATAAGGTCCAGAGGAGAATTCCCATTTTGCAGGTAAGAATAAGAGCAAGACACTATACTAAGCACTTTGCATAGAAAACTCATTGACCTCTTCTAATAACCCCGCAAGAGTGTTATTATTGTTATTCCCATTTTACAGATGGGAAAGTGAGCACCAAAAAATCACATAACTTTCCCAAAGCCCCACAGTTGGGAAGGTCTGGTGCTGATATTAAACCTGGCCAGACCAGTACCAGCAACTGTTCATGTAAGCCTGTGTCAAACTCCTCTCATTTTACAGTGGGGAAACTGAGGCTCAGGAAGGTGTTTCAAGCCCATGTTTTACCTGATTCAAGGTCTAAGTACTTGGTATGACCAGGTCTGCTAAGCTTTTTGACCCATGTCATTGGAAGGAACCAATAAGCAAAGAGTGTGAGAATGGAAACCAAGGGAAACATCTTTCCTATTGTCAGGGTGGACCCGTGGGAGTGCTATCAGGACACCTGGCAGACAACCTGCAGCGTCCTCGAACACCATCGGGACCTCATGAAGGTAAGCTGGGCCAGCCTCAGGGTTGGGTGGACCACGGAAGCCGGGCAGACCAGGGAAAGGATGCTGCTGGCCTACTGACCTGGTTGTTTCCTGCTTCTCCTCCAGCGGTGGGAGAGACCAGGCTCTGAGCAGCACCACGGAGGGCAGTGAATTAGGGACCCTGAGCAGCACCAGAGGCTGCTTCCTGCCTTGTCCCCCTCCTCGATATGACTTGGGGCAGTTTTCATCTTCTGGCAGTAAATTCAAGGTGGGATTCAGGAGACCACAGCTGGAAAGCTTCAGAAAGTGAGGAGAGAAGGAGAAGCGAGCAAAGAAAGGAGGAGAGCAGGGCACTGGGCGGAGTTACAAGCAGCCAGGTCCTCCTGCCACACCTCCTGGGGACCCACTGGTCCTCTTACCCCAGCGTAGGTGGCCGTGACTGCTGTACTTCATACCCACAGGCGTCGTACTGTCATGCACACTCATTCCTCCTCACGGGAGTCCACGGGCAGACAGTGTTCTCATCTCTGTTTTATTTGTGGGTAAAAGGAAGCACAGAGAGGTGAACCAGGGTATCTGAGGACACACAGTGACTGCCTAGTCCACACAGATGGCTGCCTAGGGCTTGTGGCCGTGTGCGGTGACGAGGAGCCGGTTGCTAGGTAAGCACAGGTTCCTCACCAGCCAGCAGCAGCCGTCAGCATGTGCAGAAAGAGCCCTTCGCAGATCGATAGCAACCCATCGACTCCCACCGTGCGGGGGTGAAAAGCGGTGCCGTCCATAGCAAGAAGCCTGACCCACCGAGACGAGACGCAATCCATCCTGCTTGCCTCCGCTGACCCTGATGCACAGCCCTCCCCAGCCCCAAACAAGGATCAGAATGGCATCGTCCTGACACAGGGGGCGCCTCCATCGCATCTGTGTTTGCTGTCAGGGGGGCCTTTCAGAATCTTCTCCTTGGGGAGCTGCCAGCAGCCCCAGTCCCCCCACTCTCCACCTGCTGTGCAAAGTGCTTTATTTGAACAGATGTGGAATTCTGGGGCCCCAGACCATCCAGGAAGTCAAGAGCAAGAGAAGTGGAGAGGACTAGCTGGCTGTTGCTTCATCTAATAAGCTTTTCTCCCATGGAATTGAAGAAAACCCAACTCCTTTCTTTCTGCTTTCAGAACCCTTCACGCACATCCCGAGTCTTCCCTGGTCCCTTTGGAAGGACTCTGATGTAGGGTGGCCCTGACTTGCTTCTCTGGGCTTGTCTCAACAACAGCAGTAATAAAAGACATCCCATCTTACTGTATAAGGATGTATCCGTCAGGAGAGGCTAAGATTCGCAGACAGCCTTTAAATCTCAGTGGCTTCACACTGGGGGCCTGTGCACCTTCTAGTCACCCAGGAGCCTCAGGCTGCATGATGGGAGGGAGGAATCGGGGACCCTGCAGGCATGCCTGAGCCCTGGCTCTACCAGCCAGAAAGCCTGGCTGCTGTTTTGCTGTCTAAATGTCTGGGCTTCCCGAGCCCTCCCTCTGTTACTCAGGCCCAGAAGCATGAGTCTGGGCCCGAGATGCTTGGCCAACAACCCCCAGCTGTTGCAGTGATGGTCACAGGCCGGCAAAGAATGCCAGTCCCGATGGCCCCCCTGCCTTGGAGTGGGAGCTTGGAGCTGCTTGTTAACTCCCAGTCTCCCTGGTCCCAGCATCAGGCCGGTGTTCCTGGCATGGAGAGTGGTCCTGTTGGAGAGATAGACACGGGGCTTAATAGGTGATGCAAGGCTTTGAGAACGTGGGAGCCTGTGGAGGGCAGAGAGGGGCAGGTGGCCAGCACTCTTCTTCTCCAGCACAGAACAAGTCAAATGGGGCAAATGATGCATGCAGCAAGAAGAAGAAAGTCCTCAGCTACCAGACCGGTTATTTAATGAGCATGTGGCGTTTTCTTTTCTGGATGTGAAATCATAATAAAAAGGAGGCAGACTCTGCCTTCCACTCCACCAGCCGCAGCCGGACAGAGAATCCCACAAAGCAGGCTAAGAAGATCCTGTGGTCCCCAACCTCAGCCGGCTCCCAGGTGTGGCTGCTTGCTGTCGTGACCATCTCCTGTCAGGAACATTACAGAAGTGACAGGTCACCCCACAAGACAAACGCCTGCCTTTCCAGGGCTCAGAAGGACTCATGTTCTGCTCTGCCTGCACGGTGGTGTGTGGAAGATGCCTTTGGAGGGTCACCCCAATCCTGGGACTTTGTGTCCTCTGGCAGCAGGACTCAGTAATCCAGAAAGGGTGGTGGGCCAGGGATTGAGGGGAAGCTGGTTTTCAGGGAAGGGACCTTGAATAAGCAACAGCCCTATGAAGCTAAACAGATTGAAAATTCACCCTTTGTTTCTCTGTTGCCCAATAGCTCCACTCCCCGCAGGCAAGGGGTGTTGCTTCTGGGTCAGCTGTGAAGAATGCTGCGTTATCAGCTCTGTGCTTTCTGTAGCACTAGAGAGAAGCAGCAGGCCAGATAACACAGGACAATGGATAATACACATAGAATTTCCGTTTGGCTCTGGAATGTGTATTCACACTCTGAGCAGGCGCAAGAGTTCCCAGAACGCCGCCCTCTTCCTGCAGCACAAACACACCCTGCTCCGCCTGGCACTGCTCCCCAGCTTGGCCCTGTCATTGGCGTCTCTGGCCTGGAGAGGCAGCAGGTGGTGATAGCGCCTGGTGTTTGCATGACCTTTCCCAAGCTTGCACAGCCCTTTTGCAGACATGACCTCATTTGAGCCCCATGAAGCAGGCAGGGAGAGCAGGCATGCATGTTCCACAGAAGGTCACAACATGTACAGACTTCCTGCCAGGTGCCAGATGCTCTAAAGGCGCTCTGTGTATGCTCGCTCGTGTAATCCTGCCGCAGCCCAGAAGGGTGGCTCTTTTGCCTCTCTGTGTTAGGCTCTTGAGCTGAGGTTCAAGAGCAGGTAACTATCCAAGGTCACACAGCCAGAAGGGGGCAGAGCTCAAACGTGAACCCAGGTCTGTGAAACAACACATCCCACGCGTTTCTCACCTCCTGCTCACCTAGTGTGGTCACAGGGTGTGGCTGGGTCTAGAACCCACCTCCAGCCCTCTTTCTCAGTTCCAGGACACCTCACCATGATGGACAAGCAGATGAGCATTTGGAGGTAACTGGGAAACGCTTTCATAAGTCTCTTGGGCTAACGACACTGACTCTGCCCTTCCTCCTTCCCCCAGCGGGTGACTGGCTGCATCCTCTCCAATGTCAACACACCCTCCATGACGCCTGTGATTGGACAGCCCCAGAATGAGACCTCCCAGCCCATTTACCAGAACAGCAATGTGCCCACCAAGCCCACTGCAGGTAGGGGAACATTGGTGTAGAGCGGTGGCTCTCAAACTTCAGAATCGCCTGGAGGGCTTGTTAAAATCCACATCGCTAAGCGCTGCCCCAGAATTTGTTTCAGTGGGTCTGGAAGAAGGAAGAGAATTTGCATTTTTAAAAAGTCCATGCTGATGCTCTGGTCCAGGGACCATACTTTGAGAACTCTTAATGTAGGGCATCAGAGAGAAATAGTCACAATGATAGAGACAGGAACAGAGACAGAGAGAGACAGGGGTGGTGGTGTACATTTTAATATAAATATGATTGCCTTAAGTGGGAATTATAGACAAAAGGCAGCATTTTTCTCTGCCTTTTCTAAGGAGGTTGAGGATCTTGCCAAGGTCACACAGTAAGGAAGTAGCAGGGCCAGGAGTCAAACCCAGACAGTCTGCAGCCAGAGTCCCACACTCTTAACCATCCCTTCACTGACAAAGAGCAGGGGTCCCCCAACATTTACCCAGCACCTAGTACTATATGCTTTCACGGTGCTCAGTGCTTTACACGCGTTCTCATTTAATGCGGTAATTCTGTGATATAGATATTATATTCCCATTTACAAAGAGAAAACTGAGCTTCAGAGAAGGTGAGTGATTTGCCTAAGGTCACACAGCTCAAAAGTGGAAGAGCCAGAATTCATATTCAGGACTGTCTGATTCCAAGGTCCATGTTCTTCCTAATATTTTCTTCCAGGCCAATTGCAAGAGACAGATCCTGGTATTACTTTTCAAGCCTAGAGACCATAATCTATTTGGTTATCAGTCTATCATAAATAGGGTAATTCACAAGGATGAGCCAGAATTTCATAGTTTGCGTATAGCTATGTCTGGGGGCTCAGAAAACTTCTCTGGATTAGAGCTCAGAAAGATCACTGAAAACCAGATCCCTCTCAGCCAAAGTAGGATGTCTGATTATTCTAAACACCATCTGAAAGGGAAGGAAGGCCTTTGCCCAGCAGAAATTACTCCAAATGAGTTCTTTGCCACAGGCCGAGTCTCCGTGGATTTGGGTGTTACTCTTTAGTGTTGGGGGTGGCTGAAGAAATGCACATGATATTAAAAAACGAAAAATGCAAACAGGGCACAGGCCCTTTAAATGTAGACTATGATCCAATTTATGTTACGTAGACATATCTGCATTAATACGCATAATAAAAATGGGAGAAAATAAAAAATATATGCATACTTTAGTGGTGGTTATCTCTAGCGGTGGAATTATGGGTGCTTTCTATTTTCCTTTTTATATATATTCCTCTCCCATGTTTTCCAATTTTTCAACAGTGTAATAAACACGACCAGAAAATAGATTCCCATCTAGGACTCAGAATGCTTGTGCCTTGGACAGGGAATGAGAAGAGGGAATTTGGGCTGTCATGTTTCTGTTCTTTCTTTCCACCCTCCTACTGCCTCCATCACCAAATCCCTGCCCCTTCAGGGCAGCCCCACTGTTTACAGTGGCCCAAATGTGGGACTGACGCGAGTGTGAGTTGTGAGTGGTTCTCTCCGTCTGTCCCTGTCTGTCTTGCTCTCTCTCCCATAGCCAAGATCCTGGGAAAGGTGGGAGAAAGCCTAAGCCGGATCTGCTGTGTCCGCCCACCGGTGGAGCGCTTTACCTTTGTGGGTAAGGGAGCAAGGACCTTCTTTACCAATCCCGCCTCTTTTCTTTCCCTCCTCCCTTTGTTCATTCACCAGACAAGCCCCAGCACCTGCTGTAGGATGAGCATCTAAAGAGCAAAACTTGGGAGAGAAGAGAGGATGTCACCAGGCCTGCAGGGCCAAGGTGTGATGGGAGTCCAGAGGCGCGATCATCCTGGCTCAGGGATCCTGGACACCTTCCCCACTCCTCTCCCCTCCTTGGGCTCTTCTGGTCTTTCTCTCTATAGAATGTGTCCACCCGCCTGAGAGTTCTCAGAGGCCCAGCGTCCTCCCTCAGGTCCTCCTAGCTCTGGCAGTGTCAGTACTCCTGCTGAGAGGCTAAGAACACACAAGCCCTTTCCTTAATTTTCTCCATTTTTTGGCTGCTCCCCTAAGGACTCAGCATAGATGAGAATAGCTGTCTCTGGGGCTCTTTCTCCTACAAACCCCAAATTCGGCTCTGCAGAAGCTGAAGCTCTAGCCCCCATTCCTTTGACGCTTTGGGGCTGACTGCTGCCGTTTCTCCCATTTCCAATTTCCAACCTTGAATAGGAACTAAGAGGGACGGTTGAGGAGGCAGGGGGCCAGGATGGCAGCTCCACGGTGTTCTGCACACCGTGTGCCCCATGTGGGCGCGCACACTCAGAGCACGTGGTAAAGCCTCCGTCTTTCACATCTTTCCCGGGCTCTCCATTCTGCCACGTGAAAAATCTCAGCGTACTCAGTTTTGCTTGTTCTTTGAACCAGAACGCTGAACGGGAGAGGGCCGCCTCCGTGTGACACTACAAGCTGTCACCCTGGGTTCAAGGAAGTTGCTCTTGTGGCCAGCCTCCCCCAAATACAGAAGGAAACAAAAGGTGCTCAGCATGAGCATGTGTGTGTCCGTCATTGGCAACCCAGCCAGGCTGTCCAATTCTGAAAGTCCCAGAACAGTGAATCCTGCCTCTGGAGCCTGAGGAGATGCTCCCTCTCCGTTTTAAGCTGGACGGTGCTCTCCATTTATGCTACTCAGATGTCCCTACTCCCACCCAATCACCCCATCCCGGGTTCTCCCTCTGCAGAGGCTCTCGTACAGAACGCGCATCAGGTATCCGGAAGTTGGTTCCCTGATGCTTCTGCATTTTCTCTTTCCTCCCTAGATGAGAATGCCAATCTGGGCACAGTGATGCGGTACGAGGAGATTGGTGAGTGGGGCTGGGCAAGTGGGAACATTTGGAGCCACCTGCCTCCACCACGGGCAAAGCGGGGGAGGGGAGAGCCTTGCAAACCCTGGGTGGTGTTTGCAGCAGGGTCTGCTCTTAGAGGGATAATTGATTGTTCCCAAGCTAAGATCATATGCTTAGTTATCTCTCCTTTAACCTCTCCATACTAGATTCAGGCAGCTTCCCTGGAGGTAGGATGGGATCAGTTGGCAATTTTCCCTTCAGAGCTTCTTCTCCCTCATTCAAAAGTCATGGAAGCTGAGTTCATTGCCAGCCAGAGAGACTCTTCTCTTGCCCACAGCACTGTGCCTGCGGCAGAAGAGCTCCCCTACCTTCCTCGGCACAGGATTCCGGCGTTTGGAGGATGAGGAGAGACGGGGCGGAAAGCCACACCTGTGACCTCCCCCGCAGCCTTGAGTAGAGACTAAGGCCCCGACTGTGTGTGAGGGCAGTGAAGGCCCCGGGCCAGAGCGGGTGGAGGGTGGTTACATGGAGCTCTCAGGATGGGAAGGAGCTAACCCCCCATAGAAGTGAGCTGAGTCCTGGGCAACCCTAGGAAACAAACCAGGAAACAGATCTTTCCAAGGTTCCAGAATAAGTTAGAGACACAAGTATCTGAAGCCGGGTAAAGGGCAGACAGCAAGAGTGGAGCTGGAGCTGATGCAGCTACCAGGTGACAAGGAGGGTCAGGGACAGTTGGAATGCTTGAAATTCTAGGATGAGGGGCAGCCTGGTGTCCAGCTGACATGCTTAATCTTCACCTCGAGCTACAGAGATGCTCCAGGCACCCCCTCCTAGAGGTGGAGGTTTGGGGCTGCACCTGGGCACTGGGTTCTCCCAGGAGGCCCAGCAGATGTGATGCCATTTCAAGGAACTTCTCTGGGGCCTGTCCCCTGATCCCAGGCAGTGGTGCACCTGAATTGGCTCATATTTATTCGCTAGAGCCATTTGTAAAATTTTCAGGGATCTTACCAACCAGTTGTTAAATGCAGTCTATGCTAAAAATTAAATTATATTAAGTAACAGTTAAATACATTGTATTCAAAAGTATTAAGTACTCAAAACTCCTCACTTCCCAATTCTTTTATCAAGTTTTAATAGGCTTTATTTACCATCACATGGCTGTGTGAGGACCACAGGAAAGGGTGCCTGCCTTTCTGGATGCTTCCCAAAGCCAGCAGGAAGAAGCATGCAACCCCAGGTTCCACAACCCCAAACACCCAAAAGCCCTGCACTCCCCCTTCCCTGCGGTTCCACACCTGGCCAGGAACTACCTTCCTGGGGAGGAAGTCTTCTCAACCAGACCAGCCGAGCTCAGAGCAGTCTTCAGACTTTCAGCTCTATTCCAACGTGTATTTTCCTCCGACACCTTGTTCCAGGAGGAATGCATTGTGGCCCAGCTTCAGCTGGGACCTCTTTACCTTCCCAGCACCCAGGGCCTGTGTATCAGGCTGTCCTGCCCTGGGGAGTTCCCCCTCCTACAGAGAGGCAATGCGATGGGTGTTTGTTTACACGGCCACGCTCCTAGCTCCTAGCACTCCACCTTTACCATCTCACTGCAGCCTTGTGAGGCGCAGGGCTAGTCTTAGCCCCATCTTACTCCTCTTTCAGAGAAAGGAAAGCTGAGTGGCCACAGCTGTCTGGATGGATTTGTGGCCTCGTGTGGTACAGGTGGCAGCTGCCTCAGTGTGCAGTGGGGAGTGGAAGGGGCTGCAGGGCCTGGGGCTTTGCATAACCCGGATTCCCGGGAGGAGAGTGTGGCAGGAGAGTGCTGATTCTGGCTCCCTGGATCCTGAACTGGGGAAGAAAGTTGGACCCAGAGGAGGTCCCAGGAAGGGAGCTTGCCTGGCCTCTAGACCACTGTGCTGTGAGGCCCTCTGGCTCACACGTCCCCTTTTTGAAATCCCCTTGCACGCTTCACGAGAAGGAAAAAGCCATTTCTCCTAGCTCAGTTAGCACCTATGGCTCCATTTCCACTTTCTTAACCAGCTGACTGCTTCCGGGGGCCTGCCCCAGACCCAAGGCTTATGGGCTGAAAACACGTACCTTAGTCTCAGATGATAAACCTGAGAAATCACTGCTGCCCTCCAGCGGCCACACGTGGGATCCCAAGCCCTGCCAGGGCCTCTGGCCTGTGACAAATCCATCTGTTCCAGCGCTGCAAGCAAAGGTGCAAACCCCGCGCTTTAACTTGATCTGCTTTGGCTTTAAAAATAATCCTACATTATTTTGAAGTGAGAAAGTGAGTCTCTGGCTTGGGAATAGAAAAGAGATTCATTTCCATGGCTGTAGAGCAGGGTTTCTCAACCATGGCACTGTTGACACTGGGGACCAGATAATCCTGTGTCATGGGGGCTGCTGTGTGCTGTGTAGACTGTTGAGTGGCATTCCTGCCCTCTAAGCACTAGGTGCCAGCGGCACACCCCTCTTTCCAGTCTTGACAACCAAAAAAGTCTCCAGACATTGCCAAATTCTGCAGACAAAATCGCCCCCAGTTGAGGATCACTGATGTAGAAGAAGCTGAGGACCAGCATGTCGTCTGGAGACCGCCAGCTAACTGAACTCTTAGGCCCACAGTTACAGAGCTTCAGCCTTTCAACAGAGAACTGACCTGGAATTCTGGGTGGCTCCAAGCTGGAGACAGGGAACAACAGGATCCCAGAACGAGCCCAGTCTGGCTCCTCTCAGCCATCCGAAGGCTGGTGGCCTAACACAGAGGGAGGCACCATTGACCAGGGCCTCCATGCTGCAAGAGACAAGGCCACAATCGCCATCCCGGACTGCCATCCCAGAGCGCCCAGAAGTCTCTTAGACAGCCTGCCCACATGGCCCCTGCGGTCAGCCTGTCTGTTGTTCACTCATTCAACACATCCTGAGCACCTACTGTGCACAGGTCTCTCTGCCAGGCCCTGGAGATATAAAGATCAATTAAGGTCCCTGGACATAAACAGACCATGAGACTACAGTGTGACGTGGAGGAGAGGGGAGGCTGCAGGAATATTTAAGGGTTAAGACCCCAGGGCTCCATGGGGCTCCCTGAGTATGAGCTGCACTGACCTGGGACCGTGAGATGCTCTCACTGTCTGTCGCCAGCCCAGCAGCCTTCCACTCAGCCTGCAGCCAGGGCGAGCTCACCACCTGAAAGTCCTCGTCAGGTCCCTGAGCTAGCTACAGGGTCTGAGGCGGGCAGAGCTGCCGCCCATCTCTCGGCCTCAGGGTCCAGGGTGGCAGCGTTCTCTGGAAGGCTCAGAGCGGGGCTGTCTCACTGTTTCAGGCAAGATACCCACAGCCACAGCCTCTTGATGGAAGGGCCTGGGATCCCGGGGAACCACATGCACCACCTGAATCCCAGCCCAGGTGGAAGTCTCTCCCCACGTGGTTCTGAGAATCCCAGGATTCTTTTTCCCCCTGTTGCTCAGTGTTCATGCCCCGGTCAGTTTGCTGCCTGTTTTAAATGACAGTGGCCTCGCTGGGGTAATTCAGAGTGAGCTTAATGAGGGAAGAAAAACAAGTGACAAGCAAGAAGTACACGTGGGAGTCAGGAAAGTGGGGGGCAGCCTCACTTCTCAAGCCCTTTGCTGAGGACACTGGCCATGTAAAGAGAGGACATCTGATGAGCTGAGCTAGCTGATGGATTGAGGGTGTACTCGGTGTCCCCTGCCCCCCATCCCATCGGGTGCTTGTGACGAGACAAACTCCAGATAATGCACAGCAGCGGAGGAACCAAACTCCACGGGCACTTCGGTGTGATACGGAGCAAAGGAGAGACCCTTAAACCTCACACTAGGCGTGTAGCTGGCTCAGTCTCTGTTTGAGTGACCAGCCATCCTGGCTTAGCATGGAAACCCATCCTGAAAACCCCTCAGTACCAGCAAACCAGGACAGTTAGTCTCCCTCTCTGCTGCATTCCTCCTGCAGGGAATGAGGGTGGTCTGTAAATGAGCCTGGGGGAGGGGTGAGCAGAGGTGCCTGGAAGAACTGGGCTCTGGAGCCCCAAGGATGGGACACTTCTGTGTTCAGCGGGGGAAGAAGGCTGAGACTTGAATGTTTCCCAGGCCTCCACTCACTCCCTTTTCAAACTTTGTTCCTCCTCCTCAGAGCTGCGGATCTTGCTGCTGTGTGGCAGTGACCTTCTGGAGTCCTTCTGCATCCCAGGGCTCTGGAATGAGGCAGATGTGAGTAGCAAGGTTATGGCCTGTGCACAGCTGGCGTGGGGATGGATGGGGAGGGGGCACTCGACTTTGACCTGTAGACTTCCCTCCTCACACAGGAGGGCAATGCGCAACCCATTCACATCATGATGGAAGAAAATTCTCAAAGCATCTCTACTCCAGTAAAAATTAGTTTAAAAAATTAAATTAGGGCTTCCCTGGTGGCGCAGTGGTTGAGAGTCCGCCTGCCGATGCAGGGGACGCGGGTTCGTGCCCCGGTCCGGGAAGATCCCACATGCCGCGGAGCAGCTGGGCCCGTGAGCCATGGCCGCTGAGCCTGCGCGTCCGGAGCCTGTGCTCCGCAACGGGGGAGGCCGCAACAGTGAGAGGCCCGTGTACCGCAAAAAAAAAAATAAAAATTAAATTAAATTAAATTTAAAAAAGAAAATTCTCACCTCCCCCCAGCTTTATCTCGTCCTGTATTTTTATACTCACTCCTCCTCAGGCTTGCTCCTGGAAAGCCCCTGGGAAAAAAAACAATCTGAGTCATAGAATACCTTCTCCACGTAGTGCTTGGAGGGTGTGTGCTGGTGGGGAAAGACGGGGGAGGGAGGAATTTTTTAAAAAGACTTTGCCCTTTTGAAATTATTGTGTGTTTTGTTTTCCTTTGATTCTTTTGAAGAGGTGGTAAATACCACCCTAGAATTCCCTTAACAAGAGAAAAGGGGTCAAGAGGGGAGAAGTTAATAGCAAAAGGTCAGTAGGATCCTTCTGGCAATTGACTTGGGATAGAGGGAACTAGGAAGTTAAACTTCTACCATTCAGAAGCTCATTGGACACCTTTTGTACCAGATCTGACAGAGATGGTGTTAAACTAGCTAATTCATGAGTTACTCACCCTTCAGACGTACATTCATTTTTGTTCTTTCATTAATTCATTCATCTGATAGCCAGAGCTAATGCTAGCTCCCAAACCCATATCCCTTTGAAAGTTGGATTCTCAGGGCAGATATTCTAGACCTAGTACTTTTTCATTATTTACTGTGTGACCCCATGCAAATCACTCAACTCCTTTGGGCCTTGGTTGTTTTTCAAAAATCTATAGAATGTTATCTATAGCATTCTGAGATTTTTAAAGAAATAACCAATACAGTCCCAGCCCCCAAGTATCAGGTACCACCTGGTACCAAGTATTACCACCTGGTAAGATGTCTGCATATGAAAATTTTTCATGTACATATATGTCTCTGAAGAGAGAGAGAAATAGAGAACCTTCAGGGTTAAACTCAAGATTCTAGTTCTGCTCCAACACAGCTCATGACAAAATATATTCTGAGCATCAGTTTTTCCCATCTCTAAAATGGGCATCATAATAGTACCCATCTCATAGGGTTTGGGGAGAATTAAGTGAGATTATCCATGTAAAGTGCCCAGCCTAGCGCCTGACACACAGTGACATACAACAACTATTAATAAGTGAATTTACCTAAATAGACACATAGATAAACACATAAATATTCAAGGTGAAGGGCATAGATGCTAACCTGCTGTGGGATAACCAAGAGGGGAGGCATAGTTTCAGGGAAGCAGATTATACTGTGTAGTCCTTTCCTCTCTACCCCTGCACAATTTCCTGCACGTGAAATTTGAAACCTCTTTTCGGTTCTGGATTAAGTGGCTTAATTAACTTTTACTTTCCTCTCTACTTCACAAGTTGCTTTGAAAGGAAAAAGTAATGCGGGAGAACTTCTGTACAAGATTTCAGCAAAGCTCTTTCAAGAATCCAGGCAAATCCGGGCAATTGCCTGAGGCCCCATCCCATGGGGAGGCCCTGGCAGCTGGGGAGCCATTTAGAGGGATGAAATTGACAGGGGCAGCAGCCTAAACGGCCGCTGCATGAACAGGACGTCTCTAGGGCCTGTTTGCTAAGTGTGACTCTCAAGGGCAGACCCGGCTTTCTGGAGCCTGAAAATGACTCAATTGAGGGCCCTTGAAGTACGGCCAGTCCCTCTGTGTTCCTCCCAGAGAGAAGGCTGACTGCAGGGCCTCTAATTTCTCTCCGACATGGCTGCTCCTGACGTTGTCAGATCCCACATTCAGAGAACCAGGAAAAAGAGCCCCAGGTCACTCCTCTTCCAGTTGGTTCCTGATGCTGAAATGACGTGTTGGTTACAAGAAAAGAATTGAAAAACCGATAGCTGTGGATTTACTGGGGCTGTGGTAGTGGAGATGGAGTGAGACCCTCATCTATTCAACCATGTTCCCACCTGACGGGTCATCCTGGAGATGGGAGCACCCAGCCTGGCTGCTCCCAGAGGCACAGCAATTCCGAACCAGCAAGGACCCCACATCTGTCCTGTTCAGGGTGCTGAGAATTTCAGTCCACAGCACAGGCAGAAGGGGGACTGGGTGAAGCAGACCCCCAGGGCTCACTCCAGATGGTTTTCTAGAGCCTAGAGCTCTACCTCCCCACCCCCGCCCAGCCAATTGCTCAGTTCCCTGATTCAACCGACAGTGAATCTGTGGGGTCCTTAGAATCATGACAGCCGAGGTAGAGGCAAAAAAAAAAACAACAAAAACAAAATCAAGGAGCTGATTCCTTATGTAACAAGTGTGAATTTCAGGCCACAACAGAAGTGTGCCAGAAATATCACAATTTATTTAAATCACATGAAAATTCAACCCCAAATCACCATCCTGTAGGGATGATGGAAAGTTAGTCTCATTCATTACTGACTAGCAGAACCTGAGAGGCTCTCGTGGGCTCTGAACGTGAACATCAGTTCATCAGGGTCGCCGCAGACATCTTCCCTATTGGGGCCTTCGCGGTCCAGTGAGGTGGATGGCAACCTGCTCCAGGCCCACCTGGGGCGTGGGACTCCTGGCTGAGTCTGGAAGGCCCCGTGCTGGGCCCAACCCACCTATGACCCTGGCCCTATTTTCTTCTGAGGCTTTGCCCTTAGGGTGCTGTCTGGGAGGGAGGAAGGGGTGGGCTTCACAGCTCTCTAGCTTCTTTCTAGTGTGGAAGGGGGGCAGCTGAACCTCTTCTTTCTATTCTGAAGCTATCTCCCCTATTTTCTCTCCCCTCCTCTGGACATCTAGGGAAATCTCTTCAGTGGTTTAAAGCCATTGACTTCAAAACGTACTATTTTCTGCCCTGAAAAGTCCTCTCATAAAGGGTCTGGTTCTCTGCTAGAAATAGGGTGGGGATTGGGCAAAGGCATATATAGGGAACATGAAACTAGTTAGTAAGAGTGAATTATCCCACTGTCCGTATTTGGGGAAAGTTGGAGCTCAGGGTCTAGAAAAGGAAGGTCTTTCTTTCAAGACTGGTACAGGGTGAGCCCTGCTTATTCTAATAGAAAGTTCTAGCCTCTGGAGTTTGCCTGGAAGCGGCCCGTTTCAGGGATCTCTGTTCCTAACCATGAGATGACTGAGATGACCAGGGGTCAAGTATGTGAGACCCACTTCTGTCCCAGGTTTCATTCATTTATTCAACCCTTTATCAGAACACATTTCTTTTTATCACCTGGTGTCCCAAGTGATACTTGCTGGCCACAGACCTGTGCTCAGTGACCATGAACCTGAAGCCTTGAATCTGCCAATGATGTGACAGGAGGGTGGGGAAGAGAACCAAGTTTCTTGGAAAAGTCCTAGACCCTTGCTCTGCATTCCAGTCTCTCCAGAATCCTCAGGAACAAACCAAGAGAGAAGCCACTAGTTCAGACAGGTCTGGGAGACATAGAAGCCCCACCATCCTTTTGTAAAGAAAGCTCAGTGGGGACCTTGGAGCAGCAATGCCCCGCCCAGGCTGGAAAGCAGCTGGGACAGTCTCTTCTACAGTAGGGCTGCCAAGCCCTCTTTCGGCACAATCAAAACTCTCCCGGTTGAGTCAGTCTTGCTCTTTCTTTTGCTTTGGATTCCTGAACCTATGCTCTCCATCCAGAAATCTAATTACACAACTAAAGGAACAACCCATCCCCACCCAAACACATCCCTTGGGCATTTCCCAACAGACACAAAAATCCGTCAGCCCATAGTGGATTCTGACCTTCTCTGACCAATGACACACCCCTTCCCCTTACATTCTGTGGGGAGAAAATTCCATACATTTTCATCATGTTTCTCTCTATGGAATACAAAAGAGTTGCTTGTGTGGCCTGGCAGTTGGCATTTTCATTCTTGATTCCAGAGAGAGAGCAAGATCCAGTTTCCTGGACCAGCCTTTGGAGTTTGGGACCCAGTCTCTCTATCCCATCCCATTCCCAGACTTTTTTTAGAACTAGTTTCCCCCAGGAGACCTGATGTTTGCTATGCCGCATCCTGACACCAGCACCAAAGCACATATCCAGGCATGGACTGGGGTCTGTGGGAAGTCAAGGCCAAAGCCTAAAGGGTCAGCCATGGATAGATTTGTGAAACAGGAAACTCTTATCCTCACTCCCCTCCCCCAGACAAAACCCATCGTCTAGGGATCTGATGCTGCCAGCTGCTTTGTCCATCATATTATAATGGAAGGCAGTCTGGCAATTAATTCTGATTCAAGCATTCTTTCGTTCAGTCAATCTTTCAGCTGATACTGAGTGCCCAGTATGAATATAAGCACACTGTTTGTCCTTGCAGCACTTGCAATCTAAAAATATCTTGCAGTTTTTATTCTATTAGTTCTTTATATTACATGAAATAAAACATATAAAAAGTTTAGAAGAGTTCTTGAACCTAGTAAGCAGTCAATAAATGTTGGCTGTTATTTATTCATTGGTTTAAAAATATTTATTGAGTACCTGCCATGGGCCAGACATTGTTCTAGGGCTGCAGGAATGGAGAAAACAGAATAGACAAAGTTCCCCACCATTGTGCACTGTGCTTTCTAATGGGGAGACACAATATACACTTTGCTTGTTTCTCATGGATTATCTCAGTTAACCACCGGAACACTCCTGAAAGTGGAATCTCGGTTCCCATTTATAGGTATGGAAACCAGGGCTCACGTGGATTGTGACTTGTCCAAGACCACTTAGCTATTAGCAGCAGAGCAGGACTTCGCATACATTCAGATCCCTAATCCAGATAAGACAGACAAGTGGGAAGAATGATGTGTAATTCATAGTAGGCCACAAGGAAGGGGTTAGCACTTGAGCTGGGCTTTGAATAATGGGCAGGATTGGGTTAAGTGCCTGCAAAAAGAAGGGCTTTTGAGGTTGAGAGAAGGCTGTAAAAGGTCCAGTGGTGGGCATAAGACCTGTTGGGGAGTTGGTTCTGGCTGGTTGAAATAGAAGGTTTATCTTGGTCCTTATCTGGGAGACTTTTGACTTTTCAGCAAGCAGGCAAAATCATTCAGTTTAATGATTAAATGTATTCCCCGCTTGAAAATGGTATTTGCATTTTAAATGAGCAAGGGTCAATATTTAACTCAAAGGAATGAAAACCCAAAGGTGGAACATTAAGCACCAGAGATGGGCCAATGAGGAAACTGTTTTTTCTTTTTTTCTTTTTCTTTCTTTTTGCACTTCTCAAAGCCCAACATTCCACAGGCTGGCTCTAATTGGCTGTGTTCTACGTTTTTCCAGCCAACCAGGCATGGGCTAACTGCTTCCTGCATCCACCAGCTATGGGAAAACAACCAAAGAAAATAAACAGAGGAAGAGCCTGGGGCACTAGCCACTCCAGAAGAAATCCCAGGGCTCCAGGATAAATGGAGCAAAGACAAACATTTGGTTTTTCAGGCTCAGATGGTTTTTATCAGACAGTCCAGCCCCAGCCAGGAAGCCCAATGGATACTTCCACCCTGGGGATTAGGTCTCCACACTGATAAGCCTGATGCCGTGTTTCCAGCTCTGGGGAAGGCGGCTTCGGCCCTACCATTCGAGATAGGGTTCTCGTGTGAAAGGCACTGTTGGTTTGGTTTTCACGCTTTTGACTTGAGTCTGGAATTCCTTGCCTTCCCACAGCCCCAGGCAGACTGGAAATGGGAGTGGGAATGATTTCCTCTGCGAAACCCCTCTAAAGGATCATTCATTGATTTGCACTAACAGAGCCATCCTGGAAATGCATTCCCACCCGGCCTTCCCTCCAGAGAGGAGCAGGGGCCAGAGGAAGGGTGGAGGATTCTTTCCCAAAATGGCTGGAGCATGTTTCAGAAGCTTCTCACCCACTGTTGTGTGGTTTCTGCTGGATGCTCTCTCCTTGGATCTTGTTTAACCTACTCAGAAGCACACAAAATTATATACTTTAGGGGGCGATGTAGAGTAATGAGCTGAAGACTTAGCTCGGGATAAGCCTGGAGAAAAAATAAGATAGACTATATTTTCAAACCAAGAAATTTCAAGTCACTAAAATGGGAGTCTTAAAAATGGATCTAGAAGAGGCATACTGTAGTGGAAAGGGCCTTTAAAGAGGACCAGAGTGGGTTCAAATTCACTCACTGGCTGTGCAGCTTGGACTAGTTACTACATCTCACTGAGTCTTGGTTTCCCCATCTATGAAATGAGAACTGAAGCACACATCTCAGAAGATGGTTGCTTCAAGGATTAAATGTATTAAGAAATAAAGCTGCTAGTACTGTGCCTGGTGCATAGCAGGTCCTCTAATAAATGGTGCTTCCGCTTCCTGCTGGTAGTCCCCTGTTCATCCCTGAATATCCTCATCTGGAGAAGAAGTACGAGTTGGCCTGAGTAACTCAGGTACTGTACCTTGAGAAGAGAGGACTGTTTGAGGGAGATGGTCAGGATCCTGAACCCTGATCTCAGAATGATTCCATGGAGGGTCTTACCAGTTAGACTTGCCTGGGTAAGTCAGTGTAAATTGGATTCTGTCACTAATGGAAGTCAAGCCCTCTGTTTAAAGCACTCTAATGGCTTCTCTTCACATTTGGAATGAAACCCCATCTTTATCGTGATCTGGTCCTTCTCTACTTCTCCCGCCTCTCTATGCCCCAGTTCCACCTAGTTTCTTTATTTGAACAGTTTTTCCCACCTCAGGGCCTTTGCACTAGCTGTGGCCTCACTGGGAATGCTCTTTTCCCAGGTATCCCTATGTCTGGCCGGTTCTTGTCATTTAGGTTTCGGCTTAAAAGTCATTTTGTTTTATATTCAATATTGTACTTAGCTCCACCTGACGTTTTCTTATTTATGTATTTACTTGTTTACGATCTCTCCCTAGTGGAGGTAAGCTCTGTGAGCACACTGCACTTGTCTGTCTCATTGGGCAACACCAGGACAGTGCCTGGTTCACCATATACACTCAATAAAAGTTTGTTGAATGAAAGAATGTAAGAGTACCTGGGAACAGCTTGGTTGGAGAAATTCAGCCTCCACCGTGAGACATGGCCCTAACTTTTGCCAGTTACCCAGAAGACATTAGCCACTACAAGAGATTAATAGTAACCTGCCCTTATCCTTCAGAGCAATACAGTTGAAATAATTCGTCATTTGTTTAATGTCTCCCACTAGATAGTGTTTGAGCCAAGAGATGAAGCCGTATCTGTCTTGCTCAGCCCTGGTGCCCAGGAAAGTGCCTGGCTAAGACCACAGGGCATCCTCCCACCCAAAGTATCCCTGAAACCCAGCAGGGCCGGTCTTGAAATTCCGCCTCCTGGAAGGATGATGATGATTCCACATTCCTTCCAAGAGATCTGCTGCCTGGCTGCCACGAGTGTTCTCACTCCCAAGGCCAAGTTGCTTCCTGCCTCGACATGTCTCATATCCTTTCCTCAGATTCCCCACGCTGGGGGGAGCAGAGTCTGCCCCCTCCTACTTCCTCTCCCCATCCCCACCCCTGCCGCCCGTGGGGAGCCTTTGACCAGAAGATGAAAAGATATGATCAAAGCTGTGCCTGTGAGCAGGAAGTTGAAGCAGGATGAATGTCACAGACCCCCACCTCTGAGACACGACACAGGCTAGAGCTAGTGAGAGGCCACTGTCTGCGGCCGGGGGACAAGACTGTACCCTGATCCTGCTCACTGCCGTGTGGCAGAATGAGGTCACATCAGTCACCATCGGGAGAGGGAACTGCCAAGCAGGACGGCTCTGCTGCTCTGACCACCCCTCACCCACCTTCCCACCCCCACGGCAAGACCTGCAGAGAACTCTTCATGAAGACACGGGAGGTGTTGGGCCCCTCGTGCTGGCACAGGAGCTCCATCCCAGGGGCCTGGGCACCTTCCTGTGGGCTCCGTGGGCAGGGAGAGCTTGAGAAACCCTCTGTTTCCTGGGGTCAGATGTCTGTCCTCATCTCCCCAGGGCCGGGGGTGGGGCGGCGGTGGGGCAGGAAATGTCCTCATTTTTGCTGGAATCCCCAGAGAGGTGCTCATCCCACAAGTATCTCATTTTGACTTCATCCCAAACCAAGCCAGAGTATTAGCAGCTTAGGCAACTGCCTCTATTATTAAAAGTGACAATTTTCCAAAGGTGGGTGCACATCAGGAGGATTAGGAAGCATTGTAAGAGGGAGGCTCCACCCCATTGTAGACATGTATCAAAATCCCTGGGGTGAGGTCTGGAGGGGCTGTTGCTGTTGTTATTGTTTTTAAAGCTCCGGGGTGATTCTGCTGACCAATCAGATGAAGTTTGGGAACTTACAGAAGTAAGATCACCCGTGCTTTTCATGGGGAACTGAAAGTCTGTCTCGAGTCACTTCCTTGGGTCTCCCAGAGTTTCCATTAGGTACATCGGGCTTCCTTCCATGTCCTGAGGTGAGAGAGTTTATCAGCTAACTCAAGGACAACTGCCAGAGAGGGGACTCTGCAGGAATCCACTTGCTCAACAGCATATATCGAGCACGGATGATGTGCCAGCTCCTTTTCACCCAGGAACATGGCAGTGAACGAAACACACAAAACTGCCTGCCCTCATGAAGGTTACCTTTATAGGGAAGAGAGAAGGAGAGCAAAAAAAGGTTAAATAAAGAAAATATACAAGGTGTTAGAGATAAATGCTATGGAGGAATATGAAGCACAGTAGGAAGTGGGGACTGTGAGGATGTGGGATGGGTGTGGGTCTACGTGCACAGGGACGCAGGTTGAAATAGCATGGCCAGAGAAGGTCTCACTGAGAAGGTGGTATTTTTGGGGGGGGGGGGTTCTATTGATACTTTTTCTTTTTTTAAATACATCTTTATTGGAGTGTAATTGCTTCAACATACGGTGTTAGTTTCTCTTACACAACAAAGCAAATCAGCCATATGCGTACACATGTCCCCATATCCCCTCCCTCTTGAGCCTCCCTCCCACCCTCCCTATCCCACCCCTCTAGGTCATCGCAAAGCACCGAGCTGATCTCCCTGTGCTATGCGGCTGCTTCCCACCAGCCAACTATTTTACATCCGGTAGTGTATATACGTCGATGCTACTCTCACTTCGCCCCAGCTTCGCCCTCCCACCCCATGTCATCAAGTCCATTCTCTATGTCTACCTCTTTATTCCTGCCCTACAAGTGGGTTCATCAGTACCATTTTTTTTTTTTTTTAGATTCCATATATATGCGTTAGCATACGGTATTTGTTTTTCTCTTTCTGACTTACTTCACTCTGTATGACAGACCCTAGGTCCATCCACCTCAGTACAAATGACTCAATTTCGTTTCTTTTTATGGCTGAGTAATATTCCATTGTACATATGTGACACATCTTCTTTATCCATTCATCTGTCGATGGACATTTAGGTTGGTTCCATGTCCTGGCTATTGTAAATAGTGCTGCAATGAACATTGTGGTGCATGTGTCTTTTTGAATTATGGTTTTCTCTAGGTATATGCCCAGTAGTGGGATTGCTGGGTCATATGGTAGTTCTATTTTTAGTTTTTTAAGGAACCTCCATACTGTTTTCCATAGTGGTTATATCAATTTACATTCCCACCAACAGTACACTGTTGGAGGGTTCCCTTTTCACTGCACCCTTTCCAGCATTTATTGTTTCTAGCTTTTTTGATAATGGCCGTTCTGACCGGCATGTGGTGATACCTCATTGCAGTTTTGATTTCCATCTCTAATAATTAGTGATGCTGAGCATCTTTTCATGTGCCTCTTGGCCATCTGTATGTCTTCCTTGGTGAAATGTCTATTTAGGTCTTCCACCCATTTTTAAACTACATTGTCTGTTTATTTGATATTGAGCTCCATGAGCTGTTTGTATATTTTGGAGATTAATCCTTTGTTGTTTCATTTGCAAATATTTTCTCCCATCCTGAGGGTTGTCTTTTGTCTTGTTTATGGTTTCCTTTGCTGTGCAAAAGCTTTTAAGTTTAATAAAGTCCCATATGTTTATTTTTGTTTTTATTTCTGTTACTCTAGGAGGTGGGTCAAAAATGATCTTGCTGTGGTTTATGTCAAAGAGTGTTTTTCCTATGTTTTCCTCTAAAAGTTTTATAGTGTCTGGTCTTACATTTAAGTCTTTAATCCATTTGGAGTTTATTTTTATGTATGCTGTTAGGGAGTGTTCTAATTTCATTCTTTTACATGTAGCTATCCAATTTCCCAGCACCACTTATTGAAGAGACTGTCTTTTCTCCACTGTAGCTTCTTGACTCCTTTGTCATAAATTAGGTGCTCATATGTGCGTGGGTTTATCTCTGGGCATTCTATCCTGTAGCATTGATCTATATTTCTGTTTTTGTGCCAGTACCATACTGTCTTGATTACTGTAGCTTTGTAGTATAGATTGAAGTCATGGAGCCTGATTCCTCCAGCTCCGTTTTTCTTTCTCAAGATTGCTTTGGCTATTCAGGGTCTTTTGTGTTTCTATATGAATTGTAAGATTTTTTTGTTCTAATTCTGTGAAGAATGCCATTGGTAGTTTGAGAGGGATTGCATTGAATCTGTAGATTGCTTTGGGTAGTATAGTCATTTTCACAATATTGATTCTTCCAATCCAAGAACATGGTATATTTCTCCATCTGTTTCTGTCATCTTTGATTTCTTCTGTCAGTGTTTTATAGTTTTCTGAGTACAAGTCTTTCACCTCCTTAGGCAGGTTTATTCTTAGGTATTTTATTCTTTTTGTTGCAGTGGTGAATCGGAGTGTTTCTTTAATTTCTCTTTCTGATTTTTCATTGTTGGTATACAGGAATGCCAGAGATTTCTGTGCATTAATTTTGTATCCTTCAACTTTACCAAATTCATTGATTAGTTCCAGTAGTTTTCTGGTGTCATCTTTAGGATTTTCTATGTATAGTATCACGTCATCTGCAAACAGTGACAGTTTGACTTCTTTTCCAATTTGTATTCCTTTTATTTCTTTTTCTTCTCTGATTGCCGTGGCTAGAACTTCCAAAACTATGTTGAATAAGAGTGGTGAGAGTGGACATCCTTGTCTTGTTCCTGATCCTAGTGGAAGTGCTTTCAGGTTTTCACCATTGAGTATGATGCTTGCTGTTGGTTTGTCATATATGGCCTTTATTATGTTGAGGTAGTTTCCCTCTATGCCCATTTTCTGGACAGTTTTTTATCATAAATGGGTGTTGAGTTTTGTCAAAAGCTTTTTCTGCGTCTATTGAGATGATCATATGGTTTTTATTCCTTAATTTGTTAATGTGGTGTATCACATTGATTGATTTGCGTATATTGAAGAACCCTTGCATCCCCGGGATAAATCCCGCTTGATCATGGTGTATGATCCTTTTAATGTACTGTTGGAATCTGTTTGCTAGTATTTTGTTCAGGAATTTTGCATCTGTGTTCATCAGTGATATTGGTCTATAATTTTCTTTTTTTGTGATAGCTTTTTCTGGTTTTGGTATCAGGGTGATGGTGGCTTTGTAGAATGAATTTGGGAGTGTTTCTCCCTCTGCAATTTTTTGGAACAGTTTGAGAAGGATTGGTGTTAGCTCTTCTCTAAATGTTTGATAGAATTCACCTGTGAAGCCATCTGGTCCTGGACGTTTGTTTGTTGGAAGATTTTTAATTGCGGTTTCAATTTCATTACTTGTGATAGGTCTGTTTATATTTTCTAATTCTTCCTGGTTCAGTCTCGGAAAATTGTACCTTTCCAAGAATTTGTCCATTTCTTCATGGTTGTCCATTTTATTGGCATATAGTTGATGTAGTAGTCTCTTATAATCCTTTGTATTTCTGCAGTGTCAGTTGTGATTTATCCTTTTTCATTTCTAATGTTATTGATTTGTGTCCTCTCCCTTTTTTTCTTGATGAGTCTAAGGGTTTATCAGTTTTGTTTATCTTCTCAAAGAACCAGCTTTTAGTTTTATTGATCTTTGCTATTGTTTTCTTCATTTCTATTTCATTTATTTCTGCTCTGATCTTTATGGTTTCTTTCCTTCTACTGACTTTGGGTTTTCTTTGTTCTTCTTTCCCTAGTTGTTTTAAGTGTAGGGTTAGATTGTTTACTTGAGATTTTTTCTTGTTTCTTGAGGTGAGATCTGTTTATTTCTTCTTTGATTTCTTCAGTGATCTCTTGGTTATTTAGTAGTGCACTGTTTAGCCTCCATGTATTTGTGTTTTTTACAGTTTTTTTCCTGTAATTGATTTCCAATCTCATAGCATTGTGGTCAGAAAAGATACTTGATATAATTTCAATTTTCTTAAATTTTCCGAGGCTTGATTTGTGACCCAAGATGTGATCTATCCTGGAGAATGTTGCATGTGCACTTGAGAAGAAAGTGTATTCTGCCACTTTTGGGTGGAATGTTCTGTGAATATCAATTAGATCTATCTGGTCTCTTGTGTCATTTAAAGCTTGTGTTTCCTTATTTATTTTCCGTCTGGATGTGAGTGGGGTGTTAAAGTCTCCCACTATTATTGTATTACTGTCGATTTCCCCTTTCATGGTTGTTAGCCTTTGCCTTATGTATTGAGGTGCTCCTATGTTGGGTGCATAAACATTTATAATTGTTATATCTTCTTGGATTGATCCCTTGATCATTATGTAGTGTCCTTCCTTATCTCTTGTAAAAATCTTTATTTTAAAGTCTATTTTATCTGATATGAGTATTGCTACTCCAGCTTTCTTTTGATTTCCATTTGCATGGAATACCTTTTTCCATCCCTTCATTTCAGTCTGTATGTGTCCCTAGGTCTGAAGTGAGTCTCTCGTAGACAGCATATATATGGGTCTTGTTTTTGTATCCATTCAGCCAGTCTGTGTCTTTGGGTTGGGGCATTTAATCCATTTACGTTCAAGGTTATTATCGATATGTATGTTCCTATTACCATTTTCTTAATTGTTTTGGGTTTGTTTTTGTGAGTCTTTTTCTTCTCTTGTGTTTCCCGCCTAGAGAAGTTTCTTTAGCTTTTGTTGTGAAGCTGGTTTGGTGGTGCTGAATTCTCTTAGCTTTTGTTTGTCTGAAAAGCTTTTGACTTCTCTGTTGAATCTGAATGAGATCCTTGCTGGGTAATCTTGGTTGTAGGTTTTTCTCTTTCATCACTTTAAGTATATCCTAACACTCCCTTCTGGCCTGCAGAGGTTTTGCTGAAAAATCAGCTTATAAACTTATGAGGATTCCTTTGTATGTTATTTTTTGTTTTTTCCCTTGCTGCTTTTTTTTTTTTTTTTTTTCTTTTTGCGGTACATGTGCCTCTCACTGTTGTGGCCTCTCCCGTTGTGGAGCATAGGCTCTGGACGTGCAGGCTCAGCGGCCATGGCTCACGGGCCCAGCCGTTCCGCAGTATGTGGGATTCTTCCTGGACCAGGACACGAACCCATGTCCCCCTGGAAGGCGGACTCTCAACCACTGCACCACCAGGGAAGCCCTCCCTTGCTGCTTTTAATATTTTTTCTTGCATTTAATTTTTGTTAGCTTGATTAATATGTGTCTTGGTGTGGTTTTCCTAGGGTTTATCCTCTGTGGGACTCTCTATGCTTCCTGGACTTGGGTGACTATTTCCTTTCCCATGTTAGGGAAGTTTTCCACTATAACCTCTTCAAATATTTTCTCAGACCCTTTCTTTTTCTCTTCTTCTTCTGGGACCCCTATAATTGGAATGCTGGTGCATTTAGTGTTGTCCCAGAGGTCTCTGAGATTGTCTTCAGTTCTTTTCATTCTCTTTTCTTTATTCTGCTCCTTGGCAGTTATTTCCACCATTTTGTCTTCCAGCTCACTTATTCATTCTTCTGCCTCCATTATTGTTATTGATTCCTTCTAGTGTATTTTTCATTGCAGTTATTGTGTTGTTTATCTCTGTTTGTTTGTTCTTTAGTTCTTCTAGATCTTTGTTAAACATTTTTTGTATTCTCTCAATCCGTGCTTCCATTCTATTTCCAAGATTCTGCATCTTCTTTATTCTCATTACTCTGAATTCTTTTTCAGGTAGATTGCTTATTTCCTCTTCATTTATTTGGTCTTGTAGGTGTTTACCTTGCTCCTTCGTCTGTGACATATTTTTTTGCCATCTCTTTTTTTTTTTATGAGTGGGATTGTGTTCCTCTTTTACTGGTTGTTTGACCTGAGGTTTCCAACACTGGAGTTTGTAGGCTGTTGGGTATAGCTGGGTCTTGGTGCTGAGATGAAGACCTCCAGGAGACCTCACTCTGATGAATATTCCCTGGGGTCTGAGGTTCTCTGTTAGTCCAATGGTATGGACTCAGAGCTCCCACTGCAGGAGCTCCCATCTGACCGTGGGCTTGCAAGTCAAGATCCCGCAAGCCACACGGGCAGCCAAAAAAGAAAAGGTGGGGTGGGGGTGGGGAAGGCCTTGGCTGTGGAGGGCAGGGCCTAATCAAGGGCGACGTTTGGGTGGTGGGTGGCACCAATGCTCAGGACCCACAGGGCTGGAAAAGTTCCTGGGGCCTATGGGGGGTGGGGCTTAGGCTCAAGGAACAGAAGGGGCCCAGGCGTGCCCCCCACCCCTGGTCTCAGAAGACAGGGGACCTCACCTGGGAGCCCAGCAGGCTTCCTGGGCTCGAGTGGGCAGGGCAAACGCCCTCCTCTCTTCTCCTGCTCCTCTGGCCTGGGGTCTGGGAGGGCTCCTCCCACCTGCCTCTCCTGATCTCCTGGGCCTCCCTCCTGTGACCCCAGGACCAATGCAGTTGGAGGGGGAAGGGGGGTCCTTGGAGGGCAGGGGACCAGCCTGGGAGCTCAGCTGGCTCCCCATGCCCAAGTGGGCGGGACAGTCGCCCTCCGCTTCTCTCCCACTCCTCCCCAAGGGCCCCTCCCACCTTCCTCTCCTGATCCCCCTGGCCTCCCTCCTATGCCCCCAAGGACCCATGCAGCCTGGAGGGGCCTTGGAGGTTGGGGGATCAGCCTGGGAGCTCAGCATGCTCCCCGTGCCTGAGTGGGGAGGGCAGTCACCCTTCGCTCTTCTCCTGCTCTTCCTGGAGAGTCCCTCCCACCTGTCTCTCCTGATATCCCTGGCCTCAGGGGCACAGATCTTGTCTGGCCTCCACTTCTCCTCCCCCTCGGTCCCCCTACATCCTACTGGTTCACTCTGGGGTTCCTCCCATCTTCTTGGGGGTCAGAGTTCCCCACCAGCAGCCAGCAGGCACCCTAGTTGTCGGGAGACCTAACTCTGTGTCTTCCCACACTGCCATCTTGACTCCTTCCCACACCGCCATCTTGGTATTTAAGTGAAGGGTTTCGAGCCAAGGAGCAGCATAATTTGGTATATTCACGTTATCAGTCTGGATGTTGGAAATAGACTGAAAAAGGCAAGAGAAAAACAAACCGGAGCAAGCCAAGTGAGAGCTGATGGAGATGAATTAGTTTTCATTATTTTTAATTTAAAAAATTCTTTTTTATTAATTTTTATTGGAGTATAGTTGCTTTACAGTGTCGTGTTAGTTTCTGCTGCACAGCAAAGTAAATCAGCTAAATGTATGCATATATCCCCTCTTTTTTGGATTTCCTTCCCACTTAGGTCACCACAGAGAATTGAGTAGAGGTCCTTATGCTATACAGTAGGTTCTCATTAGTTATCTATTTTATACATAGTATCAATAGTGTATATATGTCAATTCCAATCTCCCAATTCATCCCACACACCTCCCCCCATTTCTCCTTTGTATCCATACATTTGTTCTCTATGTCTGTGTCTCTATTTCTCCTTTGCAAATAAGATCATATATTAATTAGTTTTCTGTTGCTGCAAGCTTGGTGGCTTAAAACTACACACATTTTTTCTCTTTCACTTTTGGAAGCCAGAAGTGTGAAATAGGTTTCACTGGGCCAATACTAAGTTGTAGTCAGAGCCGTAGTCCTTCCAGAGGCTCTTGGGGAGAATCTGTTTCCTCACCTTTTCCAGCTTCTAGAGCTGCATTTGTTGCATGCCTTGGTCCCTTCTTCCATTTTCAAGGCCAACAGTGTAGCATCTTCTCTGCTCCATCTTCACATCATCTTCTCTCTCCTGTGTTAAATCTCCCTCTGCCTTCCTCTTTAAGGACACTTGTTATTACATTAGGACCCACCTAGGTCATCCAGAATAATCTCAAGATTCTTACTTTAATCACATCTGCAAAGTCTCTTTTGCCACATAAATAACATTCACAGGTTCCAGGGATTAGGACCTCGGTGTTTTGGGGGCCCATTATTTAACCTACCAGAGGAGGCTTGGACCAGGGTAGAAATGATGGAAATGGTGAGAAATGAGCAGATTCTGGGATTTGTTTTGAAGACCAAACCAATTGGGTTGCTTTATAGATTGAATGTGGGATGTGAGAGAAAGAGAGGAATCAAGGAAAGCACCAAGGCTTTGGCCTGAGCAGTTGTAGGAAGAGAGTTTCCATTTACTAAAATGAGAAAGACTACAGGAAAAGCATCTTGGTGCCTGTAGGATGATGGTGGAGGGGACTGACTGACTGATTGATTGATGTCAGAGAGTTCAGGGGCTCATGGACATATTATTTAGGTTTGAGATGCCTCATCCAAGTGGGCATGTTGAAGAGACTGCTGGATGTATGAGTCTGAAGTTCAGGAGAGAAGTCTACGCTGGAGATATAAATTTGGGAGCCTTCCATGTGTCTTTAAAGCTTTGAAATTGAATGAAATCATTAAAGATGCAAGTGTAGATAGAAAAGAAAAGAGCTCCAAGGACTGAGCCTGGGGGACTCCAGTCATTCGAGATCAGGGAGATGAGAAGGAACAGCACAGGGAGACCACAAAAGAGCAGCCAGCGAGGTAGAAGGACGACCAGGAGAGGGTGGATCTTGGAGGCCACGTGAAGACAGGAGACAAGGATAGGCGTGGGGGTGGGCAGGGCAGCTAAGCTCCTGGAGGGAGATCGGTACCTGTGGGATGAGGGCACACCTCACCAACTCTAGCACCCGGCACCTCCTAGCACCCCAAAACACACTCACACAAACACCTTCTGGCATGAAAATCAAGCCCATGTCCTCAGATCTGGCCAAAAGAGCAGGAAAGGTCTGCATTCTCTGGTCCAAACCCCTGCAGAGATGCCACTTGGATGCGGTAAAGCTGTGTGTCTTGTCTGGTAGACCCATCTCCTTCACCCCATCTGTGATTCCCAGAGGGCAAATCTGTCACCTGTTTCTGGAAGAGGAATTCCATCTCAAGCATCAAGGTCTCCATCTGCTTGCCACTCATTGAGCAGCCTGCATTGTTATTGATTAGGTGCTCAGATCATTAGTTCCTGAGTAGAAAGCAGCAGCTGCACTAATGTCACGGGTAGGGCCATTCCCTGTGAGGCCTGATTGCCATTCTGAACCGTTGTTTTAATGCTTTAAACTAGAATGCTCTCTAGTTTATGCTCTCTAGAGAGAGCATTCTAGTTTAAAGCATTAAAACAACGGTTCAGAATGACAATATATACGCTTTATTTATTTATTTTTATTTTTAATTTATTTTTGGCTGCATTGGGTCTTCGTTGCTGCGTGCGGGCTTTCTCTAGTTGCGGTGAGCGGGGGCTACTCTTCGTGGTGGTGTGTGGGCTTCTAATTGCAGCAGCTTCTCTTGTTGCGGAGCATGGGCTCTAGGTGCATGGGCTTCAGTAGTTGTGGCTCATGGGCTCAGTAGTTGTGACTCACGGGCTGTAGAGTTCAGGCTCAGTAGTTGTGGCACACGGGCTCAGTTGCTCCATGGCATGTGGGATGTTCCTGAACCAGGGCTCGAACCCATGTCGCCTGCATTAGCAGGCAGATTCTTAACCTCTGCGCCACCAGGGAAGTCCTAGAATGCTCACTTTAAATAGCCCTGTTATTTCACGCATCATACATGAAACACCCATCAGATCCTCAGAATCAAATTGAATTCAAATCCTATGTTATACAATCAACACCAGATATCTCGAAACACCTACCTACTTAGCCAGTCAGTTGAGGAATCTCCATGTATACCAGCTTGGATGGATTCTCTTCCCTTCCCTTCCTTTCCCCTCCCCTTCCCTTTCCATCTCTTGTCTTTTCTCCTCCCTTCTCTTTTCTATCTCTTTCTCTACCCTAATAATTCCCCTCAAGTTTTAATTCAGTACCTAGATCATTGGTTCTCAAACTTGGTTGCATATTGGAATTAAAATCTAGAGAATTAAAAAAAAAAAAAAAAAAAAACTAATGCCTGGGCCCCATTCCCAGAGATTCTGATTTAGTTGATCTTGGGTGTGAGCTGGGCTTTGAGGGTTTTTTAAGGTCCTCAGGTGATTCTAATGTGCAGCCAAATTTGAGAACCAGCGTCTTCAATTACCTTCTAAGTAGTGAGTCCCAGTACAATATTCTAAATGCTATGGCAGGAGAGGCTGAATCTACCTCCAACTCCCTGCCCTGCCTCTCCCTAACATTCCTGGTTTATGGGACAAAGACCTGGGGCCAGTTTATCAGATCTGAACATCACCAGTAGATGCGGTATGTTGTGTAATGTTCTGTATCTTCCAAATAGCACGATCCAATGTGGGCTCAGATATTGTACACCCAGCTTTTAATTTCTCTCCACAACTTCCCTCCAATGGCACCTTCAGCCAATTTTTAATTGCAGCTCTAGCTCCAGTTGTAAGCCATGGGAGAAATAGGGTGAAGGTGGATGGAAATAGCCAAGGGCACACAGGTGCACACAGTGCAAGCACACACACGCATAATCAGTGAATCAGACCTTAGAAGTGGAATTCTGCTGGTACAGAAATCCTCTGATAGAGAAGAAGCGGCTGTACTGCTCTATAATGTCTGTTTTTGTGGCACTCGGTTGGAGAATTATGAGAAAAAACCTGTTTTTTTTGCCCCAAAGCAGGTCTTGCCCAATGAGCTGCATGCTCGGAAGAAACCTGCCCGTCCCCTTCTCCCTCCACCTGGGATCCTTAATTGGCAAGATTTAAACCGTAATGTGCCCAGGCTAGATCCAAGTCCATTAAATGCCATAACTCTCAGGCTCTTTGAAAAGAAAAATTCCACGACCTTCAAGAAAGCAGCTTGGTAATAAGTCTCAAGAACTTGAAATATGTCCAGTTCATATCCTTTCATCCAATGATTTTACTTCCTATCCTAAGGAAACAATCAGAGATGTGGAAAAAGGTTTCTGTATACGGATCTTCAACAAAGTGTTATTATAACTGCAAAAATCAGAAGTAACTGTACACTGTCTATAACACAAATTCCATTTAATATATCATGGTATATCACAGTATAGTCAGGCAATGAAATATACAGATTGTCAAAACACATCTTCAATTTTTTTTTTTTTTTTTGGCTGAGTTGGGTCTTTGTTGCTGCACGCAGGCTTTCTTTGGTTGCAGCGAGCAGGTGCTACTCTTCGTTGAGGTGTGCAGGCTTCTCATTGCAGTGGTTTCTCTTGTTGCAGAGCACGGTCCCTAGGCGCGTGGTCTTCAGTAGTTGTGGCATGGGCTCAGTTGTTGTGGCTCACGGGCTCTAGAGTGCTGGCTCAGTAGTTGTGGCGCATGGGCTTAGTTGTTCTGCGGCATGTGGGATCTTCCCGGACCAGGGATCAAACCTGTGTCCCCTGCATTGGCAGGCGGATTCTTAACCACTGTGCCACCAGAGAAGTCCTCAAATATTTATAACCGTGTGAGAAAATGCTCACAATATAATGCTAAAAGAAAAAAAATGTATAGGTAAAATGATTAATTTTGCAGTTCAGTCCAGTTGTGGATATACACATCAATTTGTAGAGAAAAGAGCCCTGAACATAAATACCAACTTGTTAACAGTGGTTCTCTGGATTGTGTGGTTGTGATTGATTTCTTATATATATTTTTTCTTTTTCTGAGTTTCCCAAGCTTGTATCTATAATCAGGAAAAACAATTTTTTTTTTTTTTTTTTTTGCGGTATGTGGGCCTCTCACCGCTGTGGCCTCTCCCGTTGCGGAGCACAGGCTCCGGATGTGCAGGCTCAGCGGCCATGACTCACGGGCCCAGCCGCTCCGCGGCATGTGGGATCTTCCCAGACCGGGGCACGAACCCACGTCCCCTGCATCGGAAGGCAGACTCTCAACCACTGCACCACCAGGGAAGCCCAAAAAATTATTTTTTAAATGAAAAGGTTTCATTTCTCATAATGGGAGCCAGCTTCTATCGGAGGCTGATTTCAGAAGTGACCCCATAGTTATCCTCCTTATCACTGCCTGTGTGCACACTGACACTTTCCAAGCCCTTCCCTGCTTTTCGCTGCCCTGAGTCCCACAGCAGCTTTGACATGGGTGAGCCAGGGGAGCATTCCAGCCCCTTTCAGGAGACCAACCAGGGGCTGGGGTATGCTTGCTGAGCAACCGAAGAGGGTACTTACCAGGTAAGCACCATGTGTCATGCTGCTCTTCAGCATTATGAGCTCAGCGGGAGCCTCAGGAATTGGAGAGATCTTGCCTAGACACGCAGGAGTGCACTAGATGTTCAGTGCACTGAACCACTGAATTCAGTCTAGAGGTGTTCATTAAGGGTGCCAGGTGAAGTTCCCACTCATTCCACGAACACTGTTACAGGTTGTACGTTGAAGGAGCTCACTGATGGGGCTGAGAAGGCAAGTTTGGGACTAAGGCTTGGGGTTCCGAGAGAAGATAGTTCCACCTTGCTAGGTAGTTGCTTGGTAGGGGTTTGTAGTCAAGGTCTCACCAAAGGGCACTTCCTCTCTCTCTCTCTCTCTCCCTCCCCCCTCACCATTTCTTCAGATGGAGGTGATTGTCGGGGACTTTGGGATCGTGGTGGTCCCCCGGGATGCAGCCGACACAGACCGGATCATGAATCACTCCTCAATACTCCGCAAATACAAAGTGAGTCCTCCATCTCCCTGCTGGTGTAACAATGTGATGTGGCCCTTCTCTGAGAAGCCTGGGGGCTGGAGAAGTGAGGATGCAAAAGGAGTTTAGTGTGAGAGACTGGCTACCTACTCTCTCTGCTTTGTCCCCAGAACAACATCATGGTGGTAAAGGATGACATCAACCATCCCATGTCTGTCGTCAGCTCAACCAAGAGCAGGTACGTTTGACAAACGACCAGAGAGACCTTGGTCAGACTGGCTTACAAGTTCCCATACAACTCTCCTCAGTCCAGGCTGACCGTTAGGTTGGCTGACACCTGCTGCCCCAGTATGCAGCCTTCTTTTTAGAGCTCATTTATTTGTCCCCAGTCATTGACTTTTAAAAGGGGGACAGGCCATTTATTAGTTTTAGCTGGTTTGAAGGGGGCAAAGGAGGTTTTTAGTTTGGACTCTAGTTTGAGGTACGCATGGAATTTGTCACGGTTTAGGTTAGGCTGCCATAACAAAAAGACCTCCAATCGTTAGAGTTTTAAATAAGAGAAATGTTTATATCCCTCTAACTGAAGTCAGAAGAAACTGAATCTCTATCCTTTTCAATGTGAAGCCTCCCTCTCAGGGTCCACAGCTGCTACAGTGACTGTTCTCTCAGCCAGTGGGAAAGGGCAAGGAGCTTTGTCCTTAAGAAGGTGACCCGAAGTTGCACATATCCCTTCCCCTTCAGCCCCCTGGCTCAGCCTCAGTCATGTGGCCATGCCTAGCCTCCAGGGAGGCTGGGAGTAGACTTTGTAACTTGGCAGCCCTGTGTCCAACTAAATCTTGGGAGGTTGTAGTACTAAGCAGAAGAAAGAATGGATACTAGGGACCAGTTAACAGTCTTCACCACAACCCCCAAGTGGAATAATAAGATGTGTGGAATATAGAGGTCTGGAAGTGTAATAAAACTGAAAGCCATGAGTACCTAAGTGTAAATTAAAGTTCAGGGCTGTGGCTGTGCTCACAGGGAGAGTCAGCAAAAGAGAAGAAGGCTATGGGGAATACTTAAAACACATTAACATTTAAAAAAAGGCTGAGGAGTAAATTAGAAGTTTGGGATTAACATATACATACTACTATGTATAAAATAGATAATCAACAAGGATCTACTGTATAGCACAAGGAACTATACTAAATATTTTGTAATAGCCTACAAGGGAAAAGAACCTGAAAAAGAATAGGTAGATATATATGTACGACTGAATCACTTTACTCTACACCTGAAGCTAACACAACATTGTAAATCAACTATACTTCAATATTTAAAAAGTAACAAAACAATAAAAGAAGACGAAGGAGCAGTCAGAAACCACCAGCATTGGTGGCCCTGGAACAAAGGCAGCAGAGGGTACAAAGATGGAGAGCCCTGTCAGTTGTCATCTGTGTCGCATGTTTCAGAGAAATCAAATGAGCCCAGGATTTTAAAAGGTCTACTGGACTTCTTCCCTGGAAGGTGATTATGTAGACACTTGAAATAGTAGCATCAACTGTGAGGTGAGAGCGGAAACCCAGAGACAACAACCACTGAGGGGAAAGGAGAAGGCTGTGGTTCCAGCCATGGCTGCACAACAGAATTACTGTGAGAACTTACACAGCACAAATTCCCGTGTCCCATTGAGTCCCACTGAATCAGAATTTCTAGGTGTTGGGCCTGGCTATCTGCTTCCTGGGTGATTCTTGTGAAGCTGGGACTGGCACTTGGAAACCACAGGTATAGACCACTTTTTCAAGAAGGCTCCCTGTAAACTGTGCAGGGAGGTACTTGGGGACCTAGCTTGCTGGAAGGTCAGGACACTATGCATTGAAAAGGCACTGAGCCAGCCTCTGGGGAGATCTCACAGCACAGAGCACAGTTGCCTTTTAGAATCTAGATATCCGGAGGAGTATATGAGTTCTTACAAATAGCTCCTTGGGGCCTGACATTCCCAAGACCATCATGCGCATAGAAAATGGGGAGCAGCCAGACCAAGGCTGGAGCGAAACCGTGTGGAAACCAAACTGTATGACCAGACCCCTTCTGTACTTGGTAGTCCACCCTCCCTCCAGGGCTTGTGAGAAGGGCAACTTCTTCTCTAGCAGGGCTTCCATAGGAAGGAAAAGAAGGGGTCAATCATAAGGTTCATTTTCATGAGACCATGGTGTAGAGAAACACAAAGAAATGAAATAAGAATAGCTAACACTTCCATTGAAATGCCTACTGTGTGCTTGGGCTTTTCTAAGTGCTTTGTGTAATGACTCATTTAATCATTTTAATAACTGAGATCGGCCCAAATACTACTCCCATTTTATAAATGAGAAAATGGAAGAATAGATGGGCTTAAACAACTTGCCCAAGGTTCCTCAGTTAGGAAGTGGCAGAGTTAGGATGGGGGAGGAATTATGGGGGCAAGAGGGCTTTTCCTGATAGGGATGCCTTGTATTTAGCCTAAGCAAAGGCCGGTAATGGGGTGTTGGGTAAACCCTTTCCCTGAAAGGGAATGGGCTGGCCTGTCCTCTGGCCTTGCTTCAGGAAAGGATGTCATCTGATTACTGTCTCTTCTCATCCAGGTTGGCCCTGCAGCATGGGGATGGCCATGTTGTGGATTACCTGTCCCAGCCGGTCATCGACTACATTCTTAAGAGCCAGCTGTACATCAACACCTCGGGCTAGCAGCCCCAGGGCCCTGTGCTCCAATCTCCCCTCATCCTCCACCAACACACTGGCCCCTGCAGCCTCTGTCCGTCCCATTTCTCTCCTGCCTCTCTGTTCCTCCATCTCATCTTGACTGTTGTCCCCACTTGCTGACTCAACCCCCCACAGTGTGGAGGACCTGCAGAGAACCACGGCATACCCCACTCCGCAATCATCTTCGGACAAACTTTCCTCTAGTCTCCGGGTTGGGGGTGGGTGAGGGGGTAGGGGTGGGGGAAGTGCGGTCCTCGGAGATGAGTGGGTGTCCGTCTCCCAGCATGCTCTGGGGAGGCGACTCCGGCCCTCGCCTTCCCAGCATGCCCTTTACCACAAAGGGCTATTTTTCTTTCTTTCTTTCTTTTCTTTCATTTTTTTATGTTTTGTGTTGTTGCTGTTCACTCCTCAGAGAACTTGGAACCAATCAGTGTCCGTGGTTCTTTGTGTTTGTAGTCTTGTTGCATTCCTGTGGTATTCCTTCCGTTTTGATAGGATACCGCAGCCAGCCTCAGCTCTCAGAAGGTGCGTGTGGGCTACACCCAGTGAACGAGGCCGAGCCACCTCCACTTTCCCAACACCCTCACCTACCCACTTTCTCCCCTCTGCTGCCCACACACACCGCAGTCTGGGGTCGAGATTGAGACATTCATGTTCTGAAACCTGGGATGCAAGCCTGGGAATAGTAGGGTTTCTCAGAATGATTTGAGCCCATTTCCCTAGTTTCAGAAGACCACGTTCCTGATGGGCCCGTGATCACACAGAGCCAGTCCCTTCTCCTTTCTTGGTGGCATCTGTGCGGTTACTTATTTGGGCTGTGACTGATGACAGAATATGGGTTGTTCCCTGCCAGCCCGGACATTACCAAGGACCTTCAGATCACCATCAAAGCCCTTGGAGGCCATACTTAACTGCATTCTTGCATTTGAGAAGAATCACGTACGCAAGGCCAAATCCTAATAATACAGTCATTTCTGAAATAAAATATGTTAGGAATTCACTCAACCTTAGAGATCTTTGCTAACTGGAATTACTTATTGGCTGTTTGGCTGGGAAATGCTTCTGTCATAATGTAAGTCCAGGATGACCTAGAAGAAAGCAGTTATTTTCCCTGATGGGAACCGGTGATTCTCACCCACTCTAGCTTGGTAACACAGGCGGCGCTTGAGGTTAGTTCCTTTTCGAGAAGCAGATCCTCAGCCTTGTTTCTGGGTTAGGATTACATCTTGTGCTGAGCCCAGCAGCCACAGTCATCGCCGCCTGGTGGGGGTGGGCTCACAGAACAGAGATCTCGGGGGAGTGTCAAGAGCCGCTAAAGTGTTTCACCCCTTTTCTCCCTAATTTCCCACCTTCCTCTGCTGCCCTGGAAATAGTTTTGACAGACTCTGTTCTAGTTGTTCAGGCCTCGTTCATGACCTGCTTAAAGAACCAAAAGGAAATTACCGTCTTGTACTCTGTGTCCCTCATCCAGTCTCTGGCTCTTGGGTTTTTGGTTCTTTGAGGAATGGTCCCTGAATGGTAGGATAATTTTTTCAAAATCTAGTACCAACCCTGGCCCAGAAGGGGCCGGGTAGGATCTGACACGAGAAACAATGTTATTCACCACACATTTCACATGTGTAACATCCTTCAATAGCCTCCAGGGAAAGAAACTAAATTCAACAGAAGAGTAGCAAGGTGGGGCGGGGGAGGTGCTGTTCCTCTTGCATTATGGAAATAATCTCCAAAGGACAGCAGTGAGATCCTATTCTTGGGTCTCAGTGTTTGGCTAAGGATCATGGAATCATAACCTGGAAAGATCTTTAGAGATTTGTTGATCCAACCTTTCCTTTAAAGGATGAGGGAGCAGAGATCCACTGGATTAAATGGCTGGTCTAAGGTCACAGAGCAAGTGTAGAGTCTGGCAAAAGGCTAACGTCTCCCTGGCCCCTTAGGTCATCACACCACATTGTCTCTGATCCTCTGGTTCCCCATGATACTGACCAGATAAGATGTACTTTTCAGCCTTTACCTGGCGTCTTTCTCTCAAGTTATGTTTGTCTCAGGTGCTCCCTGTATATGGCCTTGTGTTTGCTAGTCCTGGGGGAGGATGTGATGGTGAGGAAGGCTGTAGCTAAGTTTCCCTTAGAAACCGATAGCTGGAGATGGCAATGGCTTGGAGGAAATCTGAATCCAAGAAAGGATTGCTTTGTGGAAGGCAAAGACCCAGAAAGTGCTCAAGATTACATTAATGCTGGAGAGAGAGTGACAGAAGTGTCTTTGTCTAGGCAAGACAGTTGCAAGCCAGGAAACGAAACAAAGGAAATCAGGGAGCTGGATTCCCTGGGGGAACATGCATTTTCAAGGATATGGAGTTTATGGATAGAGTTTATTCTGAAGATCCACGTGAGCAGATCTGAGAAAGACCAGCTGTCTTTTGTCTCTTTGGTCCACTTTCCCTTTGCTGGGCTCTGTGGTCAAGCCCCATTTAGTCCACGACCCATGAGAGGAAACAGGGCTGGCTCTCGGCATTCAGTGGGGGGAGGGGGAGGCAGAAGGCATGCTTGTAGGCAGAGTGAGATGAGCTGAGGAAAAGAATTGGAGCATAGAAGATTTCTAGGAATGAAATGGGGCAGATTCTATCTTGGTGAATCATAAGGATCATGTTAAAATAGCTTTTCTTTAATAACAGGAAAAGTGACTCCCCTTTTGGATGGAATTGTCCATTTCCTGCCCTGCCCATTCTTCACTTGCTAGGGGGAGGTCAGAGCCCCTCTCTCAGTCCAGGTCAGGACACAATGACTGTGACTCAGCCAAGGCCAACACCAGAGAGATGATTCAGAGTTTGAAGTAGTGCCCCAGGTGCCAGCAAGATGACCTCGAGACCCCAACTTCCACTCAGGTCTTGCTCCTTCCCAAAAAGGCCAACCTAAAGGCTCAGAGATTGTGAGAAGATCATGGGCTAGAAAGATTGTGTCAGAGGAGTCTGGAGCCTCATTTCCTGCCTACCAATAAAAATGTCCCTCCCACTTTTATGAAAGTGGCTGATATGTAAGAACAGGCAGGAGGGAAACCCTTTGTGTCAATGACTCTCTTCTCAAGGAATGGCTCTTTGGGGGCAGGGGTCTGTGCTGCTAGCTGGTACCTCATTTGCCACCCCCCTTCCCTAACCCCAGGCAGCCTCTGGGGCCTTCTTGCTTTCACTTTCCTTGAATGTACATGGGAACAGGGGAGGAAAGTCTCTTACTGAAGTGCCTGAAACCCAGAACTAGAGCTTCTAGAGACGCTGTTCTTCCTGTCCCGGCTTGGCCAACCTTCCCCCAACGTTCCCTAGTCTCATGCTTCAGCTTCTCAGAAAGAATAAAAGAACATGATGTTCTAATTAAATTGAAAGCAAGACTCCATAACCAAACTACAGCAAAAGGCAGAGAATTACAGGGAGAAATGACTTGTATTTTAATAGCCCCAATCTATTCCCCCAAACAGACTCTCTGTCTCTCTCTAGAGGACTAAGAGAGAGAAGCATGTTATATTTTATTCATCAAAAGAGTAATGCAAAAATAAATCAGTAGAATATGAAAAGCTCAGGATCTCTCCCAAGGCTACGGCAGGAAAGCGGGCAGGTGAGATGGGAAGGATGGAAACAGGGATCGATTTTGTAGTTCATCCAATTTGGAGACCTTAGGAATAGCATCGTGGTAAAGATGATGAATGTGCTCTGTCCACTTCATTTGGTCTGCGCCTTCCTATAGCTGCCCAGTAAACGCAATTCTTCACGTAGTTTCTTTGTTGTGTATGTTTGGAATGTCCTATTAGCCTGTAACAGTCAGTTAGTAATGAGTTACACTCTTTCCCTCCGCCTTCAGTCTAGGTCTGTGGCCCAGACCTCAGCTTGATCCAAGCAGTCTCAAGGATTGGCATGGGGAGGGGGAAGCTTTTTTTGAATCACTTTTTGGTCCCTGAATCTGCCATTTTGAGCATAAGATTTGCTTTGGAAATCAACACATTAATAAAAACTACATTCAAGTTGCAACACCATCTCACAGTGAAATATTTTGAGTAAAATTTTGTTGCTAGAATAGTCACAGACATAAGTTTTATCAGCAAAATGTTTCAATTACGTTAATAAATAAGATGATGCTACTAGTCTCGTGTCTTGGCCTAGAATCTTCTCTGTGATTTGCAGAATTAACCACTTTTTCTTCACAGTCTTACTTGACATAAGCCAACGGTTGTTAAGCATGCTCTTAGAGCAGGAGATTCTCTGCCTGGTTTAGCTGATGCAGCATGTGTAATATGAAAGTATATACAACCACACCCATAAGCAGGGAAGAATAATTAGCAAATTTGTCAATTGTGCCTAAGTTTTCTCAGTTTTTAAAAAAAATCAAATCTTAGGTTCTACCTAATCTGCATAGTCTGGTATTGGTTAGCTTTGGATCCTTAATGAAATTAGTGCTTTGTGACTTAAAAATGTATTTGTGAAAATTAAAAACTTGGATAACTTGATTCTTGACATAAAAGATCTTAAGTAAGACAGAAATTGTTAAACTCACAATTGGTTTTGTTTGGTAAAGTAAACAAGCAAAAACTGAATAAGTTAATTGTTCAATCCTGCTGTGACTATTAGTTTGTATTTAATTTTTAGTCGTGACATACATTATGCATGGGTTTAGGTGTAAATAGTGATAGTCCTTAGCTAATATCAGTCATGATTCAGTAGGTCAAATAACAATTCCCCATTTAGCCACCTCATTTAAGGCTTAGCTACTTGTTTGTCAGATGAGTTGTGTGGGGTTTTTAAAAATTAGTTTGGTTCTTAGTATCTTTTTTTGTTTAAGACTGAGATTAGTCAGCTTTGTGTGTATCCATGTGGGTTTGTTGGCATATCACGATGGTGCTTGATATGCCTTATAAATTGATGGCTTGTATTTATGTTTGCTATTTTACTCGCAAAGCTAAACACTTTTTTCCTTCTCTCCTGAGACTACATAATGATGTGCTCTTGTTTAAAATTGGGTATAAACACTGGTTTATTTTGCTTACTTATACTAACTTATAAAATATATACACTACCTATGAATTAACATACATGTACATAGCACATTTTTTCCCTTATGACCCATAAGTAAGCTTCAGATCTTGGAATTTCCTAGAAAGTTCCATGTAGCCCATAGTATAAGGAAAGCAGAGAAAAAAAAAAATCTAATCTCTGCTTTCCAGATGGGAAAATTTAACCACAGCAAGAATCCACAACATTCCCATGACCATATAAAACATTAAAAAAAGAAAGATAAACATATTCCTGGTCCTTGAGACTTGTTCCAAACACTGAACATTGCTGAGTATCATCTCACCCTTTTGTCCAGCCTCCCAAGAGTACTGAAAAAAAAGAATCACATCCTGGGATCAGATCAAAAATACATCTGCTAAAGAAATTAAAGATGATACAAACAGATGGAGAGAAATACCATGTTCTTGGATTGGAAGAATCAACAGTTTGAAAATGACTATACTACCCAAAGCAGCCTACAGATTCAATGCAATCCCTATCAAACCACCAATGGCATTTTTCACAGAACTAGAACAAAAAATTGCACAATTTGTATGGAAACACAAAAGACCCAGAATAGCCAAAGCAATCTTCAAAAAAATGGAGCTGGAGGAATCAGGCTCCCAGACTTCAGACTATACTACAAAGCTACAGTAATCAAGTCAGTATGGTACTGGCACAAAAGGAGAAATATAGATCAATGGAACAGGATAGAAGGTCCAGAGATAAACCCATACACGTATTGTCACCTTATCTTTGATATACATGGCAAGAGTATACAATGGAGAAAAGACAGCCTCTTCAATAAATGGTGCTGGGAAAACTGGAGAGCTACATGTAAAAGAATGAAATTAGAACACTTCCTAATACCATACACAAAAACAAACTCAAAATGGATTAAAGACCTAAATGTAAGGCCAGACACCATAAAACTCTTAGAGGAAAACGTAGGAAGAGCACTCTTTGACATAAATCACAGCAAGATCCTTTTTGACCCACCTCCTAGAGAAATGGAAGTAAAACAAAAACTAACAAATGCAACCTAATGAAAGTTAAAACCTTTTGCACAGCAAAGGAAACCATAGACAAGACGAAAAGACAACCCTCAGAATGGGAGAAAATATTTGCAAACGAAGCAACTGACAAAGGATTAATCTCCAAATTATACAAGCAGCTCATTCAGCTCAACAAGCAACCCAATCCAAAAATGAGCAGAAGGGCTTCCCTGGTGGTGCAGTGGTTGAGAGTCCGCCTGCCGATGCAGGGGACACGGGTTCATGTCCTGGTCCAGGAAGATCCCACATACCGTGGAGCGGCTGGGCCTGTAAGCCATGGCTGCTGGGCCTGCACGTCCGGAGCCTGTGCTCTGCAATGGGAGAGGCCACAGCAGTGAGAGGCCCGTGTACCAAAAAAAAAAAAAAAAAAAAACAAAAATGAGCAGAAGACCTAAATAGACATTTCTCCGAAGAAGATATACAGATTGCCCACAAACACATGGAAAGATGCTCGACATCACTAATCATTAGAGAAATGCAAATCAAAACTACAATGAGGCATCACCTCACACCAGTCAGAAGAGCCATCATCAAAAAATCAACAAACAAAATGAATGCTGGAGAGTGTGTGGAGAAAAGGGAACCCCCTTGCACTGTTGGTAGGAATGTAAATTGATACAGCCACTATGGAGAACAGTATGGAAGTTCCTTAAAAAACTACAAATAGAACTACCATATGACCCAGCAATCCCACTACTGGGCATATACCCTGAGAAAACCATAATTCAAAAAGGGACATGTACCACAATGTTCACTGCAGCACTATTTACAATAGCCAGGACGTGGAAGCAACCTAAGTGTCCATCGACAGATGAATGGATAAAGAAGATGTGGCACATATATACAATGGAATATTACTCAGCCATAAAAAGAAACGAAATTGAGTTATTTGTAGCGAGGTGGATGGACCTAGAGACTGTCATACAGAGTGAAGTAAGTCAGAAAGGGAAGAACAAATACCGTATGCTAACACTTATGTATGGAATCTAAAAAAAAAAAAGGTTCTGATGAACCTAGGGGCAGGACAGGAATAAAGACATAGACAGAGAATGGACTTGAGGACACGGGGAGGGGGATGGGTAAGTTGGGAAGAAGTGAGAGAGTAACACTGACATATATACACTACCAAATGTAAAATCGATAGCTAGTGGGAAGCAGCTGCATAGCACAGGGAGATCAGCTCTGTGCTTTGCGACCACGTAGAGGTGTGGGATAAGGAGGGTGGGAGGGAGACACAAGAGGGAGGGCATATGGGGATATACGTATATGTATAGCGGATTCACTTTGTTATATACAGCAGAAAATAACACACCATTGTAAAGCAATTATACTCCAATAAAGATGTTAAAAAAAAAAAAAAGAAAAGAAAAGAAATACATCTGCTAAGATGTTACAGTCTATGGGCAGTTTCATTTCTATCCACCTCTCCAAACAGAAATCCCCATGAGCCAAAGTAGATGATGATATGTGTGATAGCTTACCAGTGGCACAGTTAATCAGACAACTCTCAGACGAGAAGCACAAGAGAGTTGCCACTACAAATCATAAACACTGATAAGAAATAGGAAGGAAAGTACCCTTAACTTGGCATGGTCAGCTCAGGACTGGTAACAGAGTCTAAGTCCTGGATAGGCTATTTCTAAGTCACATGCCCCTTCTTTCTTCTTAGGGACAGTCTGCCACATCCTCAGAAATGAGGGAATCATTATTATACTAAGAGAGTCACATGAGTCACTTTTCCACTCCCCATCCCTAGTCGGGGGTCATTTCCTGTTTGTCAGGGAAGACATTTTTATGACTTCCTTAACAGTCTATCCCACTGAGGAATCCTTTTATGATTACATGCATCTTGGTTATTAACTAATGGGATCCCCCACCAAGTTCTCTAGAGTCGCTACTACCTAATCCTACACTTGGCAGCGACAGATAGCCAGTCACTCATGATGCATGCTCCCCTTTCACAGTATAGAATTGTCAGAGAAGTGGCTTCCTGCCAAGGGACTATTTCCTAGACCCCTTGCCAGTAAGATGTGGTCATAATAATACTGGGTTCTGGACCACAGAATGTGAGAGAAAGTGATGTGCAGCCCCTCCCAGGCCTGGCCCACAAAGACCTTCCATGTGTCTCCGTCTTCCATGTCTTTTTTCCCCTCCACCCCCTGGAATGGAGGTGGTGCAGAGGGCAACCTGAGAAGTCACATGGCGGTAGGGCCTCTGGAAATGACTATGTGGAGGGCTACTGTGCCACCTTTCTCCACATCCAGTACGCCATGAGGGCAAGAAGAAAGTCTGTCGTGAGGAAGTTATGCATACTTTTAGGTCTGTGTGAGATAGTAGTAGTTAATGTAAGCGAATTTGTAACATATGTGATTATGTATTCCAAGACAGGATTAAAAATGCACTTTCAGGGCTTCCCTGGTGGCGCAGTGGTTGAGAGTCCGCCTGCCGATGCAGGGGACACGGGTTCGTGCCCCGGTCTGGGAAGATCCCACATGCCGCGGAGCGGCTGGGCCCGTGAGCCATGGCCACTGAGCCTGTGCTCCGGAGCCTGTGCTCCGCAAGGGGAGAGGCCACAACAGTGAGAGGCCCGCCTACCGCAAAAAAAAAAAAAAAAAAAAAAAAAAAAAAAAAAAAATGCACTTTCAGAGATGGTAAAGCATAGTGATCAGATCGGTCAGAATTTGGCGGGGGGGTGGGTCAGTGTAGGCAGAAGCAGAATCCTTTCCTCAGCCACTTGGGTAGATAGCCAATTCAGGATCTTAATTTATTAAATTTTAGTTTATTAAAAACAGTATAACGTACCACAAACTATTGATTTTACCTTTATTTTAGAGCTGATGCAAAAAAAGACAAAAATATTATCACCCCCACCCTGCTCAGGTTGTTCCAGAAATAAATCCTCCTTTTTGCTTAGAAGACAGCACCAGTTAAATCTCATAAAGTGTGTGCATGGTTGGAAAGGGCAAAACAAGATGCTCAGAAAAAGGAATTAGCGATGTTAATTCTAGGGCTCGTTGCTCTCTCTGAAGCATTCTTTGTTTTCATTGCTTTGGTACCTACACCTTAAGCTTAGAGTTGAACAAATTAGAAACTGGCCACGGGCATCTAAGAATTGTTCTTTATTTAAAAACATGTCCATGAAAAGCCAAGGAAATACAGAGGTGAGGCAGCACCACAGCCTTCTGAGCTGAGGTTGGAAGTGCTTCTGGTTTTTCCAGAAATTCCCACTGGTGTTATGGCTCAACAATGTGTTGCAATCAGTGGAGGAAAGGGGGCAGAGTGACAGCTGAAATGCAAAGAAGTGTACACAACCCAGAGCCATTTCAGCTATTTACCGAAATCCAAGTGCCCCCATGGGATGTCTTGCAACACATGTTCTGTTGAGAAAAAGAGGTTGCAAACCACGAGGTTATTGCAATAAACACCACTTGTGATGAACAGGATTTGTAAGTTTAAATTTTTTTCAAGGTTTGTCTTCCTCACTATTCAATCAACTCTATGAGGACAGAGACTATGACACCACTGTACCCCAGCCCCTGGCACACAATAGGTACAATAAATATATGTTGTAAGGATGGATGGATGGAAGGATGGACTCTACCCAGCTCAAGTATAAGTAGGAACATCGTCTGGTATCAGAAGAGAGAACACATAGAGGTATATAATTTTTAGTGTTTGAAAAATGGCATTGAATTAGGACTAATAAATCTTGGATAATTGCACCTCTTTCAGTGCCCAAGCTACATTTTTACATCACTTTGAAACCCCAAAGTAAATACTTTCCCAATGTTTGCTTGGCTGGTAGGAAATGCTTTAATAAAAACGTAGTCTCTAAGTTGCCTGCCATCATCAGGGGAGAGGAGGGCACTTCCAGGCCCAGAAGAAGTCGAAGGTGGCAGGGTACCAATGATCCAAAGGCGCCAGCCTTACAGCTCCTCACTCCGTCACTGCTCACTTCTTCCAGCTTGAAAGTGGAGTATGTGTGTATGGACTGGGTGATAAGTGGGAAGAACTTTGATCCACAAAAACACATCGGACACCATGAGGCAATAGTATTTTACTGACCACAGCATGACTGGGATTCACTCTCTGTTCTGACGTTAGGAAGAATTTTAGGTGTGGGCAAAGTCAAAAAATTTTCCCTTTGGTCACATTACACAAAGGATAAGCTGTCTACAACCCAGGAGCACTTGTCCATACCCCAGGACTCGGTTTATGACTACTCTGAGACAAACACCTGCCTGTGCAGTTTGTCCTTCCATCCAGTCTACCCTTTGGGGTCCAGGCCCTCGATGAGTCTCACACCCAGTGCCATTTGCCTCATTACCCTGAATCAGGAAGCAAAGAGAATCACACTGATACAATAAGACATTTATCTGGCCAGGGTCTCAAGGACGGGACCAGGTTCCGTTGACCTGAGCGCACTCATTCAACATGTTCAAATGTCCCCATCCCACCCCACCCACATGAGATGGCTCCTGCGCCTGAGGTCTCTATCCCAAGAACCTCAGTTGAGAAATCACGAAGGCAGCTTCAGTGTTGCTCGAGAGCCTGGGTATTGTAGCAGCCTGGGGGCAGGTTGTCCCTAATGTTCTCCAGGTTCTTCACGTCAGCCAGAATCCCATCTATGCTCATCTCCAGCGAACGGAGGTGGCCCCTCTGACAGCTCGCCCTCTCTTCCAGCTTTGACATCAACGGCCGCAGCTGACTGTTGATCTGGGCCTTGGCTCGGAAAAGCTTCTGCTCCAGTAAGATCAGCCTCTCTTCATCCATACTTCCAGGCTGGTCTATTTTAGGAAACGAGAAAGGAGTTAACAGAGGAAAAAGCTGTGGTTAGATCTCCTTGAACATATGCAGGTCCTTCTGTAACTTTAACTAATTTCCGTTTTCACCTGCCCAGAGCAAATAGTATGCTGTGCATTTGAAAGGCTTATTTTAAATTAGAAATAATCTAGAAGAAATTCTGGGAGCACGAGCCTCATTATTGGGTTTTGAACAGCCCAGTTTTTTTTTTTTTTTTTTTAAAGTTCTGGGTTTTTTAAATTTTTTTTAAATTTATTTTTATTAGTTTCTGCTTTATAACAAAATGAGTCAGTCATACATATACATCTGTTCCCACATCCCTTCCCTCATGCATCTCCTTCCCTCCCACCCTCCCCATCCCACCCCTCCAGGTGGTCACAAAGCACCGAGCTGATCTCCCTGTGCTCTGCGGCTGCTTCCCACTATCTATCTACCTTACGTTTGGTAGTGTATATATGTCTATGCCTCTCTTTCATTTGTCACAGCTTACCCTTCACCCTCCCCATATCCTCAAGTCCATTCTCAAGTAGGTCTGTGTCTTTATTCCCGTTTTACCCCTAGGTTCTTCATGACATTTTTTTTTTAATTCCATATATATGTGTTAGCATACGGTATTTGTCTTTCTCTTTCTGACTTACTTCACTCTGTATGACAGACTCTAGGTCTATCCACCTCATTACAAATAGCTCAGTTTCGTTTCTTTTTATGGCTGAGTAATATTCCATTGTATATATGTGCCACATCTTCTTTATCCATTCATCCGATGATGGACACTTAGGTTGTTTCCAGCTCCGGGCTATTGTGAATAGAGCTGCAATGAACATTTTGGTACAGAACAGCCCAGTTTAAGCCTCTGGACTCTTTAGTTCAGCAAGATGAAGCTTGGATTTCTGTTTTCATGCTAGAGGCAACAGCTCCTGCTCTGAAAAGATGAAGGCTGAAGGTCATAGGGACTGAATACTGCTCAAGGTGTCTGCCCAACACAGCTCATTCCTAACATCAGAATCAACTCCAAATTCTGCTTTCTGAACCACCCTTAGGAAATCTCTTGCTGTTTTCTATTAGAAGACCTTTAGAAACTGGCTGGGCCTCAGGGTTTAGAAAGGCCAAGGTGTGCTTTGCTATTTGAGGGATGAATTCCAGCTGTTATGAAATGATGTAAGACTTCATTCTGGCCTGAAACAGTGGGAATCTGGCTTGATATTAGTTTATTTCCAATATGAAATGTGGTCACATTTGTTCAGGTATGTTTCACCCATAAACAATCTAACACTAATGTCAGCATGAAGGGCACCTGGCCAGACCCAATTAGTTTGAAAAGGTCTGAGTGGTCCTTAGTCAATTCAAACTCAAGGTCAGGTGCAGTGATAGCATTTGACTGCAGAAGTTTATCACAACTAGAGAGATTAAACTGTTATTGCTCTGGGACTCAGGAGAGGAAACAGAGTAGAAACAGCACTACAACAAAAACGTTGATGCAGTGGATCAGTCCTTCACCTGCGGACAGGGGAGAATTCCAAAATTCAGGGTTCTACAACATGCAGGGAAAGTGAAGCAAGCTTGGGGACAAAATGTCCATGGGGAGGCAGCATGAGCTTCTCAAAAACAGCAGGAACACTGGAGACAGAGACCTCGGTTAGAATCCTACCTCCACAACTTACTATGTGATCGGTGGGACAGTATTAAACTCCCTGAGCTTCTGTTTACTCCTTTGTGAAATAAAATAATAAAACTAATAAAACTTGGGGCTTCCCTAGTGGTGCAGTGGTTAAGAATCCGCCTGTCAATGCAGGGGGCACAGGTTCGATCCCTAGTTCAGGAAGATCCCACATGCCGTGGAGCAACTAAGCCCATGCGCCACAACTACTGAGCCTGCGCTCTACAGCCCACGAGCCACAACTACTGAGCCCGTGCGCCACAACTACTGAGCCTGCGCTCTAGAGCCCGTGAGCCACAACTACTGAGCCCACGCACCTAGAGCCCGTGCTCTACAACAAGAGAAGCCACCGCAGTGAGAAGCCCGAGCACCACAATGAAGATTAGCCCCCACTCGCCACAACTAGAGAAAGCCCATGCGCAGCAACAAAGACCCAATGCAGCCAAAAATAAAGTAAAATAAATAAATTTAAAAAATAATAATAATAGGGGCTTCCCTGGTGGCAGAGTGGTTGGGAGTCCGCCTCCCGATGCAGGGGATGCGGGTTTGTGCCCCGGTCCGGGAGGATCCCACATGCCGCGGAGCGGCTGGGCCCGTGGGCCATGGCCGCTGAGCCTGCGCGTCCGGAGCCTGTGCTCAGCAACGGGAGAGGCCACAGCAGTGAGAGGCCCGTGTACCACAAAAACAAACAAACAAACAAACAAACAAACAAAAATAATAATAATAAAACTTACTTTATAGGACCTTTAAAAGACTAAAATGATCTTCCACCACGAAAAACCTGGCATAGTGCCTGTCACACAGTAAATGTTTGACAGTTCCCATCCAGCCTCTCTCCCCACGCTCTCACTTTCTCTTTAAAGGCCCTGTTAGTTTCATCGCCTTTTTCAGAACACTAAGCAAAATCACTAAACTCTCCACTGGGGAGGGTTTATTTATTTATTTATTTATTTATTACCCTTAGAGGGTCTTTTACTCTTTGGGGCTCATTGGATCACAAAACAAACCTGTCAGGATAACAACACAGACAATATTGGTCTCTCGGGGTGATGATGACACTCCACAGAAAAATCCGGTTTTAAAGAGGTTCTCCTGAGGGGATGTGGGAACAGATGTATATGTATGACTGATTCACTTTGTTGTAAAGCAGAGACTAATTTAAAAAAAAAAGAAAAAAATAAAGAGGTTCTCCTGAATGTTGCTGGAATCTCTGACTGAATCCCTAGGTCCATACATGCTGCAGTCCAGGCTCAATGAAACAGGCCAATACGTGTTTGACATCAGTTCTACCCAGGCCCATAATTTTTTTTTTTTTTTTTTTGCGGTACGCGGGCCTCTCACTGTTGTGGCCTCTCCCGTTGTGGAGCACAGGCTCCGGAAGCGCAGGCTCAGCGGCCATGGCTCACGGGCCCAGCTGCTCCGTGGCATGTGGGATCTTCCCGGACCGGGGCACGAACCCGCATCCCCTGCATCGGCAGGCGGACTCTCAACCACTGCGCCACCAGGGAAGCCCAAGCCCATAATTTTAATTTATGTGAGTTTTCTTTTAGATGGGATTCTGTGAGGAAACCTGAGCTGCTGCCACATGGTGCCATCAAATCTATTTTATCCTAAAATTTTGCAGTATCTCATGGACCTACCACCTTGACATTTCTTTCGGGTCATCTACCTGGCAGCTCAAGTTTCCACAACCCATTACAGCAAGGTGTAACTGTGGCTGGGAGGGACAAGCAGCAGACTTGGCAGGTGATTTTTGACCTCACAGACTGGGAGGATCTTCCCCCTCACCACTTCTACTTCCTCAGAACTCTGTGACTTCCCCTCAGTTATTTCAACTGTCTCCTGAACGACCTCATCCTGCCTCTTGTCTAACCCACCTTCATACTCTCCTCCACTCAGCTGCCCCAGTGATCTTTCCAAAATATACAGCAACAATGTCATCCCTCTGCTTGACACTGTCTACTAAGTTCTCAGGATCAAGGTCAGAATCCTTAGCAGGACTGTCAAACTGTCCAGTATTCTTTTTTTTTTTTTTTTTATAAATTTATTTTATTTATTTATTTGGCTGCGTTGGGTCTTCGTTTCTGTGCGAGGGCTTTCTCTAGTTGCGGCGATCGGGGGCCACTCTTCATCGCGCTGCGCCGGCCTCTCACTGTCGCGGCCTCTCCCGTTGCGGAGCACAGGCTCCAGACGCGCAGCTCAGTAGTTGTGGCTCACGGGCCCAGTTGCTCCGCGGCATGTGGGATCTTCCCAGACCAGGGCTTGAACCCGTGTCCCCTGCATTGGCAGGCAGATTCTCAACCACTGCGCCACCAGGGAAGCCCTGTCCAGTATTCTTTTTCACTGTGAAGCTCGAATCCTGCCTCCACAATTTACTGTGTGTTCTGCAGGACATTATTAACCTCTCTGAGCCTCAATATACCTGCCCTACATACACCCAGTTCTTTGACCTACAGACTTTTACCTCCAAGGGCAATAGGTAGGTGCTCAGTGACCCATCTTAGAGATGGTAAAATAGAGTCCCACAAATGTAAAGAAGTTTCCAGGCCGTGAAGTATCTGGGCCTGGAAACAAAGCAGATTTCCTGATACCCTTAAGGAAAGTTGAGACTCCCACTCATCAGGAGAAGCCCTGGAACGTGGGCTGGAAGGTTGTGGATATTCCACATACCTATTAGGTGTAGGATGCCGTCCAATGTGTTGAGTGTGTCTTGGATCGTGACTCCAGCATTCCTGGCTCTGTTATCAACACTTTGGGCTTCTGTGATTACCTGAGGAACACATAAACACAAGCCCATTTTGCAAGGGTGTTCCCATGCCGGCAAGGTTAAAGTGCTCTCTGCTGGAAAGCCATGGGAACTTACCGTCTGCACTGCATCCTTATCCGTGCCGAACTCCTGCTCCTTCCTTGCCAGCTCTCCTTCCACTTCCCTCATCTCACTCTTGAGAGTAGCCAGTCCCTTCTCCATGGCCAAGGCTCCATCTGCTGTCACATTGGCCTCCAAGTTCAGACTCCCCATCTCCTGGGAGAAGAAAAGGAGCCAGGGACGGAAGGAGAGAGAGGGGTAAGGCACAAAAACATCCCGAAGACAACTGCAGAAAAAATACAGCTGCAGCCAGGCCCTGATGGAGTGAGATGAACAATGAGAGGGTCAGACCTGGGGACACACCCTTCCCCAAGCTCTGCCTCAAGCAAGTTAATTTGGGGGTATGTCTCCAGGGATTAGGATGATCAGCCCTGAGACACTGCTTCCCTCTCAGGTTAAGCTCACCAAGTGGTGAGTGAAACAGCAACCAGTCGGGAAAACCCAGAGGGTGAGAAACTCATCCCACTCTCTGTCATGTTTCTTTGCTGCCGCCACCTTTTTTTTTTTTTTTTTTGCGTTACGCGGGCCTCTCACTGTTGTGGCCTCTCCCGTTGCGGAGCACAGGCTCCGGACGCGCAGGCTCAGCGGCCATGGCGCACGGGCCCAGCCGCTCCGTGGCACGTGGGATCCTCCCGGACCGGGGCACGAACCTGTGTCCCCTGCATCGGCAGGTGGACTTTCAACCACTGCGCCACCAGGGAAGCCCTGCCGCCATCTTTTGAATGGCTTTACTCCCCAAGACAGTTGAGTTTGGGGTGCAGAGAATGAATGGGCTATAGCTTTGAGTTTTGTTTTTATTAGGATGAATGAATCTTAACAATATCTTTACCAATAAGCCACTATTAGGCATCAAGTTACACAGACGCCTCTGCCCTAGAAGCCATGTAAAGAGAAGCACAGGAAATTGGTCTCTACCCTCAAGGGACCTAAGATTTGAGATTATTTTTGTAAGTTACCAAGTGGTCCAAGGGTGAGGCCACACAGTCTAGATATCAAGAGTTCCCTCTGGGCTTTCTAGAGTTGCTTAAGCTTTCTAGAAGTCATATTTAAATAAGAACTACGAAGCTCTCGTCCAGCTCAGAAGCACTCTTTCTACTGTAGCATTTAACATATGGGTTGTAAGTGTAATTAGCCTGCCCTTTCCCATTACACTGAATGCTCTCTGAAGAGAAGGACTGGGTCTTTCCCACGTCCGTATCCCCAGCACCAAGCACAGTGCTGGCACAGAATGGAAGGAAAGAGAAAAATGAGTAAGTGGAGCTTAGACACAGAACATAGGGTCAAGGGATCCAGAACTCCAGAATTTCATAATCTTGACTCAAAACACTGGTATAGTTGCTACAAGTTGAATTGTGTCCCCCGAAAGGATATGTTGAAATTCTAAACCCCGGTACCTCAGAACGTGACCTAATTCGGAAATAGGGCTGTTGCATATGTAATTAGTTAAGATAAAGTCATATTGGAGTTGAGTGGGCCCCTAAGCCAACACGACCAGTGTCCTTATAAGAAGAGGTGGAGACACCCAGGAAGAAGAGCTCCATGTGATGACAGAGGCAGGGACTGGAGTGAAGTCGCTGCAAACCAAGGAACACAAAGGATTAACAGCCACCACGGGAAGCTAGGAAGAGGCAAGGGAGGTTTCTACCCAGAGTCTTGGAGAGAGTGTGGCTCTGCTGACACCTTGGTCTCAGACTTCTAGCCTGCAGAACTGTGAGAGAAGAAATTCCTGTTGTTTTAAGCCACCCAGTCCGTGGTACTTTGTGAGAGCAGCTCCAGGAAACTAATACAATAGTCTATATAAACAACAGTCTTGGATGGTTCTTCTCATGGTGTTATCCAAAAAGGGAGCTGAAAATGGTGAGCATGGGGCAGCAGTACTCAGCCAATGACAGCCCTGTGAACCAATCAACAAGAGGGTCAGCCAAGTGGATCTAGGGCCGCCGTGGAGCATAACAGGACCCTACGGGTCAACGTGAGCCCAGCACTCTGGCTCACTGAACATAACCCTTGCGTTTGGAGCTGCTCTCACCATCCTGCACCTCGATGTCCCTTTACCTGTTCTATGTTACCGGTGATCTCCAGGGCTTCCCCGGCTGCGTTTTTTGCCCTCTGGGCATCAGCAGCAGCACCGCCCAGGGCCGTTTCTGCTTGCTTGGTCTTGTCACTGGCATCTGCAACCTTCTGGCTGATGTAGGAGAGTCTCTTCATGGCCTCTTCAGCTTCTGCTTTTCTGTCTTCAACCTGCAGGTCAAACTCTGAAATGCAGATAAGAAAACATTGCCATAAAGTTGAAAATTAGCTTCCAACGGAAGATGAAAGTGGCTGAGGTTTTTAAGAAAAATTACAGAAAGAGTGTTAATACTGTCCAGGGGGTGAGAGTGTGGACAGTTGTGGCTATTACTTTTTCTTGTCCAGAAGAAAGTATCTTAAAGGAGGCACTGAACTAACCATCAACAATCAGCCTGCCCTGGGTCCCCATCATTGCAAAAGTGAACCCCAAAGTGAATCAGAAGCAGGTGGAATCTTTGAAGCCCAAAGTTTCAAGCCAGAGCCTTAAACCCTAAGCTGCCAATGGCAATAGCTGGGAATTGGACAGAATGGGTAGAGAGGTACTTTCTCTGAAGAAAATCCTAAGACGTAGGAATGTTTATTTTTTGTTCTTAGTGAAGAAGACTGAAACTTTAACCAAATCTCTACAAGGCATAAACCCAGATTACCTGGAATCTAGATGCTATGACAAAGCTTGCTTTATTATTACCACAAAGCAACCTCACTGGTTCTGTCAATATACTGGAACCAACCAGGCAAAAGAAAGAGAAAGAAGAAAGAAAGAAAGAAAGAAAGAAAGAAAAGAAAGAAATTAAGAGAGAAAGAAAGAAAGGAAGGAAGGAAGAAAGAGAGAAAGAAATTAAGAAAGAAGAAAGAAAGAAAGAAAGAAGAAAGAAAGAAAGAAGAAAGAAAGGGGGGAGGGAGGGAGGGAGGAAGGAAGGGAAGAAAGAGGGATGGAGGGAGGGAGGGAGTGAGAAAGAGAGGGAAAGGAAGAAAGCAAGAAAGAAAGAAAGAAAGAAAGAAGAAAGGAAGGAAGAAAAAGAAAGGGAGAGAGGAAGGAGGAAAAGAAAAGAGAATTATCTGTATGGTAGCGGGATATTGAATCTGTGAGGAACCTTAGAGGTCATTTAGTTCAAATTTCTCCAGAGGGGAACATTAGAATCTAGAAAGGCATGGGACCTGCCTACGGTCACACAGCCAGCTCAGCGCAGTCATGTGGCTGAGCAGAGATCAGAACTCAAGCCTTTTGACATGTAGTTCAATTCTTTCTACTACATCAAATATTTAAAAATGTTTTTCTTTAGAAAGATATTTATTAAGTGTCTATTAATACCCCAGTGTACCTGTCACTTAGATTTATAAAGATTCAAAATAAACCAAAGTCATGGTTATAACTTTAAAATGCTCAAGTGGGGCTTCCCTGGTGGCGCAGTGGTTGGGAGTCCGCCTGCCGATGCAGGGGACACGGGTTCGTGCCCCGGTCCGGGAGGATCCCACATGCCGCGGAGCGGCTGGACCTGTGCGTCCGGAGCCTGCGCTCCGCAATGGGAGAGGCCGCAACAGTGACGGGCCCGCGTAGTGCAAAAAAAAAAAAAAAAAAAAACTTAAAAAAAAAAAAGCTCAAGTGATCTGAACCATGAAATACTCACCTCTGAGGTTCTTTAAGATGTTTTCAACTTCATAAAAAGTGGCATTGCCCATACTTAGTGCTTCTTGGGCTCTGCTTTTAGCAAGGTTGGCACGGGAAAGCAGTTGATCTGATCTCTGTAAATAGGCAGGCAGAACAAGATTAGAGAAAATGTAACACACACCCAGGGAGTGCCCTCCTGCCAGCATATTCACTCTGACACACTTCTCTTCATGACAGCAGAGAGCTGTGATTCGCCAAAGAGTCTAGGGGTGCTGTAGCAAACCGCTCCACAACCCGGGGCAGCACAAACTTTATAACCCAATGACCCAATAGGAGCCCACATCGAGAACAGTCTCAAGCTCTGGTCCACTATCAGGTACAAGAACAGTTTGCAAATCCTAATTTTAAACTCTAGATACTTCCTGAAACCAAGCTAGTAGACAGAGCCAGACCAAAATTAGACCCAGTAGGCCTGAGTCCTATTCCTAGATTTGAGGGCTGACTCAGTGGGTGGAGCTGAGCTAATTACATTAAGGTCTCTATAAGCAGCAGTATCATGACCTTTCGAGAGTTTTTGACGGTTCTTCTTACAGCATTAATTCACATGGTAGCCCTTCAATACATGTTTGTTGAATGAACAGACTAACAAAGGATACCTGTCTCCCATTCTTCCCATTCTGTAAGAGCTTCCGCGTTTCTTCTTCCCAGTTTCCCAGATTGCTTTGCACATGCTTGAACTCATCCACACGCTTAGTCACCAGGCTTGAGACAGAGTCAGCTTTTTGTCTCATCCTCTTCATTTCTACCTGTGAGCCCCCAAAAATGAAAGAGCCTTACTTTCTGCTCACCAGTTGTCACACCAGACTTCCGAGGACCTGCCATCATTGTTTGAAAACAACTATCCAGGCCCAAAGTCTAACAGAAATGAGGCAATGTTCCTCATGAAAGCCAGGCAACAGGTCTCCCAAACATCAAACAGGTTTTAGGCCTGCTTTATTTTTTTTATTATTATTTTACGTGTTAGTTTATATATACACGGGAAAATTTTTGTGGAAATCATTGTGAGTACTTTTTGCCATAGGTAGAAAGCTGAATCTTAATCTAATAAATTTGCAATAATTAAAGGAAGATAACAGAAACAATGCAAAACTTTTGAGAAAAACGAAAGCCTTCTGAGTGGCCATATGTGGAGATACACTATAGGTTGGACCCAAATGTAAATATCAAACTTTATCTATAATAATTTCCCACGGGTTGCAACAGTCCCCAGAACTAGGAAAGAGACAGAAAACTTTTAACCACTAATAGGAATAGGTTCAGGGTGTGAGCCATGGCCTTATCAGGGACCAAGATTGGGGTTTAAGAACAAGGATAATGAGGAGGATAAATGCTCTTTCTAATCTAAAGCAAGAAAAGTCAATATGGAGAAAAAAATTGAATGATTGAACGATTCAACGGAATCCCCAGAGAAGAAAGCATTATGGACCTTCCTCCGTACATCAGTGCATAGGTTAGGTGCCCTTACCTGAAAGGACTGATCATTGACCCCCTGAAGCTCAGATGCTGAATTGAGAAGGCGGAGACTATGCTGATAAGACCTATCTGCTTCAATGTCAGTTTCAGTGGCCTCCCTTGACAACTGCTGGGCCAGAGACTTGGTTTTCTCCAATCTGCAGGGAGTGAAGAAAGAGGACTTTGAGAATTCACTCTTTTTTATTAAAAGCAAAAATTCATCCTGTTAAAAGTATGTGGTCGGGATTATTGGAAGAACCAGACGAGATGTGTCCCTTTCCACAGTTTAAACACAGACCTTAAAGTTTATACAGGTTGGGTCAGAAAAATTCAACCCAAGTTCCCTAATTTTTTTTTCCCAATTCTTGATCATATGAATATATTATGTTTATCTGTGCCATGCCATCAGATGAGTGTACTCACATCCTTTAAACACCACAGACGGTGACCGTATCTCCAAATATACAACCTCTCAATCAAAACACAAACTTTACTTAGGTTAATCAACCTTTTCTTCCAGCCTTAAAGGCGTCTGTTTTCCTCCAAAGTAATACCCTCATCCTCTCGTCCCTCTTAGCATTGATGTACTTCTAAAGAAACACAGCAACCCTCAGACGTGGTTTGCATTGAACCCTGGGAGAGAGTGGATTATATTGGCCCGTGTGAGGACCCGTTGAAACGTACTTTCCCACAAGCCCTTGCACCACGGAGCCGTCCAGCCTGCTGCTTCCGCCTCCTTCACTCAAAGCCTTGCGCGCCAAAGATAGGGCTTGTTGGGTGTAGTCCTCGGTTTCCCTGGCCAGTTGTTCCATGTTATTGGCTGACTCAGCGTGGCTGAAAGGATCAAAAACCAAGAATTTGAGTTTCCACGGCAAAGAGCTTCCTTTGGGGCTTTTATTTAAATGAAAGGAGAGGAGTAAGGGAAATGGTTGGACTAGAAAAACCAAACAGAATTGACCCAGATGAGATGGAGCTCCTCTAATAGAGGAGCTATCTCGAAGCAGAGGGTGTTCTGAGAAGTAGCCTCATGTCCTAGACTTTTTTGGTCATCTTCTCCATTTATGGCATAATCAGTGGAAGCTATGGAGATGGGTGGGAGAAGTCTCAGGGTGATAAAATATTGCATTTATAAACTGTTTTCTGCAGGAGAAACCCCTAGGTTTTATTCCATTCAGGAGCCAACTCCCTATTTAGTTTTGCTGCATCTCTAAACTGAGCCCACCACTAAGGGGGACAAAGCCTGTCAATAAAAGTCCCCCAGTTGCTTTTGTCCTCCTGGTTCTAGAAAGCGATGGAAACGAGCTCAGGAGGCACCGTGCGCTGCAAGAACACAAGCCAGCCCCCTTCTGCTAACAATTTCATTTGGGATTAGCAGAGCCTGCCACCTTGCTGAGCCCTCGGCCAAGAGCAAACCTCTTCAGCATGGTAGGATTTATAGTCAGGCAAGAACTAAGGAGCTGCCCGTTATCACTGGGGGCCTGCAGAGCCGGTTTTCAGGAGGACGTTCCCCCTCTGCAGACTTGGCCCCCACAGGCCAGCAAACAGCTCGCAGCTACTTGTTCCCAGGCTTGGTGTGGGAGCCTGGGAGTCCCTCAAAGGTGCAAAGCATTCTTTTCCAAGGGCTGATTCATTTGATGGGGCCCAAGGAATTACACCTGACATACACCAAAGCCATGCTGTCGAGTCATAGAGAAATCTGCGAAAGAAACACCCCCGCCCCCAACTCCTGCCAAGTGACCTTGCCCAGTGGCCACCTATATATACTAAAAGCCAAGGGGTTAAAAAAATGGCTTCAGGGCAGGGGGATGGCTGCAAAGGAGCCTGGAGGCAATGAATATGGTTTGGTCCTGAATACCCCGCAGCGCTGTTCAAGTCTGGCCTTGCAGAGGTGGTCTGAAGCAGAGGTGCCCTCCAGTACTGCTCACCTGTCTGCCAGTCTCATGGCCTCCTGAGCTAGACTTTTAAAGCTGTTTGGCCCCATATAGTGCTCTGAGGGAGGAACGTCCTGTGGAAAAAGGACAATTGGTTAAGGCTCTGCCGTGTGCCTACATATGAGCCATGGAGCCTAAGCAGGTTCTGCACCTGTCAGGGCCACTTGTCATTAGTCACACAGCATTCTACAACGTGACACGTCGAGTCCCTGGTCACGATGGTCATTACATTAAAAAATGTATAGACAAGAATAAAATAGAAATCCAAGTTTAAAGGAAGCCTGTATATAGATAGAGATGAATTTTAAAATATATACATGTTTATATTTGCATATGTATTCAAAGTCCAGTAGAACATAGACCAAGTTTTAATGATAGTTATTTCTTAGCAATGAGACCATAGGGGATTTTTATGTATTTTCTGAATTTTTTACAAAGGAAAATCAATACACACTATTTTTAAATCCTTCATTTTCTCAGCATAATATCTGATTATCTTCCAGTTTTCTTTATCCACCTCCTATCCACCCACTTACATTATCACCACTGCCTTCTTTATTTAGAACGAGAAGAGTGCTCATTCAAACCTCTGCCTCCGACCACACTACAAACTACGTCATTAAGAAAATCATACTGGCAACATTTTTTTCCCCTATTTTAAGAATCATGTCGTTATTGGCCTCCTTCCTTCCTTTCTTCTTCCTTCCCTTTCTTCCTTTTTCATCTGTTCTTTATTTCTTTCTTCCTCTCTCTCTCTCTCTCTTTCTTACAGCAAACATTTATCACAGCCACACATTGTGCTACGGGCTGAGAATGTAAACATGAACAAAATTGAGCCCTGCCCTCTGGGAACTAACAACCTAGAAGATTTGCAGAAAGAAGGGAGAAGAGACGGCCAAGATGAGGCTATGGGTAGCAAGAAATGAACTAGGAGAGGAACATAGCACAGTAAAATGGGAAACTGCAGGAAGCCAAAGAACATAAAGAAAGGTGCAACTGCTGCAAGGAAGAGAAGTCTAACTTCTGCCAGAGAGACCAGAAAACCTGAGAGAAAAGGTGAGCCTGTGACATGGGCTGTCTTCCATCTCAGCAATGACTCTCAGCCCCCTAACCCAGCACCACCTACGGTGTTTCGCAGGGCAGCTTCACTTTCCTCCAGGCTCAGGCGCATCTGAGTGATGAGCCTGTGAGTATCCTGAACCCGGTTCTGATGCTGGCTGCCCAGGGCCCGAACTCTTTCCACAGTCATCTTGAGGTCATCCAGGCGGTTCTGGTAGCTATTCTCTTGGCTCCTGGCCTTGGCCAACTGGAGACTGAGGGATCTAATAGCACCTGAACACCAACAAGGAAAGGGAGGATAAGCATTTTGGGGGCCAAGTTGTCAAACATAATGGAGGGTTGAAAAAGTGACTTTGAGTGGCTTATGGCAAAATGGTGAAAACTCAACATATGAATGCATGCAACTGCTCTTTTATCTCCATCATTCAGATCCCAGGAGAACATCACAGACAGTCCTTCCACCTCCGCAAGGGCTAGGCAGAGACATCTGCTGAACTGTTACCACCGAAGAGTCTGTGACCTAGTGTATTGCTTTCTAGGACTCTGAATTCTCTCCTTTGTGAAGGGAAATTGGCCTTCATCACCTTCTGAAACCTGGGCTTCTCTCAGAATGTCCCGAAGGGTCTGCTCAACCCGCTGCATCCTGCCCTCCAGCTCTGTGTTGGGTACTGCACCACCGCCACCCTGAGCCTTTGAAATCAGGGTCTCCAGGCTCTGGAGCTGCTGCATAAACTGATCCATCTGAAACCACACAAGGAAGAGGATTAGAACAGGTGACAGAGTTCATGGTCAAATAGCAGGTACCCAGGGGCTAGTAGCTAAAAGCCCAGAAATGCTTGGCATGTCATGTTAAAGTTCAGATTCTAGAGCCTAGACTTTGAGTCTGAATCCTGGCCCCACTACTCACTAGCTGTGTGACCTTGGGTAAGTCATTTTCTTTATCCATAGGATGGGGATAATAATAATAATATCTCACAGACTTATTACTTGGACTAAATGAGTTAGTATTTGTATAGTACTTAGAACAGTGCCTGGAATAAAGTGCTACAGAGGGCTGGTTAAATAGATAAATTTGGAAAAATAGGTTGAGTTTGCTCTACATTTGGGTTCTGTTTGGGCCCTTTCCTCCCCCACCCTTCACCCCAGTAAAATATTAATTAATAATTAACAACAACAACATCAATTTCATTCTTCTCTGGAATTTGAATGAGAAATTTCTGGAGACTATTCCTGTTTTGACAGCCTTGACACCTCTGGACTCCTCATATCTTTTATACGATTATGTCTTCTTCATTTGTTTTATAAGGACATCTCTTGGGAAAAAATCCAGCTAGAAAGTGGCATATTATAATGGAAAGAGCACTGAATTCAGAATCAGGGGACATGGATGGTATTCTCGGTTCCACCTGGCCATGTGACTTTGAAAAATTACACATTTTTCAAAACTTTGTTTGCTCAGTGAAAGCTGAGATCAGAACGCTTTTCCTTCCAATTTGACTAAGTTACCATGAGTACCGAATGCGGCAGTATCTGCAAAAGGGGTTTTGAAAATGGTAAATATAAGAACATAAGCCTGAAGTATTTTTACTAGTATATGGAAGTTGTTTTAACATAGCAATTTTTAAAGAAAGAAATAGTAATCCCCACCCCCATCCCCAGGAATCTAGGAGAGTCCTGGATTTGTGACAGAACCACCCAGGAGACACTTCAAGATTTTACTCCTGCGGTGAGGTCTGGCTAGCATTCACACCTGAATCTTCACTTGATTATAGCAAGCTGGACAGATGGTTAATGCTGCATGCTCACAGTTGAGGCCGCCAAATCCTGGCTTGCAAACACAGCTGCCATCACTTCTACACTCCACGGGCTCCGAGCCCACTGGGTTGCAGTTGCAAGCTAGAGAAAAAAGACAGACAAACAGGAAGCTTTCATGTCAAGCTAATTCCAGAAACTGGAGGTATAGCAAAGATAAAAGGAAGATTGAGTCACCAAGGGCAAAGAATCCTTCTTTGCCCTTGTTGATTCATATTGTGTTAGATTCATTTCTTGGCTATGCCTCCAAGCACATTCCCACAATACAGAGAGGTCTTCGGAATCATCTGGCAAGTTTGTTTGGGGTGTGTGACTGGATGAAGAGACACTACAACTGTTCATCCTTTCTAGTGGCACTTATTTACTTCCTCCCATTAAATCATAAGCCTGTTGGATATTCTGCAGACATTCTGGCTTTGCTCACAGGGAAAATAACATTTCTTCTGGGCCCATATGTGCCAGAAGTAGACATCTCTCTGTATATTACAGATGAGGAATATGAGCTCAGAGAAGCTGAGTAATTTGACCTAGGACACACAGCAAGAAAATGGCAAGCTGGAATGAGAACCTGGCAAGAGCCAGTGATATTTTCCTTCTGCGGTAAAGCAGTACCTTTATTCAATCAAATTGATTCAGTACCACTATGTTGTCATGTTCTGTTCTAGGAGCTGAGGATGTAACAGTGGGTGAGACACTACTCTACTGGAGTGATTCTTTGGGCTACTCCACCTTCAGTGCTCACAAAACACTTGGTAGTATGATCATATGTCTAAGCGTACTGTCATTATTTGCTTACATATTTGTGTGTCTTCCTTATTAGCATATGAGCTCTTTGGGAGCTGGAGCTGATTTATTCATTATTATAACCTCGGTATCTAGCTCCACACTGGGTACACGGTAAGTGCTTGATAAAAGATAGTTGAGTGAAAAAATGTATGGTCTAAAGGCAGTGAAATCTCTATTCATAGCACCTTATAGATGGAATTATATAGTTTATAGTGTGCTTTCTCATATGCTACTTTATCTTTGCAACCACTTTGAGTAAAATATTAATCATCCATATGAGGAAACTGAGGCTCAGAGAGATTAATTGGCATGATCAGCGCAATACAATAGGTGTGTTAAAAAAAACTGGACTTGAACTCAGTACCGCTGATGTCATGTGGATGCTTCCTATCATAGGACATCACAGCTAACCCACAGGCTGGGTTCAGGGCAGGTGGAATTCGTGCCCCTGGGTAGAAGCTCCAAGTTGCACAGAGGTCCTCAGCATTTCTGGGGCTGAGGACACTGGTGTGAGTTGTGGGGGGTGGCTCTGGGCTCCCTGCAGACCTCCTGGGGGACCAGGAGTCCTCCAATCTCGGTCCCCAAAGGCACTCTGAACCTTAAAATGAGGAAGCTCCTGAGTTCTGGGCACCAGGGCTGGTCTGGGACCTTTGTGACCTAGGGGTGAGTCTGTGAGGCAGGCCAGCTCCCTAGAATGGAATTTGCCTCTAGAATAGAACATGTTCGAAGGCTTGAAAGAAGGGCTGAGCAAGAGGCCTGATCTGCACATTCATGCTTTGATCTGAAGCGGCCCCGAGGAATGCTCCACGGGAGCTACTGCTTTGAAGCCCAGTCTCCTTAGGAGACGTTTGGACTGTTACCTTTTTGTACATCAATCGCACTGACTTCCTGAGAGGGTCTCTTCAACTTCTTTACAGCCCACTCCCCTCCCACTTCAGTGTGTTCAGGCTTAGTTTCGAGCCCTTTATCATCTTCCGCTTACGGGTCTGGCAGCCCCACCCTGCCTACCAGCCTCCGGACTGGGTGCTGGAAGCAGCCCCATTTCATCTCCTCTTCCACTCTGGAGCGTAAACCTGACCTTTTGCACTTGTCCCGCCCAGTTTTAACCCTTTCAACACCCTCCAGCTCTGACTCCAGAGCCCCGATGCAGGGGACACTGCTCTTAAGACCTCTGACAGGCGAACGGTCCAGGCTGTTCACGAGCCAGTCGGTCAGAGAAACCAAAGTAGCACCGCGATGTTAACCTGCTGTTGGCCTTGCTGATTCGTATGTTCTTACACGTGTACACACACAGGCGTGCACGCACGCACACACACGCACACACAGGCTGTGCAATCCGTCTAGGGGTGCAGTCCTACCTCGACACTTGTCCACTGGATTGGGAGCCAAGGGGTCCCCAAAGTAGCCTGCTTTGCACTGGTCACAGTGTGTACCGGCTGTGCCGTGGAGGCACTTCAGACACCTGCCCGTCAGGCGGTCACAGTTCCCAGAGGCACTGGGGTCCACATTGTTGTTGCACTGACAGGGTTGACAAGGCCTCACTGGGCCGTGTTCCCCAAAGGGGTCCCCAAAGTAGCCATCAGCACAGAGCTCGCAGCGGGCACCTGGAAGGAACAAAGAGCCAAGCCCGAGCGATCATCCACTGGCAGTGAAACCAGACGCAGAGGACAGAAGTACAAATAGCCCTCTAGAGGAGCTTTCCCCCATGGACCCCAGAACAGTAGCTTCAGGAATGGGAGCCCATGGCCAGGGCCTGGCTCTTCCACTCCACGGTGGTCACAGATTTTAGAACACAAGCGCCACTAGGAGCCTTCCTGCCAGTTAACTAGCTGACTGGGAAAAAGTCAGATTGAGACCCATACCACCGAGACTGCTGCTGAAGATAAACTCTTCTTTCAGACTGACCAGCAGAGAGATCCGACATTTATAAGGCCACTAAGTTTTCCTGCTTCACCTTGGTTCATTTTTTTTTTTTTTTTTTTTTTTGCGGTACGCGGGCCTCTCACTGCTGTGGCCTCTCCTGTTGCGGAGCACAGGCTCCGGACGCGCAGGCTCAGCGGCCATGGCGCACTGGCCCAGACGCTCCACAGCATGTGGGATCCTCCTGGACCGGGGCACGAACCCGTGTCCCCTGCATCGGCAGGCGGACTCTCAACCACTGTGCCACCAGGGAAGCCCACCTTGGTTCATTTTTAAAAACTTAGTTAAACCCTGTATTTCATCTGAAAACTTCATCTCCTAATTACAGACCTCCTAAAACAGCTTTAGATGTTTCCTCCCCGTAACTGTACACTCTGCCCTTCCTCAATACACTTCAGCTCTTGGGCATCGACAAGCTATCCTTATCTTTAAAATGAGCCCATTTAGACTAGCCCTGAGTAATGAAAACTCCCTGGGAATCCCTTGGAATAGAAGCTATCCTTGCAGATTCACGGCATCAGGACAGGGCAGGCAGCTGGCCTCACCAGTGACGCCGTGGGGACAGTTATTGCACACCACCTCTTCTGTCTCGGGCATCACAGAGCAGCTGAACCCATTGCGACAGGGGCAGGGCTTGCAGCTGCGGGGGTCACGCGGGTCGTTGTAGAAACCAATGGGGCAGTCAGCACACTCGATGTCAGGGTTTTCATCCCCTGAATAACAATCTCCTGGGAGGCAGAGGAAGAATGGAGGAGCAGAGAAATGAGCAGGGTAAAACTGTACACTTGCTTTAATACGCATGACATGTGCAAGTCAGAGCTTAGTAACTCACAGCCTGCCTTTCTGAAGCTTTCCCCAGAGTGCCTGAGTGCTGGCACTCTGCCCTAGTACCAACTCTAAACATGGCCACGACCCTGAATCTCACCCTCACTCTCCCAGGCTAAGCAGACATACACTTCCTTTACGATCCATAACTTAACACTGCTCCGCTGTCCCCCAAGGCCTGACACCATTTGTCGGCACATTCATTCCAGTCCTGACATTGCCTCTGATCTCCCCGTACAATGCTTGCAACTCGACACCAATTCCCCCACCCAGCACTGAACCATGACAGCCATTTCCTGTAACCTAGCACCTTTCTCACAACCCTGTGGCATTTCCATACTGAAAAGGATTGAGTGTAATAAAGCGCCATGTCCATCTTCCCTGACTCCAGCCCTGCTTCCCTTAATCCTTTCCCATCTCTGAAATGAGTTCAGGCATGGTCTTTCCTACACAGCTCTCTCTTCCGCGGGAGACCTCAGTCACCTGGCTGTGCCCCCAACCATCTGGTCCAGGTGTCATTTCACTCACCTGTGTCTGGATCACAAGCCCCTCCTCCTTGGCAGTTACATGGAATACAGGTGCCAAAAGGTCCCAGTCTGGCTGAATCTCTTTTGTAGCCAGAAGCACATTCCTGGCAGAACTGTCCCTTGTACCCAACAGGACATACACATTGTTCAACCCATAGTGCTGGGGCTCCAGAGATGGGGCGAGCTGAAATCAGGGTCACATTGTCAAGGTACCCAGTACCTGCAAGAGAGGGAACACTTTAGAAGCAGCAAGTGGTAAGGTCCAAGGATCTAAAGTCAGGCCTCTCATTGGATTTTATTTTTCTTAACTCCTTGATGCAATGAAAATTCATATTTTTAAGGCAAGACAAGAAAAATTTAAACATGAAACTTTTTCTCTGCCCTTTGGCCTCCTCCTTCCCCTCTAGTTGCATTGTACATCTGCATTATGTGTTAACCAGATCTCCCCTGTGGCAGAAATACCTGCTCAACCATAAAGATCAGTTTTTCTCCTTCTGGCACCAGCCATGTAACTCCTTAGACAATAACATTCCTTTGTCAATCTTTTAAGGGGTCATGATGACCCACTACTCGCCTTGTATGTGCAGACATCTTTGGTGAACTTTATGTACAATGCCAATATAGCATTTTCTTTAAAGATAACAATTAGCGCAGAACAGACTGGTCAGACGACCTGGGGAGATACTGGGCCGCACCTAATGGAAGTTCTTAGCTTAAATACTTGCTTATGACCTTTTAATGTTACTAGCTATATTATATGCTGCCTATTTTACAAGATTATTGTTTCTTGCATTACCAAATGTGTGATTGAGCCTCAGATAAAATTAATGATGATTAGGCAACTTGAAACAATTTGATCAAATATATAGTTCTGTAAGATTATAATCATGCATAATAACTCTGGATATGGGAAGAAGCAACAAGAGGGAACTATTTTCTGGACCAGAACAGACTAGAAAGACAGGCGGTCCAGAGGCTTTTGGCTACTGTTAACTGAACCTAGTCCAGTAATAGCACGTTCCGTGGCCTGTCAATGAAATCCTCGCCTGACCTAGGAATGTGCATTCCTAGCAATTGGTCACGAAATGCTTCCCAAACCTTGGTTGAACTTAAGACTGAAAGGGAAGGGATTATAAAATAAAGAATGTTGCCCACTATCCACTTCTACAAGAATCAAGTCTTTAGCCACTGCAGTCACTGACCTACAGTACATCCTGAAAGGAATTCAGGGTGAAGATCAGGATGTGGCACTTTGTGCTCTAGGAAACCTGACAGAACTGGCCCTCAGATAGTTAGATATTTTCAGGAGAAAATTTTATGAACCCAGTTTCTTGCATCTTCCCGTACTTAGAAAAGCACTTAAACCATTAACTAAGGTATCTGTTCCTTGCAAATAGCAGTAACCTTCTACCAAAATGTGTGCTTGATTGCACGTACCCTCTTCCCAAATCACATATATACTGGCTTCCCCCTTTACCTCTTTGGAACAGTCTTCAGAATTCTCTGAGAGACTGTCTTCTGGGTTATAATTCTCATATTGGCTCGAATAAGATTTTCCATTTCTTTCTTAGATTGACAATTTTTAAAAATTTATTTATTTTATTTTTGGCTGCATTGGGTCTTCGTTGCTGCACGTGGGCTTTCTCTAGTTGCTGCGAGCAGGGGCTACTCTTCATTGCAGTGTGTGGGCTTCTCATTGTGGTGGCTTCTCTTGTTGTGGAGCATGGGCTCTAGGTGCGTGGGCTTCAGTAGTTGTGGCTCACAGGCTCTAGAGCGCAGGCTCAGTAGTTGTGGCGCACGGGCTTAGTTGCTTCACAGCATGTGGGATCTTCCCGGACCAGGGCTCGAACCCGTGTCCCCTGCATTGGCAGGCAGATTCTTAACCACTGTGCCACCAGAGAAGCCCTCTTAGATTGACTATTGATGAATTTTTTTCATTGATAGCCCTATCAAAGACAGTTGGTATTCACTCACTATGCCATGCATAAAGATATAGTAGTTCATCATGACTGACTGCATAGGCTCTGGTGTCAGAAAAATCAGGGTTTAAATTCTGGCTCAATCGTCACTATCTGTGTGAATTGGGCAAGTCACAAAACACCTCGATGACTGTGTTTCCTCAACAGTAGAAGAGAAATGACAGTGGTATCTACCTCCTATGTTTCTTGTGAAATTAAATGAGATAATGCATGTATTGTAGTGTGCTTGGCACATAGTAAAGATTCAATAAATTGTTAGTAAGCACCTTTTCTACTTCCTGCTTTTTTCGCTATATCAGTGACATGGAAATGGTGCATGCCAGCCATGCTTCCTTTTTACATGGGTGCTAAAGAGCTTAAGGAGGTCTCATTTAAATAATCCCAATCAAGGGCTTCCCTGGTGGCGCAGTGGTTGAGAGTCTGCCTGCTGATGCAGGGGACACGTGTTTGTGCCCCAGTCCGGGAAGATCCCACATGCCACGGAGCGGCTAGGCCCATGAGCCATGGCCGCTGAGCCTGCGCGTGCGGAGCCTGTGCTCCACAACGGGAGAGGCCACAACAGTGAAAGGCCCGCGTGCCGCAAAAAAAAAATAATAATAAAAATAAAATAAAATAAAAATAATCCCAATCAAGATTAGGAGTACCCAACATAGTACATAGTATATAGAAGTTCAATAATAGGAATTAACAGAATACATGATGATATCCGAACGTGGTAGCACCGAGTATAATCCCAAAGGAAAGTTACTCAAGAAATAAAGAGAACAATGTTGTAGAAGCGATTTCCGAGCTAAGGGAACGTGCCTTTTGCTGTAGGTTATCTTCTTCAAATAATCAGCTTTAATCTAAATTCAGAGGCTCTTTAGCGAGGAAGCATCATTCATTCTTCATTGGTGCTGACCTCTTTTCAAGAAACATTCCTTCTTAACAACTTCTTCTAGAATGTACAAATCTAGACCCAATCAGAGACTCGATATCAAAACCATTAAGTAGTTTGTTTAATTGTTTGGAGACTGTCACCACCTTAGAGAGCTGAAGCAAATTAAATTAAAACCTAAGAAGAGAGAAATTCATTTCTTTTAGCCACTTACTGTATTCTCCATAGGTAGCTCGGATCCGCAGGGCTGTGAGGTTCCGCAGTAACCTCCGATACTCAAAGTAACTCAGCTGGGGGCTCCAATTACTGCTTGGATTTTCATTTAATCTGCATGATTTAAAAGCAAAAGCTGAAAAATCCAACTCTTATCAAATCTTATAATGCGTATACCCGATACAAATTATGCCTGAGAATGGGGGAATAGCTAAGCCCCTTCACAGCCCTGCTTGTACGGGGATGAAGGACTGGTAGCCACATCCTCATAGGCACAAGCCTGGAAATTTCTCACTCCATGGGGAGTGCAAGCCCCACAGGATTTGATGGAGGGCATCCCAGTGCAGGAAGCCGAGCTCCTGGGGTCACAGCATCCAGTGCTGGTCCAAGTCCTCAGAGACCACTTTCTATTCTTGGTCACATAAAACCTAATAGCAGGAACATCTCTGAGTTCCAGAAGCTCTGATCCTCAAGAGCCATCATTCATTTTTGGTTTTGTTGTTTAAATGATTTGTAATCTGAGCACATTTCACCTCCTATTTTCAAAAGTCAGTTTCCACCTTCTACACTGTCCACAACTAATACTTCCTAGTTTGGCATCATGTTGCCTCAGTGCATCACATCACCAGCCCTTGTACTATTCTTCTTTATGTTGTTTTGATTTCTACTGGAATAGCTCTTCCAGGAACAATACTAACCCTTTTGTTTCATCCACTGATTCGTGAAATAACCGTTTACTGTGCACTTGGTTTGAGCCAGAAGCTGTATCAGGACGGAGGATACAAAGACAAGTAGAGTGAGGTGATCAGTGTCTCCCAGGGGTGGCGGGTAAACAAATAATTATGATACAATGCAGAAAGGGCTATAACAAAGGCATGAACAGGATGCCATAGAAACTCAGGATGGACTGTAATTTTACCTAGGATTCTGAGAAGGCTAATACAAAGGAAAAACCTGTAAGCTGAATCTTAAAGAGTAAGTTTACCAAGCTGAGAAGGTGGGAATGGGTGTTCCATCGTGGAGAGCTGGGTGTTTGTATCGTTAGAATAAGTTGCACTCAGTTATTTAAGAACACATTGTGTGTGTGCTGTGGGTCTTCTATTCTCTATTACCTTTACCTCTGCCCTGGGGTAGGTCCCCAACAACCCTCACTCGAACCACTGTGAATATGTCCTGGTGGTTCAATTAAAGACCCTACACAAACTGTCCTCCACACAGTATTTGCACCCAGCCTTCACACCTGATCACGCCAATTCTCGACTTCCAATCTCTCAATAGCTTTCCATCATCTTGTAGGCATGGGCAAGATCTCAGCACCTTGACATGACATCCAAGAACCACCATGCTGGGTCTTTATCCAGCATTTTCAATCTTATCTGCCCATCTCCCCTATACACACTGTGTTCCAGCCATAAATACCGCTTATCAATCCCCTGTATTATGCCTTTCCACATTCCCACATATACTCACATGTACGGGTTGTACTGATTTTGTCCCTGGGAAAGCCCTGTGCTTCTTCCTGTTCTCAGTCCATACTGCGTCCTTAGTAATGCTTTTCCAGGCAGAACTAAGACTTTTTCCTCTCCTCCCAACTCCCCATGAGCATGCACCACCACTGAAGAGATTTTGTATTGTGTTATGTTTGCTTTTTGACATGTTACATATCCTACTAGACAAGAGCTCTTGAAGGACAAAGACCACGTATCTTCATCTTGAATTCTCAGCCTCTGACACAGTACTAAGCACTTAATAGGCACAGCCCCCTCCCCTGAACTCTCTGTACCCACCATTCAAAATTCCCATTCTAGAGAGAAAATATTTGCAAATGATATATTTGATAAGGGATTAATATCCAAAATATACAAATAACTTATACAACTCAACATCAAAAAAACAAAAAGCTTAATTAAAAAGTGGACAGAGGACCTCAATGAACAGTTTTCCAAAGAAGGCATACAGATGGCCAGCAGACACATGAAAAGATGCTCAACATCACTAATCATCAAAGAAATGCAAATCAAAACCACAATGAGATATCATCTCACACCTGTCAGAATGGCTACTATCAAAAAGACAACAAATAACAAGTGTTAGCAAGGATGTGGAGAAAGGGGAATGTTTGTGCACTGTTGATGGGAATGTAAATTGATGCAGGCACTATGAGAAACAGTATGGAGGTTCCTCAAAAGAGTAAAAATAGAACTACCATATGATCCAGCAAGTCTACTTCTGGGTATTCTTCTGAAAAAGACAAGAATACCAATTCAAAAAGCTATATGCATCCCTATGTTCACTGCAGCATTATTTACAATAGCCAAGATATGGAAAGTATCCATCAATAGTGGATAAAGAAGATGTGGTATATATGTATGTATGTATGTGTGTGTGTGTGTGTGTGTATATATATATATATATGCAATGGAATATTACTCAACCATAAAAAAGAATGAAATCTTGCCATTTGCAACAGCATGGATGGACCTAGAGGGTATTATGCTAAGTGAAATAATTCAGACAAAGAAAGACAAATACCATATGACTTCATTTATATGTTAAATCTAAAAAACAAACAAACAGAACAGAACAAAAACAGACTCATAGATACAGAGAACAAACAGGTATTTGCCAGAAGGGAGGGTGTGGGGGGATGAGTGAAATAGGTGAGGGAGATTAAGAGGTACAAACTTCCAGTTATAAAATAAATGAGCCACGGGGATGAAATGTACACCCTGGGGAATATAGTCAATAATGTAATAACACTGTATGGTGACAGGTGGTAACTAGAATTATCAGGGTGATCGTTTTGTAATGTATAGAAATATCAAATCACTATGTTTTAGACCTGGAACTAGCATAGTGTTTAGGTCAATTATACTTCAAAAAATATCCCATTCCACAGGATAACATGTAACCTCCTTAGACACACATGGGGCCATCCATGACCTTACCTCAGCCTCTTTCTCTGACCTCACTTCTCACTGTATTCCTCTCCCTGACCCCATGCTCCACTCATGCTTAACCACTTAGAATTTCCTAAATGTACGAAACTTCCTCAAACATACTTCTTCTGCCATGTTAACCTTCCCCCCTTTTCTTTCCTTAAAGAGTGGCCCTTCACTTGTCACGTCTTCTTGGGAAGCTTTCCTTGATCCCTCCAGTGTGAGTTACGGATATCTCCTGTGTGTGTTCAAAGCACCTGTGTCCACCTTATCCCTTACAAGCTGCACTGTAATCATCTGTTTATTTTTCTCCCCCATTAGCCTGTCCGGGGCTTGTGGGCAGCAATCATGACCTGTCTCAGCACATAACACCATGTTTGGTACATAAAAGGTGCTCAGAAAAGCTTGTTGAACCAATGAATGATGACTGGATGAACAAAGGAATCAGACTTCAGTCACAGTTTGCTCTCCTTGACCCACTTGTAGTCTCTCTCTTTACCTGAAAGTGTAAGTCTTGGTGATCCCGCAAGGCAGTGTCTTGCCAGGTGGAATCAAGGAAGCTGTGATCCATAGACCAGCACCTTCCAGGATCACGTCATGGGCGGATGGGTGTCTGCCTCCCCTGTCCACACGGTAGTCAAAAGACAGGCTTTGCCCATAGCTCACCTGTTGATTCCCAAGAAATTTGGCTGTGAAATAGAATTCGAAAAGATTGAGGTCAGTTCTGAGACTGGAGAAGCAAAGGAGTGAGTAAGTTTCCATCGATGTTGGCAATTTCTCTTGGGGTCCTACGTTACCCACCCATCACCCTTCCCCAGCCACCCTGCCAGAAGAGCCAGTTCATGGCAGTGGACATGGCCGTGCAGCTCTTGGCCACAAAGAAGGGTTAGTTACTGAAACGCTAAAAGGGCCTCATTATAAGACAATTCCATCCATTACATGATTCATAGCCTGGCCCCTATGACAGACCAATATGTAAAGATCCCAGGTCTATCAGCAATAATACCATTTGTTACATAATGCTTTCTAGTTTACAGAATACTTTCACTGACATCATCACATTTGATGGCAGTAATTCGTGGAGGTTGTCATTATTCTTCCCATTCAACAGCTGAGGGAACTGAAGTTTGGAAAGGTTAAGAGGCCACCTTGCCCAGGAATCACATATTAGCTAAGGATATGAACTAGGATTAAAATTCTAGCCAGAGGGGCTTCCCTGGTGGCTCAGTGGTTGAGAATCCGCCTGCCAATGTAGGGGACACGGGTTTGAGCCCTGGTCCGGGAAGATCCCACATGCCGCGGAGAAACTAAGCCTGTGTGCCACAACTACTGAGCCTGCGCTCTAGATCCCATGAGCCACAACTACTGAAGCCTGTGAGCCACAACTACTGAAGCCCGCATGCCTAGAGCCCGTGCCCCGCAACAAGATAAGCCACTGCAATGAGAAGCCCGTGCACCGCAACGAAGAGTAGGCCCCACTCGCCGCAACTAGAGAAAGCCTGCACGCAGCAACGAAGACCCAAAGCAGCCATAAATAAATAAATTAATTAATCAATTAATTAATTAAAAAAAATTCTAGCCAGAGCTTTTCCATCCAGCTTCTCTGACTAATGTATATTTTTAACATTTACAAGCAGTTTAAAGCTCTGAGAAATGCTTTCTTTTCACTTTTCCATCTGTTTCTCAGTAGACCCACAGATTTGACCACTGTCCTTATTTCTTGTCTTGGTGGGAAACCTAGAAACTTCCCATTTGACTGAAGTAGGGATCTGAACCAGGGTCTGACCACCTGGACACCCAGTTCTGCTGTACTGTGCCATGATTTTGTCAAAAAGGGCTGAAGCCCCAATTGTCTTCTGGAGATACTGCTGCCCAGAACACTAAGTGATAAGATGTCCACATTTTCTAACCCCATTTTTCTATCCTGACTTCTTAGTCTTCTAAGTTGGCTTCTACAGGAAAAATACCATACATACCAGGAGCTATAAAATAGACAGGGTCTGACTGTCGTGCTGAGCTAAACACATCTTGATGGCGTTGTGACCATTGGAGTTTTGCAGGAGACCCATTTCTTTGGACAGCCTTCCAGCCATCAACATCTGAAACACAAAAACAACCACTCTGCATTTGGACAAACCCCAATATCTACTGAGTTAAACAAGGCAAGACTTGATTGCTACTCACTAGCAGTGAGTAACAAGTGGGGATTTCTTAATGTTTCCACATTCGTGAACCATCCTCAAAACCCCCTATGCACCTCTCTACTTTGTATTCACCTTCACCCACTCCTGCCCTACAGCTGCTGTGACTTCTTGTCTCTGAGTCTGACTCTTGGAATAAGAGAGCATGTTTTCATCTGCCTATAATTTGTATTTTTATTTTATTTACATAAACAGGGTCTGGCCTTAGTGAGGTAAGAGGGTCCAGTATGTTCAAAGAGAAACTCAGAGTTGAAATCATATTAATCTCCTGTATTTTTAGAGTGTTTGTAGCTTGGTAACTAATTTCACATAAATTAACTCGTTTGGCGTATGTGAAAGTGGTATTATTAGTGAATGTGAATTCCAGGAAGACTCATGTTAAGCCCTTCAAGCCAAAAGAATGATTCTTTTGTAGTTTTAAAATAGATGGGATGGGAAATGCAGGGAGATGAAAATCTGGTCTCTTTTTAGTTATTTTTTTAAGTTATTCATAAGCTGGTCTGAGTAAACTATTCAGCTATAACTTTTACAAGACACTAGGCTCTTCCTTATTGCCTCACAAAATAATATACATTTAAAGTGAGAAGAGAGTTGCTAAAGATGACTCAAGGACCCCATCCTGCGGACGGAAGTCTATAAGCACAAAACCCTATACAACATTAGAAGCAAAAAACCTAGAAAACAGATCGCTTTACCTTGATGGAAGGTAGAGGTGATTTTATGGACACTGTAGTCTCCAGAGCTTTGGCAGCTGGCTGAATGCCCGTAGCAAAAACACTGGGTACAGCCCTCAGGGTTTCCCCCATCCAGGTGGTAGTAACCTGGTCGGCACCTGCAGTGATGTTTTAGAAATCAGGACAATATTATAGGTTATTTCTTGTCCCTATAGAGAATATGATGACTGATCATTTCTACTTTCTCTTCCACCCGGCCCATTAATTCCCAGAGGTGAGAAATACTAAGTTGCACATACCACCCCCCACTCCCAGACCCCCTGATGGACAAGTCACAGCTCCCCATTAAGAAAGCACAAAAGGGCTTCCCTGGTGGTGCAGTGCTTAAGAATCCACCTGCCAATGCAGGGGATATGGGTTCGATCCCTGGTCCAGGAAGATCCCACATGCCACGGAGCAACTAAGCCCATGCGCCATAGCTACTGAGCCTGTGCTCTAGAGCCCGCGAGCCACAACTACTGAGCCTGCACGCCTAGAGCCTGCGCTCCGCAACAAGAGAAGCCGCCACAATGAGAAGCCCGTGCACCGCAACAAAAAGTAGTCCCGCTCGCCGCAACTAGAGAAAGCCCGGGCGCAGCAACGAAGGCCCAACAGTCAATTAATTAGTTAATTAATTGATTGATTAATTTTTTAAAAAAGCATGAAGAATTTTCACTTTCTCTTGCTCTGGTAAAGCAGTATCACGTTTGACGTGATGGTCTGGAAACAGTGATTTTTCCCATCCTTGGTGAGGAATTGAGTGGGCAAGACGGGGAGGGGTGAGGTAGGGATATGCAGAGCTGGCCCTGTCCTGGAGTAAGTATTTAACGGGGGCAAAAGGGTGGGAAGTGGGGACCAGCAAAAGAAAGGCAAATGCTCCCGCCCCAGCACCCACTCAGCTGTACTGACCCCTCCCAGACCACACTCCCTGGCATTGCCCACCATCCCTGCCCCTTGTACCTAGGCTCTGACCCCCAGGGGAGGGGGCAGGTGAGGTTATGCCAAAAAAGGATGGCTAGAGGCTCCTACAAAAGCAAAATGTAGGCTGGCCTCCCCTCTGCTCCTAGCTCAAGCCCTCCGGTGACTTCTCTGAGGACCGCAGCTGGCAGACAAGTCCCGGAGGCTGGGGTCATAGAGAAGAGGGCAGGGGAAGCCAGGAAGGATTTGTTTTCTTCTCTGTTCAAGTTAACGACATCCTTCTACATGAAATAATGATAGTTTCAATTATCATTTATTTAGCACTTGTGATATGCCAGGCACCTTACTTATGCTCCCTCATTTAATCCTCACTACAACCTTATGAGATAGGAATTGTTATTTCCAATTTTCTTAGATGATAAGACCAAGGCCAGAGAGGTTAAGAAACTTGTTCAAGGTCATACAGCTGGTAAGTGGCTGAGACAAAATTCTAACTCAGGTATGTCTGCTGATAAATTACGTGGTCTAATCCACTGGACTATATGTCAAGAATATGTTCATTGTGCAAAATCACGGAAAAGCAGTTTAGCCGTGAACAACAGATGCTTCAGAAACCAGCTGTAAATAAATAAGTTGGGGTTTTTTTTTCCTATAGAGAAGGGGTTTAAAAAATCATTATAGTTTCTGTGGAGGAAACCTTCAGATTAAAAACCAAGGAAGGAAGGAAAGAAGGAAGGAAGGAGGGAGGGAGGAGGGGAGGAAAGAAGTTGGGGGCACAGAAAGCTTGGAGAGGGAATGATAAAGGAAGGGAGGTGGAGGGAGGGAAGTGAAGGGAATCGGGCAAAACGAAACCACAGTGTTTAAGGATGTACTTGGGTAATTAATTACGAAGAAAAGTAAGTAAGTCAGAATAGTGGTGACTTCTAGGAAGGAGGGAGGGTGTTATGAGGCTGGCATATTTTTAGCAAAGGTCTATTTCATATAATTGGTGCTGCTGACAACATTTTATGTGACTTTCTATTTCTGTGTTCTATTTTGAAATTGAAAATGCTTTCAAAAAGTGACTCCTTTTTTAACACTTAAAGCTATGTTTCCTCACCCCCACCCCCACCTCAGCAGCAAAGAACCCCCTGAAAACAAAAGCCAGGAATGTACCTGGCATTTCCTCTGCCCAGGGATACGAGACTGGCAGGATGCCAAAGAACTGCTTTCTTTCTTTTAAGGAAATAAGGGGGAAGCCTTTACCTCTGGGGCCTACCTCGCAGCCCTCTGCTCACAACAATCTCAGGAGAGGGAAGAGTTTTAAGTCTGGGTACAGTTTGTACTCAAGGAATTTCCTGCAGCAGCAACTGAAGGTGGATCGACCTGGTTGCACCACTTGTCCCAACGTGGTTTGGGACCCAAAGGGCTCTTACATCTCCCTCCCCCCAGTTCATGTGTGTGCATATAACCACCATCCCATCCCCGGTCCTTCTCAGCATGAGACGGTTATCTGTGGCCATACACTGCGATATTCCCACTTACTAAGATTTCCCCAACATGTTTAATTAGACCAGGCCTTTCCTGGGACCAGGTTGAGTCATGTGACCTCATCACAGCATACCACCTCGCATAGAGCACCTGGGATTCAGAGCCAGCTGGCCAGGGACTCACCGGGGTCCTGTGCCTCTGTCACAGCATAAACAGAGAAGGGACCCAGAGCAAAAGCTTGGAGTCCAGTGAGATTTGGGGTCTTGGTTGCACCTTTTTTAAGGTTTAGTTTTTGAGGGAAGTCCGAGTGGTTAAGGCTCTGTGCTTCCAATGCAGGGGGCACGGGTTTGATCCCTGGTCGGGGAACTAAGATCCTCCATGCCATGCAGCACCGCCAAAAAGTAAAATTAAACATAAATAAATAAAGCCTAGTTTTTGAGGACAGGGGGCAGGAAGAAGGTCATCAACATTTGTTAAGTGTCCCTTTTCCGTAATTGCACTCAGAGGATGAATTCTCACGCTAGTTGCCAAGGGACACCCTGCTGTGCCCGTAGGGTCACAGTTCACACAGACCTATCACAGCGCCCTCCGGTGACAGCTGGCTTGCAGACACAGCGGCCTGTGTCACAGGGCCCCGAGATGCCAGCTGGATCACAGTCACACTTGGAGTCTCTGAGAAAGAAGAAAAAGAAAATTAGGGATGTGTTTCCAAATACTTTGCAATTATACACCTGAAGATCAAGCACTCATAAGCAAATGTCACCAACTTGAGTCAATCTTTCATCTTCAGTGAGGCCTCTCTTAGCTATTCTTGTCCATGCTAATCTCTCTCAGAACCTTTAAGAATTCGTTTGTCCATGCTAGAGCTACTCAAAGTGTGGTCTGTGGCCAGCAGCCAGTCCAGGAACTGTTTGCTACCCAATCCTATAAAGAGGAGGGGGGCTTCCCTGGTGGCGCAGTGGTTGAGAGTCCACCTGCCGATGCAGGGGACGTGGGTTCGTGCCCTGGTCCGGGAGGATCCCACATGCCACGGAGCGGCTGGGCTTGTGAGCCATGGCCGCTAAGCCTGCGTGTCTGGAGCCTGTGCTCCGCAACGGGGGAGGCCACAACAGTGAGAGGCCCGCGTACTGCAAAAAAAAAAAAAAAAAAGAGGAGGGGTTTGCCCCAGAATGTAAACCACATTCATCACAAAACTGTTTAGTTTAGTTTGGTTGACAGTTTGGGTTCAGTTGACATTAAAAAAAAAAAAAGTTCTCATTTGTTTCCCTATTGTTTAATTCAGTGGTGTCTGCTTTCATCGTGATTGATTCCATCTACTTGCTTTTGGTTCATTTAGTTCTTTCTTCTGGTGACACTTCTATTGACATATAATTCATACCATGTAATTCACCCATTTAAAGTATACAATTCAATGGGTTTTAGTTGACCCTCAGAGTTGTGCAACCAGCACCACAACCAAGTTTAGAACACTTCTATTACTCCAGAAAGATACCCCGTGTCCTTTAGGAATCACCCTCATTCCCTCCCTCTAGCCCTAGACAACCACTGACCAACTTTTGTCTCTGTAGATTTGCCTATTCTGAACATTTCCTATAAATGGAATGGAACAACATGTGGCCTTTTGTGTTTGGCTTCTTTCACTTAATATGTTTTCAAGATTCATCCATGTTGACCCAATCCAAAAATGGGCAGAAGACCTAAATAGACATTTCTCCACAGAAGATATACAGACTGCCAACAAACACATGAAAGGATGCTCAACATCTTTACTAATTAGAGAAATGCAAATCAAAACTACAATGAGATATCATCTCACACCAGTCAGAATGGCCATCATCAAAAAATCTAGAAACAATAAATGCTGGAGAGGGTGTGGAAAAAAGGGAACACTCTTGCACTGCTGGTGGGAATGTGAATTGGTACAGCCACTATGGAGAACGGTATGGAGGTTCCTTAAAAAACTACAAATAGAACTACCATATGACCCTGCAATCCCACTACTGGGCATATACCCTGAGAAAACCATAATTCAAAAAGAGACATGTACCAAAATGTTCATAGCAGCCCTATTTACAATAGCCCGGAGATGGAAACAACCTAAGTGTCCATCATCGGATGAATGGGTAAAGAAGATGTGGCACATACATACAATGGAATATTACTCAGCCATAAAAAGAAATGAAATTGAACTATTTGTAATGAGGTGGATGGACCTAGAGTCTGTCATACAGAGTGAAGTAAGTCAGAAAGAGAAAGACAAATACTGTATGCTGACACATATATATGGAATTTAAGAAAAAAAAAGGTCATGAAGAACATAGGGGTAAGACAGGAATAAAGACACAGACCTACTAGAGAATGGACTTGAGGATATGGGGAGGGGGAAGGGTAAGCTGTGACAAAGTGAAAGAGCGGCATGGACATATATACACTACCAAACGTAAGGTAGATAGCTAGTGGGAAGCAGCCGCATAGCACAGGGAGATCAGCTCGGTGCTTTGTGACCGCCTGGAGGGGTGGGATAGGGAGGGTGGGAGGGAGACGCAAAAGGGAGGGGATATGGGAACATATGTATACATATAACTGATTAAATTTGTGATAAAGCAAAAAATAAAAAAATAAAAAAAAAAAAAAAAGATTCATCCATGTTGATTCAACCATGTATCAGTAGTTCCTTCTTTTTATGGCTGAATAAAATCCTGTCACGTGAATATACTAGTTTGTTCATCCATTCATTGGAATGGACATTTGGGTTGTTTCCACTTTTTAGCTATTATGAATAATGCTAATGTGAACATCTGTGGACAAGTTTCTGTGCAGATACGTATGTTTTCATATCTCTTGAACGTATACCTAGGAGTTAAATTGCTACTAGTTTTGCTGATTTTTTTTTTTTTTTGGTCGCAAGACTTTCTCGATGAAAAATAATCAGTATTTTCCTCATTTAATTTTAGCACAATCTCCTTGACTTGTGTAGACTAGAGCTTTGACTAATGACTGACTCATCAAAGCACCGGTATCTGTCACTGCGTTTGGCACATAAGCACATGTGTTTATCTCATGCATCTAAAACCAAGTCTGTTGTCTTTTCCCTACTGACCTGCTCCCCCCCTGACTGCCCCGTGACCCCAGCCAATCCTGCCAAGCCTGCATCTGACTCCTCATCCCTCACATTCCTCATCCAGTCAGATGTCAAGTCCCAACCAGCTTCCTGAAGATTTCTTTCCCAGTCTTCATCTTCCCACAGTATCCTCCCCATCTTGGTCCCTCTATACCATTATCAGGATCCTCTGAGAAACATGTGTTCAGCATCTGCTGGTGGCTAAGCACCAGGGGTAGTAAGAAATAGGAAATAGCCATGTTCTCTAGGAGTCTCAAGGCAGGGCAGATACATGAACAGCAATGGCAATAAAGCATAACGCCAGTGTAACTGAGCTGGAGCACCCTCTGCGTGCCTCTTCCTGCAGTGGTGAGCAAGACAAAGCCCAAGTGGGGCTTACATTCTAGTGGGAGAGACAGATAAACAGATGCATGTAGAAAATAAGAGACTGTAAAACAACAGAGTCAGAACACGGAGGGGTGGGGACTGGTCTGGAAGGCCTCTGTGAGGAGATGGACAAGGTGGGGATGGAGCCAGTGAAGCTCTGCATGGCTCTGAGGGAGGGAAGAGTGCTCTGGACCAAGGCCGAAGTCACATACGCTTGGCTCCTTTGAAGAAGAAAAGGAAGGCTGGGAGGGGGTGAGAAATGGAGCAGTAGCCTAAGGCCAAGGCTGGAGGGGGCAGGAGGGTCTTGCAGGGCCCTACCTGCCTAGATAAGAAGTGTGGATCTCATTCTAGGTGGGCAAGGAGCTAATGGACATTTGGGGCAGAGCTGGGATACAACACACTTCATATTTTACAAGGGTTTACAAACGAGAGACAGGGCCCAGGGAGGGGTCAGGGAGGTCTGGGACAGAGCAAGCCACATAAAGGCCCAGATGGTAAGAGAACTTGGGCCAGTGGTAATGGGGATGGTGCAGGCATGGCTGCTGGGTGGGTCTCATATGGGCAAGGGGCTGGAAACATGGGCAATGGGGAGGCGATTCCTCTGTGAGTGGCCTTCTAGCCAATGGCTTCCCTGCCAAGCTCCCCCTCCTCTAAGCCAGCCCAACACCCTGCCATCTCTGCATCTCTGTGGGTTGGTCATGTGATTTCTAATGTATGCTCCACCTTCTTCCAAAACGGAAGTTGAGGAGGGATAGAGAATGCTTCAAGCTAAAGGGGATTAAAATTATGCAGAAAGTTCTTCTACTCTGAGTCTGTTTATTTGAAACGAGTTCCAGGTTAAAACTTGAAGGACTCTTTACTTCCATCCTAGTTCATCTAAAGGAGGGGCAGTTGTCAGGGTGAAGACCACAGGCTCCAGAGACAAAACTCTGAGCCTGAATTTTAAGTCCACCCTCACCAGCAACACTGGGCATCTTACTTATCCTCTCACGATTTCAGTTTCTTATCTTTAACACAAGCATAAGGCTAATCCCAATTTTTTAGGATTATTGTGAGGGGTCAATGAGATGACCCTCGTGAGGTCCTCGAAACGGTGTTTCAGTAACTCAGTTACTCAGTAAATGTTAAGTGGCCCCTAATGTTGATACAATTGCCATTATTCACAGCGGAAGCCACAGTGACGGGGCAGGCACTTACAGGAGCCTCTGGTCTTGGGTGCACCCAGCCTCAGTGAGGGTGTGGAAGCCTGGCAGACAGCGGTCACACCTGTCTCCTGTCACACCTGGCTTACAGCTGCATCGTCCAGCATTGTCACATCGAGCGCTAAGAGAACCTGTGACCACAAGGTAGGGAAAAGGAAAGAAGAAAAGGACATATTTAATTTATGCAACATTAGGAAGAAAACATCACCCTATGGGTGCTTAATAAATACTAAGTAATAACCACCACCTGCTGCTTCTAGTAATTCTTTCACATTATCTGGATATGCATCCACCCACTAGGGAAAAGTCCTGACAGCCAAGGATAGCTTCTTCAGGGAAAGGAACAGAAATGACTCCTGAACGCATTATTATTTATATATCTACTCTGGTTTCAACATTAAGTAGTTTGTCAAATCCTTGAGATCTCAAGAAGGGACATTGGTGAATGAGCACTTCGGCCTCCACAAAGACAGGATGAGAAAGTGAGCCACATTCTCCCTTATCTTTGGCAGGCAAACGCCATCTTTTAAGGGGCAGTGCTTGTATGGTATGATTTTAAGAGTACAAAAAAGCCTCTTAACCAAAAGCACCTCTACCTACCTGGAGTGGCAGAAATTCTCACCCTTGGAGCATCACCCCTTGTAAGGAGTGAAGACCCTGTGCATTTTACCTGGTTTGGGGCACTAGAGTACTTGTCCTATGATTAATTTTTTTATAGACATGCTCTGTAAAATGGGACCTCGCAGACTGAGTATTGATGAAAGGCAAGAGGTGCTCAGGATAACAAAATGTGCCACTCTGGAATCCAGCCACCCCTCACCGCACCCCCTTCCACACCCCAGTTCCAGCCTCCATCTTCTCTCACCCGGACCCTGCCTCACACTCTTCCTCCCGCCTCCAGCCTTGCCTCCCTATGCTCCATTCTCTCTACAGAAGCCAGAGTGCTCCTTTTCAAACGGAATTCAGATCATATGACTCGTCTGTTTAAGTCTTCCAGTGGGTCCCCACTCTAAGCGGAATAAAGTGCAAACTCTGTACCACGGCCTACAAACTCGACCTCTCTTGCTTCATCTCCCGCTCTCCTTCACTGAGGTCCAGCCCCCCAGCTCCCCTCCCTGTTCCTGGAATGTGCCAACTGCTTCTCTCCTCTGGGCATTTGCACCTGCTTCTCCCTCAGCCTGGATGCTCTTTCCCCAGAACCTCCCCCCTCCTTGGCCCATTCTCAGCACTTAACATCTTGATTAAATATTACTTCCCTAGAGAAACCTTCTCTGACTCTCATATCTAAAATATCCACCCCACTGCTCCCCCAGTCCTTAGCCCTGCTTACCGATGACTACCTCAGCTTATGTTCCCTGCTGTATCCCCAGCACCCAACACAAAGAAGAGGCTCAGAAATCTGTTGGATTCATTAACCCTTAAGAAAGAGGATGTGGCTATTGTGAAAGGAGTTAGGAAAAAGCCAAAAGATGAGGTGGAAGGTGGCTCACCCACTTGATAACTTCCCAGCAGTTGGCGAAATTATAAAGTAATCCTTATATTCCAACTAACTGTGATAATTAGGCTATTCATAATCTGTAAAGTCAACAGAACTCTAGCCATTAGCTCCTTTTTTTTTTTTCTAATTTCTTACCAGTCTGTGAACTTTTTTTTTTTTTTTTTTGCGGTACGCGGGTCTCTCACTGTTGTGGCCTCTCCCGCTGCGGAGCACAGGCTCTGGACGTGCAGGCTCAGCAGCCATGGCTCACGGGCCCAGCCGCTCCGCGGCATGTGGGATCCTCCCAGACCGGGGCACAAACCCGCGTCCCCTGCGTCGGCAGGCGGACGCTCAGCCACTGCGCCACCAGGGAAGCCCCAGTCTGTGAACTTTTAATTCACTTGTGGATACAATTCAAATCAATAAAAGTACTGGCTCTGTATCTATAGCCGCAGGTGAAACATGAAATACATTAGTCACATTCACAGTTAGAGTCTGTGAAAGTCTCCATGTCAACTTTGCAACACTTGAAAGGGCCCTCGGTGATAATAACAGACACTACATTTTTTGAGCACCTGCTACGTGTGAGACACTGAATTGGGCGCTTTATATTAGCTCACCGTATCTACTGGTGAATTAAGAACTGATGGAAGGATAACAAATCCATTTGTGGATAACAGGGAGTTCTCGGAGGATCAGGCAGGTGGCGACGAGATCAGATGTGCAGTTTAGAAGGTCAACTCTAGAGCAACTGCAGGATGGCTTGGGGACAGGAGAGCAGCAGGCTCTCGGGGCAAAAATCCTCCCCTGACACGATGGCCCAGATTAGAGGAGTCTGGATGAGAAGGGGAGGAGGCACATGCTGTGAGAGCCACCGCAGATGTAGAATGAACAGACCTGGGATATGGATGATGGAGGGGGTCAACATAGACGACAGCAGGTCCCCAGAGGGTACCGCCAGATATGAGGCTCCTGACAAACCAGAGAAGGCCAGAGGAGGAACAGGGCCTCACAGTGAATCATCAAGAGAAGATAACCAGGGCTTCCCTGGTGGCGCAGTGGTTGAGAGTCTGCCTGCCGATGCAGGGGACACGGGTTCGTACCCCTGTCCGGGAAGATCCCACATGCTGCGGAGCGGCTGGGCCCGTGAGCCATGGCCGCTGAGCCTGCGCGTCCGGAGCCTGTGCTCCGCAACGGGAGAGGCCGCAATAGTGAGAGGCCTGCGTAGCTCAAAAAAAAAAAAAAAAGAGAGAAGATAACCAGTTTAGTTTGGGACACAATGAACTTAGGTGAAACCGTTCATCTGGAGCTCAAGAAAGAGGCTGCAGATGAAGACTTAGGAGCCTTCAGCCCACAGGCAGAACAGGAAGCTATAGCAAGTGTAAGGTCACTCCGGGAGCAGATAGAGGAGGGGAAGGTGCCTTGGACAGAAATGGAACCTCACTGATTAAGGAAAAGGTGATGGGAGCAGGGAGAAGTCTCACGGAGGAGAATTCTGGGAAGAGTTAAGGGAGAAGGAAGAGGGGATGGTTTTCAGGATCTAAGGCAAGAGAGCATTTAACAAGATGAGAGTGAGGAAAGACCACTGGGGTTGGCACTTAGAGACAAACAGCAGAGAGGGCTAAGAAGGTAAATTCCTGTTTGAATTTATGCTCTGATGAGTAACATTAAATGTTCCTTCTTTAATACCATTTAATTATTTTTAACATAAAGGGGTGTTAATCTGGGACCCAGAAACACATTGTTTTTCTCCATTCAAATTAATGGAAATTATGCTTTCAATTTAAGAAAACTCTCCCTACAGTAGTTTTTCAGAAACAAATTATTCTTTTTTTTTTAAATTTTATTTATTTTTGGCTGCGTTGGGTCTTCATTGCTGAGCTCAGGCTTTCTCTGGTTGTGGAGAGAAGGGGCTACACTTCGTTGCAGCGTGAGGGCTTCTCATTGCGGTGGCTTCTCTTGTTGCGGGGCACAGGCTAGATCTAGGTGCGGGGGCTTCAGAAGTCGTAGCACGTAGGCTCAGTAGTTGTGGCGCACGGGCTTAGTTGTTCCACGGCGTGTGGGATCTTCCTGGACCAGGGATCGAACCTGTGTACCCTGCATTGGCAGGCGGATTCTTAACCACTCTGCCGCCAGGGAAGTCCCAACAAATTATTCTTATAAGGTGGAGAAGACTGTACTTTATTTAGGGGTTTTTCCCAAACAGCCCTAAACAGTACTGTACAAAACAGTCTTCTGATGGGTATTAACAGTCATGTCATGGAAATAGGCATTCTGTGTTCAAAAGAGTTTGGGAAATGGTATGTCCTAAATCTTTCAGAGATTTACAACATAACAGCACATTCAGTAAGCATGAATCTTGTTTAACTTTCTAATGCCAGTGTTTCCAAACATTATTTGACATTCTTACAGGCAACGCCTATTATTATCTTGGGAAACACAATATTCCATAGGACATTATGTAGAGAATACTGTTCTAGAAGCTGGGGGACATGAAAAGAGCCCAGGCTTTGGGGACCAACAATTCTCACCTCAAATACCAGCTCTGCCACTGATTAGCTGTGTGTCCTTGGGCAAAGGGCTCCTCATCCCTTCTTTAAGTGGGGACAACCATACCTTGTAGAGCTGTTGTAAAACTTTGAACTAAAATATATGAAGGGCCTTGGACCTAGAGACTGTCATACAGAATGAAGTAAGTCAGAAAGAGAAAAACAAATGCCGTATGCTAACACATATATATGGAATCTAAAAAAAAGAAAAGAAAAGAAAACAGTCAGAAGAACCTAGGAGCAAGACGGGAATAAAGACACAGACACACTAGAGAATGGACTTGAGGATACGGGGAGGGGGAAGGGTAAGCTGGGACGAAGTGAGAGAGTGGCATGGACATATATTCACTACCAAACGTAAAATAGATAGCTAATGGGAAGCAGCTGCATAGCACAGGGAGATCAGCTCGGTGCTTTGTGACCACCTAGAGGGGTGGGATAGGGAGGGTGGGAGGGAGGGAGACGCAAGAGGGAAGAGATATGGGGACATATGTATATGTATAACTGATTCACTTTGTTATAAAGCAGAAACTGACACAACATTGTAAAGCAATTATACTCTAATAAAGATGTTAAAATAAATAAATAAAATATATGAAGGGCCTAATTCCACATCTCACACATAGTAGGTGCTCAAAAAAGTAGTTTATACTCGTATCTTCTAGGCCTCCTTCAAGCCTTGCAAAGTTGACATGGAAACGTACACAGGCCCTTACTGTGAATAGGACTGATTTATTTCATGTTCCCAAACTTCCAAAATAATAGCACTGGGTTTTCAGAGTATCTCATTACAATAAAAATACCTGTCCCAATTCCTACATCATGAGCTATTCTTAGGGACTGTGAACAACTGGGGTTAAAGGACAGATGAAGAACAGCTTACTGTTTCAATAAGCACTTTCAGGACTTATGTAATACAGTCTACATGCATCTGAGGACTCACAAAGGTATTCTAAAATGACTAATATTTAAAATTTAAACCAAGAGAGCTTGCTTCCTTTTGAGAACCCTTTAAAAATATATACACTTGCATTTTTAAATAGCACTATTATTATGATTGTTTAATCATTATATTTAATAATAATTAAATTATTATCTAAGACATGTCTTAAATAATAACTCAAATGTTTTAGTCTTGAGTAATCCACTGCCTGGGTCATATATATGTAAAAAAAAATAAAATTAAGAGAACAAGCCCAGGGGCTTCCCTGGTGGCGCAGTGGTTGAGAGTCTGCCTGCCGATGCAGGGGACACGGGTTCGTGCCCCGGTCCGGGAAAATCCCACATGCCGCGGAGCGGCTAGGCCTGTGAGCCATGGCCGCTGAGCCTGCGCGTCCGGAGCCTGTGCTCCACAATGGGAGAGGCCACAACACTGAGAGGCCCACATACCGCCAAAAAAAAAAAAAAAAAAAAAAAAAAAGAGAACAAGCCCAATATCATTGATGTCTACATAAATCTCAAGAATTTAGGTATTGGGGAGGAAAACACACACACACACACACACACACACGGTGAATTTCAAAGTATCCACAAAACGTTATCAGGGTTATAAGAATTGAGGATAATTCAGCCCTGTTGCTGAGCCCACAAAATCATCACTTAAAAATAAGCCTAGTTGCTATATTTGGGAGAAATTGATATGACATCCAAAATCTGTGACCACTTTGGGGATTATGAATGCTGTTGGCTTCATTTGCCATGCATGGAATGGTAGCTTTTGGTAAGATGAATTCTGCGTTTGAAATTGAATATACAACAAATTCCCTTGGGAAGTTACTATTTGAAAGTGAAAAATACCTCCTGGCTGGTTGGGCAACTGAGAAATCACATAGGGAATTAAATTTGTGCCACCGATTTAGTAACCTGTGCAGCCAACATGTAGCCAGAGATGGTGCATGGTGGGTACAGTCCCTGCCACCAACATGCCACTCAGCCCTCAAGTTTCATAACTTCCCTCTCTAAGCCTCTGATACCTCATTTGTAAAATGAACATCATAATAGCACCCCCTTCATAGGGTTATTTGTGAAGATTAAATTAATTACTGGATGAAAGCATTTAGAAAAGTGCCTGGCATAGAGTAAGTGTGTAATGCATGGTAGCTATCATACAAGATATAAATCATCGCTGGGCTCCACTGCTTCCTACTAGGCTGTTCACCCTGAGTCTGAGATATCTATTCCCCCAGAGAAAAGAAAAGCCAGGCTCACTGTTGCTGGGTGGGCAATGGACTACACAGTGTAAAAGAAATGATGGCGTGGTAAAGCTTCATTACCATCTCTTTTTGCTAGGCTGCAGGCTCCTTGTCTATTCTGAGACTAATAACCTTGTCTTCAGGCCAGGCTTTCCAGCAGAGCCAATTATATTTCTCATCACATTCTCGCTGATTATTTTGCTGGGATGACCCAACTCCAGTGACTCACAACAAAGCTGCATAACCTAAGGGGATACAGGGTCTTCAGAGAGGTTAAATGCCCATTAAAGTAGAATCATTTTTCTTTTAATTTTTCTTTATGACATTCTTTGATTCAGAGGGAGAATTGCTAAACCCAAAGGATTCTGGATGCTGAGTCAAAGCCACAAAGCTGAGCAAATCTCACTCAAACCACATAATAGCAGCAAGTCTGAAGAATCTGGGAATGATTGCTGGTATATGGGTCTGTACCAACACAGGGTCACCCCAGTTTTCTATAAAGCTCCCTGACACACTCTACCAGCAAGTCATGGCTAGGCCAAAATCTGCCCATTTTTAGACTCTTTCAGCTGCTGCTAAGAAATGGCTCCACAGAACTACACTAAGTCATAGCCATGCACTAAGGCTACACCTTTTTGGTAGACTAATATTGATCATATTATGCTATTAAACACTTTCTGGCAAAGAGGAGAAACAGATACTACCAAGGAAGATAAAAGACAAACAAGGTAGCCTTAAAAAGTCCCAACTTATTTACCTCTCTTTCCCTCTTTACATTTACTAACTTGTCTTTACTGTCCGCCCACGATGAATATAGCAGGATGTGTGTGTCTGCGTACACAAAAACTACCTATAGTTCTGAGAATACAGCAGTGGGTGATACATTTAAAAAAAACAAACAACAACAACAAAAACAGGCTCTCCTATGAACCAGCTGCCTTGTTAGGTGCTTCCTATTTGTTGTTCTGTTTTCTCTTGTTCACAACCCTGTGAATGACTCTAATCTGCCTATTTATTTGTCTGTCTCTTCTATTAGTATCACTTCATATTGCTAGCACCCAGCACACCACCAGAAACAGATCTTTCTAATCTCTTATTTTTTGAGAGGTCAGTCAAAGGGACAGTTATGGATATGAAGAATTATCACTGGAAGAGTGGCAAGCTTCTTTGTTCCCAGGTCACAGACTGTTATCTGCCAGGAAAGTAATCGCGTGTCTCTCTTGGGACTAGACTTCAAACTAATGTACCCTAAAGACCACAGCTTGTTCCTATAACCCAGACTTAAGAAAAACGTATTTCCTTTCAGATTGAAATTGCTAAGAAGAACAGTATCTTCCCAATTGTTCTAGAAATTGAACATCTCCCTCCTGGCCTGCTCTGTCTCTCTCCCTGCCTCCCTCCCTCCCCATTCTCTCCCCTCCCCCCTCCCTCTTTCTTTCCCCCTTTATCCAGCTACCTTTGGAGTTACAATTGCAGGGTAAACAGCGGTCTCTGTCTCTCTGGCGGTAAAATCCTTCCTTGCACCTCTGGCAGTGAATGCCACCCGTGTTGTCACTGCAGTGGAGGCAGCGGAATCCATTTCCTGTCAGTCTGTGAAGTTCCTCATCAAACACGCATTGCCTGGACTTCCCATTGCAATCACAGACTAGGTTCAGGGCAAAAAAAGACATCGTCAGCAGGAAACAAGTCAGGGGCAATCCTCCCGGGCGTTTTATTATTATGAATACAAATGATGCCCAGGGTACTGCATATTAATTCAAACTGCTCAACGGCAGAAGGTAAGAGGGTCAAATGCACCACCTGATGATGGAGAGAGTTCTTGCTTTACCTAAGGAAGCAGTGCTGGTCAGGTGTTGCCTGGGAGAACCCAAGAGAACGTGAGGTCAGTGTTGCCAGACAGTGCTACCGACCCCTCCAGAGAAACCCAAAATCTTTACTGTGTGTTTCTACGTGAAAAGTCCTGATTTAAATATTTGCAAGGAATTCATTTTTAAAATTCTGTGCAAGCCCATAGTACAAGTCTATGAGCTGGAGAAGACCTGAGAACTGTCAGCTTGTGCACTCCAGCATGACTGTGTAAGAGCCGATGGTGTCATCTGTTCAGGACCCTTAGCATCCGTCCCTACAGTGATGATCAAGGCTGAGGAACAAATATTTTTTTAAATTTATTTTATTGAAGTATAGTTGGTTTATAATGCTCTGTTATTTTCTAGTGTTCAGCAAAGTGATTTAGTTATACATACATATATATATATTCTTCTTCATATTCTTTTCCATTATGGTTGGTTTATTACAGGATATTGAATATAGTTCCCTGTGTTCTACAGTAGGCCCTTGTTATTTATCCATTCTATATATAATAGTTTGCATCTGCTAATCCCAAACTCAGTCTATCCCTCCCCACCCACCTTGGCAACCACAGTCTGTTCTCGGTCTGTGAGTAGTTTTCTGTTTTGTAGATATGTTCATTTGTGTCATATTTTAGATTCCACATATAAATGACGTCATATGGTATTTGTCTCTCTGTCTGACTTACTTCATTTAGTATGATAATCTCTAGGTCCATCCATGTTGCTGCAAATGGCATTATTTCATTCTTTTTTATGGTGGAGTAATATTCCATTGTGTATATGTACTGCATCTTCTTTATCCATTCATCTGTCCATGGACATTTAGGTTGCTTCCACAGCTTGGCTATTGTAAATAGTGTTGCTATGAACATAGGGGTGCATGTAACTTTTCAAATTATAGTTTTGTCCAGATAAACTCCCAGGAGTGGGATTGCTGACTCATATGGCAATTCTATTTTTAGTTTTTTGAGGAACCTCCATACTGTTTTCCATAGTGGCTGCACCAATTTACACTCCCACCAACAGTGTAGCAGGGTTCCCTTTTCTTGAGGCGCTAATATGACTGTCTGGACAGGTATTTCCTCCCCTCTCACTGCCATAAGTGTCTCTCCCAAAGCCAGGTGTCAAAAAGAACCATAGTCCCATTAAGAATGGCTTTCCCGGGCTTCCCTGGTGGCGCAGAGGTTGAGAGTCCGCCTGCCGATGCAGGGGACGCGGGTTCGTGCCCCGGTCTGGGAGGATCCCGCGTGCCGCGGAGCGGCTGGGCCCGTGAGCTATGGCCGCTGGGCCTGCGCGTCCGGAGCCTGTGCTCCGCAACGGGAAAGGCCACGGCAGTGAGAGGCCCACATACCACAAAAAAAAAAAAAAAAGAATGGCTTTCCCCAAGTGTCTAGGAAAGTTTATCCTGTGCACGTTCCAAAGAGATTCATGGAGTGACTAACATCTCCATGTGGGACTGAAACCACCAATGAGGTAACAGGGGAAATCCTTAGTATTGTACCTGGCACACAGCAGACGCTCAAAAAATGTGTCAGGGCTTCCCTGGTGGCTCAGTGGTTGAGAGTCCGCCTGCTGATGCAGGGGACGTGGGTTCGTGCCCCGGTCCGGGAAGATCCCACATGCCGCGGAGCGGCTGGGCCCGTGAGCCATGGCCGCTGAGCCTGCGCATCCGGAGCGTGTGCTCCGCAACGGGAGAGACCACAACAGAGAGAGGCCCGCGTACCGCAAAAAAAAAAAAAAAAAGGTCAGCCATGGTTTGGAAAAGGTGATGAGCCTTGAGGTAAAAAAATGGTATCAAATACCGGTTCTACTAATTCCTTAGGCAAATCACTTCAACTCTCTGAATCTTATTTCTTCTTTCAGAAATTCAGTCTTCATTATGTGCCTCCCTGGATTGTTGAAAGGACCCCACTGAGAAAAGAACATCAAGTCCTTCGTCTGTGCTATTTCACCCCTAACTCACATGAAATAGGCATTGCCTTAGATGAGAAAAATGCAGCTTGGAAAGGTTAAGTAACTTGAGCCAGTGGAGAGTTGGGATTTGAACCTCTGTCTGATGCCAAAACCCACTTTCTTTCCCCCAGACACACTGTCTCCATTGGCCATGCAACCCCAGTGATAGCCTGTCTCTGGCAGTGCCCAGGGCCATGACTTACCCAGAGTACTGACTTTAAAAAGTCAGCAAATGTACCAACATGTATGGAGCAGCTGCCCTGTGCAGGCTGGGTCAGCTCTGAAGGCACAAAGGTGGCAAAGGTGACTAAGTATATCTGAAGTCACCTAAGTGACTTCCTTGCAAGAGCTCCTAAAACACTCTCTTACGCCTTTGGATGCCACCTAATCTAGGCAAAGTCAAGAACATCTATCTAGAGCCCACTCTATATCCAGGACTTTACATTCAGCAGCTCAGTTCATTCTCACAGTAACACTTTAACATGGGTTTAATTATCCCCAGTCAACAGATGAAGAAATGAATGCTTAGAGGGGGTAGGTGTCTCACCTAAGGTCACACAGCTAAGTGGCAAGGATGTAATTGCTCCCAGGTCTGTCCAATTGCAATGCCCTCACCTTTCTATGTTATCCCTATGCCTCCAAGAGCTGGCTTGCCATTGCATGTAGGTATTCTTTCTATAACTCCCTCATAGAGAATTACTCAGACCCTTCTAGAATTCTTCCTAATCTAGTAAGATGTCCCATCCCTCCTTAAACAGCACTGGTTATTACAAATTATTTTTATGCAGTTTTAAATCTGCCTCCCTTCTTGTAATTTTTACCATGTGTTCTGTTCTCCCCTGGAAAACCACACATACACATGCGCGTGCACGCGCACGCACACACACAGGCACACACGCTGGCATACCTACTCTCTTCTCCATTTATTTATGTACTCATCAGGTGTTTCTTTCAGGCACTGTTTTACAAGGTACTGCATCAGCCAAGTCCTTGAGTATCAGAAGACAGTTAGAGCATCTCCCTCTTTAGTCTTTTCTTCTTCAGGTTAAACTGGAAACCTGTCACCTCCAAGACTTTCAACCATTTCCCAGGTCATGATTTCTTCTTGATGGCCCTCCTAGGAACAAACTCTACTTTTCATTATCTTTCTTTAACTGACCAGAATTTACTACAGTTCTTCAAGTGTGGTTTGAACAGCTCAGCTTACAACAGGACCAGACATTATAATTCCATGGATGAGCCTAACATTTTCATTAGACTCAAAGCATATGAAGTTTGCATTCAATTCAAACTCCCAGAGCTTTTTCACAGAACTGGTGTTAAGCTGAAACTTTCCCAAAGAATGTTTGTGTAACCAATTTGTTTTTTTGGATTTCTAACAGATGTGCCACACAGCTGTCATGTGCTGTGAAATTTCTACCAGGTACCTCATTAGGCACAATTAGGAGCTAAATTCACCAGCCAGAGATCCTTGTGACGATACCCAGCGGGATCTCTACCCCAGATGACTTTTGGGAGCAATCTCAAAATAATTACGAACTTTTCATTGTCTTTTTTCTTTTTTTTTTTTTTTTGAGGTACGCGGGTCTCTCACTGTTGTGGCCTCTCCCGCTGTGGAGCACAGGCTCCGGATGCGCAGGCTCAGTGGCCATGGCTCACAGGCCCAGCCGCTCCGCGGCATGTGGGATCCTCCCGGACCGGGGCACAAACCCCTGTCCCCTGCATCGGCAGGCAGATCCTCAACCACTGCGCCACCAGGGAAGCCCCATTGTGTCTTTTTTATTCAGAACAAACTTTTTGCTGGTAGTAGTTAATTTCATAAGGAAATGATATATTTTTAGAGCACTATTTTAAAAATAGATAACCTTGTTATAATCTTTTTTAAAACCATTTCCCTCTCCTTCTATCCTTTCTCCTTTAAAGCTCTACTATGCAAGAATTGATGTTCCTCTTTTAAATTCACAGCCTTCAATGGAGATGCAGTATAGTTCCAGTAAGGGAGGGCTTCAGCCAGCATCTCCACTCTGGAACTCAGCTACAAACCTATTGCTAAGCTACCCTCCTCTTCTCAGATGGGTTTCCCTTTAAGCCCAGGGTTATGCAGGCTGGAGTGAGGGGACCTGTGGGCCTCAGGCCTAGGGAATGTATTGGCCGCCTGTATCTGCAGTATGTGAAAATGCCAGGAAGAAACTCTCTCCAGCCTTGCCTGTGGGACTCTGAAGTTACCAGGCTGCACTGAGCTCAACACTTAGCTGCACTACACTTGGCTCACTATCGAATCTTCCAAACATTCACACCCAGAGACTGAGGAGAGTTTGCTCCTTTGGCATGGAATAATCCTTTCTGTCCTTGATGCATGTGAAACATGGCCTCTCTCAAGTCATCTCCCAAATTTAGACTAACTTTCCTAAGAGCAATTATTATTCATTCTCACTGCTGGAAAAAAAATCTTTATTTTTCTAATTCCAGAATATTCTTTCAACTGGGCTTAATAAAATGGGCCTCCTACAGATTGTGACTGGCCTTTTTTATTCTGTGACTGATTTCTGTCCAGCCACTACCAGGACACGTTGGTTGCCAAAGGGCACTGTCAGGCCAGGAGCAAGGCAACAGGGAGCAGTGGGGACGCTGACAAAAGGGCTAAAGGAAGAAGCAGCACTTCACCCCCAGCCAATGGTAGCCCCATGGGAATGATGCCTATTGTAATCAGCATTTCCACTTATGTTTTTTAAAGACAGAAGTCTGGCTTTGGGTATGAAATCTACTGATTTTTAAAGGTTGGCCAAAAAATATTTTAAAAATTTTTTAAAAATAAAGCTGTGTCCGAGGGCAATACTTTTCACTGGACTCTGCTATTCTAGCAGGCTGAAAACACATCTCATGCTTTAGAGAAGGAAATATAAAGCCCTACTGTATGGCACAGTGCCCGGTCCATAGTAGGTATTTGAGATATTTTTAATGAACAAATGAATGAATGTTCTCTTGAACTTCAGGAAACCCCCAGATGTGTTTCTACCATCTTCAGGACTCCATGTGGCCCCATATGTCTGGACATGCTTTAAAAATACACATACCAGACTTCACTGGTGGTGCAGTGGTTAAGAATCTGCCTGCCAAGGCAGGGGACATGGGTTCGATCCCTGGTCCGGGAAGATCCCACATGCCATGGAGCAACTAAGCCTCTGCGCCACAACTACTGAGCCGGCGCTCTAGAGCCCACAAGCCACAACTACTGAAGCCCGCACCCCTAGAGCCCGTGCTCTGCAACAAGAGAAGCCACCAATGAGAAGCCCACGCACCGTAGCCCCCGCTCGCCGCAACTAGAGAAAGCCCACGCGGAGCAACGAAGACCCAATGCAGCCAAAAAATTTAAAAAATTAAAAAAAAATACAAATACCAGGGACTTCATTAGCGGTCCAGTGGTTAAGAGTCCATGCTTCCATGCAGGGGGCACGGGTTCAATCCCTGGTGGGGGAACTAAGGATCTTGCATGCTGTGAGGCAGCAGCCAAAAAAAAAAAAGTTAAAAAAAAAAATACAAATACAAATACCAATATTTAGCAGTTACTCTCTTCCCGGTTAATTGAGGGGACACTTTTCTACATACAACCCCAATCCAGAAAATAGCCTTTCTTGGTAACTTATATTATGATTTATTTAGATCCACAGACCTAAATACACACCTATAATACACTTTAAAACAAGAGGATTTGCTAAAAATGCTCTTGATTATACTTTCCTTCCCTTATGTTTAGCCTTGTTCAATTTTATGTCTAGAATTTTTTTCATTTTTATTTTGTAATCTACTTGCTATTCTTCCAAATTTGGGGTCAGCTGTAAATTTTATAAATATGTTGTCTACTTTCCATCAGGGAGCCTTGACACAAAAGCAAGTGATGGAAGTATAAAGATGGGGGTCTTGGACGTGTCCTGGGTCGGCTGGGAATCATTTGTCAAGGTCCATTCATCCAATAAATATAGATTGAGCATCTATGTGCCAGGCAGTGTTCTAGGCACTGGGGATTTAGAGGTAGACAAAACAAATAGATGTTGCAGCCTTCATGGAGTTTTCATGCGAATTGGAGGAAAAGAAAATAGACAAGGTAAATAATATAGGGAGAATATGGGGATAGCAATATTTGTTAAGGAGAAATACATAAAGCAGTGAAAGGAAATAGGTAGCTGGAGGTGGGTAAAGTGAGTAGGAAGGGAGGGTTGAAAAGTGCCATATGCTGGTTTACTATTTTATCTCTACTTTGATATCTGTCTGTTCATGATCTTTGGCTATTTGTCTATCAGGCACGATATTTTAAATTATCATGAATTATTTCTATAACAAATGTATCAAACTATTCACCTGTCATTTTTTTGCAGATTTTCCTTTCCCTCTCTGGATAAATCCCCTTTCTCTCCAAAGGACCTCACTGATAGATTTTGTTTAACTGATTTTTACTCCTTTTTCTCCTTCCTTCTGTTCTCAATGAGATGTACATTTATTTCATTCATTTTAGACACTGGGACTTCGTGAGCCAGCAAGATTCCTTTCTTTTTTTATTTTATTTTTATTTTTGGCTGTGTTGGGTCTTCATTGCTGCACGCGGGCTTTCTCCAGTGGCGGCGAGCCGGGACTACTCTTCATGGCGGTGTGCAGGCTTCTCATTGCAGCAGCTTCTCTTGCTGTGGAGCACAGGCTCTAGGTGAGCGAGCTTCAGTAGTTGTGACTCACGGGCTCTAGAGTGCAAGCTCAGTAGTTGTGGTGCACAGGCTTAGTTGCTCCACGGCATGTGGGATCTTCTCGGACCAGGGCTCAAACCTGTGTCCCCTGCATTGGCAGGTGGATTCTTAACCACTGTGCTACCAGGGAAGCCCTGAGCTGGCAAGATTTCTATAGTCCTGTGCCAGCAAGATTTCAATAAAGGGAGTTGCAATGTTTTATTTCGTCAAATAAGACATTAAATATATACTTATTTGACATTTACTGGGCTTTGTCACATACTCATCATGTTATCCTTGTTTTCCTCACTTCACCATGGACAGGTACGGGTCCAGGACCTGGCATTAAACTATCACTGTACCAGAAAATATAGAAACAAATCAGACTCAGACCCTGAATAGACCTGAAGCCTTATAGGGTCTAAGAATTAAAAGCAGCAGGATCTTTCTCCCTGTTTTACTGAACTCTGTATCATAGGAGCCAGGTCCTACCCACTACTCTTACTTGACTATTCATTTGTATGGTACTCTTTCCAAATTAGGGACATCTCTTCAAGGTTTTGTCTTTTCCTCTCTCCACCCCCTCACTCTACTTCATTAAATCTTTGCCCTGTCAGCGGGGATGATCTCCACAGCTAAAGGAGCGAGATTCATCAAGTTCACCTCAAGCCCTGCATAAACCGAATCATTCACTGATTTTCATGTATTTCTTTCAGTCTAGAAAAGCTTGGGTGGTAATTGTGTCTGACTCCGATGTATACTGCTTCTTTGACACTTAAGCATTTATTATCATAATAACTATAATAGCATACCATCACTGACCCTCAAGGTGCTTCTTAGAAAAGCCTGCCGGGCAGCCAGACACAGGCTGATCTGCCCACCACCACCCACGTTCCCCTCCAGGAGGAAGATCAAGGAGTTGGAAACTCTACAAACAATGCAGCAACGTGTGTGGACTGCCTCAGTCTCACCTAACACTCCCACCCTCGCTCAAACACACAACTCTAACGGGTCAGGACAGGAAGCTCAGGGGCAAAGGCCGTTTCCAAGCTGTATCCTTCGGAGAATGAAAGGAAACTGAAAATATTTCCTAGGGTTGTACTTGGGGCAAGGTCTTGGTATAATCAGCATCAGTGGCTGCAGTTCATCAAGACCTCATTTTAAATTCCCCAGAGGAAACATTACAAGCAATTACAAGAATGTTTCAACAATCTGGCATTCATATGGTCAATTGTGTACAAGCAGATCCTCTTTCTATTGTTCTAAATGTAAAAAAGCACAGCTCTGTTTTTCACCAAGCTGATCTAATTTCCACCTTCGTATGACGGAACATCAATGTTTTTAGTGTTCTAACAGTAACAACAAAATTTCAAATCCAAAGTCCTCTCAAAAACCCTGAAGATTTGGCCCTGCTGACCTCTCCAACTTGACCTCGGTCCTCCTTCTAGCTCTTGTTCACTGGACTCCAACACATAGACCCTCGCACCCACGAATCCTGGGATGCACCAAGCTCTTTCCCTCCTTGGGCCTTTAGGCTTTGCTGTTTTCTTTGCCTGGACACTACCTGCTCACACCCTCCCTAAACCCACGCGGCAGCCAGAGAGATCTTAGGAACATAAATTAGATGGTGTTCGGTCTCTACTGATAACCCTTTAAGAGCTTCTCCCTCTGGATGCCCACAGGTCTTCATCCCCATTCTCTCTTGGCACTTATCACTTTATATCTTGAGTCATCACTACTTGTGTACATGACTTACTTCCTCTATAGCATTTCTCACTTTTGTACCCCATAGTAGCTAGTACAGGGCTTGAGACTGTGACTGGTGGATGAATGGCTGGCTGGAAGGATTGGTTAGCTAGAAGGATAGCAGGCAGTCTGACTCTAAGAAAAGCCAAACAAGAACTGGAACTTACAGAAATCCCCCAGGACTCTAGGGACCCAATATGAAATTTTCTCAACACAATACATAGAGTTCTCATTGTCTAGATATATGACATTCAGTGTAAAATAACTAATGTCTGTACCCCAAAAAATACGTGGTGAGATGAGAACAGAAAGAATTGTGAGAGGAATGTGATACTTTTGTTAGAAGGAGTTGTCTGAGACTTTCAGGTTGCTGCTCTCACCGGATGAACTATTTCTGTGCCAGGACTGCCTGTCCTCTGTGTGTGAGCCCGGAGCTGCCATCTCAAAGGGCAGCACGCCTAGGGCTGCGCGGGAGGAGGGGCGAGGAGAGGAGGCAGGCGTGAGACCATGAGATCAGTTTGCCGTGATCAGGCAGCCTTGACAGGTAGTGTACTTGGCTGCTGTGTGGGACTATCTCAGGAGCTAGGAATCTGATCGTCATGTTTGAACCTGACAGTGTGTGCTGGCTGCTCTTACACTGAGCTTTGCTGCTCTTGCTACCATGTCAGCTGCTCAGTGCACTAAGACTGATTTAGTGAAACAGCAGCAAGTTTATAATAAGTTGCCCATAATCTCCTGTGGATGAGTCCACGTATAAACCACTTAGAAACAGTGCTCAATTCTCTTCCTTACTTAGAGGAAAGGTGTGTGCCTTGTGTTTCATTTCTGGTATTTTGTGCCCCGCATTCCCCTTCTGAGACATTGAATGTTTTTCTCTCTCCTTCCTTTTTGAAACTCTCTTCCCTTGGATACTGTGATGCTGTACTGTACTGTACTTCCCCTTGGCTTATGACCCTCACCCCCTGCCCCATCCAAGTCTTTGCGGGATCCTCTCCTTGCCCCAACTCGAAGTGTTGGTGTTCCTCAAGGCTCAGTCCTGAACTTCCATGCCTCTCACTGAAGAACTCTGTCATCCAAGCCAAGGGCTTCAATAAGCACGACGGGTATTGACATACCAAGATACTTTCCTGGCTCAGAATTCATTCTCAACGCTAGACCCTCATGCCCAGTCATCCACTTTACATTTCCAGCTGATTGTCTCAAAAGCTGTTTACACAAAACATGTTTAAAACCAAACTTGTGATTGTCATCCCTTCAAATCAGAAAGCTGGGAACTATCCTTATAGGGTCTCCATCTTTCTCGCTTGACTCTATTCTATTCAACTCCCAACTTTATTGATATAACTGTCTACATAACTCAAGTCCACCCAACTCTATCTCCACTATGGCCACTCTACACCAAACCCCAGCCACCGCTTGCCTGCAAAGCTTCATAACTGAATCCCCTGCAACTTCTCTTGCCTCCCTCCACTCAGTAGTCAGAAAAACTTTTCCAAATACAAATTTTACCAATACCTCCCTGCTTCAAACTCTCTGACACCTTTCCTTTACTTTTAGGATAAAGACCAGAACTCCTTGACATTGCCTACAAAGACTTCCACGGCCTAATCCTATCTACTTTTCCAGACTAATTTCACATAACACTCCCCACTGGGACCTCCTCATCTCTCTTCCATTCATTTCACTTATATTTCATTTTAGGTCTTGACTTCCTCTGTTTCTTAAAATTCTTGCTGCAGAGGACAAGCATCCTGGTGGGGAGATGTGGATTGGGGCTACGCAACCTCAACCATTCTCTTACCTTTGGTTTGTTCAAAGAAGTTATGCTAAAAATTCAATCTTCATTTATTATTATTTAGATATCATTCCCTTCCTCTGAGTCAAAGAACTGGCCTTATGTACACTGACAACCTTTTCTGCTCAAAGATAGCAAACTTCACCTCCAGGAAGTCAGCTATAATGAGGCCCTTCATTAGGAAGTCCAAATGTAAATAACTAGATAGAAAATGGTGACTAAAAGTAAAGGTGAGAATAGTATACTCTAAGAAAACCTGACAGATGCTCATTTGCAGAAGAAAAGCAATTGTTGAAATTACCTCCAAATCAGAGATACTCAGGATGAGAAGATGAGTATTTTTCTTAAATTATGATAAAAAGATGAAAATGCTCATATTTTTTAGATTTAAAACCTCCTCCATGAGATTTTTCTTTCCAAAGCTTAATATGTTTCTCAGCTTGGGTAAATACTTTAAAACAAAATCTGAGCATTTCATCATTTAAAGTGATCTTGAATTTTATGGTTTGATGTGTGGCTGCTTCCAGTTTCAGATTCTTCAGGTCTGTCACAATATGTTTTCTAAATAGAATAAGAAAACTGAAATGGCACGTCCCTCGCTAAGAGTTTTTTAACTGAATTCCTTTCTGTGCCTCACATTTTTCACAGCTGTCTTATAGGCCAGCACAGCCAGGACCACTGGTGCCCTATCCTGCCTGATCGTTTGTTTCCCTGGACGTGTAAATGTCCAAGCAGTGCAAGTTAGCCTGTGACGTGAAGTGCTCTGAGGAGAGGAACAACAGAAGTCAGTGTTCTAATCGCATGGGCAATTTTGAAGGCTAGAACACGGACAAATCTTTTCAACTCTAAGTCATCAAGAGTCAATGAAACTCAGATCACCACATTTTCCTTTTGAATGACTATGGCTTAAAAGCAGTCACCTATTTGCATCAAGAGTTCATAGCACATTTTATTATAACCTAGACTTAGAAATGGCACACGTGGACTGTGGATGACTCAGCCTGGTGGGGACTAGACCAGGAGACCACACCTGGAGATGTCTTCCCTAACACCCCACCAGGGCCCAGGCAGACAGTGGGGAGAGGGAAAGAAACCCCAGTGAACAGAGAGGTTGGGGATGCCAATTTTTGTCTGAGTAGCAAAGGTGAGAGGGAAGAGAAGGTTAGGACACAAGGGACACAGGAGAGGCTCCCTTCTCTTACACTCGGCGTCTTTAAGGGCTCGACTCCAAGACAGCTGGTGTCAGCTACAGGGTGTGATCAACGGTGATCGCGGTGAGGATTCTATCACCGCATGTAACCCTACACCCTTCTGACCACAGAAACTGCTGTAGAAATTTCTATACCTCCATGAGATCATCTGTAAAGAAAAGCATCCCAGTACAGAAAGCACATCTGACTGTTAATCAAAGAGCATAGTGTTCTTTGAGCACTTGCTACATGGCCCAGGAAAAGGTGTCATATGTCCCTTTAAGAAGCAGCTGAAGTAAAGGATATTAGAGAGTCCAGGACAGCTAGAGGTGGCCCCTGAAGCAATGAGGACCAAAAGGAAAGAAATCATGTATGACGAGTCTGAATAAAGAAAAGTGTAAAAGGCAATTCTGACTTGTACTGAAATGCTTTTCGGAGTATACATTAAATGTGGTTTTTCAATTGCTTAAATTTGTGTTTTGTTGGCTCCTTAAAAAAAAGTTACCTAATGATTCTTCCTCTTTAAACCTTTCATTGCTTTTATGAACAAGACATTTTTGTACAAGGAGATGAGCCACAGATTTTTTGCTATCACTACATTCCTTCACAAAGATACACACATTTAGGTATGTGCCTGCTTACTATGCACCACTAGAGTTCTTAGTTTTGCCAAAAGAACGTGGTAATTCATGTACGTTACAACTTTGGAAAAAGTATGGAATGCATTTATAAGACCTTCCTTAAAGATTCATTGCTGAAAAAACTCCATTTGAAAATAATAAATTAAAATTGTATTGCCTAAAGACAGAAGAATGAATTAAATGGTCTTTAGGAGCCCAGCCATTTTCATCTATCCATAAAGAGAAGTAACAAATATTCTAAGAAGAGTTTGGACCATGAAGCCTCCAGCAGGGAGTGGGAGCAACGTGTCCTGCATCCCAGTCAGACAAATGGGCTGCTGCTCTGCTGTCATTTCCCATGCTAGGTCATCTGTGGCCTGGGTTCTCTCCCCTCAGATCTCAGCACATGAAGACCCCCTCCTACCATGTCCCACGTACAACCCCCTGGATGAGGCAAGAGCGGCAGCTTTGGGATGCTGTTGGATCCACTGCTCTCACAAAGTAGACCAGCCTATTGAAATGAGAAATGATCTTTAAACGTTAGGAGTTTCCTCTCTTCAAGAGCAAAACGGGTAGCGATTTGAAAGAGCAGTAAATATGTATGAAGCTTAATGGTCAATACTCTGGCTGTGAAACTGAAAGACTTCAAAATATATACCAATAGTCTCCAGCAGAGAGAGAAAATACCTCTGGGCACAACGATGCTTAAATAAATTCAGGGGTTTCCCTGGTGGCGCAGTGGTTAAGAATCCGCCTGCCAATGCAGGGGACATGGGTTCGAGCCCTGATGTGGGAAGATCCCACATGCCGCGGAGCAACTAAACTTGTGCACCACAGCTACTGAGCCTGCGCTCTAGAGCCCGCGAGCCACAACTACTGAGCCCATGAGCCACAACTACTGAAGCCCGTGTGCCTAGAGTCTGTGCTCCACAATAAGAGAAGCTATGGCAATGAGAAGCCTGTGCACCGCAACGAAGTGCACCCGCTCACCACAACTAAAGAAAGCCCGCGCACAGCAACAAAGCCCAACAGATCCAAAAATAAATAAATAAATAGATAGATAAATAAATAAATAAATAAATTCAAATCATTGAATTTGAATAAATTCAAATCATTCAAATCATTTGAATAAATTCAAAACATTGACAGGTGAAGCAGAAAGGCTTATTGCTGTCCCTCAACTGTCCTGAGCCACTTGGTCAATTCCAAGCTGTGTGATAATCTATAAACAGAGTTGAACAAAGAGAAGAGGAAACATGGTAGTCTGAAATCTGTTCTCCTATCAGGGCCCCAGGGACTGGACTTTGTGCTTGGTTTTAACCTGCTGTTTGCTGACATTTTTAAAGGAAAGGCCACTCTATTGACTCACACAAATAGAGATGTCTGAACAGATGTCCCATCTAGAAGCATAAGGGATGTTCTTATAATACATCAAGATTCCATCAGTTCTGAAAATTGATTTAAATGAAAATTCTTTAAAAGAATGAGAAATAAGCCAAGGGAATATCTTGTTAAAGAAAATTAAACTAGCAGTTGAAATCTGATCCTGTTATTAACTGCCTGGCTCTGGACAAGGCAATCATTTTCCTGTGCCTCAATTTTCCAGTCTATAAATGAGGGTCATACATGCCGGAGCTCAGCTCTGTTATAACCAACCATGAGAATCTGGACAGTTGCTTTGCCTCTCTGAGAGTCATTTTCCTTAACTATAAAAGTAGAAGCTCCTGTAGAGAACCCTTAAGGGCCATTCTCATTTAGTTCCATGATGCTGTAATAAGAGAAGAAAGTGGTGAAACATGCAAAACTTTTTGTAAGAAATACCCCATATAAGTGCAGCTGAAGATTTCATCATTTTTCTAATGTTTAAGTTAGTGTGGGAAATTATTTGGTTGCCATTTAATTTTTTTTTTTAGAATATGAATATCCATATTCACACAGTGAATTAAAAATAAAATCTGGAAAAGAAACAGTTGGGTTTCTGTAAGTGGTCGACAAGCCTGAAGAAGTCCAGGATATGTGTACATTTGCCCAATTGATCTCCACCTTCCTCTGATACTGCAGAAGTCCTCACATGATCAATGTTAGAGAAAGAACCAGTCTTTTCTTCTTTCACGACATAAGGAAGCATATGTTAGTTGGGGAGGCACATATACAGACATACAGTCACCCAGAGACACAGAAGAGACTCAGCTTTGGGCTTTGGGTGTGATTCAAATATTACATCATGTACCTGGGGGTTATATTAGAACACAGCTCAGTAATGATTTAGTAATCTGCTAGGTCTAATTTGTGACTAAATTAGAGTATTCCAGAATCTAGGGAGCTCCTATTTCTACACTGGTCTGTAATAGATGGTTCAAGTCTTGTCCTTGCAAATTTCCCTAGGAAAAAAAAATGTCAATATAGTTGAGCCACTAAGAACTTAAATGGGAAAAATATTCCCAGGATGGCCTCAACATCTTAATTTCATGCTCCTGACTTTCCCATAAACACTGATCACAAATCAACATTCATCCTCAGCTTCTTGGATCAGTGGAGCTAAACCAGTGGCTGCCCCCAGTTCAGGGCACTCAGAATTTAAGCTTACATAGGAATCTCCAGCTTACACTCCAACCCAATTCTATACTCCCATTTACTATACATACTAGAATATAAGGTGAATATAAGGCCATATTTAAGTCTTTTCAAAATCTCTCATATTACATGAGAGCAGTTAGTCATACAATACTTTTTTTTTTTTTTGCGGTGTGCCGGCCTCTCACTTTTGCGGCCTCTCCCGTTGCAGAGCACAGGCTCCGGATGCGCAGGCTCAGCGGCCATGGCTCACGGGCCCAGCCGCTCCGCAGCACGTGGGATCTTCCCGGACCGGGGCACGAACCCGTGTCCCCTGCATCGGCAGGCGGACTCTCAACCACTGCGCCACCAGGGAAGCCCTCTCCTCTTTCTTGATTCTCCTCTAGCCTCAGTGCCCCTTCCTCCTGTTCTCCTTCTCTGTTCTTCCATCTCCTTGTTAAGTGTTGAGGTTTCTTTTGCCTCTTTGTCCCGGGTAGTCTTATCTATTGTCGAGGCTTTGTTTTCCACCTTTGGGCTCCCAACTTTATATTGTTTGAATTTCTTCTAAATTTCAAAATCATAGCTCCAGCTGCTCACTGGACACCCCCACTTGCATCTCAAATATAACAGATCCCCACAGAAACTCACTTCCTTCACTTCATCCATTGCCCAGCCTCGCTCCCAAATCTGATCGTCTCTTATAGTCCTCATTTCCTTTAACGGCATCACTGTCTAACCAACTACACAAGCCCGAAGCCTTGGGCCCATCTTGGACTCTTCCTCATTTCTCACAATTTTCCCTTACTATTATCCCTCATACACGCACACACTCATTGGATCACCAAATTCTTCCAATTTTACCTTCTAAATGTCTCTGTGATCTGTTTCCTCTTTACTATTCCACCACCATGAGGTAAGCCCTCATCACCTCTCATTTGGATTATTGCAATGGCTGTTTGTTTGCCTCTCCTAGCTCAACTCCATCCTCTAAGCCCTTAAGTGAGTGATCTTTTAAACATGAATCTGACCACACCCACCCCACTTACAAAACATCTGCAACCGCAACTCTTCTTTGCTTACAGGGTACCAACCTAATGGCACAGACTGGTACATAAGGCTCTTCACAACCAGATTCTTGGCTACATTTCTAGTCTCATTCCTGTTCTAGTCTCATTCCTATCTCCCTTCTCCAGTCGCACCTCTCCAAGTGAACTATGATCCAGACCATTGGAGCTACACCCACATTCACACCAACTGTGAGCTCCTGAAGGGGAGTCTCTATCTTTCTTAATGACCTCTAAGCATCTGAGTTCACTATATCAGACTTTGGCATCAGACTTTTTTTTTAAATTAATTTATTTTATTTATTCATTTTTGGTTGAATTGGGTCTTTGTTGCTGCGCGTGGGCTTTCTCTAGTTGCGGCTAGTGGGGGCTACTCTTCATTGTGGTGCACGGGCTTCTCATTGTGGGGGCTTCTGTTGTTGTGGAGCACAGGCTCTAGGAGTGTGGGCTTCAGTAGTTGTGGCACGTGGGCTCAGTAGTTGTGGTGCGCTGGCTCAGTAGTTGAGGCGCGCGGGCTCTGGAGCGCAGGCTCAGTAGTTGTGGTGCACGGGCTTAATTGCTCCGTGGTATGTGGGGTCTTCCCAGACCAGGGCTTGAACCCGTGTCCCCTGCATTGGCAGGCGGATTCTTAACCACTGCGCCACCAGGGAAGCCCAGCATCAGACCTTTTGAAGAAACGTGGTTCTAGGCATTTTAAGGCACTTTACAGTAACATCTCATCCTTTCAACAGACCTGTAAGGATACATAGCACTATTGCCTCCACTTAACAGGCAAAGAACAGACTCCAAGCAGCTGAGGAACCTAAATGGTTATGAATAAGGGACTAGTAAGTGAATCAGCCAAATTTTGAAGCCAGGTCAGGCTGACTCTAAAACCTGTGCTTTAGCTGAGACCAACTCTGGTTATATCTAACAAACACCATAATTTCACCTGCAAGGGAACACCCAGGAAGCAATATCACTGCTTTAGACTCGCAGAGGTGCACAGATGCAGGTCACTTTGAGAGGTGGCAAGCACCATACTTTCGGTCCAACTCCCACTACATCACAGGATCCCATAAATGGGAAAGCATGTGTGCTCTGGCCTAACACAAACTTTTCACACTCTCATTGAGCCCCAAATGAAGCCCTTTGAGGAGGCAGCCTAGTATTTTAAGTGGCCTGTCTTTAAGGAAGGGGAAAGTCTGGAAATGAACCTAAACACTGCTTCTGACTTAATGATGTAGATGGAATACTCAGAGCTTGTCCATCCTTGAGAAGTTAGAGTCCAAACTCTGTCCTCCTGAGTCTGATTTTATTAAACAGTTTATTAAACAGTTATTTTATAAAACAATTCATCACCCTACATATTTGTTTCTGTTATCTAATGCTAACGCACACACATACACTCAGCTATAGCCAAAAAAGGAAAATGCTTCAATAGTTACTCATTATGTAAAACATATGTAATTTGTTCCCTTATTACTTTTTTTTTTTTTTTTTTTGGTACGCGGGCCTCTCACTGTTGCAGCCTCTTCCGTTGTGGAGCACAGGCTCCGGACGTGCAGGCTCAGCGGCCATGGCTCACGGGCCCAGCCGCTCCGCGGCATGTGGGATCTTCCCGGACCGGGGCACGAACCCGTGTCCCCTGCATCAGCAGGTGGACTCTCAACCACTGCGCCACCAGGGAAGCCCCCCTTTATTACTTTTATAATGTGGTCCCTAAAGTTCCAGTCTAAGAACCACTGGATCAAGTGCCAGATGTGTCTCTGCCAGTAGCTGCTTATGTAGCTTTGTGCAAATCCATTTCCATACTTTCTTTTTTTAAACCAAGGAATTCTAGTATTTGATCCATAAGCAGTTCCTCTGAATTCTAATACTCAAAGACCGTTCTTACTTTTAGGATGTTTCTCACTAGGTTAAAGTTATTTATTCTGAGGGACTCTAACCCACATGATCATTTTCATAAGTGGTTTTTAAATGGTAGTCAAGGATGATGGGTTGTAACTTAATTCCAATATTATCTTAGGAAAAAAAAAAGACTATCAAATGCATTCAAACACACGCTAAAACATTCATGCCATTCAAATACAATTCAGGCAGCATCACCCAGACTGCAAAGTAATAATTGAAATATCTAAGATAATTCCGTGTACCCATGAACCTAGTCTCATGTTCACACATGCACATGTGTGAAGATGGCTCTTGGACCTATTGAGATAATTATTGAAATGCCATCAGATACAAGAAGCAAAAATAAACCTGAGAATTTGGGGTAATTACACAGGCAAATATCATTGGTAAAACTAAGTGACCACTAAGTAAAACTTAAGGAAAACACCCTTTATGTGTTGTCATAGCTGACACATGCATACAGTAAACCATTGCTAGGTGCCCAGAAAGTTTTGTTTATAGGAGTTGAACTTCTCATGAAGTGACAGCCACTGGGTGCCCTAGATAAGATCGAATGACCTATGACATAGGTGCCCAATAAATGCCTGTTGAATGCATATTATGTGAAAGTACTATAAAAAGTAATGTTATGCAAAAGTAAAGCATTGTTAAGACTCTTAACTCATTTTCCATCCCAAAGAAACGGGAATTCCAGAAGGATGACTGAAGAGATTCCTTTTCAATCTTTGTGGGGTTCACAGTCACAGAAAGCATTCTCACCAAAATCCCATCAGTAAAAACACACATTGGGAATAGAATTTATATACCAACATGTTTTGCTATTACTGATCAAACAGAAGCCCTTTGATCAAAAAAGCAATCAAGAAGGAACAATTTTAAAGCAAGGAAAACCCTGGTTTGGCACGACCTATTGGCTTCATATTTTAAGAATCAGACAGCTTTATATAGTATCAGTAAATAATATATAATATTATTGTAAACAAATCTCTGGAGGAGCCCCAGATGGGGCAGGAGGAGGGAGCTCTAAAGAGGTCCTCACAAAGTGGGGCTCCTCGGAGGTGCGTGCAGCCGTCACGGTCTGCAGGGAAAGGCCAGTTCCCATCCCAGGGCTGCGCCGTTCCTCCTGGAAGGGACTCACCTGGCGTCCTGGAGTTGGCCCGGGCTGCAGGCAGGAGGAGCGAGAAGCAGAGGCAGCAGCTGAGCCAGAGCGCAGGCATGGCCGGGCCGGGCCGCGCAGTCAGCCGCTGCAGGGGTGCTGCCCTGCGCCTCGCGGCTGGGAGCTTTCGCTCTGCGCTCTGCTGTGCCTTCCTTTTCCTTGATCAGGTGGTTTTATCGACTCTTCTACCTGACTCAGTCCTGACAGGAAGAGAGTGTGTGTTTCAGGGTGTGACTCACCTGTGAATAAGGAGGACCCAGCCCTCGGGAAGCAAACACACAGCACACACGGAGCTGTAAAAGCGCTCTCCCCAGCTGCCAGGCTTCCCCCTCGCCGCAAGAAGAGTGCACACCTGGCCTGGGCCAAGGGTGTGGGCAGAGGCTTCGGCCCAGGGATCCTTCTGGAAGAATGTGCCAGATCCCCCTGAGCTCTCCTTCTCTCCCAGGGTGGTCCAGGGCAGAATTCAGAGGTAGCTAGCAGCCTGCTCCTTCCTCAAACTGGGAGGCCCAGTCTCATGAGTGCAAACTCAGAAATAAGTCAGCAGCTGTGATCAGCTCTGGTCGGAAAGACATCAAGGAAAACAGGCCGCTCCAACAGTCACAACAGGGTCCCCTTTACCCTCCAGCCTAGGCTCAACCTCTTTCTGAAATACAGTAGCCCTACCCCAGCCTATCCACCCTGGTGACACCTCATTCTATGCCTCACCATCACCTGGCTGGACCAAGGTTCCTCTCCTGGGTCCCCATAACCTCTTGATCACCAGGCCTAGTAACTCATTAAGTCATCTGTTGACTGGTGGGCCTCCCACCTGTCTGTACTAGGCTAGGTACCATTCTGTATTACTAACAACTAGTATAGTATCCAGCGTGCACTTGGTGCTCAGTTAGTGTTCTGTTGGATTGAATAAGAAAGAGGATCCAGATTTTATATTCTTTTTACATCATAGAGCATATTTCTCATGCCATTCTCTATGGGCCCTTTAGAAAATATCTGCAGAGTCCAACTGTGGGTATCATCCAAGTCCATTGTCCTAGGTGAGTAAGAAACTGCAAGTGGTGTATCCTACATTTTCCCTTTCCCTAGGGAGGCTGGTGGCACTAATTCAAAGAGGTGGCTGCCAAGGAGAAAGCTTTGGTTCCTCCTAGAGATTTTTAAATTGCCAGAGGTATTATATATATATATATACACACACAATCTGTCCAAAACAATCACCCCTACTGTTCATCATCAAGGCCTGCAAAGATCCCCAATAAGCTATTGTTCACTGACTAAATAAATGAATGGGTGTTCTCTAGATAGTTCCATACATGATAACAACATAAGGCAACAAACAATGCAAAATAGTACATGATTAAGTGTCAAAGGGTATAAGATTTCAGTCGGTGCATGTAATCAAGGCCAGGTTGGGCTGCCTGGACAGCTTTGGCTTTGTACAGAACATGGAGAATGAACCAGGTGTTCAGGAATACCTGGGATCTGAACACAGCACCAAGGACCCATAGGAGTGAGGTAGGTTACTGCAAACTGGCCAACACCTACTCTAAAAACAAATCTCCATCAATAAAAAATGAGGACTAGAAAGGAAGCTCCAATTTTCTTATCCCAAGCTTGATTTTCTTTTATTCTGTCCATGATTCAAAAAAATATTCTTCTCTCCCCAAACTCATTGTGTCTGATTACTGCTGAAGTTTCAGGTCACAGAGACCAGGTATTTAGAATTTTCCCTTCTAGTATGTGGTGCATTGTAGAGGCTGAAATCATGTCCCTGAGTTGTCTGTTCCTCGTACGCCTACCCATCAGTGATGGGCAATGGCCCCCGGCCCTGCAGGAACAAAGAGCAGAGCCCTGCAAAGTAACGTCTTGAAGGTAATTTCATTTTAGTACAGATTACTATAGTTTATTATATTTCAAAAGTTGGAGCAGGGCTTCCCTGGTGGCACAGTGGTTGAGAGTCCGCCTGCCGATGCCGGGGACACGGGTTCGTGCCCCAGTCCAGGAAGATCCCACATGCCGCGGAGCAGCTGGGCCCGTGAGCCATGGCCGCTGATCCTGCGCATCCAGAGTCTGTGCTCCACAACGGGAGAAGCCACAATAGTGAGAGGCCCGCGTAAAAAAAAAAAAAAAGTTGGAGTAGATAATTTCCAGCTACCATCATTTTTGGAAAGTAATAATAATAGCTAAAAAATATACAGTACCTATTTGCCATCACTGTTGTAAATCTTTTATACATAACCCTTCAGTCTTCAAAACAATGCTATGAAACAGATGTACTATTAATTTCCCCATTTCACAGATGAGAAAAAGAAAGATGCATGGAAAGACATGGAAAGATCAGCAACATGCTCGAGGTCACACTGCTTGTAAATGGCAAAACCAAGGTTCAAAATCAGGCAATCTAGTTTCAAGTCCATAAGCTCTTTGTTAGGTCAGATTAAAAAGCACCATAAAAGGGAATTCCCTGGAGGTCCAGTGGTTAGGACTCCGTGCTCTCACTGCCGAGGGCCTGGGTTCAATCCCTGGTTGGGGAACTAAGATCCCACAAGCCAAAGGGTTTGGCCTAAATAAATAAATATATATATATGCCCCCCCCCGCCCCCGCAAAAAAAAGCGCCATGGATATTTCCCTCTGCCATGCAGTCTGATTAAAAGAAAAAAAAAAGAAGCACCTTAAAAAAAACAAATTCACAATATTGAATGAATTCAATATGTAGTCAATGGTTATTTATCAACATCTCTGTTATAACCCCACCAGGCTGTGGACTCTTGGCCCACATCAGTAAAGCTAAGTCACAATGAACTTTGAACAAATACTTCTGATTTTCCTAACATGTTAGTTCTGCAAGGAGCCCCAGGGGTCATTCCCACATGCTGCGGAGCGGCTGGGCCCGTGAGCCATGGCCACTGAGCCTGCGCGTCCGGAGCCTGTGCTCCGCAACGGGAGAGGCCACAACAGTGAGAGGCCCGTGTACCACACACACAAAAAAGAAGATGTTGGGGGTAGGAGTTTATTAATTAATTTATTTATTTTTGCTGTGTTGCGTCTTCGTTTCTGCGTGAGGGCTTTCTCTAATTGTGGCAAGCGGGGTCCACTCTTCATCGCAGTGAGTGGGCCTCTCACTACTGAAACCCGCGCACCTAGAGCCCATGCTCCGCAACAAGAGAAGCCACCGTAATGAGAAGCCCGCGCACCGCAACGTTCGACACAACTCAAGAAAGCCTTCGTGCAGCAAGGAAGACCCCACGTAGCCATAAATAAATAAATAAATTTATTTTTTAAAAATCGAGAGAAAAATCTCAAAAAAAGCTATTTTATAATTAAGACAATACTTTAATTCAAATGTGCAAACTCAAGCGCAGAACTAGAAACACATCAGTGACTGCATAAATTGTGACAAGCCAGAGCACAGATTCCAGACCCGACGTCTTGCTGTTTCTATTAAGCTCCAAAGAGCTCTGAGCGGAAGGCCATCTCAGGCCTTCAGGCAGAAATACCACCCAAGAATTGCAGGGAGACCCCTCTTCCGTTTTTTGTTTTTGTTTTTTAATTTATTTTACTGAAGTGTAGTTGATTTAGGGATCCCTTTTCTGGAGGTCCGTTTCAGCAATTTACAAAAGGAAAGAGATGCCTTTCTGAAATGTTTGCTTAGGAGCATGAATTTTAAACCCATCTTGGACTTTTGTCCTAGGAAGTCAGCACTTAGAATTTCCTCTTACCTTTTCCAAAGTAGTCACATTCATCTAGAGTGTAACCCCTGGTATCAGTGGGGATAATGTTCCATGCAGAAGTTCTCTGAACAGAGATGGAAAGGTACTGGAGCATTTCCCCAGGGCATGACCAGGAAGGCTGAGGCCTTGGAAGTCCCCTTTGTCCATTGTTTCTTTTGCAGTTCCCTCATCCTCCAGGGGACTTTTTTTTTTTTTACAAGCTGTGTAAATCACCTCACAGAACTGTCATCTCTCCACCCCAACCTACCAAATAGAATTGCAAGTGACATGTTGATTTTTTGCCTTGAGTTCCATCATTACCTTAGTTAACTTTCAGAAGGAATGTCTGGCATGTCACCCGCTTTCAAACTCACTTATGATAAAAACTGAAGCACTGGCTGTTAACATGCCAGCAGGAGACAGGGGTGCTGGTCTTGATCCCAAGCCTTTAATCTCCTCAGATAGTTCTAATTACGTCAGCATTTGCATAAAATTTTTAAACGCAAAATAATGCAATCAGGAGGAAGAAAACCAACAACTCCCTCTTTGTTCTTAATTGGTAAAGGAAAATGTCCATAAATGGAAATGGTTTGGTGTTTCCTGGATCGTCTGGGTAAATTCTCTGAGGTTGGCCAGACTCCAGAAAAACAGTGTTCTCTGAAGCAAGCATCCTGGCTGAAGTGGCAAGCTTCCATCTTATGCAGAAATGTATATGGTGTTCCCACAGCTAGTTTTCAGGGAGCAGTGGAAGCCAGACCAGAGTTCAAGTAATACCTTTTACTGTAAAAAAATTTTTTTAATTTAATTTTTATTTTATATTGGAGTATAGTTGATTTACAATGTTGTGTTAGTTTCAGGTGTACAGCAAAGTGATTAAATTATATGTACATATACATATTATATATTCTTTTTCAGATTCTTTTCCACTATAGGTTATTACAAGATATTGAATATAGTCCCCTGTGCTATACAGTAGGTCCTTGTTGTTTATCTGTTTTGTATAGTGGTATGTATCTCTTAATCCCAAACTCCTAATTTATCCCTCCCCCTCCCCACCTTTTACTTTTTAAGGGGAGATATTCCTTTTTCTGTGGTTGGCTGGTGATGCACGTGGGACCAGGGAAGGGATGGGAAATCAACAGCTAACCACAAAGAGCAACTTCATTTGCATATTTTTTGATATAGCTATTATAGACAGAAATATTCACACTGATTATTTGTTTAACCAATATAATAAATGGAGAGGAGTGGAGAGAACAAGGACACATGCTCAAAAAAAGGCAAAATAGAAAAAAAAAAAAAGCGAGGGTGAAAGATTCTGCCAGGGAACTCTAGTGGATTCAGGGGGGTGCCAGCTGTTGTGTTGTGGACAAAATTTGGTCATCCACTCAGGTGTGAAATGTCCATTAGTAGATTAAATGCCACCCTTGGTTCCTTACCCACTCTAATATGTGGGCCATAGGTATTCAGATTTGAATAAGAGGTAAGGAGCCCACGGCAGTGAACTTCTTCCCTGGACTGCAGTGTTGGGGGTCAGGGCTGCAGGCATGACAAGATAAGTCCAAAGAAGCAGGCAGCCACCTTAGATCAAAGGTCCCCACCGCTGCCTTTCGGAAGTCAGAAACAAGTTCACGAAACAATGTTTCTAAACATGACTCAGTTTCAATCTGGAACTTTCCACCTTTAATAATTTAAAAAATTAGCATTTAGAGTCTAACCCTCTGCCTTTAGATAGGAAACTTTGGATGTATTTTAAACATCTAATAAGAGTTTTGACAATTACAATACTGACAGCAAAACTGTACTGAATATTCTGCGGGTCCCCAGCTCAGTGCTGGGAGCCTTGCAGGGGTTTTGGATTTCATTCCTCACCACCGCCCTCTGAAGCAGGTGCTATTATTATCCTCATTTTGAGGTTACCCAGGCTCCTTCACAAATCCATGCCAATGTCTCGCTCTAGAGTTATTATTCAACTAGAGTATAAAACCAAATTAAGCCTCTCACTTGGATAAACACGCCCTTCTCCAAATTAAACAAAAAAACAAAACTGAGTTGGATCTTCAAATAAAAATAAAATGCCTAATCTTTTTATTTATTTTTACTTTTGCTGAGGGAATTTTTTCCCAGTTTTATTGAGATAGAATTGACATACAACACTGTAAAAGTTTGAGGTGTACAACATTAATGCTTTGATTTACATATGTCATGAAATGATTACCACAATAAGTTTAATGAACATCTATCATCTCGTACAGATGCAAAATTAAAGAAATAGAAAAAGATTTTTCTTCCTTGTGATGAGAACTCTTAGGATTTATTCTCTTAACAACTTTCATACATAACATAGAGCAGTGTTACTTATATTTATCATGTTGTACATTACATCCCTAGTACTTATGTATCTTACTACTGGGAGTTTGTATCTCTTGACTACCTTCATCCAATTCACCCTTCCCTCAGCCCCCGCCTCTGGTAACTACATATCTGATCTCTTTTTCTATGAATTTGTTTATTTGTTTGTTTGTTTTTGAAGTATAATTGACCTACCAAATGCCTAATCTTTATAAGATATACTATATTCTACAGAGACTCCCCTCCTGCAGATAGCAATAAAGGTTTGGTTATTAGGAGTACATTTTCCTTTTCACATTACCTTTTGTAACTCTTCAGTGTATGATGACTTCGAATTCTTATGCAAAATCCTTTTACGTCATCTAATCAGGTCTTAATGGTTTTCTCTTGGTCTGATACCTTAATCCAGGTATAAGAGCTCTTTATTAAATAACTCAACTCTTGAACTCCTTAGGATAATTGGAAATTAGTTTCAGCATGGTGTAATGAGTCTGAGCAGTCTGAAAGAGCTCCAGAATTTAGTGGCTGTCTCCCTGGGGTCAGCTTTTCTAGGGCCTGGTTACACAGAAATCCCCAAACATTCCTGGGTGGTTCTTTTGCAGGAAGCCTGAAGATTGGATTAGACTTCAGTTAAAAGGTAAAACTGTGAGATCACTGCAATTATGGAAAGAGCTTCAAATAATCTCAGAAAAATCTAGAGACATTCCTCGCTGACCTAAAAATTTCTCACAGCTTCAATATGTCTACTTAGATTAAATAGCAGAATTAACGCAGTGATTCAGACAACTTAAACCAAAATGACACACTTAACTCCCTGGATATTTTAGGTGAATATATTTCAGGCCTGAATTAGTTGGACAATTGTTTCAATGTCCTATCTTTTATTGTATGAAGACACAGCAAAGCAAGATTTAATTGCTTTATCAAAGCTGCTAATACCTTTGCTATTTTCTTATCTCAGGGTGCTCTATTAAAGCAATCCTGGGAAGTAACTTAGAAAAACACAGCAAAAGCAGAGTATGACTACTTGGTTTTGCAGCAGAATTGTTTATATGGAATTAATATATTTTACATGCCTTGGTAAACTTAGAATGGATTATACCTATGCTAAAAATTCTACACACACACGCACACACACACACACACACACACACACACAGATACGTATTACTTGAGCTCTAGGTAGAAAATCTCCTTTTGAGTAAAATGTGTGGGCTTTTGTTTGGTTGGTTTGGTTTTTAGGTTTTAATCTTACATTCAATATTTTCTAAGAAAAGGGCAATTCCAAACCCTCTACCCTTCAGGGCCTGATGGAAAACCCATCTTCGAGTTAACTGTCCCAATATTATCTACATTCTAATCTTTCTTGTTAAAATTTTCTGAAGAATTCTTACAAATTTATAAATAAATTATATTAATAAAAATTAATTTAATGAGCTTCCTTTCAGAACCAGATCATTTCTAACCAGTCAACCACAATGTTGATTTTCCCTCAGGAACACAGACAAAGCCAAGAGTGATAACACATAAAATGCCATGCTGATTCAGGTCACTGTCCCCTCACACGGCAGACCTCACAGGAGCACCAGTGGATGTTTTGAGGGTGGGTTGCCTCCATGATTCTAACCTCAAATGTTTAGGAAAACAGTTCAAAATTTCCTAAAATTTACTTATTAGCATACTATGGAATTACCATCTGTAAATTTAACCAACTCTCTCTTTTAAATATCTATATTTTCTAGAAGTTTTTGATCTGCTATATTAAATCAACTTTCTTTTATTTTATTAAAAGGATCTCTTGGGCTTCCCTGGTGGCGCAGTGGTTGAGAGTCCGCCTACCGATGCAGGGGACACGGGTTCGTGCCCCGGTCCAGGAGGATCCCACATGCCGCGGAGAGGCTAGGCCCATGAGCCATGGCTGCTGAGCCTCGTCCGGAGCCTGTGCTCCGCAATGGGAGAGGCCACAACAGTGAGAGGCCCGCATACCACAAAAAAAAAAAAAAAAAAAAAAAAGGATCTCTTAATTGTTCCTGGTTTTAGTACTTTAGGATTTGCTAAACAAGAGTATATTACAGCCATTTCCCAATCCCTTATGACTTTATGAGCTTTACCGACATGTTCATTGCTTTCTTGGATGAAAAACCCCATTTTTAGACTCATCTAGTAATCTGCTCTAGTGATGATTTTGGTTAGCTTTTTAAGGATATTTCCAAGCTTTCCCATGTATATATTGACAAAGAGAGACCAGACTGTAAAAGCACCTTACATTTGGATGCATCACAGCTTGCAAACTGGCAGCATAACAGTTTTGGATGGAGGGCCTCATGCGGGTCACCTTGTATGGTTATGGCCAGCACAAGAGCATCTGGCAGAGGAGGTATGCAGGGGTGGCGGGGATAGAGTACTAAAATCCAGCACGGAGCTTCTCTTGCCAAGCCACATACTCTGGCACAGGCCTGCATGTATCCAAAGGAAGGAAAACTTTTCTCTGCTTGGTCTCCCCAGAGGGGCTCCTTTTAGCCATCAGCAAGAAATGGGAACCAAAGGATTAGTCCACATGATTTCTTGATTTTGTCTTTGATATGAAGCTGGATTCAGATACCATCATTTAGTTAATCTAATTTGGATTATTTTCCCTTAAATACAATAATTAACACCAGTTTTCATTAAATTTCACATTTCACCTTCCTGCTTACTCCAGTTCTTGTGAGCTTTTCAGAAAAAGTTTCTGTTCTCTGCATCAATTTGATATTTAGCATCAACTTGAGCAAAATACCATCTGGAAGATTAAACCATGTATTATGTCTTCCAGGTAATTTACAGTAATTTTAGAAAACATTGTTTACCACACCAATCTTTGGAGGATATTGCTTTTAGCACATATTCCTCCATCCAAAGAACTGCCCTTTCTTCTCTCTAAGTTCCCTATGTATAACAAAACATTGTCTCTGGGGCTTTCCTGGTGGCGCAGTGGTTGGGAGTCCACCTGCCGATGCAGGGGACGCGGGTTCGTGCCCCGGTCCGGGGAGATCCCACGTGCCGCGGAGCGGCTGGGCCTGTGAGCCATGGCCGCTGAGCCTGCGCGTCCGGAGCCTGTGCTCCGCAAGCGGGAGAGGCCACAACAGTGAGAGGCCCGCATACCGCAAAACAACCAAACAAACAAAAACATTGTCTCTGGTTCTAGGGTAATGAAAGTTTTAAAATAATTTCTGATGTGGAATTTTAGTAACTTTTTTGAACATCCAAACAACAACTGTTGTTTCTATCTTGTCTTGAAACTCATTTGTGTTCCCAAAGAGCCATTCTAGTGTGATCAGATGTCTTTTCCCCAGAATCCATGCTTCCCTTTCCAGAGTAATTTGCTTGCCTACTTTTATTAAAGATTTCATCAGCTTGACTCCCCTACCTGTACTTTCTAAGGTGGTGCTGTCCAGTGGAAATTTCTGCAATGGTCAAAATGTTCTGTATGTGAATTTTCTAACAAGGTAACCACTAATCACATGTGTCTATTGAGCATTTTACACGTGGCTAGTGCAAATGAGGGGCTAATTTTTTCATTAATTTTATTTAAATTTAAATAGCCACTAGTGGCTAGTGGCTACCATATTGCATACACAGCACAGGTCCAAGACCTTCTCTGACATCTTTTTATAAATGGATGTCTCACTAAACCTCTCCTTCACAGTGGTCACTTGTAACTAAGTGTTGTCTCTGTGGTCAGTAGTCCCATAATTTGAGTTCTTGCAAAATCAGTGAGTGTATAGGATCACTTCTGATGGAAAAAAAAAAATTCTTTGAAAGTAAACACTTAGTAATTTGTTGTTTGACTATTAAAATTTTACCCAGCAGAAATTGTCTTATGTGTTACCTAAACTTTTCTAAGCTTACATTTCTACTGGCAAATATCACTTTTATATTAATAAAATCCTATAAACCAGATGCCTGGAAATGGGATATAGGTTTCATGCTCATTTAGTTTTGCCTTCTTGAGTCTAAAGTTTGGAAAGTTGCACATATTTTTGTTTTCACGATTGTAAAGTAAGGTATTCACATTGCTATATTTGAAGGGTGTTCTATGAGAAATGAAAGAAGTAGCATATGTAAAATACCAAAAATGTATTTTAAATTGGTTTCTAGAACACTCTTGAAAACTTAGGTGTTGTCATCACCTACAAATGGAATTTACCTACAAAAACTGTCACCACAATGCATATTTTGATTTTATGATTTGGTTTTTTTGTGTGTATGTGTGTGGTACGTGAGCCTCTCACTGTTGTGGCCTCTCCCATTGCGGAGCACAGGCTCCGGACACACAGGCTCAGAGGCCATGGCTCACAGGCCCAGCCGCTCTGCGGCATGTGGGATCTTCCCAGACCGGGGCACGAAACCGTGTCCCCTGCATGGGCAGGCGGACTCTCAACCACTGCGCCACCAGGGAAGCCCATGATTTGATATTTTTAAGGAAAATAATATGATGTAAGAAAAAGGAAAAAAATTCTTATAATCTGTCTTTTTCAGCGACCCTAGGCTAAATTCTTCATATTAAAGTCTGAGATTTATTTTATAGAGGTAATTTATATAGAGAATCCTTTATTATAGTAAAATATTTTGCTATGCCAATTCTTTCATTTACTTGTTAAATTATTATTATTTTTTGAGCATCTACTATGAACCAGGCAGGGTGGTAGATGCTTGATAAATAATACAGCTCATTCTGTATAATCTATGGGAAAAGGATGAAAAGACAAGTGCAACAAAAACACAATTTACTAGGCATGAAGGGAACCAAAGGGAAAAATATTATAGAGTTTCAAAGACTTACCCTGGTAGAATGAATTAATCCCTTTAATTTATCTAATAAATGGCTACTCAACTGCTTGTTAAGACTATAAATCAGCTTGGTGAACAGTAAGAATTCAAAAACTGTACTGTGTTTCGCATTGCTGGGGACATTTAGGCTAGTCAGAGAGAGAGTCTGTAGCCAGTGACTGTCCCAGTGATTCCCATCTTTCTAAGAATAAAAGCCAAAGTCGTTATGCAGCCTCTAAGGTCATACATGCTACATTCCACCTCACCCCTCCAACCCATCCACTATAGTCCTCTTTTTCCTTCATTCTGCTCCAGCCATCCCGGTCCCTCTGCTGTTTCTCAAACTAGGAGCCCATCTACCTCAGAGCCATCCCACTTGAGGATGACCATGATCAGATGCCACCTCCCTCCCCTGCCCAGTTATTCTCTATTTCTTCCTTTGTTTTCTGTTTCTTCTTACCACTTATTACCACCTGCCATAAGATTTACATGTTTTTTTTCATCTGTCTCTTCTCAAATATAAGCTACAGGACAGCAGGGATTTTGTGTTGTAACAAGATCTAGAACAGTGCCTGGTTCTTAGTAGGTTCTCAGTAATATCTTTTTGAAAGAGTAATACATGTTTAGTACTTATTTTGAAAGACTGAACTGGCTCACTTTTCTATATCTCAGTTTAAATATTAATATGATGAGGGAAATTTTATCTTATCTAAATTACCCCTTAAGAATGTTAGAAAGGGCTTCCCTGGTGGCGCAGTGGTTGAGAATCTGCCTGCCAATGCAGGGGACACGGGTTCGAGCCCTGGTCTGGGAAGATCCCACATGCCGCGGAGCAACTAGCCCCGTGAGCCACAAATACTGAGCCTGCGCGTCTGGAGCCTGTGCTCCGCAAAGAGAGGCCGCGATAGCGAGAGGCCCGCGCACCGCGATGAGGAGTGGCCCCCACTTGCCGCAACTAGAGAAAGCCCTCACACAGAAACGAAGAGCCAACACAGCCATAAATAAATGAATAAATAAATAAATAAATTAAATTAAAAAAAAAAAAAATATTCCTTTAAAAAAAAAAAAAAAAAAAAAAAAGAATGTTAGAAAGATGACTAAGTTAATAGTACACAGATTTGAACTGCTTGGAAGAAAAACAATTCTAAAACTCAAGTTCTCTTACTTTATTAAGATATTTTCACAGATTACCAAAGCTATAAATTCATACAAATAAAAGAGACTAAAATGAATATAGAAGAATTGCAAATAACTCTAACAAAAATGGTGTAAGTAACATAAACTTTAAACTGAGATGTTGCTTATGAAAAGTACTTTCTTACGTTTAGAGCTTGAAGATGAAGAAGGGAAGAGACCTACACTTAAGACCAAGGGTATGAATGGAAGACAGAGAGAAAACCCATATCCTCAGGTACCTCTTTGCATCCATCTTCTCTGTCTCATCACAGAGAAAGTGTCCTCCAACCCAGATATTCCACAGTTCCGTAAATTAAAGGTCATTTAATCAAACCTTCTCAACCCCCTGGAAGACACACACTCACTAATTAGGCAATTAAAAAGAGCTATAGTAGTTTTATATCCGATTTTTCTACATTTATTTTTAAAGACAGAAAGGAAATTTTATAGAAACAGGGCCAACTCTTTCTAGAGTTTGCAAACTTTTGAGAGCCATACACTTATTTTTAAATTTCTCATCAGCTAGGATGCATTTAGCTACAAGTAATTGAAATCCCAACTCAAAGTGGTTTTTATAATAAGCAAATTTAGAGGCTCACATCTCTGAAAATTCAGAGGTGAGGTGGGAAATAGGGTTAAATTACCCTATGGTCTAATGATACCATCAAGGATCCAAGTTCCATCTTTCTCTTCTGTTGTCCAGGGTCCACTTCATCTGAAGTCTGGCTCCCCGCGTAGTAGTAGAATCATAGTTGTTATTGCCAGTAACAATCAGGGTTGTATGCTTCCTTATTCACATGGGGGGTTAGAGGCTCAAACCCCTCTCTCCTCTCCCAAATTTCAAACAAAAATCTTTCCCCTTCCTGATTGGACCAATTTAGGTCATATGTCTGTCTCTGAACCAGGAACTATCACCAGGAAAATGCTTTTTGTTGATTGGTTTAAGCTTGGGTACCCTAACAACTGGCAAGAGAGATGGATAACTATGATTGGCTTAGGCCAGAGGTTGGCAAACAATGGTTGTGGGTCAAATCCTGCCCACCAGCTGTTTATCTGAAAGTTTTATTAGAACGTAGTCACTCTCTTCTTCTGCATATTATCCATGGCTACTTTTCCATAAAAGAGCAGTGTTCAGTAGTTGCTAACAGAGACCATAAGGCCCATAAATCCTCAGACATTTACTATCTGGACTTTTACAGAAAAATTTTGCCAACCCCTGGCTTGGATAACATGGGCCCGCTTTGGAGCTGAGTCCAATCCCCTAAATCATGATGCAACTACACGATGAGAGAAAATTGGACACAGTGGGATTGATATAAGGTCCTCACATGTCAACCTAAGTTAATTTTTTCTCTTGTTCTTTTCTGAGCAGCAGAGCTGAAAAAGAAAGAACACACCAGCTTCAGAAGGAAAGCCTTAGTTTTTCAAGCCCATTGACTTAACCTCATTCTTCTCTTCCAGATGGATTAGTATCAGTTCCTTATATTGATCTGTGTTCCAACCTTAGCCGTGTGTCGTTTTGTTTGTTTGTTTCATTTTGTTTTCTGAATTGTCTTCAAGTTATTTGTTCATTCCATGGATCCAGACTATTTGAACTCTCTACCAGATCTTCAATCTACCAACAGCGTTTGATGGAATTCTCCAGAGTCCTGCTGCAGCCATAGAAGAAACCTCCCTCAAACCAGGGCACAGCTTTACAATTCCTGCTCAGTCACAGGAAGAACCCCTCCTGTGTACCTTCACATCATGATTTTCCAGGTAAGCCCTTTCCTGCCAAAACAGCAATCTGCCCTTTCTTTTATAGCTTTTCTTGTTTAATTCTGTTGTGACAGGAGAGATACATGTCCACTGTAGAAACATTAGAACACATAGATAACCAAAAGGAAAAAAGAAAAGAAAAGAAAAGAAAACTTGTCACCATCCCACACCCCAGGGAACTTTTAAAACAAACAGCATTTTCTAGAGGTGAGGTCTTCCCTCGAAGTGATCTGAACTAGCTTTGACTTTTCCAACAGGAAGTCGTGATGGAATATTTTATTTTTTTAGCTCCCTATATTTATGAAGTAACTGAATGGGTCTATTCTTTGACTAGCCTTTCCAAGGGTCTTTATTAAGTTGTGAACTTTCTGACCATTTAAGGAAATTTATGGAAAAGGGCAGAGTTTGAGAAGTTGCTGTTTAAATTACACTCTCAAAGTCTTACGCACATCTTTTGCAAACAAGAAAGAGCACCTAGTTCTCTTCATTTGGGCTGGTATATACAATTTTACCTTATTTGGTAAATAAAAGGGAACGAACCTTTCTGAAATACAGGGTTGGGAAAGTATGCTCAGCCTCACAAATCCTCACTTAGGCACACCTGTGGGTTCACTAACGCTCATTACAGAAACCACTTGAAAATGTCCCAAGGTTGGGTTGCTTCCAAGACATCAGATGGGCACAATGTTAGGTTTAGGGCTAGAATCAACTATAGGATGGGATTCAGTATCACTGCACATCCCTGAGGGGATCTGAGTGTGGGATCAGAGCCAACATTGTAATTAAAAACCAGGCGTTACTTCAGAGAGTGACGCTTTCCCACCCTGCTCATAGCACCCGCCCCTCCTCCGTTATTCCTCTATAGAATCCACACAGTACATCTGACACCATGGGTCATAACAGATTCGGCCATTCATATCCCAAGGATAATTCCTGTTGAAGAAAGTATGAGCCTTTGAGTCCCTGGAAGAGAAGGAGTGAATGGGGGAGGGAAGTCCACAAATAAGAGAGGTTTAAAAGAACACTCACTCTACATTAAAAAGATGAAATATTGCCATTTGCAGCAATATGGATGGACCTAGAGAATATTATACTTAGTGAAGTAAGTCAGACAGAGACAAATATTATGATATTATTTATATGTGGAATCTAAAAAATAATACATATGAATATACAAAATATATGACTATACAAAACAGAAACAGACTCACAGACATAAAAAACAAACTTATGGTTACCAAAGGGTGCAGAGATAAACTAGGAGTATGGGGTTAACAGATAAACACTACTTAAAATAGATAAGCAGCAAGGATTTACTATATAGTACAGGGAACTATATTCAATATCTTATAATAACCTACAATGGAAAATAATCTGAACAAAATATCTATAACTGAATCATTTTGCTGCATACCTGAAACTAACACAATATTGTAAATTAACTATATTTCAATAAAACAAAAAACTCTGGCTCTAGGGCTCAGACTAACCTGGATTTTTATCCCAGCTCCAGCTTCACCCCTACAGGCAGGGTGACCTTGGGTCCTTAAACTTGATAGGTTTCATTTTCTTCAGAGATAAAATAATGATAGTCATAGCCCTCACCTACTTCATAGCGTTGGCTGCTGTGCAGTGGAAGGCAATGAATGGGTTGAGCGCTGTGTAAGTATTAGCTGTCATCTGCAGGAGGGGAAGGGTGCAAACACGGAAGCTGGGAGCTTTGGAATAGACTTCTCATCACAGAATTGCTGGCCGGTGGAGTCCATATTTACAGGGTTCTCACTGCCCAGAACTGCCCGATTCACCATCAGACTTTCTGCACAAGACTGACTGACCCTATAAGAGCAGTAAGGTTTACCTTTCAGCCAAAGAAATTTTTTAAATTTTTATTGAAATATAGCTGATTTACAATGTTGTGTTGGTTTCAGGTGTACAGGAAAGTGATTCAGTTATACATATATGTGTAAATATAGATATTCTTTTTTTTACATTTTCTTCCATTATAGGTTATTACAAGATATTGGGTAGAGTTCCCTGTGCTATACAGTATACCCTGTTGGTTATCTATTTTATATATAGTAGTGTGTATATGTTAATCCCAGACTCCTAATTTATCCCTCTCCCATACCTTTCCCCTTTGGTAACCCCTAAGTTTGTTTTCTATGTCTGTGAGTCTGTTTCTGTTTTGTAAATAAGTTCATTTGTATATATTTTTAGATTCCACATATAAGCGATATCATATGATATTTGTCTTTCTCTGACTTACTTCACTTAGTATGATAATCTCTAGGTCCATCCATGTTGCTGCAAATGGCATTATTTCATTCTTTTTTGTGTCAGCCAATTTTTTTTTTTTTTTTTGCGGTACACGTGCCTCTCACTGTTGTGGCCTCTCCCGTTGCGGAGCACAGGCTCCGGACGCGCAGGCTCAGCGGCCATGGCTCACGGGCCTAGCCGCTCCGCGGCACGTGGGATCTTCCCGGACCGGGGCTCGAACCCGTGTCCCCCGCATCGGCAGGCGGACTCTCAACCACTGTGCCACCAGGGAAGCCCTGTCAGCCAATTTTTTAAAAATAGATTTCATTTTTTAGAAAAGTTATAGATTTATAGGAAAATTGAGTATATAGTTCTCTCTGAATTCTCTATTAACATATAGCCCACATGCAGTTTTCCCTATTACATCTTACTTTAGGAGGGTACATTTGTTACAATTGATGAACCAATATTGATACATTGTTTTCAACTAGAAGCCATATTTTATTCAAATGTCCTTAGTTTTTACCTAATGTCCTTTTTCTGTTCCTGGAGTGCATCCAGGATACCACGTTACATTTACTTGTCACGTCTCCTTCAGCTCCTCTTGGCTGTGACAGTTTCTCAGACCGTCCATGTTTTCGATGACCTTGACAGTTTTGAGTAGTACTGGTTCCATGTTTTGTAGAATGTCCCTCCACTGGGATTTGTCTGTTTTTCTCATCACTAGACTGGGGTTGTGGGTTTTTAGGAGGAAGACCACAAAGGTCAGTGCCATTTAATTGTATCAAGGATAGACATTGTCAACATCACTTATCACTGTCGGTGTTGACCTTGAGGACCTGGCTGAGGTAGTGTTTGCCAGGTTTCTCCACCGTAAAGTTACTATTCCCCCCTTTTTCCACACAGTTCTCTTTGGAAGGAAGTCACTACATGTTGCCCACACGTAAGTGCTAGGGAGTTACCCTCCACCTCTTGGAGGGCAGAGTGTTCAGATAAATTATTTGGAATTCTTCTCTGTGGGGGATTTGTCATTTCTCCTCAACTAATTTTCTAGTCTAGTCTTTGTTCGAATGAATTTTTTTTTTTTTCCCCAAACGTCACTGAAGAAAGTCTAAAGCCAACTTCCCTCAAATTGATATCCTGAAAACTCGCCACTTTCTGTAATTAAGTATTACTCTTTGGAGTGTTCTTAAGCTGGGCATGGGGGAAATTTGACAAAACCAAGATTTCTAAAACCTGGCAATCTCCTAGTTGAGCGTCACAAAGGGCAGCTATGAAATTAGCAATTCCTCAGGAACCCTATATGGAAAGATCTGAAAATGAATAAGGAATTAAACATAAAATGAGTGGGATGGTCAGAACCAATATAAATGAATAGCTGTGAGCCAAATGGAAAAGCATCCCTTGGCAAGTTTAAACTGGTTACCTCAGCATGTCCTGAAAATGTGTTCTCAGTGTTCCAGGCTATTAGGCTCCCTTTGTAGGCATGAATCCTGCCCGTCCTCAGAAAGGAAGCTCTCTCTATGCCTCTCTCTTTCGATTGATCTAGTGTTAACATGCTCTTAAAAATCACACACACACACACACACACAGACACACACACACCTCACCACATACCACACACAACCAAACAACTTGAGAATAAATTCCATGTCTTAGAATTAGAATAATGACAATTAGAATAATTGGCTGGGTAGCTGAAAATCCACTTGAACTTCTCCTTGGAAAGATTTCTTATAAAACTAAAAAGCATATGTTTGGGGTTAATTTGAAAGAAAATGGGGGAAGATTATTGTTGGATCAGCTTATAAGGTTTCCATATCTCTTTGGTCAGATCAAACTTCAGCCGCCACTGTCTTCATTCTATCAGAATACTTTTTCTCTTAAAGCAATTCAAAATTTGCTTCCAAAGCACGGGCTGACAGAAATAGGTGAGGGCTTATTTCTCCAGAATTTACTCCAAGACAGAGAGACCTCTAACATGCTCATGTCGGGCACAGCCTTAGTCACAGCATTCCATGGCTCTGACACATATCTTTGGAAACCCACCCACTGCATAGTGTATGGAAGCATCCATTTCCCAGCGGTGGAGGCTTTTGTTCCTGTCTTATCCTGTTCTGGTGTGCTTTCACAAACACCTGAAAACAGGCCTGCATTTTGATCTAGTATCCCAGGCCATTAAAATGAGCAGAAGGAAAAAAGCCCTTGAACAGTTTTACTGTAATCGTGGTGAAGATTTTTAAAAAGAATTATCCTGGTCAGTTCAGAGCCTTCTCAATTTTTCACTTCCTATACACACAGCAAATGGAGAATCCTTGATTAAATAGAAAGCTCAGGAAAATAGATGGTGTGGTTGAATATGGTTTATTGCTAACTAAACGCCAGCTAACAGTTTTTTCTTAAATATGGCACTTTCGCTTTGCAGACTAAGGCATTCATGCCTTTAACAAATTAGGTGCCCTCTCTGTGTCATCCACGTTGCCTAAAGCATGATTATTATAATGTTTCTGGAAGATTTTGGATCTTGTTCTTTTTTTTTTTTTTTTTTTTTTTGCAGTATGCGGGCCTCTCACTGTTGTGGCCTCTCCCGTTGCGGAGCACAGGCTCTGGACGCGCAGGCTCAGCGGCCATGGCTCATGGGCCCAGCCGCTTCGCGGCATGTGGGATCCTCCCAGACCAGGGCACGAACCCGTGTCCCCTGCATCGGCAGGCAGACTCTCAACCACTGCGCCACCAGGGAAGCCCATGGATCTTGTTCATTCTTAATCATTATTTTTACTCTTCAGCACTATAGTTAATATAAACAGTGTAAGCCAAATTTTTGCCCATCCTCTGACTTCACTTGGAAATTTTAGATAGTTGTCTTTTTTTTTTTTAGTGAGATAATTGATATGAGCTTATATTCTTGAGATATTTTTCTTTTCAGTTAAATCAATTGCAGAAAAAAATTCAGTCCAATTAAGTGTTCTGATTAAGGATTTCTGGGTAAATGGTTTTCAACTTCTTTGCCTAGAGGGGAACACTTCAAAGAAGGCCAATTTGCAGAATGCACATGGCAACCGCAAAAGGAAATACAGTAATCTGATACTTGGTTAGAGCAAATCAAATATCCCTACATAAACCACTGGCTTTACAGAAATTACTCAAGTACACTTCATCAACACCAGGTATGTATGCTAATGTTCATTCGAGATTCAAACCCATCCATTTCCACCAAATGTCCCAGTCACGTGTATGGGTGCAGGATGCAGACAGTCAGGGCATCTGTGAATCACAGTGGTTCACTCATGGCCTATGAGCTGCCAGTAAACAAAGATTTCATTCGGCTTCATTTGAAAAATAAAACTTTTGGACAATTTACTGAGGTAGCTTCCACTGGGACAGGATTGAAAGAGAGAGAAGATTGTGATGCTTAACCAAGTAAACTCTCTAGTAAAACATACCCTACTCAGCTACTCACTCTCGCAATCACATCTAGACCTTGCCATTCCAAGCCACTGTACCTCTTCTAGAACCTCAGTTTCAAGCACCCAATCTCTAATCACAACCTCTGATTTTTGGAGGTCAGGCTCTCTAGTGCCCAGACTTTAAAAATACCACTGAACCTTCCACATATACACTCCTCCCACACCCTCTTGCCATCTCAGCCCCCTTCACCCATGTTAAATGCCATGGTCAGTCATTAGAATCCCTCCCTTAGAATCCCACTAAAATCCCACGCACAACTTACTGTCACATTTTGAATTCATACTTATTAACCTCAAGGGGTTGTGAGCGATCAGACTCCATTTCCCTAGGCTGCCTGTTCTTCCATTCCCCTCAAAGGCTATTTCTCTTCCCCCCTTTCTCCAAACCTCTCACACCTCCTCCCCATGTCACTGTCTGCTGACCTATTTCCCAAGACTCTGAGAAAGTGGAAGCCCTCGGAAGAGAGCCTCTACCATACACTTTTACTGCCTCATCCAATAACCTGCCCTCCTTTCACCTGTCCCGCTGTCACATCCCTCATCCCAGGCCAACAGAAGGGCTCCCCCCCACCTTTGTCAAGGACAGCACCCCACCCCCTGGAAAGGGATTCTTCACCTTTGCTCCTGTGTCATCAGTTTTTCTTTATCTTCTGGATTTTTCTCATCTTAAAAATAACTCCCAGGGCTTCCCTGGTGGTGCAGTGTTTAAGAATCCGCCTGCCAATGCAGGGGTCATGGGTTCGAGCCCTGGTCTGGGAAGATCCCACATGTTGTGGAGCAACTAAGCATGTGTGCCACAACTACTGAGCCTGCACTCTAGAGCCTGTGAGCCACAACTACTGGACCCTGCGAGCCACAACTACTGAGCCCGTGTGCCACAACTACTGAGCCCACAAGCCACAACTACTGAGCCCATGCGCCACAACTACTGAGCCCGCAAGCCACAACTACTGAGCCCATGCACCACAACTACTGAGCCTGCGAGCCACACCTACTGAGCCTGTGCACCACAACTACTGAGCTCTTGCACCACAACTACTGAGCCTGCAAGCCACACCTACTGAGCCCGTGCACCACAACTACTGAGCCCGCGAGCCACAACTACTGAACGCCGCGTGCCTGGAGCCTGTGCTCCGCAACAAGAGAAGCCACGGCAATGAGAAGCCCGCGCACCGCAACGAAGAGTAGTCCCCGCTCGCTGCAACTAGAGAAAGCCCATGTGCAGGAATGAAGCCCCAATGCAGCCAAAAATAAAAATAAACAAAATAAATAAATTTATTAAAAAAATAACTCCCTTGAACCTGTGCTACACTTCAGCTTCCGCCCTATTTTTCTGCCCCTTCTACAGTTGTCTCCCTTGCGGACAACAAAAAAATTGTCTATCCGTGCCCTCCCCGGGGTTCTTTCTTCCCAGTACCTTCTGAAACTGCTGCAGTTAGATTTCAAGAAACCCCTCCAACCACTGCGATTAGGCCTCAGCCTTCACCATTCCACCATTCCGCTGAAACAGCCCCTGCTACGGCCTTCCAGGACCTCCATGGTGTAAAGCTCAATGGCCAATTCTCAGCCTTCGTTTCTTGCATCTTTCAGCATCCTTTAACATAACTGACCATTCCTTTCTTTCTCCTTAAAACACTTCTCTTGGTTTCTAGGACATTGTATGCTCATGTGGCTTTTCTTCTTCCTCACCAATCACCCCTTCTTGGTCAATTCCTCCTCATCTCTCTGACCCCTTAACACAGAAGTGCCCTCCTAATGGAGAAGAAACCACCCAAGGCTCAGGTCTTGGACCTCGTCTCTTTTCTGTCTATACTCACTTCCTTGGTTTTCTCAGCTAGTCTCAGCTCTAAGCACATCTGCTAACGACTTCCACATTGATATCTTTAGCCTCCTTGCACAGCCCCCCTGAACTCTTAAGATCAGATTCAACTTCCTAATTGAAATTTCCATTTGGATGGAGAGTTCACATCCCCGGTGTAACACACAGCTGAGCTCCTCATATTCTGCCTCCTGCTCCTCTTATGCCTCAGTCTTCCCATCCTTCTGGACTTCAGTCCAAGCACCTTAAAGTCATTCTTGACTCCTCCCACTCTCACAGTAGATCTTGCTGCCCTGCTGTACCTTCAGAGCATAATCAGAATTGGATCACTTCTCATCACCTCCACTGAAGTCACCTTAATACAGGCCCCCTCATCTTTTGCACAGATTATTGTGATCTCCTCCTATCTCGCCTCCCTGCTTTTGCTGTTGCCCCCCTCTAGTCTACCTTAACACCACTGCCAGAATCCTCCTATTACAGTATAGCTCAGACCACATTACTGCTGGTTACAAAAGCTTCCAATGGCATTCCATCTCACTCTCAAAGCCAAAGTCCTTGTAATGGCCTCAAGGTCCTACACTGTGCATCCTGGCCCACCTCCAGTCCCCTTTCCCTCAGTGTTTCCCTTCTTCCTCACCTCCAGTCACATAGCCACTTCCTCTTTGTGGACTCTGCACTCTCTCATGCCTCTATCAGGAAGGTGCTTTCTCCAGACAGTCATGTGGTTCAGCCCTTTACTCAAATGCCATCTTAGTGAGGCTGTCTGGACCATCTTGTATAAAACTGCAAGCTCCGCCGTACCCTCTAAACATTTTCTTTCCCCCTTTCCCTGCTTTATTTTTCTCCATAGAGAATTATTTTCCTTTCGACCCTACTAGACATCGGTGTGCCACTTAGAGTCAGTATGATGCGGTGGTTGAGATGCAGGTATGTCCTGGAGTCCGTGTGCCTGAGTTCAAGGTGCCGCTATGTTACTTACCAGGTAGTCAAGATAGAATCTCTCTATTGTTCATTTTTCTCATTTATAAAATGGGAATAATAATAGTCCTCACCTCATCAGGTTGTAGGTTTCATATTTGTAAAGTTCTTAGAAAGGTATCTGGAACATATGAAGTGCTACATGGTTAGTTAACACATATTTCATCCATCTTTTGTTTATTATGCCTCCCCCACTAGAATGTGAGTTCCATAAGGGTGGGGTTTTGTCTGTTTTGTACACAGCTTGATCCCCACCACATAGTCAGGGCCTCACCCAGGGCTGATTCTCAGTACACAGCTGTAGAATGACAAGTCATTAAAGTTTCTGAGATACTCAAGAGTCAGTAAGGAAAACTTGCAAAAACTTTCCTTGATTTAATGATGTCATATGAACAAAAACTAAAGTTCCTGATTGCTGATGTTGACATAGTCCTGGATAAATTTGTGTTCATCATTCACAGGTGGCAAGCCTCTCTCCTAGGTTATTTCAGAAAGTCACAGAATAGACTCTCAGCATGCTAGGTGAGCATGCATTGGTTCTATTTTAGTACTAGATCTATAACTACCAAAAATCATTTTCCTTTGGTAAATGGGAACTAACTGAGGTGTTCGAGTCCTACATTGAAGCTCTACTCAGTGTTTTCTGACCAGAATATTCTTCACAATGCCACTTAAGTGCGCAGATACCCACAGGGTACTCTGGGGCCCCAGTGAAATGGGCTCCCTAAATAGTTTGAAGAACACTGTTATTAACCTATACCAGCGGTCCCCAATCCTTTTGGCACCAGGGACCGGTTTCGTGGAAGACAATTTTTCCAAGGGGTGGGGGGGTGAGGGGTGATGGTGCAGGCGGTAATGGGGGCAATGGGGAGTGGCAGATGAGTCTTCACTCGCTGGCCTTCTGCTCACCTCTTGCTGTGTGGCCCGGTTCCTAACAGGCCGAGGACCGGGGGTTGAGGACCCCTGTCCTATACCCCTGTCCTCTACCATCTCACAGGCTCCAGAAAAATAGACTCAGAATGGTAAGCTTAAGAGTTTAGATCTTTCAACTCGTTAAAATAGCATTGTTTTTGTTATGTTTGCTATTTTGTTTTGTTCTAATAAAAATAACCTGGCACCAAGTCCTGGCTGAAACATGAGGATCTGAGTCCTTGCTGTCCAGAGTTTACGTTCTGTTCTGTATGGTGAACGCTTAGAGCAGGCTTGGGCCTGAATGCACCTAAGAATGACTCCAGTATTGGACTGTCTTCGGTATTATATATAATTCCCTGAGGAGAGAAGTGGACGGAATTCTATTTTAAGAAGTGATCTTTAAGAATAGAGTCTGCCTCTTCCACTTCTGAGATTAAAAGGTTTAGTGAAGAAGATAGTGTGGGCTCTCCCCAGTCAAGTCATCCACCGTTGCTCCAACACGAATGCCTGCCCTGGGGCGCTCTTTCTTCCTTTGGCAAAAGTCTGATTCTGCAGCCTCTGGGCACATTCTGGAGGCCAGGCACTCCCTTCGGAGCCGCACCCACTGTCGTCATGCAGTGAGCACACCAAACAGGTTCTCCTGGACAGACGCCTCTGAGGTGTCTGCAGTGGAAGGGAAGTACAGTCATGCACACGCCCGATGACACAGTGACATGAAGGAAGCAACTGCTCTGCCTTCCCCTGGCTTAAAATAAATATAGTAACCACATAGACGTGGATTTCCCATGTGGAGGTAATGGAGCTTATAGGCCTCTTTCCAGCTCTATCCTTACTTTTGCATTTGTGATTGTATATACTTTTTTAAAGGAAGGTCCCAAATTGTACAAGCTTCAGGCCCCACAAAAACTTAGTTTACCTGACTATCCTATGTTTTGTATAATGTCACATACTTACCCACTTACGTGAAGAACTCTGTAAGGTTGTGCTAGCCCCACTTATGGGAAACACTGGCAGGTTGAGAGGCTTAGTTAGCTAAGAGCACACAGCTAAGTTGTCCATGAACTGTGGCCACTCAGTAAGGCCTGAGGTTTAAACTGAGCTTCTTTTGATGTCTTTAGGTGTATTTGTTGGTTAGCCTAATTTCAAATGAATCACCCACATTAAATGATTTGGCTCTCTTTTACTTTATACTTCAGAACAAGCTCACCACATTCACAGCATTGGATGGTAATGATGAATCATAAAAAGTCTAGTCTATCCTGTAACCCTTTGGCCTGTTCATACCTAGTGGATAGAAATTACTATTTAGAAGATCTTATAAAAAGTGGAGAAATCAATTGGGAGATAAAATACTTATATTAAAAGATTTTAAAAATAGATACATCAGTCTCTGCCTACTTTTTAAGAAGGCCTTTGGACTCCAAAAGAGGAAAGTCTTGATTAATCAACCAATTCAGTGTTACAGAATACTTAGAGTTTCTCAGTAGTTTTAAGAAGCACAGAAAAGAGTTAACACTGTCTCTAACACTGTAATTAGCATAGACACATTCTGAACGTCTCTCTCCCCAATTACAACCTGTTTCCTAGCAAGGAGAGCTGAAAGTAAAGATGATGCTTGGTTGAGTCCAACATGCAGACACACAGGATATACCAGTAACAAAGATTAACACAAGGGGGAAAATTGCGAGAACAGTGCGTAGCACTCTCTGATGCTCTAGGCAGCATCAGAATCCCCTAGAAGGGGCTTGTTAAAACACAGATTATCCCTCTCCCCCCAACTCTGAATTTCTGATTTGGTAGGTCTGGGGTGGGGTCTGAGGATGTGCATTTCTAAGAAGTTACCAGGCAACGTAGATGTTGCTGGTCTCAGGGCCTCTCTTTGAAAACCATTGCTCAAGGAAAAGTTCTGAGTCCACGATTCTACTTGAGTACAAACCTCATTATATTACATATTTAACCCTCATAACACTCAGCAAAAGAGCATAATTAGGCCCACAATAGTTTTTGCCAGCCCTTTCTTAGAATCTAATAAAACATCAATAGACTACTAATGGTTTGATAACTACCTTTTTTGACCTCAACATGGCAAGATCTTTCTACTTTGGGCCCTGACTAATGACTAGGCACTTCTTCAGATCCTCAAATAATAAGTGAGAGTTTGAAATAACCAAACAATTTGCCATGATGTCATTGGTCTTATGAAATGACAGCACCACACATTAAGAGTAGCCAACAATAATCAATCAAGAACTGGAACATGGAAAATGCCCATATAGGGCATGAGTTTTCCTTGGGGCTAGAGACCACAGGGCTGGGTTGCCAGAACATCTTCAAGACATAGAGAGGAATAGATGGGAAGAAAACTCAACTATGCAGCTGCACATCATTGAATTCTCTGTCCATGCATTGTCGTATTTGGGTCAGTGTTTCCAAGCTCATTTCCCAGATTATATTCTCTCCAACACAGCTAAGAAATACACACCTTTTCATATAATTTGTCCTTCTAAGACTTCCCATAATAAACAGTCCTGAGCATTCATTGGTCACACACACACACACACATACACACACACACACACACACATGCACACAAATATATATATAATGTCCCTATGCATCTGTTTACCAACATCCTCACATATTCCTACTTTATAGAAATATGTCGTTCTCTATTTTTGTTTGTATTGTTTATGTTTTGTTTTTTGCTGCCTCCTTGACTTAAATAAATTTCCCAAAGTAGGAATAATTGCTTTTGTCACACTGTAAAACCCATGAGTACCAGTACTAGGTAGGCTATACGAGCAATGAGTACTCCAAAAATATTTGTTGATAACGCATAACCTAGGCAATCATCTATGGGGAGAGAACAGGCCATGTCCCCTAAAATCAGGTAGCCTAATGAACAATTTGCTTAAAACTCATCACCATTTTCAAGAGTTTTTGCATTCATTTGAGCAACCTATTTTTGCTATCATTGTTGTTGTTGGCTATTGGCATTTTGAGAATTGACAAAACCTAATTTTGCTCCTGGAAAAGTGCCGGATTCCAAGATCAGGGCAGGGAAAGTACAAGATGAGCCTGTAATGTCTTGATGTGCCAGAAGTAAGATAATGCTCAAAAAATGATGGGGATGTATCAAAAGGTCACAGAGGCCAGCTTTAGAGTATTCCCATTGGCCAAATAAGGGACATTTAAGATCAAAACAAATATCAAGAACAAAATAGTAAATAAAATAGGAATCCATGAATCTAAAGTAATAGCAATCAGGAATTCCCTGGTGGCCCAGTGGTTAGGAATTGGTGTTTTCACTGCCGTGCCCAGGTTCAACTGGGGAACTATGATCCCACAAGCCATGCGGTGTGGCCAAAAAAAAAAAAAAAAGTAATAGAAATATATATGATATAGATATAGATAAATGGGAGAGATGGAAAAGCTCTACCTGACAGCATTAACACCAATTAATATAGAAAGAATGATGGAGTTAGAAAATCTCCATTTGGCAGCCGCCATCATTGGGTAAAGGTATAAGGAGTAACAGGATATATAGTCTCAAAGCATCTCCTTGTGAGATACTTAGTAATTACAAAGGATAACAGAGTAACTTTACAATGGAGAAACCTAGAAGGTACCAGCCCAACCAAATGGCAAAGTTAACATTGCCAGTAATTAGTTATGTGCCTCCTGATTTAATGTGCTGAAAAAAATTCAGCATCACTTCTACGATCACCCTGATGAAAGTGCACAACCTGAATCCAGTCAAAAGAAAACAAGACAAACCAAATTGAGGAACATTCTACAAAATAAGGGTCTGTATTTTTTAAAAATGTCAATGTCATGAAATACGAAGAAAGACTCAAGAATTGTTCCAGATGAAAGGAAATATGGCTTAACTTAGTGGCTTAAAACAATGCAAATTTCTTATTTTATAGTTCTGTAGGTTAGAAGTCTGATAGGGGTCTCCCTGGGCTAAAATCAAGGTGTCAGCAGGGCTTTGTCCCCTTCTGGAGGCTCTAGGGAAGAATCATTCCCTTGTCTTTCTTTCTGAGCTTCTAGAGGCCACCCACGTTCCCTGGCTCCTGCCCCCTTCTCCATCTTCAAGCTGACAGTGGCAGTCTTAACACATTGCATCACTCTGACCTCCTTTTCTGCCTCCCTTTTCCAATTATAAGACTCCTTATATAGTATAAGGATTGGCCCAACTAGATAATCCAAGATAATCTCTCAATTTTAAGATCAGCTGATTCACAACCTAATTACATCAGAAAGCTTAATTCCCCTTTGCCTTGTGTAACCTAACACATTCATAGGTTCTAGGAATTAGGATGTGGATATCTTTGGGGGGCTGTTATTCTGCCTACCACAAATGGTGCAATCTGTATAAGGGCTGTAGATATAGTATTGCATCAATGGGAATTTCCTAATTTTGACAATTGTACTGTCGATATGTAAGAAAGTTTCCTGTCTTTAGGAAATAACACATTGAAGTATTTATGGGTAAACGGGCATTGTGTCTGCAACTTAAAACACTTCTTTCTCTCCCTCTCTCTCCACGGAGAGCAAGAGTGAGAGCAGTGAAAAAGCAAGGGTACCATTGGTGGAATCTGAATAAAGAGTATTGGAGAATTTTTTGACTGTTCTTGAAAATGTTTCTCTAAGTCTGAAATTATGTCATAAGAACAAAAAATTTCAATGCCGTCTTTGTGAGTAAATTTCCTATTTCTAATAAATACTTAAATTTGTGTCATATTATGAATGACATGTTCATTCTGATGGGTCTTTCAAAATCTCTTTTGAAACACTGACATTTTAGCAAGTTGTTTAATGACTTATTTGCAATTAACTAGGAATAAGTTATGTATTGGGCAGTTTTGAGTGTATTATGAAGGTAAAATCAATTATTTTGGACTCCACACTCCCGTTGTCCCATAGCTTGGGTATTAATGTTGAGTACTTTCATTTTCTGTCTTAAAATTCAGTATTACTTTTAAAATGGAGTCTTGAAAAGGTATTTAAAAGTAGGCAAAAACTGTTTAGTTAGTAGTATTCCTCCAATATTAATTTCTTAGTTTTGGTAAGTGAACCATAGATATATCAGATGTTAACATTAGGAAGCTAGGTAAAGCTAGGTGACCCAGCTTCATGCTCCTTAACCCTGAGCCTATGTAGAGGGAAGAGACAAAGAGGGAAAAAGCAAGAGCAGAGAGAGAGGTGTGAGCCGTGAGGTGTGTATGACCCAGGTTGCTTGAGGACAATCAGGTTCCAAGTAACAGTTCTGCTGCTAACTGGTTCCTTAATATTGGGCAAGTTACTAATATATTTAAATCCTGCCTTGATCACTCTAAACAAGGGATTTGAGGAAGTTTTAATAAAACACATGTACATAATCGAGGACCTTAAAAGGAAAATGGATCAAAATCATGACAGAAAATGAGGCAACAGCTAACTGTGGCTAGGGTGATGGGGAAGCAAAACATGGCTTCGATTTTCTCAATGGTCAAATGGAGAGCGTCATCACATGAGAGGCAAATGAAAGAAATCAATTATGAAAGTGCCTTTGAAAATACGGCATGCAGTGTGAGTTACTTTCATAGTGCTAGTCTTGTCTGAGCCCTCAGAAACATAAAGAGGGCAGGCAGCCCATCTGAAATCTACATGGCAAAACTCATCTCTCTGGCCAGGTGTGCGCCTCTGTATCACCCTAACCGAGACAGCACAGAGAGCAGACTGTCTGAGCCAAGAGGGATCAGCAAGTTGTAACACAACCTTCTCTGACCACGCTAAACATGTAATCACCCAAATCACAGCTGTTTCTCCTGAGCCTTTATCTTGGACGCTGGCTCAGCAGCCCAGGAACATGTAATCCACACTAGGACAGCACATCTTCCCCAGACGTTTCTGCTCCTGGCTGGACTTGTGCTTACTCTGCACTAATCTCACCTTGGAAACCATGCTCAGGAGGAAAGAAAGGTCCATGGAAGAAGAGTCTGGGATCAATGAACAGAGAAGATTAAGGAAAATTAGCACCATATACATCCTAGAAACCAAGCACTGAATATTCAGGATGAAATCACACTAGAAATTGTTAACACAAGTTGCCATGGCACAAAATTTGATGATTGCCTTGAAGTTACCAAGATGACAAAGGATCTCAGTTATTAGGGCAGACACCATGGCATGGGCCCCCAAAGCATCAGTCTAAGGCTCACGTAGAATTTTCAGTTACTGGCCATGGTGAAAAAGGATTATGCGAGGATGGAAGGGTGGCCCTCAAAGGTATGACCAGGGACCTTTTACAGAGAAGCACTTACACTGACTTGGGTAAACTCATGGGAACAGTGATGTAACAGAGGGTTACATTCTGATTTGATCAAAGGCCTGAAGCTCAACTTTTTACAGAAATAAATACAAACTGAATTAATCATACGCGATACCTCTGCTTATGAATTAATACTGAATTAATCATACTGAATTAAACATAAGCAATACCTCTATGGACTAAGTTATAAGGCTTTCCAAGGTAGGAAGCAAACAATAAAACACCAACCAGTCTGTTGAAATTTACTAGGACCATTCCCAGGAGTTAGAGAAAAAGAAAAGGAATTAATATTATAACTTGGGCCAGGAGCCAGAGATGCCTACAGAAGGGGCTGTGGGTAAAACTCGCAGACACACATACACAGCGTTGGGAATGGCTAGTGTGAGGCTGGGAGTGCAGAGGCCCAGGCCTTGTAGACCGCATCACACCAGCTGGTTGCTGACCGCATAGCCCGGTGAGGTCAGTGCTATGCCATTTGGTGAAAGACAGTGGTTTTGGTTATTTTTCTACAAATCCATCCTTAGGTAAGAGTGCTGAGTGAACGGAATGCTGTTGGAAGGAGAGGAGGAGAGATAGAGACAGAGAGAGAAAGAGAGAGAAATTAACAAGTATCCATAAACCTCCCTCTCTGCTCACAGCAGGGAAAAAGTAACAGGAGTGGGAGAACAGGATGAGAAAGGTTGATTTGATTGCATCTTTAAGACAACATGAGTGACTACTGTCTGCCTCCTAGCCCTGAGGATGTGAAAGGGAGTAACCAAGACCCTGATCTTAGAGGTTAGGAGAAAGGGGGGAAGGAGAGGTGGGTGAGACACACCTGACCAATAAACACATGACCAAGGGCCGAGCCGGAGGCCAGTACCAGGCTGAGAGGGGTGGTGAACAAAGGACTGGCCAGTTTCAACAGAGTAGGGAACACCTTGACCTTAGGCTTTCCTGTACTGGGGAAGGGAAAGCAAGCACATTCTGGGCAGAGAAGAGTTAAAGCAAAGACATGGAGGTCTTAATACTTGAAATGTTAAGGTTTCTCTTATTTGAATTCTTATTTGAGATTTTCTTTGGTCTTCTGCTAAATATTTCCCTTTCTTAAGAGGCATACGATTTTTACTTAGAATTTCATTTATCGGTATAGAGCAGGTATAATCATTCTAGGAGACTCCATACAAATAGAAGACACTCTGGTTGACTCCTGAATGAGTGCAGCCTCTGAGAGATACATAGATTCCTTACAGAAAGTTCTTATTTTTCACTCCAACTATTAATATTTTCAATTAAACCTGCTTAGTGTGAACAGGCAAAATTAACTGACATTTACAGTCGTCTCATTTCTGTTCCCATAAACTATTGGCCTGAAGAGATTTGATCTTTCCTTGGGTGGGTCCTTCCTCACCTTAGGTGGAAGGTGCCACCTGCTTTTCTACTTCATGACTCTCCTGGGCACCAGGAGTCCTGTCTTCTCCAGACATTCTATTTTGAACTTAACGGAAGTGGGTCTGGTGAGTTCAGATTTATTAAGGGGTTAGAATGCTTATTTAAGGGGTAAACCTTTGGAGATATTTTGAATCAGATTATGCTGATACCAACTTCGGAGAAACTGCTGACTCTGAAATAACAAAAGGAATAGGAACAAATTTTTAGAATTCCACTCATCACTCTGACACAGTAACTATGGAGGTATATTTGCACCTGAATCATGTCCTACAAATGGGTTAAGAACACGGTATGTAAGAAAGCTAGTAACTAGTGCCCTCTAAAGCTCTCTTCGAGGAAGTCTAAAGAGAAGAGTTCAGGTTCTTCTTTACAGGTGTTACAGCTGTAATGATTTACATGACTGGGAAGGTGGCATGTCATTCCCAGAGCCTCAGGGCTATAAACAGAGCCAAAGAGTAGAGCAAAGCCCTACTGCTGTCTCTGTAGTTCCAAACTTCTTCATCTGGTCTTAAGTTACTCCAGTTGGGTCAGCCCTCCAGATGGCCTGCTGGTCCAGCACATTACTTACTGTTTCTTCCATTATGTTTGAGAGTGTTTCTCATCATATAAAGAAAGTACGAAAGTACCTTTAGTTTAGCTGAAGACATGTGTATTTACAAGGTGGAAAGACAACTCTTTACATACATCTGCTAATTTAGAAAGCCCAAATAATTTGAAAATAGTCCTCCGTAGTCACTATTCAAATATGGAGACTACACCAGGGGGTCCGGCAGACTCCAGCCCGCAAGCCCGGGCCTGTTCCTGTAAATAGTTGTACTGGATCACAGCCCTGTTCATTTGTTTACAGACTGTTCACAGCTGCTTTCCTGCTACAACAGCAGACAGAGCAGTTGTAACAGAGACTGTATGGCCTGCAAAACGTAAAACATTTAGTATCTAGAGCTTAACAGGAAGAATCTGCCAAACCTCTGGACCACAACCAAAGTATTCCAATCTGAGAAGGGTTAAAAAAATATATAAATAAATAAATTTATAGACTCACACACACGCACGTACACATACCGGATTGTTGTCAGGAAAAGAAACAACCCAAAGAATACATTACGAGACGCTTCCCCTTCATCATACCTTTTAAAACATCTTACATCCTCTGTACCACACTCAGGCCACACCAAGTATAAAGGGTTACAAATATTCAGATTTTATTATAAATAAAATACTGGGTTTTTTTAACATAAAAAATGCCAAGTGTTGCATTTTATTTACTACCCTGGAGAGCAAGACCGTAGAGATTAAGGCAAACAGCTAAAGTGAAGGCACATGGAAAAGGGCCACGGTTGGAATTAAGAGGGAAAATTCCAGGGGACAGCTGTGTATGTTCCCTGTGACACCCAGCATTCTGCAGCAGCCATCCTGTCAATTTTATTACATAAAATACAGATAACTGGAACTATACAATAAAATAATGGCTATATTGCAGGTGTGTAATTAAGGTATTGTCTTATAAAGAACTTTTATTTTAAAAATAAAATTCTGTTTAAAAATATACCACACAGATGGAAAAGGAGAAAAGAAACAACAACAAATCCCCAAAATTTTACTGTGGCCTAAGACTTACTGGAGTGAACCTGACCCATAGGCTAGAGGGTAAACTACCTTAGCAGTCTATCTTCAGTCCTTTCCCTGAAACCTTGACCAAAATGTCTCATAGGATGTGGCCACTTAAAAAGAGGAACTAGCTAGGAAACACTGATGTGAACACTTGGCAAGAAAGAGCCAGGCCTCCTGCGATAGGAGAAGAGGCCTGAGAAGAGGAATGGAGTGGAAGCTTAGGAGGATGCCAGGTCAAAACACCAGCAAGTCAACTCTGGGACGCAAGGAGGAGATGGAAAGGGGAAGAACTAAAGGCAGACCACCTCTCCCACTCTGTCTGTCTGCAGCATGATCCCTGATGCACTACAAGCACTCAAGTAATTACGCACCCCTTATAAAAATGACCCCATCCAGCTCAAACAACGGCCAGAGGGCATTTCTCACTCATTCCTGGCTAGGCTCACACGGATGGTAAAGATGCCCTTCAGCGAACTTTCCTAATTCCATCTTTCCCTGTCGAGCTGGCGTTCCTGCTCTGGGACAGGCATTAAGAACATCGTGCTGTGGCTGAGGACCACCAGGACTGCAACGGAAGAGGGTTCGAGGTACCTCTTTATCGTGGCTGTGTGGAGGAAAGCAGGTGGATGTGAATGTCAGAGAACGGACATGCTGCAAACACAAGGCGAAGAGCAAAGCAACAGGGAACAAATCCAATCCAAAGAAGTGCAGACGGAAGGGAAGGAGGTATACAGACACATTGTGCCGGTGAAGAGGAAAAATGAAGTGAAGAAGTGAACGGACAGTGCCATTCTAGAAACAGGACCAAGTATATTTACATAAACTCCTTACTCTATAATCATGATAAACAAAAAAACATTCACACAAAAATATAAATTTGAAATAATTAATAGCACCAGTGTGTCAGATAATAGTTTCTTTCCCCCGCTACGCAAAGTACAAAGTTGCATAGTGTTAAAGGCTATATATGAATCTCGAAAGCGGGTTGGTAGGAAGTAGGGGTTTGTGGCAGAGAATCGTCATGCAGTGACCTTAGAAGAAAACCACAGAGCTGAGGGTCAGAAGTTGAGAAGCTCACTAGGAAACTCCATGTAAGGGTCTTCCCTCTACGCTTAGAGGGAAGGTTTAGAGGTGGGTTTAAATCACAAAGTGCAGGAACGAGATGGTGTTGGCAGCTGTGTGAAATACTGAGTGCAAGTATTTGTCACCAGGATTTGGCAAACAATGTGTTTTGAGGGGTTCTACAAGATGGGAACATCAGGAGAAAACTGAGGCTAAGGGTCAAATGTTTCATCTCTCCCCGATGGAAGAAAAATGGATATGTGGGATCCTGACAATACAAGTTGCATCTAAGTTCTATCCCTTTGCTAGAAAAGACTAGGACAAGGAGGCTTTTCTTTTGTTTTGTTTGTCAAGATCGTAAGGACCACCCGTTCTCTGCCAGGTAACAACACTAGTTCCAAGACTAATATTCTAAAAAAGCTCTAAGAATTAGTTTGATTTTGAAAAAAACTTTAGTGGTTATCATATCCCTATTTCTTCTGCGTAAATTCCATCTATAGGAAGAGAAGACGTGTGTTGGTGAGTGCAAGCTGCCCATCCAGATTTAAATTATCAGCTGCCCAAAGATCTGAAAAAAGTTTATCTTCCTAGTCAATTATTAACATCTGAGAAAATGTTCAGCCTACTTCTGCAGTCTCACATTCTCCTGGAGGCTGTCATAAATCATTGCATCCTTACCCGTGGGATGGCTCAGTGTCCTAAACTCAAAATAGCTAAAACAACAGTTGATGGCTCTCGACATTCTAAATGACCAATACCTTTGGCACAGGATGTGTATTTCCTTTTGCTTAAAAGGAGGAAGGGCAGGAGATGTGGATGCATTTTCTTTACCTATAGACTGGATATACTGGCCATCACAATGCTACTGTCAGTAGCCAGACTTCTCCTTCATAGAAACAAGAGTACTGAGACTGAGGAGGTTCTGTTGGCATCGGCGAGAAAGGGAGGGCTACTGGCTCAGCCCTGGCCCACAACGGTTCCCACGAAGGGTTTAAGCCACTGTACAGCAACGCAGGATGCCACGTCCTTATGCAACTCAGAAGGGAAAGGTGGGTCTAAGGGACCACCACTAAGTGGAAGAGAGACTTTATTAGATAAAACCCTTTGTTCCTGATTCACGATGTTTAATTTGCTTCTCTTTAAACTTTGTGACTTTTCCTGGCTCAAAAGGACAGTGGTGGAGAGCAGCAGAGAGTGGGGGTCTGAAAAATGTAATCTTGGTGTTAAGGCACTCTGTGGCCTCACAGTGGCTCCCTAAAGGAAGACGCTAGGGCTTTTCAATAGACGGGGTGTTGAAGCAGCCAGAGGGTAAGGTCTTCTTGATGTCTTCCAGGTTGCGGATGTCCTTCAGGATCTCCTCAATGTCTCTGTTATAGTCCATGATGGCAGCCTCCTGCCTCCTGGCTTCATTCTCCAGGTTAGACACTTTCCTGTCTAGATCACTGACTTTCATTTCATCTTTGGCTTTGTTCAGGGTACCTTCAATCTCATTTAGCTTGTTCAGGTCCACTGTGTCCAGCTGCCCTGTTGAGTCAGAAAAGACACAGAAGAGGACAGACACATTCAGTGAGAATTATAACATCACTCCACAAGTATCCCCACCAACGTTTTTATAAAGGAAGCCCAGCAGCTGTCGCTATGAAAAAGTGGCCTGAGAACTTGATGCCTGTCATACAAGGGCATTAACAATGCAAAGCAAGTACAATCACTGACCTAATCTAGCAGGGATGGGTTAGAGCTTATAATGAATATTGGGGCTGGATTTTTTTTTTTCCTGAGAAGACGGTTTTTGTGAAATGTTTTCTAAATGTATAACAACCATGTCCTAGACCTTAAGCCTCACTTGTGGTTTTGAAGGTCATCTGGTAACGTGTAATACCTTTTTCACGTTTATATATGTAATCCTTGTGTCTTTTTAGTGCCCTCTAATGAACATAAAAATCTTTACGCTAGAACCCTAAGCCCTCAGCTCTTCAATTCCAGGGAAACTGGGTTTTTCTGGGAGTCATGTCCTGCTCCCAAGAGTCAGACACTATTATCGGAGCCCTCCTATGGAAAATGGCCAGGGTTGAAATGCTGAAATAATTTCAGCAAAGCTTCACTTTTTAAAAAAAATTAATTAATTAATTAATTAATTTTTATTTTTGGCTGTGTTGGGTCTTCGTTTCTGTGCGAGGGCTTTCTCTAGTTGCGGTGAGCGGGGGCCACTCTTCATCGCGGTGTGCGGGCCTCTCACTAGCGCGGCCTCTCTTGTTGCGGAGCACAGGCTCCAGACGTGCAGGCTCAGTAGTTGTGGCTCACGGGTCTAGTTGCTCCGCGGCATGTGGGATCTTCCCAGACCAGGGCTCGAACCCGTGTCCCCTGCATTAGCAGGCAGATTCTCAACCACTGCGCCACCAGGGAAGCCCCAAAGCTTCGCTTTAAAATTAGCAAGAAAAAGAGGTCCTTTTGAAAGGAACTACTTCTATATTAAACGAAAGCAGATAGCCAGCTGCACAACGACCAGCACTTTATGCATATTGTACTTGATTAAATTCTCACCAGATCATTTGACATCAGTGGTTCTCAGCTGTTAAGTAATTTGCCCAAATTTGCACAGCTTACAGGCAACAAAGCAAAGATTCCAACCCAAGTCTGACTAACTTTAAAATACAACCTTTTCTGTCACAAAACCTACCCCTTCCAGCTTACTTTCATTTTAAAATCCATCTGATGGCACATAATTTATTATTCTTGAAAATTGAGACAGATAAAAATATCACACACACCTCCCAAAAAAAACCCCCCACAAAACAAAACACTGACCAAAACCAAACTTTAAAGGCTATCACATTAAAATAGAGTGCCTTGCTTACAAAGCTGTACTGGCTAGAGTATTACAACTTTATAATAGAGGCTGGTGACAAAGTACACCTGCCCTATAATGAGGCCTGCTCCCTATATCAAACTGGATTAAAGGAACATTTCAATATGTTTATATTTCCTTCAAAAAGAAGGCCTTCTCTCTTTTGGCATAAAAACTGTCACCTCATCCAATTAGCCTTTAATCGATTATCCTTTAAAGTGTTCTTTTATTCTGTCATTGAAATCCTTCACTTTAAATCCTTTAAAGACATTCTGCCAGCAGGATGAACTAAGAATAATCACTGTTCGCTTGTACCATAAACCTTGACCATAAATGAGCCACCCTAGCTGGAAGCATATCTTCACAATTTTATTAAGTCCTCAGACCACGGTCAGATTCCAATACTAAGTCAGATTCCATGGAAGGACCTAGTAAGTACACGTTGAATTAATACAACTTAAAGTCATGATTCAGTTCATATGGTCTTTGCACTGTAGTATCTACTTTTGAGTCAACTATCTCAGATCCCAAGAACAGTACAAAGAATTCAAAGGCTGCCTAACAAGACTCTGGTTACCTACCCAGCTGCTCCAGGAGGTCATTAATAAGGTTGAGGAGGCTGGTGACAGAGTTTTTGGCCTTTCTGGCATTGATCTCAGCTTCCTGAGCAGCCTGTGAAGCCTGTACAGGAAAAAAGGATAAATGATACAGTAGTCTTGATGATACATTTTTATCTTCTTGAAGTATCTTTTCCCCAATGAGTCAACAAATCTAATTTTCAGATGGTTTCCCTTCTTCTAACTCATGAAACTATTATCTCTTACTGTAGAGATGTTCTTTTTTGGTCATATCTTCATGTTGAGGATGTTGCTATTTTTAATTCACTTAATAGTCATAAGGAGGCAGTCAGTATGCCTATAATGACTGTATTTGTATTTCAGAGATCAATGTTACCTCCTTTTCTCACTTTCTCACTCAAAAACACATGGAGGTGTATTCATAATAAAACCCATCAAGCAGAAACAAGTTACTTTTTAAGGATGAGCATAAAAACTACCATTTTAGAACCAAAACATGTCCTCTGGGATGATCTTAGAGACTTGATTGTCAGAAATGTCCTATTCTCAGAAATTTTTCATAATTAAGTGACATTCTTCTAAAACTCCCTCTCCCCATGCAGTCACACAAATACACATATACAAATTGGGGCAATACAATTTACATTTAAAAAATCAACCAAAGGTAAAAATATTTGGGAAAATTCCATGAAACCTGAACAAATACACTTGTGCATGAGTCACAGGAAATGGCAATGGAAGAGGAAGTGTCTAAGTATCAGAAAACAGATGCTCTCACAAATAAATCTGGTCAGGATATACACGAGTAGCTTTGAGCTTCCTACCACAGAACTGTTTTTCCTAGCTTTTTTGGGTCAAGAGAATACAAAATGTTTGGATAGAAACAATGTGAAAATTTTAAAAAGAAAAAGAAAGCAACGGAAAAAACCTTCACAAATAAACGATTAACCTCTGTTCAAACTGCAGCCATTCTCACTGCACCTTCCCAGGCTGTCTGCGAGTGTTCTAGCAGAGCTGTAAAGGACTCTGCTATGGCCATACTATTACATTTAACCTGCTGTCTGCAGCCTCCTCTTCCAGGAACAACTGTGAGCCTTCACTCTTTCCCTTAAAAAACAGGTTACAGACTGCAACAATAATGATACAATGTTGGCCTTTCAGGACTGATATTTAAATATAAATGCGATAGTATATATGATGAGGGTGCCTTGTGCTCCTTAGAAGTTACTTACCAAAAGGAACAAAAGGTGCATCTTCTTTCTACCCTTTTCATTGAATTCATACCCTTTTTTGAAGCTCATAGAGAATACATATCTTTTCCTTTCCTTCAACAGGCTCTAAATCTAATGTTTCTATAACTGTATTAAAACATAAAATCCAGAGACCCTCAGCACATATGAAATATACACATTTTTACTATATGGGAATTTCCACTTGAGCCATACCTTGCTATAGAAAATGAGGACAATTCAAAACAACAAAAAAATGCATAATAAAATAAGGTATTTGCACACGATGCTTCCTGTTATCACTTCCCTAGGGACTTCTTTACCTAGATTAACAGGCTTAGTAGTTCTTTCCATCCCAAGGTGAAAATGATCTACAGTGAAGGGTGTGATTTTTAGCAGGAGTGGAAGAAGGGTCCCTTCCTTGCACTGAAAGTCCACAATTAAACAAGTTCATGTCTATCATTGCTGTAGTTATAATCAGATTGAACTGTAAAGGAATATTTCCATTGTGACTCCATCAAAGTCTTTCAAAAGCAAAATATAGCACAAAACGGAACCTAGTCCTTTGTTGGGCCATGCATTCACAAGTCAATTTTGTTACAAACAGGGCTATGTATACACATCATCACAAAAAGTGAAAAATCAAATTGGATGTAAGTTTGGTGTGTTTTGTCATCTTCAAAAATGTCCTTTTACACAAGAAACTGGTCTTTGTCTTTAGGCAGCAAGTTGCTGGGAGAATAGGAGGACGGAAATTAACTTTTCACTGCATGGCTTTTGTTCTTTTTTGATTTTATACCACCTATGAATTACTCATTCAAAAATATAAAGACATACTTTTAAATGTCCTAAAATCTCAAATGTGTAAAACAATGTTTTGCTTTTAACTGAGCGTACCTTTGGGAAGGAACTATTGTGCAACAATCTGGCAGAAGATCCAAATTCTTTGTCTTCTATGTAAGTTACTAACCCAATTCTTGACCAGAAAACACAATTAAAAACAGAAGTCAATATGAAAAAGACTCTTCTCAACAAGTTAGGGATCTTTATTATTAAACACCCTTCACTTTCTGCCCATTAGCAAACATGCAAAAATCACTTACCATCCCTGCCATCATCATATCCTGGTCCGCATCATCTTGTTTTTTCTTCAGCTCCTTTTCTGCTTCCTGTAGCTGTTTCAACATATTATTCACCTCGTTATCCAGATCTGTAACTTCTGCAAAAGTCCTCTCAGCTTCTGCCTTGGTGCTGGTAGCATTCTAGGCACAAAGTAAACAATTCCTAATGAAAAAAAGTTTCCCTTTTTCTAAAGTATGCTGCCACTCCTTTTATAATCTGTAAAATGGTTCAAAAATATGATCCAGAAAGAACAGGGCAATAATTTGTACTATATGTTGAATTACGTTATCATTTATTTGGGCTACAAATTTAATGAAAAAAATAACATTACCACCTAACATAACATTTTATATTTTATAAAGCACTTTAATTTGTATCCTCTTGTTTAATCCTGTTAATAAAAATTCCTGGGCTTCCCTGGTGGCGCAGTGGTTGAGAGTCCGCCTGCCGATGCAGGGAACGTGGGTTCGTGCCCCGGGCCGGGAAGATCCCACATGCCGCGGAGCGGCTGGGCCCGTGAGCCATGGCCACTGAGCCTGCGCGTCCGGAGCCTGTGCTCCGCAACGGGAGAGGCCACATCAGTGAGAGGCCCGCGTACCGCAAAAAAAAAAAAAAAAAGTTCCTGTTATATTGTTGCCTTTTTTTTTTTTTTCCCGGTACGCGGGCCTCTCACTGTTGTGGCCTCTCCCGCTGCGGAGCACAGGCTCCGGACGCGCAGGCTCAGCGGCCATGGCTCACGGGCCCAGCCGCTCCGCGGCATGTGGGATCCTCCCGGACCGGGGCACGAACCCGCGTCCTCTGCATCGGCAGGCGGACTCTCAACCACTGTGCCACCAGGGAAGCCCTATCGTTGCCATTTTTAGTTGGGGTCACATAGCTGCAACATTTAAATGGTGTATACTTTCCACCACATTGTACTGATTAGACTCTTTCGCTTGGATAATTTTCTATTCAAAGCTAGCCTTAGTCTATTGATACTTGGCAGTTCATCATAATGTACAAAAAGTCCATAATTCTGAAATATATTTTATAAAATATAATTAATCCAAGAAACTAAAAAATGTGTGTGATTTCCAAACACATAAGTTTAGAATCAGCTCCAATTTCTCCTTTAAATAAAACAGATTTATCTTTAAGTAGGAGAAAGCCAGCCTAGAGAAATTATTCTTTAAGATGAGTAGAAAGAATCCTACCACTGGTAACTTCAAAAGTTCTAAATAGGTGGGTCTTAGATATGGCAATATGCTTAATAGGGGGTCTTAAAAACTGTACTGACTTGGCACTGTATATAAGATGGAAAAAATATCAATTGTTCATGTCAAGGAACTGTGTTTACTTAGAAAGAATCTGTTTTTTGTGGGCAGGAGCTTGATGGGTCACTGAAGCCAACCCCCCTCCTCAACAACTCAGACCCTGCCACTGAGACCCAGTAGAAATTTTAGAGTAAAGGACCCTTTCAATGACTCCCTCTTCAATCAGTGTGGTTACCTGCTCTAATGCCTAGTAAAAGAAAATGAACGACAAGGATGGTTTAATATAACTTTACTGGAGGTGAGGAAAAAATTTGCAAGAGCTTTTGGGGGTCTGGAAAGAAACCGGAAAATGACTAGAGAATAGATGAGCAAAGGCTTCGTTTCGGACAAGAGGGGAGAGCACACCTTTTGGACAGCACTGGCGATCCTCTCCGCCTCGTGGGCCTTGTTCTTGGCCTCGGTGGCATCTGCGGCAGCATTGCCCAGAGCCAGCTGTGCTTCCCTGGTCTTTTCATTGGCTTCGATTATAGTCTGGTTGATGGCAGGGATTCTCCTTAGTGCTTCCTCTGCAGCCGTCTTGTTATCATTTACTCGCCTATCAAAATCTAAAACAGGTTCAAGGAATGCAATTAAACTAAACTTTCAACAAGCCAAAAGGGAACTTTTCAGGGAGCTGCCACTGGATTTTGTTTTATGAACAATGAAAGTCAGGGGAAAAGAATGAAAAACAGCATGGACTGAAATGTTAGAACAAAGCACATAGATCTACATGGAAGATTCATGTGAATGAACACCTGTTTCTGGAAGGCAAATTCTCACTTGAAACATTTATTTTCATGCAGAGCTGAGTATGCCATCACCTCCACCTCAACCAATATCAAAAGGCTGCAGTTTATTTAGTGTTTACTAAGTGTTAGGTACTGAGTTAAGAGCTTTATGTGCTTGTGACACAGGCATTGAATCATTTTTATACATGAGAAAACTGAGGATTAAAGAGGTAATTTTTTTCAAGGATTCACAGTAAGTAAGAGGTGGATCAGGGATTCTAAACCAAACCCACTGACACAAAGCCCATACATTCAACCATTATCCTATAAAGCTTCTGTATATAGAGAGCTTATGTTTATCAGATGTGAATCCAAGGCTACACAGTGAATTGAGCACAGTTCGTTTTTATCTTGGGTGAGGAAAGAAAATATAAAGACTGAGATGCAATTGGCAGAGAAAATTAAAGATAACCTCCATTTACCAACACAAGTCAGCTAAACAGGCATATCTTGGTTACAGGCAATATCTTTTTTTGGCTGCCATACCTAAGAATGTTGGGGTAAGATGACATGAGCACTGGTATTTTTCTTTGAAATACTTTACCATAAAAAAAGGTAGGGTAGGGACTTCCCTGGTGGCACAGTGGTTAAGAATCCACCTGCCAATATAGGGGACACGGGTTTGATCCCTGGTCCGGGAAGATCCCACAGGCCGCAGAGCAACTAAGACCGTGCGCCACAACTACTGAGGCTGTGCTCTAGAGCCCGTGAGCCACAACTACTGAGCCCAAGTGCCACAACTACTGAAACCCATGCGCCTAGAGCCTGTGCTCCGCAACAAGAGAAGCCACCGCAATGAGAAGCCTGCGCATCGCAACAAAGAGTAGCCCCCGCTCGCTGCAACTAGAGAAAGCCCGCAAAAAGCAACAAAGACCCAACACAGCCAAAAATAAATTAATTAATCAATTAAAAAATAAAGCACTATCAGCTGATGCGTAAAACAGTAATTGTTGGCTTTTTATATGCATTAACTGATAAAAATTTTTTTTAAAAAGGTAGGGCAGGTGTTGGGGGATAAAGTAAGTGCAGTAAAAATCTTAACTGCTGAATCTGAATGACAGGTATATGGGATTTCTTACACTATTATCTCTTGTGCTGTATGTGTTCAGAAAGTCTCATAGTAAAAATTTTTTTACAAAAGAGAGAGAATCACCCTAATGAAGGACACATACAAATTTACCCTGTTATCTGACCCTCTCATACCTTTCAGGTTGCTGAGAATGTCATTGGCTTCTTGTAAGGTATTTCGTCCCTTTTTAGCAGCTTCTTCCGCAAGAGCCTTGGCAGCATCAGCTCGGGCTAGGAGTTGGTCGGCAGTCTGCAAACACGTGGCAGATAAGAGGACAAACCCTCCAAGGTAAAGCCCTTCTCTCTCCTAACAGACCAGGCACCTACAAGCCACCACCCTGACACTGGCCAGTATACAGCAGGTTAGGCCTGGGCATCAGCATAAGGCCCTCCTCTGAATACTTTTTCATGTGTTTTGTTTCTTCTGCAATTGTGGTAACATCACAGACACAGCCTACAGTCAGGCAGTTTCAATTTTTGCCTCAAGAAACGAAGCAACTTGCAAAGCAAACCAACCTGCTGTTCAGTCTTTCCTTTTTCCAGAAGGTTCTTTACTTCAAATTCCTTCCCTCTCATGTCCTGTCTGAGGTCCTCATAATCTTTTAACTTTTGGTCAATCAGACGATCCAGATCCTCAGCTTCCTTCTTTATTTTATTTGCCTCATTCTATGAAAAGCAAGTAAGATCATCATATTTTAGGCAAAACAACTAAACTGATGAAAAGGTAGGCTTAGTAATTCTATACTTAGAGAATATTTTTAAAAGAATAGCACAGGTCAAGATTTTATGGGCCTTTTTAAAAAACTGAGGTATACTTACACATAGTGAAATGCACAGCACTTAGTTTGATGAGTTTTGACAAATATATTCACCTGTGTAACCAACACCCCAATCAAGATACAGAATATTTCCACCCAGGAAATTCCCTTGTATCTCTTTCCAGTCAATTTCCACACCCACCTTTCCAACAATGCAGCTGCCACTGGTCTGGTTTTTATCATCATAGATTAGTTTTGCCTATTGTCAAATTCCACATATATGGAATCATACAGTATGTACACGTCTGAGGAGACCTAAAACTTTATGGTAAAAATGAAGTCAACACCTCAGATGTAAAAAGTGAAACTTAATAAATTGCAAGTTTAATGTAAAAAATACACCATTTATATAGAACTTGGTATGAGGATTCATGATTAGAGTACAGATGAAATAAAATACTACCAATCCCTAAATATTTTACCTGCCCCAAAGCATCCTGATATAGTTCTTTCATTTAAACCATTCTTTTATTTCTCTCTTGTTCAAAACCAGGGTAACGACCTAGGTGTAGTCTGTTTTAATTAATCCAAATATATTATAATTCGGATTTATATCCAAGATTTAGGAGTGATTATTCCTATCACTAAAGGAGTCTTTGCTATTTAATGTTTATAATAACCACAGGATTTTTTTTTACCTCAGTAAGTTCTACTACCGTATCTAAACTAGAACTCAACTTTACCATTGAGCTCTTGGGAGGACAGAGGAGGCAGGTACTGATGACAGCTGCAGGGCAGTCAGAAGAGCTCTTACCCAGACTGAGGGGGTACGTGGCTGTGCGTTTGGTGGGAAGAGGGTAGGAGCTGTGAATGGGGGATGGCAGTGACAACCAAAGCCTGTGCATGCAGGCTGTCAGCGCCATACCTCCATGGCTTCTGAGTCCACAGGAGTCAGCTGGGCAACACTGGCATAGATCTCCACAGCTTTCTCACCAGCCTTCTTGGCCTCCTCATGTACTCGGGCAGCTTGCTTCTCTAGATCCTGTGAGATGTTCTTTGCTTGTTCATACCTAAGGAACAAAAGATGTGATTTGATGAAAACCCTAGCTGCTTTTAGCATCTTAATGTTCACCAGATTCATTCCAGTTTAAATCACCGTGATAGTATTTCCAAAACCTCAAAGAAATGTTATATTAAAATGCTATTATTTAATACCAACATAGCTTAAATTTAGATTTCATCTCAGCACTTCTATTTATAGCATATGGTTTACCATATGCTTTCTTATTTCAGACACCTTTTAAATATTTGTAGCTCAAATATATTTTCTCTGCTTACTCTATGATATTTTTTCTCTTCTCCTTTATGCAGAATTTTAAGTATCATGGCTAGTCGTTACCATTCTCTGCTGATACAGTAACTGGATCAGATAAAATGTCTGTGGCTCTACATCCCCTGCTCTAATTACTGCACCATTTCAAAAGCATGATTAACAAAAGAAATCTTACTGCATGAACACATGGCCTGAATTCACCGGCATTTGATTTTTCCTTAAACTGGTATTACTTACAAGAACAACTGAAGGGCTATAAACCACTTTTAAATTACACTCACTTTCTATTAAGCTCTTCAATCTCAAATGCTGTTTGATTTTCTCCTGCCAGCGTCCTCAAAAGCAGATTATATGCCTCAGTTGATGTATCATTGGCTGCCTTTGCCACTCGTACAATGTCATCAGCTTCTTGTTTATGGCTGTATGACATAAGAGGAAAAAGAAGCCATGAAACACAGCCGTCTAAAAGGGAAAGAAGTAGAATTTAGGTAATGCTTACCTTATTAATACACATAAACTAATGTGGGCAGAGTTCCACAAATATTGAAAAAAATCTTATAAATTTGGAATTTTGTTATCATTTCAGCGGGGCTGAGTTTATAAATAGCATTCTGTAATCTGAGAAAATGATATTTCCCAAGGATATTAATGATATAAAATGTATAGGGGCAAATGCTTATATTTCTTAAAAATTACTTTTAAATATAATTATTTAAGGGTATTTATATATGAAACTGTGTATACCAGCAAGAACTCATTTCTCTAGTCATAAACACAAATCCCAGACCTCATCTTTAATTGCTACTCTGGTTCTGTTACTGCATAGTCTTGAAACAACTTTGACTATTCAGATTTCTCACATGCAACCTAGTTACTGGCCAGGAAGAGCAACTCAACAAGGAACATGTCAACAGGGACTCCAGACAAATAACGCATTTTAGCTGGGTAAATGCTAAGGTTTTTTCAACTCTAAAATTTCATATTACATTGTCACACTGTAATACATGGCCATTCTTCTTGATATGATAAACTTTCCTTCAAAATTCATGCATGAAGTACACCACAATTAATTTCCAAGACCTAATTTTCTCGGGAGTTTTCGATAATGTTTTCAGCTGTCTTCTTTTAATCAGAAAATTCAGCTCTGAAACCATGAATGTTCTATGAGCTAAATGACAACAGTTCACACACATTTACAAAGAACAGAAAGAGAGCACATATGGTAAAGCAAGAAGCCAATGTAACTGCTCAGATATTGAGGCTAAAATTCTAACATCAGGCTTATTTAAGCACCCTGTGCCTATGAGGTCTACTAGCTGTTCTGCAATACATTCGATAAACATTTATTGAGTACCTACTATATGCCAGACATCGTTTTAAGCATTGGGACTTCAGCAGTGAATAAAGCACACAAAATCACCTGCCCTCACAGAGCCTACATTTTAGCAATTTTATTTTTAAAAAAATGTTTTCACTTGATGCCCTCTACAATTTAAAGTCTTCTTAAGAAATTACCTTACATTTAATCAGGAATGAAATAGTCTGTTTCTGATTTTCACATGTACTATGGGTTAGTAAATGTCTCTATTGAAACTTGAAAATTAAACATTTTTGTTGAAAATTTAAAAATTTTTAAAAATAACTAAATTCTACTGAGCTTAATTATCTATTAACTTTAAGGTTTCAAAATTAAAAATCTAAAAAATGGTTTTCCTTAGATGTGCAAATATAATTTCCCTCCAAACCATCATATTCTAATATTCAAAGTAAATATTCTAATTTCAAAGTAAAGGGAAGCAAAGAGTACACGTAGCTAATCGCATTTCAGAAACGAGAGCAAACTTTGCAAAAGTGGGTTACATGGGAAGTGTGTGTGGGGATAGGATGAAACAACGTGTGCACACCGCGATGAAAGCCATAACTTAACCATTAAAGAGGGAGCTGGAGGTTACCGTTCAGCAAGCTTTCGTGCCTCATCCGCCAAAAGAGTCATGTTGTTTGGGTCCCCTGTAGATTCTGGTTGAGTGATTGACTAGAGAGGAAATAAACAAAGCACTAATCTCAAAGGAATGAATTATTTAAATTTAATAAAGCAAGTGTCAAAACTAAATTTTCACTAGTGTTATTTAGAGAAAGAACGTCTCTTCTTAATTTCCGAGATCTTCAGGTAACATCAGCATCCTTGATTGTGGATTATTATTTCTATTTTCAGCAGAGAATAAAGGGAGCTTAGGGACTTCCCTGGTGGCCCAGTGGTTAAGATTCCATGCTCCCAATGCAGGGGGCCTGGGTGAGATCCCTGGTTAGGGAACTAGATCCTGCATGCTGCCACTAAGAGCCCGCACGCTGCAACTAAAAGATCCCGCGTGCGACAGCGAAGATCCTGCGTGCTGCAACTAAGACCTGGCACAGCCAAATAAATAAATATATATATATATATATTTTTTAAAAAGGAAGATTAAATTGCCTAGTGCCATAGAAGGAACAAAACTAGAGAAAGGACCCAGATGTCCTTTGGTTTTAATCCAGTTTGTGATAACTATTTCATGGCAACTATGAGCAATGTGGCTTTCTTGCTCCATGTTTGAAGACAAATAAAAAGATACAAGGAGTCAATTTAGCTGGAGAAGCATTCCACTACCAGTAGAAGCCAAGGGACTCCCTCAGCCCCACCTCAGACCTTCCCAGTCACTCACCACATTGGCAATGGCAACTTTTGCTTTCTCCAGTTCTCTGGATGCGATTTCAATCAACTGCTCTGTGCTTTCTACCCGGGCAAATGCTTGTTCAGCCAAGTTTCCAGTCTCTTCAATGGTATTCCGGATATTCTGTAAACGGCTAATTTGGCTGAATAAGGTGTTATTCACTCTCTGGAGGCGATCCATCAAATTTTGGTCGACATCTGCAATCACAGTGCAGAAGAAAGTCCATAAATTATCTGAAGCGGGGTTGGGGCGGGGGACACATATCATCTCACGTGAAATCTGAGGCGCTGCTTATCCTTACTCTTCCAAACATAGCATCTTTCTGACAAGTTCCTCTAAGTCCATTGGCAGAGCTGGTCAGTCTTCACTGTGCCCAGCAGTAGCGCCATTGTTACATTCATCTACGGTCTCCAAGTGGGTTAACTGGAGATTAACACACTGTGTCTCTCCCACTTGACTATGAGTCCCTCATTCTTACTCAACACTGTATCCCCAGTCTTACACAGTGATTGGCAAAGAGAAGACACTCGAAAAATGTCTGCTGAAGGAAAGATTTTGATATTCCAGCACATGCAAGATTGAATCATAAAAATACAATGTTGTTAAAAGCACTACCAGCCCTGAGAGCTGGACGTTTTTCTAAACTAGGAAAAAACTCGGTTCAAAACTGATGTTGAGGGACTTCCCTGGTGGCGCAGTGGTTAAGAATCCGCCTGCCAAGGCAGGGGACACGGGTTCAAGCCCTGGTCCAGGAAGATCCCACATGCCGCGGAGCAACTAAGCCCGTGTGCCACAACTACTGAGCCTGCGCTCTAGAGCCCATGAGCCACAACTACCGAGCCCGCGCACCACAACTACTGAAGCCCGCGTGCCTAGAGCCCGTGCTCCACAACAAGAGAAGCCACCGCAATGAGAAGCCCGTGCACGGCAACAAAGAGCAGCCCCTGCTCGCCACAACTAGAGAAAGCCCATACGCAGCAGTGAAGACCCAACACAGCCAAAAATAAATAAATAACTAATAAGAATTCTTTCTGGGAAAAAAACCCAAAAAAACTGATGTTGAAATATGGCACGTTAAAGTTATTTTGTATTTTAAACTAAATAGACTCTTGCTGCCACCTCCCACTGCCTGGCACATCCATGTAATTTCTTTCAAATTGATCTCTGCTTTTGAAAAGTTCTTCAAATTGTTCTCTATTAATTATGCCCATTCAATTTAAACCTCATACCTGTGTCCTAATCAATCAATAAATATAAGCCCATGCAAAGATAATTGTGACGTTATTACAATTCTCACGTCATGAAGTTATATTATAATATACAGGAACCATTAAGTCAATCCTATTCAAAATTGACCAGTTCTTATTTCTGCATGGTGTTAGTGTTGGCATCTAAATTTTCCAAGGAATGTAAAAGAGATGAGGAGTCAAAGTTAAGATCAACAAAGATGAATACAGGTTTGGAAAAATAGCAACATACAAGCAGGGCCACCCAATCAATACACATGCAAAGCTGGTGGCCTGCAAAACATCTCACCCAACTATACAAAATGGCCCTGCACGGATGATTACTTAAAACAATTCTTTCATAATCCAAAGATTTTAAAGAAAATACAAAATATAAAAACAAGCTGAAATCATAGAAAATCATTTAGATTTAGGAAACGTAAGCATTGGCTTCATTGGCTAATGAAGTTATAGAAGCCCCTTCCCTTTAGAACTTCAAAAAGGTAACAGATACCGATCTCTCTGGCCAGTTCTTTACAGAAACAATAGTATCCCAAAAAGGGAACAAATAACCTAAGTGGATCACTTCAAAGCCCTCTAATTCCAAGTGTCCAATTGCAAGACCTAATTGCACCATATAATCTCCCTTCAAACTGCAGAATAAACACAAGTTTAACTACAAATGAACACTTAGGGAGAGTCTGAAAGGGTAAATCAGTTTGAAGATATTTTTATTCTTGGCTAGTTTGAACCTAAGTAGGAAAGGTCAGCCAGGAACTCCATGAATCAGGATTTAGTGGGAGTGGATTTTAACTCCAGCCTCACTGTGGTGCTCCCAAAGCTACCAGAAGCAGCCCGTTATGCTCCCCATCTTTCAGGTGGCTCAAGGGAAGGTATGGTGGCCATGGCTCCTATCAGAGCTTCTGTCCCACAGAATCACTGGCTTGGGCAGAGGAAAGCACGTAGCCAGAAAGAGGCAGATGTAACTGGGGCTGCACCAAGGTGTGGAGCCTGGATGAGTGGCAGTGCTGTCTGACCTCCCCTACCTGCCCCGTGCCCGTGCCCATGCCCATGTGCTGGTGCTGCTGGCACCAGAGCTGCCTGCCACGCCCCACCTCTCAGGTTGGCTGATTGGTACTTAAGAATGATCACCCCACGTTCAGTTCTTCAACGGATAGGGCAGGACAGATGCGAATTTGCTGTTACAAGAGAATACATTAATGAAAAAAAACGTGTGCCCAAATTTGAAAATGAACAGCCTAAAAAAACCACCATGGTTTATACAGAACAGGAAACATATAAATTCTTCTTAATCTATGTTTAAGACTTAAAATGTAACAACAACTGAAACAAAACACATAAGTTTTTGACCTCTCATTTTATTTTTCAATTTCTATAAATTTACCTCATAGAACAATTTTTGGACTGTCCTAATAAAAATGAAACAAACTGGCCCAAACCAGATACATCCAATTTCTTCCTTCTCTACTTCAGTAATTTTATAAAATCTTAGGGACATTTACAACGAGAAATAAGCAATATATTTAGTTTTTGTTGACCCGTACTCTGACAAGAGGACTTCTCTAACTCCAGATGGAAACATCATCAATAGGGAAGTTGATCATTGTGGTCCCGGGTGTATCAATGTTAATGCACATTTACTATGAGTATCTGATGAGCATCTGTGTCTCAGTGATGGAAAACTCCAAAACAAAGTGACTTCAGCCCAGTGGTGAACACCTTGATAGAAGGATTTATAAAATGCTTGGATTTTAACATCTAACAGTTTTTGATGTGTTGGGAGAATTATTTCTGCTTAGTGTATCTTAAAACATTGACAGGTTCTTTTCTACATGTTTAAAAAACAAAATAATTCACATTCTAAACAGAGTTTAAAAATTGGTGGGCTTCCCTGGTGGCGCAGTGGTTGAGAGTCCGCCTGCCGATGCAGGGGACACGGGTTCGTGCCCCGGTCCGGGAAGATCCCACATGCCGCGGAGCGGCTGGGCCCGTGAGCCATGGCCGCTGAGCCTGCGCGTCTGGAGCCTGTGCTCCGCAACGGGAGAGGCCACGGCAGTGAGAGGCCCGCGTACCGCAAAAAAAAAAAATTGAGAAAGAATTTTATAAAACCATACTACTTAACCTTGCATTAGGAGCTACATCTAAAGATGGACCATCTTATAGAAATTACCCACTTGTTTAATCGCGTGTACCTTTGACATCCTGGGCCTCACGAAGGAGGTCAGTCACCTCTCTCTCTGCTTCCTTTAGTCTATCCTCAAAGGCTTGATCCGTCACCATCTCATCCCCAGTTCCAAGGTTTGCAATGAGATTCTCTAATTCCTGGAGTTTTGCTCGATGATCAGCAACCTAAGCATAATGGAGGAAGAAAAGGGAAAGGTAGGGTGTACAGACATTCCTGAAGAACTCGACTGTACGTCCTGCAGGAACAATAATCAAAGGGGGTACTCTAGAACAGGGGTGCCCAACCCCCAGGCTGTAGACCGGCAGCAGTCCGCGGCCTGCTCGGAACCGGGCCGCACAGCAAGAGGCGAGTAGCGGGCGAGCGAGCAAAGCTTCATCTGCTGCCCCCATCACTCTCCACGGCCTGCGTTACCACCTGCACCATCACCGCCCCCCGCACACCCTGTCCACGGAAAAGTTGTCTTTCACGAAACTGGTCCCTGGTGCCAAAAAGGTTGGGGACTGCTGCCCTATAAGTATGAAGGTCTATACACTTCATGTATGTATACTTTTAAGTAGATAACATGGGTAGTTTTTCCTCCTTTCTCTGGCTTCAAAAGAAAAACTGGTTGATTCCTTTGACGTTAAACTCTACATGCTCATGATTCTCCAGTTCTGACCTCTCCCTTGTGTTTGAGATTACCTATCTGATATCCCCACTTGGCTCTCTGATAGGTATTCTCAACTTAATATCCAAAATTCTACCCTTGATTTTTTCTCTTAAATATGTATTCTCTGAGTCATCGCCATCTCAGTAAGTAATGCCTACAACTACCTTAAGCAAAAAACCCAAGATCCATCGTTGATTCTTCTCTTTCCCTAACCTTACCCTCTCTCATACCCTGCCCTGCCGAACACACATATAATATTTATCCGATTCAATCTAGGCTTCCCCCTTTTGCCCCACACCTAACCATCAATCTTCACACAGCAGAGTGCTGTTCTTAAAATATAAACTGGATCTCCCAGCTTAAAACTCATTAGTGCATTCCCACTGGATTTGGAATAAAATCTGAATTCCTTACTCTGGTCAACATGGTGCAACCTAAGCTGTCTCTACCAACCTTTCCAGTCTTATCACAAACCACTCCCTCCTCACTCAGCAGGCTCCAGACACTCTCCAGCTTTGAGGCCTTTGTACCCCACGTTCCCCCTGCCTGGAACAGCCTACCCACCACTTCTCCTTTGGTTTTCTCTTTCTTATCCTTAAGATCTCACCTTAAGTGAGTTTCCATAGAGGCTCTATATAAAGTAGTTCTCCCCAGTTATTCTCTGTTTGTATTCTTTCTTGCACTTATCTCAGTTAGTATTTCTTTAATTTTTATTATTTGTCTCCCAACTGGAACTTGAGTCTTTGAGAACAGGGACTGTGTCTATTTTGTTCACCATTTTTTCTCTAGAGCTTAGAGCATAGGAAGTGCCCATTCAACGTCTGCTGAATGAATGAACGCATGCACTGTTGACAGCTGACCTTATCCTTTACCAGCCGGTAACAAGCTGGACATTCCTGGCAGCCAGGCCAAGACCGATTGTAGAAATAGTTCTCTTCACACTGGTCACAGCGATTCCCCACAAAGCCTTCTTTGCATTCACAGAGACCATCATCTTTGCACTGGAGGGAAAGAGACCCCTCAGGATGACAGTCACAGGCTGCAGAATAAAGGGAGAAGGGTACATAATAAGGAAAAAAGGAAGAGTGCATTTTCTTTTAACTCACATTGGTATCAATAAGTCAACTGTATTATTATTATAATTAGATGCTTTGTGAAAAGCAGGCCGATTTAGGAGAATTTAAATGGTTAAGCCTGCTTAGCAGAGAAGCCAGACATTTTTAAAACAACAGTAAATTTTAAAGTGAGCATCTTTTGGAGGGGGCACATTTCATGTGACTGAATAATTATAGAAATTAGTCTATTATAGAAAGTGCCCTTTTTGTGCACTTCGAGAATTTATCTCTACCTTCATCTCTCCACTGTTTTTCTCTCACTAAGGAACTAGAAAACCCAAACGCTAATGCTTATTTTCCATTATTTTATAGTTTGTTTACTCATTTTGTTCTCTGAACGGAGTCAATGACTTATGTTACATTCCACAGGAGAAATGAAGGAATTCAGAAAGCAAAAACCCAAACTGTTCCGTGGCCTAATTCCAAGCAAGTGTTTATGCCAAGGAGCAGCAGATGTGGACATGTAACCGCACCAAAAGGGCCCCAAGGGTGGGAAGCAACTGAGCCAGTAAGTCAACAAACACGTTTGAGCAGAATCCCTCACTGTTTCATTTTCTGCACTAAGAAGGTGATCAATTAAAAAGTTTCATTAAGCACGGGGAAGGCTCGGTAACCAAAGGGTAATCATCTGGAAAAATTAAAGACTAGAAAAAGGAAGGATCAGAAACACTGTAACAGAAGACATAAATAGGGTGGTTGCAAAGAAACTAGAGAGACTTTCGGTCCTCTGAGTTTTAAAAAATGGATAATATTTCTTGAATAAAGCATCTATGATGATTTGGGCACAGTCCTGACTGTGAGCCGTGTGGCTACAGTGAGGCTGTCGAAGTCCTTTCTGGACTAACAGTTCTAACTGGAATGAGACGAGACTTTGCCACCAACGCCCCTTACGTTTACAGCCTTCAGGTCCAAACCCAAAGTGGTTGACCTCGCAGCGCTCGCAGTGCTGACCAGTGATGCCAGGCTGGCACTCACACTGGCCAGTGTGGATGTCACACTGTCCATTGGTGGAACCTAAAGCATGGCAGTCACACCTGAAAATGAACACATGACATTTCTCAGGTAAGAAAAACAGACTTTAAGCAAACCTTTCTTTTTTGTTCCTTTCAGCATAGGACTGATGTAATTTGTATTACAAAACAGAATGTTAAGGGCTATTATGACAGACATTAAGGGTTATTAAAACCTGAGGTTCAAGTAATTTTCATGAGTTCTATTCAGAACTTCTTTTTCTAACCTAACCCACACAAATACTTTTATTTCACGACTAAAACTACTACCCATGGCTCTCCAATCTGGCACCACATGGGCGCTGAATAGGAGGTTTGAAAACAGGAATTCCCAGGCAACTGCAACCCTTGAAGGTCTAAGCATCTCAGAAAGGACCATATAATTTGTATTGTTAAAAAAATGTTGCTCAGGTGACACTGACACAGCTGGGGCCACTGCATTCCACTCTTTTCTCTCATTACTTAATTACATCTCTCCAGTATTGCCTCAAAAGGGTGCCTTGCCTATTTTAGGCACTCAAATAATTCCTGAACAAAGCCAAGCCAACTATGAACCATAACTTATAAAAATTCATCTCTGACAATAAAAAAGCAAAGGTCACTTGAACCAAAGGCAGCCGCCATCTTACCTCTCACAGCCCTGCCCGCTCTGCAGGTTGTAGAATCCAGGGTCACAAGCTCCACAGTCCCGGCCGGTCACATGAGGCAGACACTCACACTGCCCGGTCACAGGGTTACAGCTGCTCTGCTGCTTCACGGTCCCATAGGGGTTGCAGTCACAGGCTAAGGCAGGAAGACAGAGACAGCAAAAGATGCAAATCATCTGAGAGAAATACTAAAGTATAAACAACACAAATAGATTCTTCAGATCTGCATTATCCAGTACAGTAGCCACTGGTCACCGGTGGCTACTGAGCACTTGAAATGTGGCTGGTATGAATTGAGATGTGCTGTCAGTGTGAAACACACACTGGACTTCAGAGACTTGGTGTGGAAAAGAACATACATCTCAAAAATTTTTTACTGATTACTTGTTGAGATGATAATACGTTAGATAGGTTACGTTAAATAAAATACAGTGTTAAATTAATTTCACCTGTTTCTCTTTACTGTACTGTGTCTACTAGAGAAATTTAAATCACATAAGTTGTTTGCACTATATTTCTATTGAACAATGCTGCATTCGACCAAACAACTGTAAATATTTAAAGAGACCATGCAATGATTTTCAGAACGAATGAATATAACCGTGACAGAATCTGGCCGATGGACGATTACCTTTGCACTTGTCTGCTGGATTGGGAGCCAGGGGATTTCCAAAAAATCCGTCTTTGCACCGGTCACAGTAGAAGCCAGCCGTGTTATAGATGCACTTCAAGCATTCTCCCGTCAAGCGATTGCAGTTTCCAACTGCATTGGGATCGATGTTGTCATTGCACTGGCACAGGCGACAAAGCCTCACAGGGCCGTTTCTACCCAGAGGGTCTCCAAAGTAGCCGTCATCACAGAGCTCACATCTTTTACCTGCGCATGAGACAATCTGATGTTATGAAAGAAAAGGCCTTAGATGTTTCTAGTGCTACTGGTTACAAACAGTCTGGAGTAACCATCAGATGCAAGGCAACATGGGGCAGTGGACATGGCACCAGCCTAGAACAGAGGACCTGGGCTGCAGTCCTGGGACCCTGGACACATGTCCATTTCCTTATTAGAAAGACACCACCTGTTTTGCCTCCTTTGCTTCAGTTGTTTGGAGGATTAACTGAAATCATGCACTAGGAGTGCTTTGTAAATGAGTCCAGCTCAGGTTTATTAACCTTTCCAGTCCCAAGGGCTGGTACACTCATCTATGTTTGTTTTTTCTGATAATATTGAGAAAAATGAAAGATGACTCTTGATACCATACATTTCTTATACTACAGGGTGGGCAGGATCATTCTCTTAAAAAATAAAAGGCACGTGCTAATCCTTGTTTGAGCTGGCACAGGAGAGAACTTGGAGATCATCATTTGCCACTCACTTCTATTACAACTAAGGGAACAGCCAGGTTGAGAAACTTGCCCACAACCAAACAGCTGATAGTAAAAGAGACAGAGGTAGAATTCAGGGCTCCTTCCTCTGTATTAAACTCACTGCTCCTCATCCTTCTTTTTCCACTTTCCCACTATTATTGGCTCAAGTTGTGTTCTTGGTATCTTTGTAGCCAACTGGGCCTGAATTACCTAAACTTTTTGGAGAAGCAGAGGTTTCTTCATTTACTCATCCCACAAATACTAACTGAGCATCTACAGACACTGCTCGAGGTTATCAGGGTGATGTGGTGAACAGGGTGGATGAGGTCTCTGCTCTCACAAAGCTTATGCAGCAACTGAGGGAGACCAGTTCACAGACATATAAACAAGATCACTTCAGAGAGCGACACACATAAAAAAGTTAAAACAGAAACCATGACAGAGAGACAGGGTGAGGGCTACTTTATATTGGGTGGTTAGAGAAAAGCCTCTGTAAGAGGAGACATTTGGGATGACAATGGAAAGACACAAGAAACAAACCATGATAATATCCAAGAGAAGAATGTTCCAGAAAAGCAAGATAAGCTTGTGGAAGCAGTAAGAGACAACCATATAGGTCACAGTAAGGAAAATGGGTTTAAAGTACAGTGAGATGCTATTAGGGTTTTTTTTAAGTGATGAGATCTGATTTACATTTTAAAAGTATTATTCTGGCTACTCTATGGAGAATGGGTTGTAGGAGAGCAGAGTGAAGCATGGAGACAAATTAGGAGGCTATTTCAGGTGAGAGATGACAGCGGAGTAGACCAGGGTGGTGGCGGTTTAAGTGGTAAAGAGTGCTCAGATTTGAGAGCCAGCAGCACCTGCTGACTGTCTGCTCCTAGGAAATGAAAGAGAGAAGAATCAAGGACAAGCCTCGGATTTTAGCTTAAGCATCTAGGTAGATGGTAGTGTTTTTACTGAGATGAACAAGACTGGGGAAGGAACAGGGTTAGGGTTGGAGAAAATCAAAGATCTAGCTTGAATTTGCTTAAATTTGACATTCCTTTAGCCATCTGATTCAAGATCACACCAGAAAATATTTGGCACATTGAAACTAGCGAGACTTGAGGAAAGACATTCACAGAAAGACAGACAGGACGAAAAGGCAGAGGGCTATGTACCAGCTGGAGGAACAAGATAAAACCCCAGAAAAACAACTAAATGAAATGGAGATAGGCAATCTACCAGAAAAAGAATTCAGAATAATGATAGTGAAGATGATCCAGGACCTCGAAAAAGAATGGAGGCAAAGATCGAGAAGATGCAAGAAATGTTTAACAAAGATCTAGAATTAAAGAACAAACAAATAGATATGAACAATAACTGAAATGAAAAATACACTAGAAGGGGCTTCCCTGGTGGCGCAGTGGTTGAGAGTCCGCCTGCCGATGCAGGGGACACGGGTTCGTGCCCCGGTCCGGGAGGATCCCGCATGCCGTGGAGCGGCTGGGCCCGTGAGCCATGGCCGCTGAGCCTGCGCGTCCGGAGCCTGTGCTCCGCAACGGGAGAGGCCACAGCAGTGAGAGGCCCGCATACCACAAAAAAAAAAAAAAAAAAAAAAAAAAAAAAAATACACTAGAAGGAATCAATAGCAGAATAACTGAGGCAGAAGAACAGATATGTGGCCTGGAAGACAGAATGGTGGAATTCACTGCTGCGGAACAAAATAAAGAAAAGAGAATGAAAAGAAATGAAGACAGGCTAAGAGACCTCTGGGACAACATTCACATTATAGGGGTCCCAGAAGGAGAAGAGAAAGAGAAAGGACCCAAGAAAGTACTTGAAGAGATTATAGTCAAAAACTTCTCTAACATGGGAAAGGAAATAGCCACCCAAGTCCAGGAAGTGCAGAGAGTCCCACACAAGATAAACCCAAGGAGAAACACACCGAGACACATAGTAATCAAATTGGCAAAAATTAAAGACAAAGAAAAAATATTGAAAGCAGCAAGGGAAAAACGACAAATAACATACAAGGGAACTCCCATAAGGTTAACATTAACAGCTGATTTCTCAGCAGAAACTCTACAAGCCAGAAGGGAGTGGCATGATATACTTAAAGTGATGAAAGGGAAAAACCTACAACCAAGATTACTCTACCCAGCAAGGATCTCATTCAGATTCGATGGAGAAATCAAAAGCTTTATAAACAAGCAAAAGCTAAGAGAATTCAGAAGCACCAAACCAGCTCTACAACAAATGCTAAAGGAACTTCTCTAAGTGGGAAACACAAAAGAAAAGGACCTACAAAAACAAACCCCCCAAAATTAAGAAAATGGTAATAGGAACATACATATCGATAACTACCTTAAACGTGAATGGATTAAATGTTCCAACCAAAAGACACACTCTCGCTGAATGGATACAAAAATAAGACCCGTATATATGCTGTCTACAAGAGACCCACTTCAGACTTAGGGACACATACAGACTGAAAGTGAGGGGATGGAAAAAGATATTCCATGCAAATGCAAATCAAAAGAAAGCTGGAATTGCAATACTCATATCAGATAAAATAGACTTTAAAATAAAGAATGTTACAAGAGACAAGGAAGGACACTACGTAATGATCAAGGGATCAATCCAAGAAGATATAACAATTATAAATATATATGCACCCAACATAGGAGCACCTCAATACATAAGGCAACTGCTAACAGCTAAAGAGGAAATTGACAGTAACATAATAATATGGGGGACTTTAGCACCTCATTTACACCAATGGACAGATCTTCCAAACAGAAAATAAGGAAACACAAGCTTTAAATGACACAATAGACCAGACAGATTTAATTGATATTTATAGGACATTCCATCCAAAAACAGCAGATTACACTTTCTTCTCAACTGCGCACGGAACATTCTCCAGGACAGATCACATCTTGGGTCACAAATCAAGCCTCAGTAAATTTAAGAAAATTGAAATCATATCAAGCATCTTTTCTGACCACAACACTACGAGATTAGAAATGAATTACAGGGAAAAAAAAGTAAAAAACACAAACACATAGAGGCTAAACAATACGTTACTAAATAACCAAGAGATCACTAAAGAAATCAAAGAGGAAATCAAAAAATGCCTAGAGACAAATGACAATGAAAACAATCCAAAACCTCTGGGATGCATCAAAAGAAATTCTAAGAGGGAAGTTCAGAGCTATACAAGCCTACCTCAAGAAACAAGAAAAATCTCAAATAAACAATCTAACCTTACACCTAAAGGAACTAGACAAAGAAGAACAAACAAAACCCAAAGTTAGCACAGGGAAAGAAATCATAAAGATCAGAGCAGAAATAAATGAAATAGAAACAAGGAAAACAATAGCAAAGATCAATAAAACTAAAAGCTGGTTCTTTGAGAAGATAAACAAAATTGATAAACCATTAGCCAGACTCATCAAGAAAAAAAGGGAGAGGACTCAAATCAATAAAATTAGAAATGAAAAAGAAGAAGTTACAGCAGACACCGCAGAAATACAAAGCATCCTAAGAGACTACTACAAGCAACTCTATGCCAATAAAATGGACAACCTGGAAGAAATGGACAAATTCTTAGAAAGGTATAACCTTCCAAGACTGAACCAGGAAGAAATAGAAAATAAGAACAGACCAATCACAAGTAATGAAATTGAAACTGTGATTAAAAATCTTACAACAAACAAAAGCCCAGGACCAGATGGCTTCACAGGTGAACTGTATCAAACATTTAGAGAAGAGCTAACATGCATCCTTCTCAAACTCTTCCAAAAAATTGCAGAGGGAGGAACACTCCCAAACTCATTCTATGAGGCCACCATCACCCTGATACCAAAACCAGACAAAGATACTACAAAAAAAGAAAATTACAGACCAATATCACTGATGAATATAGATGCAAAAATCCTCAACAAAATACTAGCAAACAGAATCCAACAACACATTAAAAGGATCATATACCATGATCAAGTGGGATTTATCCCAGAGGTGCAAGGATTCTTCAATATATGCAAATCAATCAATGCGATACACCATATTAACAAACTGAAGAATAAAAACCATATGATCAACTCCATAGATGCAGAAAAAGCTTCTGACAAAATTCTACACCGATTTATGATAAAAACTCTCCAGAACATGGGAACAGAGGGAACCTACTTCAACATAATAAAGGCCATATATGACAAACCCACAGCAAAAATCATTCTAAATGGTGAAAAACTGAAAGCATTTCCTCTAAGATCAGGAACAAGACAAGGATGTTCACTCTCACCACTATTATTCAACATAATTTTGGAATTCCTAGCCACGGCAATCAGAGAAGAAAAAGAAATAAAAGGAATCCAAACTGGAAAAGAAGAAGTAAAACTGTCAGTGTTTGCAGATGACATGATACTATACATAGAGAATCCTAAAGATGCCACCAGAAAACTACTAGAGCTAATCAATGAATCTGGTAAAGTTGCAGGATACAAAATTAATGCACAGAAATTGCTTGAATTCCTATACACTAATGATGAAAAATCTGAAAGAGGAATTAAGGAAACACTCCCTTTTACCACTGCAACAAAAAGAATAAAATACCTAGGAATAAACCTACCTAGGGAGACAAAAGACCTGTATGCAGAAAACTATAAGACACTGATGAAAGAAATTAAACATGATACCAACAGATAGAGAGATATACCACATTCTTGGACTGGAAAAATCAATATTGTGAAAATGAGTATACTACCCAAAGCAATCTACAGATTCAATGCAATCCCTATCAATTACCAATGGCCTTTTTTACAGAACTAGAACAAAAAATCTTAAGATTTGTATGGAGACACAAAGGACCCCGAATAGCCAAAGTGGTCTTGAGGGAAAAAAACAGAGCTGGAGGAGTCAGGCTCCCTGACTTCAGACTATACTACAAAGCTACAGTAATCAAGACAATATGGTACTGGCACAAAAACAGAAATATAGATAAATGGAACAGGATAGAAAGCCCAGAGATAAACCCACGCACCTATGGTCAACTAATCTATGACAAAGGAGACAAGGATATACAGTGGAGAAAAGACAGTCTCTTCAATAAGTGGTGCTGGGAAAACTGGACAGCTACATGTAAAAGAATGAAATTAGAACACTCCCTAACACCATACACAAAAATAAACTCAAAATGGATTAGAGACCTAAATGTAAGACCAGGCACTATAAAACTCTTAGAGGAAAACATAGGAAGAACATTCTTTGACATAAATCACAGCAAGATATTTTTTGATCTACCTCCTAGAATAGTGGAAATAAAAAAAAAATAAACACAAAAATAAACAAATAGGACCTAATGAAACTTAAAAGCTTTTGCACAGCAAAGGAAACGATAAACAAGATGAAAAGACAACCCTCAGAATGGGAGAAAATATTTACAAATGAATCATCAGACAAAGGATTAATCTCCAAAATATATAAACAGTTCATGCAGCTCAGTATTAAAAAAACAAACAACCCAATCCAAAAATAGGCAGAGCACCTAAATAGACATTTCTCCATAGAAAACATACAGATGGCCAAGAAGCACATGAAAAGCTGCTCAACATCACTAATTATTAGAGAAATGCAAATCAAAACTACAATGAGGTATCACCTCACACCAGTTAGAATGGGCATCATGAGAAAATCTGCAAACAACAAATGTTGGAGAGGGTGTGGAGAAAAGGGAACCCTCTTGCACTGCTTGTGGGAATGTAAATTGATACAGCCACTATGGAGAACAGTATGGAGGTTTCTTAAAAAACTGAAAATAAAACTACCATATGACCTAGCAATCCCACTACCGGGCATAGACCCAGAGAAAACCATAATTCAAAAAGACACGTGGCGGGGGCTTCCCTGGTGGCACAGTGGTTGAGAGTCCGTCTGCTGATGCAGGGGACACAGGTTCGTGCCCCGGTCCGGGAAGACACATGCACCCCAATGTTCACTGCAGCACTATTTACAATAGCCAGGTCATAGAAGCAACCTAAATGCCCATCGATAGATGAATGGATAAAGAAAATGTGGTACATATATACAATGGAATACTACTCAGCCATAAAAAGGAATGAAATTGGGTCATTTGTAGAGACGTGGATGCATCTAGAGACTGTCATACAGAGTGAAGGAAGTCAGGGATAGAAAAACAAATATCATATATTAACGCACATACATGGAACCTAGAAAATGGTACAGATGATCCGGTTTGCAGAGGAGAGGTTGAGACACAGATGTAGAGAACAAACGTATGGACACCAAGGGGGGAAAGCGGTGGGGGGCGTGGTGGTGGTGGTGGTGTGATGAATTGGGAGATTGGGACTGACATGTATACACTGATGTGTATAAAATGGATGACTAATAAGAAAATAAATAAATAAACATTAAAAAAAACAAAAAAATTGAAAATTATATCCCTATTAATATTTAGTTTAATTTCCTTATATCAAACTATTTTTGAGAAATGGTAGGGAACTCTGACTAAAATGTTTATATACAGCACCATCCTATGCAGTGTCACACAGTGGAGAGCATTTTTTCAAGAATAATTTTCCAGTGTTTAAAAATTCATGGGATATTAGTATATTAAGAAATTAGAACATGATAAAAATGGTATTTCAAAACATCAAAGAAAAGACAGATAATTGAAAAAAAAATAAAAGACTTGAAGAGAGTTAATAAAATATACTATCCATAGAAGGAAGGGGATAGTGTTGAGAAACCACAAGTAGAGCATAGCACCTGGGATAGTAACTGCAAGGCTCCAGAACCTTGGCCTCAGAGGGTGGGTGGAGGGAGCAATTACCAGAACCTAATAGTTTCTAACTTTCTTAGAAAGGGCTGTTTGGAGAAGGTCACCTGCCAAGAGCTGGTAACTTTGATTAAGGCCACCAAACCACAAGGACCCTACAGAGAGGGGGCCTTGGAATACATACTCTGCCCTCACTCTCCTTCCTCTCTCTCTGATCTCCTATGTGCTTCCCACCACCTGCACTCAAATGGAGGTGGCCATGCGATGTAGTACATGCGGGTCTCATCGGGGTGGAGAAGGATGAAGAATGGATATGGAGGGGCAGATGGAAGGCTTCCAGCCCACCATCCAAGTGGACACAGCAAGTAGGTAGCTGGTACTCAAGAGAGCGAGGTCAGGGCTGAAGACATGGATTTTGCAGTTGTAGGCACGGAGGGGCTTTTGAAGCCAAAAGATGAGACTTGCTCACCTAAGGAGAGAATATAGATAAAGCTGACATGAAAGCCCTAGGTTGAGAAACAGAAGTGATCAAAGGAGACCCGAGAGAAGAGAAGAAAAGGAGAAGAAAACCAAGGTGAGGGAAGTGTCACAAAAAGCAACAGGAGAAAATGTGTGGAGCAAAGTGAGTAGTGAACAGTGTCCAGTGCTGATGAGAGACCAGGTCAGATAAGGACTGAAAACTGACCACTGCCTCTGGCAAACAGAGACCACTGATGAGGTAACAGAAAATGTGGCTGGGGGAGGAGCAGGACACGAAGAAACAGGACGTTAAGAGAGGACAGGAAGCCAGGGGCCCTTCTTGCCTCTGAGGCAAATACTCAATAGTTTCCACACCCGCACCCGAGATCCTTCTCCACATTAGGATTAAGACACCATTTCAGTTCTGCTTTTTCATCGGGTAGTTTAGCTAGTCTAGATACGATCCATATTTAAAATGTCTTAAAAACTGTTCTGAATAAAACTCAATTAAAAAATCTGCTAGAAAACTTAAAACAGAGCTACGTGATAGCCCATGAAAAGCTCTCATTGCAAAATATCTTCCACAGCTACAGCTAGTCTACCCCTCTGTCTCAGAGTCTAGGATGTAGGTTCAAGTCCAGCCGGTACTACTTATATGACTTCGGGCAAATTATAGACTTCTCTTAGTCTTGGTTTTCCTTATTATCCCTCCCACACTGGGAGTGGTGTCTTCCTTTCTTCTCCTTGAGCACTCTTGTGTGTGTTCCTTTATCTGAACTAACCACACTATATTAAAATGATCTGTGCTTTGCTCCACACTTTTAGACCCTGAAGATTAGGGACCCTCCTTTATTCATCTTCATGTTCCAAAGCCATGCACTCAAAAAATTTTGTTGAAAAAATGATTATTATTTTTAATTTACCTGAAAAGATTGTTTGAAGTATTAAATTAAATGCAGAAGCATCTCACACGTGAAGATTTCAGTGACTACCAGCAGTTATTCATATTCTTCAACCATTTTCTAAATGAGGAACATCTTACTTTGTATCTGCAACCTCTATTCATTTATTCAATAAATACTTGCATTCATTCAACAAACACATGTGCCAAACACTATTCTGGGTGTTAGGGACACAAAAGTGAATTAAACAGACAAAAGTTCCTGCTCTCAAGGAGCTTAAACTGGGGGTGGAGGGGGAAGACAGGCAATCAACAAATGAATACACATAAAAATATCAGGTGGCTAAAAAGCGCTATGAAAAGAAGTAAAGCAGGATATAGGAAGATAAAGAGTAATGGACGGCATTGGACTTCCCTGGTGGCTCAGTGGTTAAGAATCCACCTGCCAATGCAGGGGACATGGGTTTGATCCGTGGACCGGGAAGATCCCACGTACTGCAGAGCAACTAAGCCCGTGCGCCACAACTACTGAGCCTGCGCTCTAGAGCCCGCGAGCCACAACTACTGAAGCCCACGCGCCCTTAGAGCCCACATGCTGCAACTACTGAAGCCCACGCACCTAGAACCCGTGCTCCACAAGAAGAGAAGCCACCGAAATGAGAAGCCCGCGCACCGCAACTAGAGAAAGCCTGCACGCAGCGAAGACCCAACACAGCCAAAAAAAAAAAAAAAGACTGATGGCATTACTTTTCACAGGGTCTGTGCTGTTTTCATGCAGACTTCTACATCCTAATTAACATCCTCAAGAACTGCTATAGATCATTTCCTTCAATCCAGGTGATAGCTAACAAAACAAATACAGCTGACCCTTGAACAATGCGGGGGTGGACTGATCCCTCTGCACAGTCAGAAATCCTTATACAACTTATAGTCAGCCAGCCCCCACCTTCTGCGGCTCCTCTGAATTTGCAATTCCACATCCATGGATTCAACCAACTGTGGATTGTAGTACTGTAGTATTTACTATTGAAAAAATCTCATACAAGTGGACCCATTCAGTTCAAACCTGTGTTGTTCAAGGGTCAACTGTATATTTCACAAATGTTCTGTGAGAAGCATTTGATTAGTGACTAATATGTGTATAACATTTTCTAAAATCTCCTGTATGATACTCCACTCTCTATAAGCATCCCGAATAATTTTACTTCACCATTTGTACTATTTAGTATAGATATGAGAACGACTCCACAATGCCTAACTGTTTAGTTTACTGTCCAGTGAAACAACAATCAGTAGAGGGATCTCTTATCAAAATGCTCTATTAAGTACTTCTGAGAGTAGACACTGCACGAGGGATACTTACTATACTCTGTGGCAGCAGAGTAAAGGGTCCTAAGAACCTGGGTACAGCAGGGAGGGTTCATTGAGGAAAACCATCCTGGGGAAGTGACGTTTCAACTCAACCCACAGAACAGACAGGAGTTGGCTAAGAAAAGTGAGAGAGTCGGGTAAGCACTCTAAAGAAAGAGAACAGCACGTGGCAGGCCAGAGTCGGGCACACCTGAGCCCAGGAGGGCTGGAGCAGAGAGTACAAGTGCAGCGGTGGGTGGTGGGGAATGAGGCTGGAGAAGTCTATCTCTAAGAGACTTTGTTGGGCCACTGTTTTCTTAAAAAAAAAGGGAGAAAAGAGTCAAAAATATGAAATTCTACACTAGCTTCTACTCCTTATTTTTTCAACTACCTTAAGCAAATGATTGGCTCTCCCTGTGTGGCACTTCCCTTGTGCTCAATGTGCGGTCAGGGGAGAAGTAGAAAGAAGGTGGAGTGTTTTCATGTTTCCCACTGATTAAAGAATGTTTTGATGAGACATGAGAGATACAGATTATGAGCTCAGTGTTTGGGTTTTTCTACTTATGTTCATGCTCTCTAGCAATATCTTTTGAACAAAGAGCTTGTAATGGAGTCAAAGTCTGTATCAGAAGCCTGGCCAGAACCTCTCCATTACGTGGAGGCTAAAGTCAGTGGAAGAAAGGGGAACGGGCAACAGTGAGGCCCCGTCTCCTCTGTCAATCAGCACAGGTAACTCCTTGAGTAGCTAGGAAAGATCTAGTTTTATGTTCTTATCAGAAAGAAAGAAACTCAGAGAATGGGAACAGAGGTCTTATCCAAAGCTCTACAAATATTTTTTTCCCCAACTAAATGCAATGGGCCCTGATACACTGAAAGGACTATTTAGGTAAAGAATTTAAAGAATTTTAAAATTACCACTTTACACCAAGAATCCCAGGGCAGCCTCACAAACTAAAAATCAAGTTTTGATTCGCATCTTGTAAGGGAGAGTATATTGTAGTGATCATCATCTTTGGAGCCAGAATGCCTGGGTTGAAATTCCAGCTGCTCCAATGACTAGCCATGTAGCCTTGGACATGTAACTTAACGTCTCTGTGCCTTAGTTTTCTTAGCTGTAACCTGAGGATAATGCAAGAAGCTATCTCAGAGGGTTGTGAGGATTAATGAGGCAGTACACGTTAAAGTGCATAGAAAAGCACCTGGCCATAAATATGTTAGCTATTATTAGTATCTGATATGCATTTTACAAATCCATAATAAACCTGTTTCCTACAAAACTTTTGCCTACTAGGAAAACTAATCATGGAACCAAACAAGAAAATCCAAAAACCTCCAAAGTCCTTCTTCCCAAGGTGTGTCTATGGATAGGGCAGACTTACCAGTGGTGCCAGTAGGACAGTTGGTGCACACCACCTCCTGTGTCTTAGGGACAACAGCACAACTGGAGCCCCCAGGACACGGACAGGGTTGGCAATCAGAGGAGGTGCCCACGGTTGAATCTCCATAGTACCCGTCACTACATTTCTCACAGTGGGGGCCGGCTGTATTCTCTCTGCAGTTACAAACACCTATTTGGAGAGCAGGTGTGAGAAAACAGGCGAGTGTATAAGCAAATAAGACAATGAGCATTTCCAACCACCTGCGAAAGAGCATTTAGGTCTAGCAGCCCCCAGAGGTCATCTTCTCACCTGTCTCAGGGTCACAGGTCTCACTGTGCCCATTGCAGGTACAAAGCACACATGGACTGTACGGTCCAAGACTCGGAGTTTCTCTTCTGTAACCTGAGAGGCACATCTCACAAAACTGCCCTCCGTATCCCACAGGACAGGTGCAGGACTCCACCCAAGTTGCAGGGACCCCAGGCCCAGGACGAGCGCTTGCCAGGGTGACATCATCCAAATATCCAGCACCTGTGTATGATGTGAAGAAGAGGATCACTGAACTGGCTTTCGGATTCCAAAACTTCTTGCAAAGTCAATAATGCTAAAGGGTAACCACACCCAAAATTTCAGAGACAATCAACCATCAGTTTAATTCATCTGTTGGAGAAGATAACCAGAAAATAGCATTTAGAACAATTATGTGCTACCTGGTGCTAAGTATCTGGCATGGTGGTAGAGCAAACTTCATTTTTTAAACACACACACACACACACACACACACACACACACAGATTTGTTGGATTTTACAGTTCTCCCAATCACCAATGTGAAAAATGAAAAGCACTGGGCAATAATCTGGGGCAAGAAAAGATAAAAGGAAGAATGTGGAAATAATAAGAGTTTAAGGCTACAGCCATTAAGCCGTGTTTCTGTTCTTTTCCCACAAAATCAGGCACTGATCGTAGAGTTCAAGGGTAAGAAAGGAGGGAAAGCACCTGTCGACAAGTACCACTCAAATTATATTTTTTGCCCTGCATAAAACAGAAAAAATAAGTAAACAAGTTCTAATAATCAGGGCTACTTTGACAAATATGTAATTATTCCAAAGCTGTTATGCCGTACATCATAATGCTTTCCCATTTCCAGAAGAAAGTAAAAATAGAGGAAGCCTTATATTGGCTTAGCCCAGTGGTTCATCCAACCTAACAGTGCACATGACAGACTCAGCAGGAACATCCTATGGAAGACACAGGTTTTGATTGTATCATCATATTTCCCTTTAATTTCCATTCCACTCCTGTCTCTTGCACTCTTATCTTTCAAGTGTATTTCCCCATGTTATGAAATATCACTTGCTGTTTATATAATTCTTAGAAACTGATGATCTGAGGCTAAAGGACAGCTCTTCTATTTCTGCCTTGAATTTAGCTAACTTTTACTACATTTATGGGTTTTTTCAACATTAGGTCATGAGAGACATCTCCACTGTTAATGTGCTTCCAACTCCAAACATTCTTAAGCCTCCCCATCCTAAAAGTACTCTTTCTTTGTTCGATCTGTCCCTACTCCCAAATTAGAGTCCAGTCACTCTCTTTTCCTTCCCTCACAGCAGAACTTCTTAAAAGAATAATCTGTATTTTACTTCTTCACCTTTGAATTTACTTAATTTGTGATTTAATTTACTTAATTAAATCACTGCAATCTAACTTCAGTTTCAACACTTTTTTTTTTTTTTTTTGCGGTACGCGGGTCTCTCACTGCTGTGGCCTCTCCCATTGCGGAGCACAGGCTCCGGACGCACAGGCTCAGTGGCCATGGCTCATGGGCCCAGCCGCTCTGCGGCATGTGGGATCTTCCCGGACCAGGGCACGAACCCGTGTCCCCCGCACTGGCAGGCAGACTCTCAACCACCGTGCCACCAGGGAAGCCCAACACTTCTTAAAAAAACAAACAAACAAACAAAAACCCTCACCAATGATTCTTCAGTTACCCAATACCAAAATCCAATTGTACTATCTTCCTAAAGATAATTGTTCCTCTTCCTTAAAATTCTTTTTCTCTCAAGTCTCAGGTCATGGTCCTTAAATAACTATGTTTCCAGGATTGCATCTTCTTTTCTCTTTCTATATTTTTTTGTTACATTTCCAAGTTTAAAAATGATTACCCAGGGTTTCCCTGGTGGCGCAGTGGTTGGGAGTCCGCCTGCCGATGTGGGGGACACGGGTTCGTGCCCCGGTCCGGGAGGCTCCCACATGCCGCGGAGCAGCTGGGCCCGTGGGCCATGGCCGCTGGGCCTGCGCGTCCGAAGCCTGTGCTCTGCGGCGGGAGAGGCCACCGCGGTGAGAGGCCCGCGTACCGCAAAAAAAAAAAAAAAAAAGATTACCCATACGTTGACAACCCTTCGATTTTAGATCTCCCGTCTCAACTTCTTCGTAAGCCCCATCCATATTTCTAACTACTTATAAGACATTTTCATCTGGATATTCATGCAGGCATCTCAAAAATCAACACGTCCAAGCTGCTGATGCCACTTTCAATGCCACACCACCACTCCTCTGATTCCTCTTCCCCCAGACAGCTTTAACTTTCTATAGAAATAGGTCCTCATTAAAAAAAAAAAAGTTATAGGAAAAAAATTTAAAGATATGCTTAAAAACAGCTTTTTAAATTTAAAATTATAACAAATGTTCATTCAGTAATTTTTAATTTTTCATAATTTAGCCAATTTAGTTAAAAGGGCTTGATAGTTACATAGCAAGAAATAAAAAGAAACAAAGGTTAAGCAATGTGAGTCAGCAGAATTATATTTGGGATTCTTAGAAGATTCTAATTATATATAATGTAGCCTCAATAGGCTTATTTATTATAAAACAATACTATTTACTAATTTTCTCCAGGTCCTTAAAAGTAGTTTTAAAATGCATTATTTTTATACATAATTCATGTATGATGAGGCAGCTTATACCACTTCTTTAGGATCAGTGTTATAGTATTAGGACTTTAGAGATAACTTTTGATTACGGATCCTTTTATCTAATCATCCTAAATGATTCTCTTAAATTATATCATAACTTACTTCTCTCACTATATGTCCCACGGATCTTGATAGAGGTCAAATTGTTTAGGAGTTTCTGAAATTCGAAAGGGGTAAGAGTAGGCCTCCAAGGGTAATCTGTTGCTTCATGGAGCCTAGAGAAAAAGGAAGGGCCACATTAACCTCTGTAAGGACAATTCTGGGTGCTGAGAAAGCATTTCTTACTCATTTATGCCACCAACAATGCACTGCTCTGCCAATCTAACCAGGTCAGAGATGAGTCTGTTGGTTTGATAGTACAACTGGAAAAGGTACATGTAAACAAAGGGAAAGTTCCCTTTTACAAAGTCACCTTGAGAAGTCAGAAGTTTTTCTTCGACACACACCTTGAGGACTGATGAACTTTGACAAAGAAACCACTTTTATAATTCTGGTCAAGTCAGATTTTACAAACAAAACTGTCTTACCTGAAGACATATTTCATAGTGGTCTCACTCGGATAGGAATTGCCCTGAGCGATCAAGGGCACAGACACTCTTAGGCCAGCTCCCTCAAGCACCAGGTCTTCTGCAGAGAGGCGAGTGTCTCGCCTGTCCACTCGAAAGGAGAAGGAGAAGTTCTGACCATAACTCAACACCTGCTTGCCCAAGAACTTTGCTGGAAGGCAGACACAATGGTGAGCAAGAATGTGAGAGTACGAATAAACAGGGGCACAAGCCAAGCCAGACCGCTTGCTAGCATTACTTACCAGGGGCAATGAAGTACCTAGGAAAGTAGCTATCTGAAATGACAGCGATATCTTGCCTCTCAGAGGACCACTCAAATGATGCTTCAGAGCCATCCCTTTGTTCCGCACGCCACCCATCCTCATCTGCAAGCAGAGGATGGAACACAAGTGCCGTTACTTTGTAAATGTCCTGAATTCAGGTCCTCTATATACCACAAAATATATAGCAAGTCATCAATGAAAGTTTTTTAACAAATGGAGGCTATAACAGTACCTACATATGCTATACCCCTCAAGCTATAATTTTCTTCATTTTATATAACATTTTATACTTAATTTGGTAAATTCTAAAACCATTTATATATACTTTCATTAAATTAAAAAGCCAAACAAAAATCACATACATTAAAAAGCAATGTGCTGATACCGTCAAAAAAATCCTCAAAGAGCTACTGACTTTTTAACACTGTAAGTCTAGTCTCACGATTCTAGAGGACAGAAGGAAAGGTCTACTTTACCGATCTGAAAGGTAGAGGTTATAGAATAAACACTGTAGCCGACAGCATTTGTACAGACAGAAGAATGCCCAAAGCAGAAGCAAGGTGTGCAACCCATAGGATTAGATGATTCCAGATTAAAAAATCCAGGTTTGCATCTGAAAGAGATTAAGATACAATCAGGTATTCATTGTACTTGAAATATGATAACAGAGAAAATACAATACGGCTAGAGAAAAAATGAGCTACCTCTCGCAATTGAAGCCTTCAACATTGTCTTTGCAAACACATCTTCCTGTTTCAAAATTACACTCGTCTGTGCTGCCAGAAGGATTACAAGAGCATGGCCTATTGGATGGAAAATGGAGGAAAACAATGAAATAAGAGAAAAGATAAAGAAATTCCACTCAAACTCAATCTTTTGTTTTATATGTTAACAGATTTTTAAAAAAGGAATTCCTTTTTTTTTTTTTTGCGGTACGCAGGCCTCTCACTGTTGTGGCCTCTCCCGCTGCAGAGCACAGGCTCCGGACACACAGGCCCAGCGGCCATGGCTCACGGGCCCAGCCGCTCCGCGGCATGTGGGATCCTCCCGGACCGGGGCACGAACCCGCGCCCCCTGCATCGGCAGGCGGACTCTCAACCATGCGCCACCAGGGAAGCCCCAGGAATTCCTTTTTTTAAAAAGGAATAAAAAGAGCAAAATGAATCCTAAAGTCATCTTTATATTTGGATTTGATTTCAGTCAAGGATAACCATCACTTTTAGACATTGAAAACTCTGCTTCACCTCTGTACGGAACAATCCTGGATCATCATTACAGCTAGAAGCCTTAAATCTTGGTTTACAAGTATTATGGGGGGAAAATGTTTATCTGGCTGCAGATTAACTACAACATCTATTATTAAGAATCAGCTACATTTGGATCCTGCCCCCTTGAAAAATCTTACCTGCATCCAGCCTCAGTAAGAGAATGGTACCCAGGCTGGCAACGGTCACATTTGTCCCCCATCACTCCAGGCTTACAGCTACATCTGCCATAGCTATCACACTGTGTACTGAGAGAACCTGAAATGTAAAGTGTTCAGTGTCAACTACCAGTTAGGTAAGTAAAATGAATGTCTCAAAGAAAGAAGGCTGGTAACTAAAAACAATGCCTGAAAACCAGAATGCAGATTGTTTTTCAATATCTAGATGGTAACCAAGAGAATAAAGATCAAATTTTAAATCAGAACACTCTCAAAATCATACCCCTTTAAGCCAGGACTTTTAAACTTTCCAGACATACACCCTAAGATGAATCTACTCATAACTGTTGAAAAACACTAACAAATCACTCTGTACCCAATGGTAAACCGTACACAAAACCAGTCGCTGCTCTGTGGACAAGCACAGGCTCCTTATGGCCTGTGTCTAGAATTTAAGTATATACAGGCATGAATAGCAAAAATAAAGCTCAAACTCCTGAAAAAGTACAACAGACTAAGAGCACTCTGCCCCTCTGAACACACACCGATGTGCTGAAAGAGTTCAGCCCTCCAAGGAGGTTAGACTAAACAAAACCATTAACGAGGAAGAACTCACGAAGCAGCTAACCTTTTACAGTCAAAGTTCAAATGGTCTTGATGATCTTATTGCTAATTATTTACAAAACCATTACTCAGGCCAACCCCACATTTTTATACACACCAGAAAATCATCTGAAGGTCCAACCTGGTTAAAGAGACTAGAGGCAGATCCTAAATCATTTACATGTTATAACAATGTACACTCTCCTGTACTTAAGCTGTGCGAATCCCTAGGAAACAAAGCTTTATTTTCTGGGGGTACAGGGAATGCTTATTTTGTCTTCCAACCATCACAATGAAGCAGACACTGCCTCTCACTTACCAACAGGACTACAGTGGCAGGGAGAGCAGGCTTCTCTGTTCCCAAGGCGGAAGAAATTCTCCCGGCACCTCTCACAGTTGGCGCCGTCCGTGTTATCCTGGCAGTTGGTACAGTGGCCACCATGGCCCGTGGAACGGTATAGTTCAGGGTCAAAGTAGCATTCCTGCGATCGGCCATTGCAGTCACAGGCTGTTGGCCAAAATGTTAAGTCAGATCCATGTTCCTTTACAAACAGCATTTTAAAAGACTCAAAGAAAACAAAACCATAATTCCCCACATCTCTGACAGACAGGTGGTGGCAGATTAAGAATGACCACGAGATGCACTGTTCATTCAAAAACAAAAACGAAAACTGTATGTCTGTCTATAAAGGGTTCATACAGTCAGGTTAACAGCTTACTAAGAAATGTTCATCCTTATCAAAAATAGTACCATCATAAAATATAAGTAATCCTCGTACTTAGGAATCTCCGCATAGTTGTACACATACAAACAAAAGCCAAGTCAAATTACAATTTTTCTGAATCTTTATCCTTCATTCTAATACCAACTCCAAGCACAAGGGGCCAATTTATATGCAGGCTTCAATTTATGTTAACTTTTCAGGGCTCAGACAATTCAAATACATTAGATACCAACTTCTAAAATGCCAGATTACTTGCATACCCAGACTGGAGTAATCTTGAGACACATGGGTAAAAATTAGTGCCTCTTTCAAAAGAAGCAGGAAATCTATAGATCCACAAGAAGGGAAATCTAGATCCATAGATGCCTCCAACTGCTGGCAAGCCATAGTGCCAAACGGGTCATCTGTTAAGTAGCTATATTCCCTACATGACGAGTATCTGTAGTCACTGAAAATCTTTATTATATTTATACTAAGATGATTTTTTCCAAATTATTGATTCTGCTCCAAGTACAGACACTAAATAAAATTTTATTTGATTACAGATAGAGCAGGAGATTGTTGTTTTAAAAAATTTTTGAATATGTTTTTTTTTCTCCTCCCTGCCTTTACAATGAGTTCTATTATAGTACTATATCTGAAAACTTTTTAGAAACTTGAATCGCTGGCACCAAGAATTAGAGTTAAGTAACTTTGAAAGCTCCCATTCCCTTCATCAGCTATTTCTCTTCCCTCAAGTCTCCCTAGATTATCTCCCTAGATTACCTCGCAATCAGCCCAGCTCACAGCACCTAGATGGTCTGGTGCTTAGAGACTGTGAGGCACAACAATCCCCATGTCCTAACCCACTGCTAAAAGCAGATGCTGTGGCTCCCTCATCATCAGCTGGTAAGAGAGAAGGCAGCTGTCATTTTCTCTTCCCTAGCTCCAGCACCCTGACAATACTGTAGTACTGTCACACCTCCAGAAACTTCTCTCTTTGATGGGCCATAGTGCTGAAGGGACCAAAGAGGGAAGCAAATTGACTTAGCTCCTTATCAAAGTCTGTTAGCTACTGTATTGTGTTCACTTGCTAGTGAGAAGCTGGATATAATGTTACACTTGTTTTTTTCCCATAATGTTCCTGGATAGACTCAAAATATGACATCATTAAGCAGATTACTTTTCAAACACATGTGTACATTTATTTAGATGTCACATCTTAGGAGTATTTCATTTTTTTCTTTTATCAGCCTTTATCATGTAGTTTCCAACACTGGATATTACAGTTCAGTAAAAGAATTCAAGAAGTTCAAGTGCGTAGGAATGCTAGAGGAGGCTATAAAATTTATCTGAAAATCAGGAATTTGTTGAGAAAAGAAAAGTTGAATAAGAAAATCTGGGGCTTCCCTGGTGGCGCAGTGGTTGAGAGTCCGCCTGCCGATGCAGGGGACACGGGTTCGCGCCCCCGTCTGGGAAGATCCCACGTGCCGCGGAGCGGCTGGGTCTGTGAGCCACGGCCGCTGAGCCTGCGCGTCCGGAGCCTGTGCTCCGCAACGGGAGAGGCCACGGCAGTGAGAGGCCCACGTACCTCAAAAAAAAAAAAAAGAAAATCTGCTGTAGGCAGCTAATGGAAACAGTCATGAGTCAAGATATTGGTCCTTTTTCAAGGTTTTTGCCAATAATTCCTGCAAGTTCAGAGTGTCTTCCTTCTTATTCCCTTTATTACCAAGAGGATACAATAAGGAATATTTATAAGGACATAAGAAAATGTTGCTGCTTTAAAAGTTTCTCACTTTCAAGTCCTTGGCAAATCATGATTACACGGTTTCATGATTTTTCTCCTGAGATTCCTTCCTCTATCTATTCAGAATAAACCAAGACATTATGAAGGAATAAACAATGTGTAATCTTTTTCATTTTACCTCTTCCTAAGAATACTAGGATTTACTCTTCCCAGAGCCACCCACCTCTGCATGATGGAAGTAGGAAAATCCTCCCCATTGTGCTCTTTAGTGAGATAAAGAAAAAATAATTTTGATAAATAATCCATCGAATAGCAGTCCTAGTCTAGAACTCATCACACCTGACAAATGTTAATCAACAATCCTGGCTGTTCGAATAAATGAGCATTGAAAGCAAGAAGAATATTTTAAAGGGCAACAAAGAAAAGACTGGAGAAACCATATTTTAGAGTAGGCAACCCCAGCCCAGTATTTAGAGCTAAGCAAAGGCCAAACCTTGAAGATGCTGCTCCCATTCTGTTATGTGTGTTCATGAAGGAAACATAAAACCAGCACAGTTTATGTTTATGGCCAATTGCCCGCATCTATGATTTTCCTTTGACATGCATGCAGGTTATTGTTCTACACTCTCAAATTAGGGAAGAAGCTCTGCCTTTCAGGCTTTTCCTTTCAAGGAGGAATCAAAGGAAGTCACCCATTCCTTCTCCCACCTCTGAAGTCCTCAAGACAATTTAGCAGACGAACACCAAGGGGCACTCACGCAGGCATTCGCTGGCACTCTCAGCAGTCGCCCTCCTCCACGGCCGGTCATTGAAGAAAGGAAGGCACTTCTCACAGTCTACGCCGTAAGTATTATGTTTGCAATTACACACCAGCTTGTCAAATTCATTCTTCACGCACTCGCTTGCATGTCCGTTACATTTACACCTGGGGAGAGAAGAGACCCTTAAAAGAATGAAACACCTATGAAGCCCTGAAATGGATGCAGAAAAAGGATGTACACATAGAACTGAAAACCACCTCAGGATGTTTTTGAGTTTACCACTCAAAACGGTAAACTGAGAAACTGAGCAAGATTAAGTAATGACTGTGTGTTTTCAGGTATGAAGAAAAATTAAACAAGAGAAAAAAAAAAAGGTAGCTTTATTTAACAGGGGATGGGGCATTAACCAGACATGAGAAGAAAGTCCCCAGCAATTTCTGAGGGCATCTGTAGGACCATTTCCTGAAGTGAAATGTGTGCATCTCAAGAGGCAGCCAAGTGTAGTGGTTAAGAAGAACATGGACTCCAAGGCCAGGCTGCCTGGGTTCGAAACCTTGCTCTGTGACTTACCAATGTAACTTAAACTTGGTGCCTTACCTGTAAAATAGGGAGGATGATAATACCTATTTCACAGAGCTATTGAGAAGATCAAGAGGTGGCTATATGTATGTGCCCAGGACTGTACAGGCATATAACAAGTCAATAAATTTCAGCAGCCATCTGCCATCATGATTTTAAAGTATTTGACCTGAAGACAGTGAGAGACAGATACCACACCACCGTATGGATCTCTGGTAGACTGACGTTCCCTCGGGTTGTTTGGGGCAAGAATCCTGGAAGGAGCCTCTAGATGCAGGTACTACCATAAACTAAGGACTCATGGAAACCCCCATGAATACTAACACGCACTCTGGCGCAGAGCCGTTACCCTCACTCGCTCTTTAAAGATAGCAGTCAGTTCCACAGCCTCAAGCACCACCTAATAATACACTCAAACACTTCTGCAACACCTACAGTGCACCAGGATGAATCCCAAATGTATATCTCCAGGCCGCCTCTTTCTCCCAAGCTCTGTCCTTGACTGCTACACAAATTTAGATGTCCTCCACGACTTAAAACTTTACATTCTACAACGAAACTCACCACCTTCCCAAATGAGCTCACCTTCTCTGTTTATTCTGTTAATGATACCATCATTCTCCTGGTCACTAAACCTTCAAAATCACCTCTGACTAAAATCCTGATAATTCTTCCTTCATAAAATGCACCTAAATGTTTCTTTCCATTCTGTGCTGTCACCACCTTAATGTCAGGTATTTGTCACCTAACACCTAGATGACAGCATAATAACAGGAATATAAATTCTCTCGATCATATTCTACTGTTACCTTGCCTGCAGCTAATCTTCCTAATCTACTGTGTTGAAATCATAGCCCTAACTCCAAAAAAGTACATGATTTCTCATTGGTCACAGTTTCCATCAGCTTTCACTGAGCATCAATCCCATACCAGGAACACTGCATACAAAAATGATGTTTCTGCTCTTGAGACTTCATAGTCTATTACAAGGGGAGGTAAGTCCAAGATTCTTGGCTCACTGTCTAAGGTCTCTGGCTACCAAACTCTCTCTGGTTTACAACTCCACAAATTCATATAAGATTTTCCTTAAGTCAAGGAGGTTTAAACGCTTCCAACTCTATACTTTTGCTCATGACATGCACCCAACCCTCCTGCACCCAACCCAGACATCCTCTCTCCTTATCTCAACCCTACCTATTCTTCCACGCCTAGCTTAGATTCCATCTGTTTCTCTAGCCTGACAGTCCTGTAACTACTCTCTGACATTTGACATCTCTTTATCTAAACGCTTGATGGTACTAGTATTTAACTTTTCGCATATTCATACATGGCCTGCCCCATTCACCTGCAGGATCCTAGAAGGTCAGGTCCTTCTCAGTAAGTGAATGTCAGACTTGCACTTCCTCAGTAGCTCCATAGTGCCTGTCATAGAGCTTTGCACTTAAATGCTCAATAAGAATTCACTAATGTGTTGATTTGACAAGGTTTTAGAAAACCTAATTACTTTGTTTCCAGGATAATGAGGTCCAAAAACATTACTAATACAGTTGTAAACAAGTTGCTACATTCACTTCTACACCAAAGCTCCAATCACTTTCAAGGTTATTTAATGGTTTACTTACCTACCACCCACAGCGAAATCAGAGATTGCATAATAATAGGATTTGAGAACTTTGGGGTCATTAAACACTTCATCCCCAAAAGTGTTCAGGCGATTCAGTGTTACTCTGATGTCAGTGGCAGTTACCCATTCCTGTCAGAAAACAAAAACACAGAAAAGATAGGTAAAGGCACTGAAGATAAGAGACATATATGTGACAAAATCTTCTAAACAGTTAATGTATCATTTAACTTATGTCCTCTTCTGGCATTAAATCTATTATAACACTCAAGGACTCCTTTCATTTCTTCATACTTGAATTTCCTTCTTGACTCTTCCTTTCTTTGATCTAAGTTGTTACTTTACCACTCAGAGTCTCCCGAGGCAGGAATAATATTAGTTTCTGCACAAGGCTGTAGAGAGGCTTAAATGAAATATGCTTTTCAACGCTCAGCATGCATTAGGTAGTCAACAGACATGTCTCGTCTCTCCATCCTGTATCCACACCCCAAAGCCAGTCAAGAGAAGCCAGCACAGAACTCACGTAGTACCACACTGTATCAGATACACTGGTCATTGCCTCCTCCTGCCCATTTTATACCATCTCACTCTCCCTCTTACCCAATCCACTACGGACAGATCTGGGAGACACATCCAAGCACAAAGCAATCAATCATTACACTGGCCTGAACCAATCAGACATACTCTTTGTCTTGACCATTCCCAAATGTCACTTCTCGTGAGGCCTTCCCTGGCCACCCTATCTAAAATCGCCACCCCCCAGCCCCCTGCAACTCCCTATTTACCTTCCTTATTTTATTTAAATTGCCTGTTTCCATCACCACCACCTGCCCACCCCACCATTGCCACCACCAGATTATAAGCCCCACAGGGCAGGAATTTGTTTTGTTTTGTTCACTGCATTTCACTAGTGCTTAGCATATAGTTGGTGCTCAAGTAACATTTACCGAGCAAATGAACACATTTGAGGAAACTACAACTGATCAAGTCGGTAGGTACACCATAATGGCAGAGGACAAGAATGAAGGTTATACAGTTTTCCCCTCGGTTTTATGAGATCTATGTGCTTATAATAAATGCACTTTCATTGAGCTAATTTTAGTCAGATGTTTACATCTGTAGTAGTTATAATAATTATCCCAATGGATCATGTCTGCCAGTGTCCACAACCTGTGTAGTCCCTGTATATGCTGATTCTAGGCTTGGGCATGTGACTTGCTTTGGCCAAGGAGACATCAGCAAATGTGACACAAGCAGAGGTTTAACAAGCATGGGTGCACTGGGATTTACCCTCTTGGAATACTTCCTCCATCACATGAAGAAGCCTAGTTTAGCCCTCTTGAGGATATAAGACCACCGGGAGAGAAAAACCCAGCTCCCAGCTGACCTGCCAGGGAGCGAGCCCAGGCCAACACAAAATCATGAGAAATAATAAATCACAGTTGTTTAAAACCATTAAGTTTTAGAGTGGTATATTACATAAAACTACCCAAATATACCATGGCCACTTACTTATTTATTTTTTGGCCACACCCCACGGCATGTGGGATCTTAGTTCCCTGACCAGGGATCGAACCCGCCACACCCCCCTGCAGTGAAAGCACGGAGTCTTAACCACTGGGCTGCCAGGGAAGTCCCCCGTGTCCACTTTAAGTCCTCTCCTGGGACTGCATATCAGCATTACCTACAGAGACGTTAAGAAGCACGTGCAGAGCTGCAGGCGTCTATGTTTTCAGAAGGCTTCACATGAGACTGGGAAGCACACTCCTGATTAAGAATCACTGCTTACACCAGGCCAAACACCTGGCATGTAGAACAACACAGAGAGCTCATCAAGGCTAATCTCCATGAAGCCTTCATGTATAATTAGAAAGGAGAAGAGATGATGATTTCACCATATCCAAACTTGGAACTCCAATAACAACGCCCACTCATGGCCACAATGTTAGGAATCTTTTAGTCGTCTGTAGTGTAAACAGCTAAACATATCTCTGTGTTTAATGCTTATTATATCTTCGACAGGCTTCATCTTTATCACAGCTCTCCTGGAATAAAAGCTTCTCAAGAGTTGAATCTAAGCCTTTTTTTTTCCCCCCATAATGGGCATCTTAAAAAGAACAGACTCTAGAACTAGACTTTCTACGTTTTGAATCCCAGTTCTGCCACTTAAAACTGTGTGATTTGGGGCAAGTGATTTTATCTTTTCTGGGCCTCTGATTCCTCATCTGTAAAATGGAGAAAATAAAAGTATCTACCTTATAGAGTTATTGGGAAGGTTAAATGTGTTAATACATTTAATATATCTAAAGCGTTTAGAACAATGCTTGTCACATTGTGCCACATTATAGTAAGTGCTATAATAAATGCTAATTATTATTATAAATCACTACATGCTTAGTAATATTCATATACATTGAAACCGGGAAGGTTTCTTCCGGGAGATCACAACTTTTAGAGGGAGGCACAGGGAGCAATGAGGGCAGAAGCCAACTGCCTCTCTCCTCACTGTCAGATCGGCTACAAGTCGTATCAGTTAACCCTCCTTGGCAACTGTATATCAGAGCCAGAGCTCTTACATCCAGAGACGCATAATTAATGTTTTTGCATAATGATACCAACTGACCAAATCTATTGCAGATGCCCACAGCCTTTTGCCACATTTAGTCTTACAAGTTTCTGTGGCATGAAGAGTTAAGAAACATGAGAATTCCTATAGCTGGGGGAACTGCTTCAAGACAGGCTGACAAGGCATACAGTTAGCAAAGGTGCCAGAAAACCACAGTCACATCATTACCTCACTGCTTTTCCCTACTGACTATACTGTTCCCTCCCCAGGACAGTAAAATACAATAATTTGTGTAGGAAGAAACAAAGTTAGAAAATGTGTGCCAGTTGACCAACTTAGAGTATTTATAGATCACTTCTGCCCTAGGTAATCTGTCTCCTGCTTTTTCGTCTATCAAAGTCGGTTATTCTTCCTGCCATGTATTTTGAACACACCTTAATGCCTTTTAAAGAAATATTTTCTGAAAGACCTTTGCAGACACAGTCATTGCTCACCAGAACCCTCAGAGCTTACCAAAATCAAGATTTATGATCTCCCAGCAAACTATAGAAATACAATGGAAGGGAAGAACTGGACCCAGCGAGAATATATTCTCATTTTTTGCCACTGTCCAAAGCCGCACGGCCAAATTAGACAAAGGGTCCTTGTAAATAAAAAGTTCCAAATACAAAGAATGAGGGAACACAAAGGCATAAGGCCCAGAAAAACAGGGAGATTCCTTACTTAGAAGTCACAACAGCTTTTCATAAAGTATATACAGCATTTGCAAACCCACATCCAGTCTTTCTTGTCTCAGCGAATTAATACAGGCTGTCCCCATTTAGATGTTAACTCCAGCCATGTGACAGAAGCATCTCCAGTCTGTATGAATGTGCTGAGTATGGCATGACACGCGTCTCTCCACAATCAAACAGCCAGAACATAAGAAAAGGTCACAGACGTCTAAGCAATACAGAAAGATTCCAAATTATAGTGTATAAGGAATATGCACACAGCATTTATGAAAAAAGAAATCTTTAATTCTTTCTATTGCCATATAGGGAAAAGTTTCTATCACTGTCCTTAAGCACTATACCAGGGTTACCTAAGTTCATATCTTGTCACAAAAACCAGTGCTTTTAGGTGATGAAGAGTTTTCATAGTGATTGGCAACAGTGCCAGACAAACCCAACCAAAATTTCCTTGTACAATAACGAAGGAAGCTAGAGTTCTTAAACATCTTGCTTCAGTTGTTCCCTCTTGCTAATATTAAAAAATAGTTTTTTCATTTTGTCAAATCAAAGAAGAGGTACGACAGGATACAAAAAAATTTGGTAGAGTCATTCAAATACCCTCCTTCAAAAGGAAGGCAGAAGCAAAATGTTTCCACTGCATTGCAAGTACAGAGACTCAAGTCAAAATTGTTCAACATTTAAAAAAATCTGTAAAATTTACATCCCAGAATACACGTGCATGAAAACTAAGAACAAACATCAACTGAGCAGCAGAAATAAAACTACTTTCCTTCACTTATTAAGAGTACACAGGAGAGCAGAATAAAATCCAGCTGTCTGTCCTGGTGCAGTAGGTGCTATTCCTACCCCTTACTTCAGAGGTGGGACCATGTTCCCCCACTACAATGATCTTCCTGCATCCTGCATATGGAAAAACTGACTGACTACCAAGCCAACCGCTAGGTGCCTACCTGCAGCACAGGGCTATTGTCAAAGTTGTAGGCACTGGGCCTTCCTTCCAGGGTTGAAAAGGCCACGTTGCCCCCGGTGAGAGGGGAAATGTCACTGAATTCATCTGTGCACAAGGCCTGCTGCTCGTCCCCTCCCGTCCTGATGAAGCCTCGGTTTGCCTTCGAGTAGGTGTTCTCGCAGGAGCCACTGTAGTACTGGTAAGGGACCCAGGGCCCCTCTTCCCGTGTGCGCTTGTAAATGGCGAAGCTCTCCGGGCGGCTGGTGTGGAACTTGAGGCGCACATATGTGATGTCAAATGCTTTTCCTGTGGGGCAAACACATCGATGTCCAGAAGTCATACGTATGAAGCAAAGAAACCCCGTCTATTCCCACTTTGCTTTGGAACTTGACAAAGAAAGAGGATACAAACCAACCTGTGCACACTAGGCTAAGAGGGTTCCAGAACACACAACACATTGGCTGTGTCCAATAGGCTACTGTAAGCCTGGACACAGTGCGTGTTTTCCCACAGAAATAAGTTATAGCTGCACTCATAAGTCGGCTCATAAAAGCCCATTTATGATGTGTGTTGTTAAAATTTTGGTTGCCATGAAAAATGACAGCATGTATTACGTACTTATATTGTTAAAGAAAAATAAAATTGAGTGAAAATGAGCATTTATCCTTAATGCCGGTGCTTCCACAAAAGCTTAATTGAAAGATAAGAAAAGAAAATATTTGCTGGCTTTCTAAATGGGTCTTCTGGGCACTTTCAAGATTTTTAAAAATTCGTTCTTTATTAATTTTAATGTTACTTCTTGATGCAGGAAGAGTATCATCAGCACTATTCTTCTACTTACTTACCAGGTTAAGAAAGAGAAATCTGAGAAAGAGTGAAGGACAGGGCTTCCCTGGTGGTGCACTGGTTGAGAATCTGCCTGCCAATACAGGGGACACGGGTTCGAGCCCTGGTCTGGGAAGATCCCACATGCCGCGGAGCAACTAGGCCCGTGAGCCACAATTACTGAGCCTGCGCATCTGGAGCCTGTGCTCCGCAACAAGAGAGGCCGCGATAGTGAGAGGCCCGTGAACCGCGATGAAGAGTGGCCCCCGCTTGCCACAACTAGAGAAAGCCCTCGCACAGAAACGAAGACCCAACACAGCCATAAATAAATAAATAATTTTTTTTAAAAAAAGAGTGAAGGACAGTGATTGAGGTATGGGGCAGGGACTACAGCAGGAAAGAAGAAAAAAAATTCCTCTAGTAGCTGACAAAGAGATGACAAAAAAAAGAGAAAGAGAGAGAAGAGAAAGGCGGTTGGTTTAAAGAAGCTGTGTTCGTTCAAAAGAGAATATATGAGACATGAGTGCTGAGCAAGGAAGGACAGCAAGAGGGAGGAGCGAACGGGCTGTCGTCCCTCTGGAAGAAGAGTCACTGCGTCAGGCAGCTCCCTGAAGCAGGCAGAACACAGCCTGATGGCTGGGACAGCTTGGTTACCAGCCAGCAGGATTTCAGGTGGGTAAAAAAGATAATGTGCAGCTGTTTTTAAACACCATTCATTCACAAATTGGTCTTTCTATCTCTGACAATATCTATATTTTGCTGCTTCTATGTTATAATGAAGATCACGGTTTGTCAACAAGTATTTATGGGCACAGCTACATGCTCAGTCCCATGTTATATACTTTGGGAGACAGGATGCATTAGACATAAGTGGTCCTTGAACTCGAGAAGCTTACGGTCTCTTCCGTCCAAGTGAATCAACTTCACAGGAAGAACCACCCTACAAAGCCCACAGAAGAGGAATTCCTGCACTCTCAGAAGTGTTGAGGAGAGACTTCTGCCATTCTCTCACTTGCTCACACCCACCCATCCCCAGGGGAGAAGGAGTGCTGCTCATGTGTGGCCCAGAATCTCCTCAGCTCTCTCCTAGTTGCCACCGGAGTCCCTCTCTCTCCTCTCCCTCACTCCTCAGGGCAAGACAGCACCTCTGCCACTGTGCGGGGGAGGCCTGCTGCTGTCCTGCTACTCGATTCAGGACTAAGTGCATGAGTTCAAGTGGGGTGGGGCAAAAGGCCCATGTAAGCTCTATGTCCAGGCTCTGTTCTTCAAGCCAGTTTTATCTGTAATAAAACTGATATGATGAGGCATATCTAACTCCATTTCCCAACTGGTTCAGATCTTAAAAGAGGGGTTTGATTAACTGTCCCCCATATAATGACACATTCACACGCATAAGATCTTGAACATAAAGGTGTATGGTATGATGGAAAAAAACACAGGACTGGGCATTATGAGACCTGAGTACAGATCCTGGCTCCTTCAATTACTAGCTGTGTGATTTCTGTTCCGTCATTTTCTCCTCTGTAAAAATGAGGGTGATACAGACATAGAGAACAGACTTGTGGTTGCCAAGGAGGAGGGGTGGGTAGGGAAGGGAAGGATTGGGAGTTTGGGGTTAGCAGATGCAAACTATTATATATAGGATGGATAAACAACAAGGTCCAACTGTATAGCACAGGGAACTATATTCAGTATCCTGTGATAAACCATAATGGAAAAGAAGATGAAAAAGAATATATATGTATAAACTAAGTCACTTTGCTGTACAGCAGAAATTAACACAACATTGTAAATCAACTATACTTCAATAAAATTAAAAAAAAAAATGAGGGCGATAATCCCTGAGCCTCCTACCTCAAAGAGTTGTTGGAAGGTCAAACTAAGATCTTGCATATACCTGATTCATTATAAAATGCTATACAAATATAAGGCATTATTATAATACGGTACAGAAGAGAATTCGTGAACTAGGATCCTGGAGATGTTCACACACAAGAGCCTGATTGTACAAGGGCCTACCTGGTATAGTTGCCAAAGAATATCTTACAAATCCAGATCCTCTACCTAGGAGGCAGTATAACACTTCGTCTGGACACAGGTCATGCAAATACAGTTTACAACCTTCTTGTTCAAAGAATGCAAATTTAACCTGTATCTCTTTACTGTGTCAAAAATGTACAGACGTCACCTTTGAATGAAGGCGAGGTTATAATACAGTATCGATGGCATTCCAGAGACTGACTAAAACATTCTGGAACGGTAAAACAATTTAGTTTTACTCATGAGTATGTGGCTTGGGATGTTCAAAGGCTTACTCACTAATCTGTGGATTACAGATTACCCTTGCTTTTCTATTTTCTCTGTCTACATTTCTGCCATCTCATTGTTCTTTAGCAACCCAGCCTACAGGAGAATGGATCAAAGGAGAGGAGGTAAAATGGATCAGGGTATCCTGTGTCCCAGACAAACATCTGCACCACAAAGCCACACACTGAAAGAAACAGGCATATGTGGTCACTCAGTGTCGGCACAAACACAGCGATGGGTGGCAGAACGTCAGAAAAGCAACTCCGCTAGCGTTAAACTTTGAAGCACCCTAGCTTGCTGCTGCTGGTGCTGCCTCACCACGCCTCATTTTCAGAGATGCTTTTTTCATTCTAACTTACAGCTGCAGTTGAAAGAGGTAGAGGGCTCTGTGGCAATCTGTAAAGGAGGCTCACACATGCCACATTCCACACAACAAGATGGCCATGTGCGTGACCTTTGACATTCCAGCCAGCCCAGTAGTGGACACAGATCACTGCAATTCCATGTGATGAGTGCTATGACAGGGGGAGGACATGAGGTTTTGGGAGCATGGAGGAAAGTCACCTAACCCACATCTATGAGGTCAAGAAATTTTCTAGAGGAAGTGACATCTAAATCCAAGACCTGAGGAATGCAGAGGAATTAGCTAGGCCAACAGAGATCAGTCATCCAGGCAGATGGACTACGATGTATGAAAGCCCAGAGAACACAGAGGAGTGGCCACTGGAGGAATCAGAGGTGTGCAGTACATCTAGAACTGGAGAGAGTGGCTGGAGATGAGTCAGCCAGCAAGCACAGCACGCCAGGCCTGAGGCCATGCTAAAGAGCACCTTCAACTTCCTCAGGCTGATGGCAAGCCATTGAAGGATTTACGTCAGGAAATGTATGATCAGGTTTGATTTTTAGAAAGATCATTCTGGCCACTGTGTGGAGATTACGCTAGAAGGGACAGGACTAAAGGTAGAGAGAATATTTAAGAAGATGTGGCGGTAATCCTGGCCGACAGTGGCTGAACTAAGAATAGGGACAGCTGGAATAGAGAAATGAACAGATTTGGGTGACATGTAGTTAGCAGACTTCAACAGTAATATGTAACTGATGGAGGGGAGCAGGCATCATTTCTGAAAGCCTTCTCTACTTTTATCCTATTGACATTCTGTTTCATTGCCAAAGCTTCCTTTACGCATTCCACAAGGTGGAAGGATTGAGAATAACATTCAGTTTTCTAGTTTAAAAACAGCCAGATGGAGAGATGTACCATCCACTGAAATAGAGAACAAAGGAGGTTAAGCAAAACTGGAGGCAGAAGTGGAGGGCAGGATGGGGAGATGAGTTCTATTTTGGATACACAAGATTTAAGGTGTCTGTGGTCATCTAGACAATAAAAAATGTCTAGTAGTGAATAGTCTGAAGGCCCAAGAGAAACATCTAAGTTAGAGATACAGATTTGGGATTCATTAGCCTGTGGATGGATAATGAAGATGTGGTACGGTTGAGACCAATGAGGTCAGAGCGTTGAGTGAGGAGAGAGCTGACTTTTAGGATCATGCTGAGGAGCATCAACATTTAAAGCACAGCCAGAAGATGAGGCAACAGAGGAGACTATGAAGACCAGAGGGAGGAGGGCAAGTAAAAGACAACAAATATCACAGAAGCCAAGAGGATGAAGAAGGAAAGAATCAATCAAGAGGGTAAAGAAGGAAAGAATCAATGGTGTTTAAATCTGCTAAGCGAATAAAGAATAAAGTAAGATAATGACTAAGAAGCGTCCAATGGCTTCAAGCCACAAAGAGGTCACTGAGGTGCTTAGTGAGAGCAGTCCCACCGGCAGGGATCTTGCTGGGTTGGAACTGAGAATGTATGGTAGATAGGACGTGAGAAGGTAGACAGTGAGTGTAGCCAACCTGGTACGACATCTGGCTAAAGGGTAGGAGGAAGAGAAGATGACGGTAATTGGAGGGGATACAGGGCCAGGGTAGGATTTTTCCCTTTTTTTGTGACAGAAGTTACAAGGCTGTATTACGTGCTGTTGTGCTCCAGTCAGCAGAAAGAGAAAGAATGACTGGAAACAAGGCGGGGAAACAAGAATGTGATTCAGCACTGGTGAAAGGACTGGCTCCATAAAGGAGAAAACCTGCATCCTTGCTTTCTACCTGGGTGCAAATGTAAGTGATTTAGTAGGTTTTAGAGGATGGAAGTTGAAAGAGTTCTAACTGATGACTTTATTTTTTCTGTGCAGTGAAAATCAAGGGTACCTGCTAAGGGGTTGAGGGCAAAGCCAGTGGGGAATATCTGAAGAGACTGTAGAGCCTCGATAGAGACTAGCAGAGAGCTGACTAGAGAGAAAGGCTTGCTGGGCAGAGACAACGCTGCCGGGATGAGGGCACGGACATCTTCGTGGAGGTGTGATGTTCTACAGCAGCACTTAGCACCTCCTGTACAGGGGCAGTGGAAGGACAATAAGGTAGTGGGATTGATGTTACTCCAAGGAACTTAGAATCTAACCTGAATAAATAAGGAAGCAAATACAGAAAACAGAGTGGAAGAGTCATGGCTTGAATATCCTGTGTTATCTGGAACTACCTGTAATCACGGATAATCAAGAACTGAAAACTTAAGGAGCTAGTTTTTATTCCATTAAACAGCTATAGTTGAGACCTTCCATGTGCTTGTTCACACACTCTCTCTCTCTCTGAATACACTTCTCTACTTTTTATCTGTCCATCCTACTCCTTTCACAGTTGACAGAGTAAGAAGATCTAGTTAAATGGCAGATGAACAGAAAAGAGGACTAGGTCTCCGTTTTTCCAATGACAGCAACGACACTATCTTCATACTGTGGGGGCATGCAAAAGTAGACGAAGGACTTTAAAGGAAAGGAGCCAAGCCAAACAATTAAGAAAACCAGTAAGTACATGTCTGGAAAGTATTCCAGTAACTCTACAGCTAGAATGTCTTTCCCCTTTACCTCATGTTCATGCACATGAAGACTAACCATGGGACTTCCCTGGTGGTGCAGTGGTTAAGAATCCGCCTGCCAATGCAGGGGACACGGGTTCGATCCCTGGTCCAGGATGATCTCACATGCCGCGGAGCAACTAAGCCCGTGCACCATAATTACTGAGCCTGCGCTCTAGAGCCTGCACGCCACAACTACTGAAGCCCGTGCGCTCTAGGGCCAGCGTGCTGCAACTACTGAAGCCCACACGACTAGAGCCAGTGCTCCGCAACAAGAAAAGCCACCGCAATGAGAAGCCCGCGCACTGCAAAGAAGAGTAGCCCCTGCTTGCCGCAACTAGAGAAAGCCCACGCAGCAACGTCGACCCAACACAGCCAAAAATAAATAAAAAATTAAAAAAAAATACTAACCATGGGTATACACACCCTCAAGAAAATATTTAGCTTCTGAATGTTCTGCTGCCTCCCCCGCCTCCCCTTGCCACATTCCTTCCATAAACAAAAAGACTCAAGTGCAGATGTTTAGAACGAAGCACACAAAATTAACTAATACTTCCTGCTCTGAATCCTACAGTGAATCTGGCTGAGGGACTAAGAGAAGGGGAGGGGGCCACCTGGACAATGAGAATCCAGCCTTTGTGCACACAGGGCTAAGCCAAGGAATTCTGCTTAAGCCTCCTACGTGGTGAAGTATGTCTAATCTCTCTGAGTAGGGGAGAAACCCTTCCTGTCTTAGAATTGGATTCAAGTACTAACTGCTGGGGAACATAAATGCTTCTCTGTTATGTGCAGCTCAGAAGAATTTCATGAGGATGTTGTGAAACAGCCTCCTTTACAGTGAAGTAATGAGCGACAATGGCCATACAGAATTTCACAAAACTTCCAAATGCCCTTCCATGGCCTGAATTAGAAGAGAACTAGCTCATTCTGCAATATCAAATTAGGAGTCACTGATTCACTATTGTGCTTACGTGCTCACTCTTCAGCATCAGAAAATGACTATTCTCTTTGCAGTCAGACTTGATCTGAGGAATACGAAACTTTAATGAGGTTGTAGCACAGAAAGTCAATTAGAGATGGTAGATGTTTAGGTTTCTAAATGGGAGTCTCCAAACAGTTAACACAAACAGTAGTCACAGAAAGCAACTATTTGAAAATGTTTCCAATTTTGTTAGTATAACTGCTGGCTGAAATAGGAGTTCCCAGGGTGAAGTGTACAGCTGCATACCAGCTGTTATTGTTCCACCTCAGCAGACAGATTGCACAAATACGGCCTCGCCAATCAAGATGACCCAGGGCCAGTTAATGCTGAATGTGGGATCCTCAAGTGGACACAGATGGGAGATCAGAAAGCGTGGAGAGGAACAGTCAAGCACAGACAGAATGTGTTTGGGTGATCTGGGTACATGGAGTTATTCCAACTGTTAGAAGACTCTTTCCTAACTGCCTGTTGAAAGGCTAGTTTCTATGGCTCAAAACTTACCTTCAAAATAGATTGCTTTTAAAAACGTATTATCCCGTTCCTTTCCCTTAAATTTCGGTGCTCTTTTTTCAAGGCCTCTCTCTTGTCAATCAGCTAAGTGCCAACAGTGTAAGGGGACAATCCCATAGGAACTGCATCTAAATCAGTCAGCACAACTTATGAATGAGGACAAGTAACCTTTATAGCTTTCTATGAAATAGTCATTTTTCATTGAATTTATTAAAACAAATGCAACAGCATTCACAATTTGAGAAAGCATTCCTTTCAAATGAATAAAGAAAATGGTTCAAATTTCCTGAGTACATGCAATAAGCACATCCCATCACACATGAACCCCTGTCATGACAGAAAGACATGCCGAGATGAGTGGTGCTAGAATATGGACAGTTTCCATTCCAAGCTGCCACTGGGAAACAAAACAAAGGAGGCAGGTAAAACAAAGTGAAGAAAATCATTTTAGAATTTTTTAAAAGGCTAATCAAATTCTATACCAAGGCTATGTATAAAAACGATGGTATGGCTATGAAAATAAAGCTAAGGGGAAAACAAAAGTTTTTTATAATTGACTGGTATGATTTCAGAGAAGATAAACCCATAATCTCTTAGGGAAACTAGATGTGTCCATAAAGTACCAAATTTAAAGTTTAAGCCAAAGAAAACAGTTCTACTCTCTCCCTATCACCTGCCAAACCTCCACTTGGTGCACCTGCTGAGTAAGACCCTGGCACTAACCTAGTGTAGCAATCTTCAAAGCACAAAATCCTTCTGCTTGTGTTGCCCAGCTGTAATATCCAAAAATGCTACATACTCTTCAGCAAATTGAAGGGTCAAAATTGATTTGGCTTTATACACTAAATATCAATAAATATGAGATCATCAGACAGTTGTTACGTGGACACGGAGGATTCTTAACTGAACACTAGAACATCAAACACTTTTGGAGGGTAATTTCAAATAGGTGCATATTACTGTTAGAGGCTACAGATGTTTTCCATTATCAAAACATAAGACATATATATCCTCATTTGTATGTCTTGCCATTTTGTTTGAAACTGTCACCAGGAGAGACAAGATTCCCAAGTGAAATTCCAAGACAAGAACTGGGCGTATGCCTTACTAAGCCAAACCTCATGCTTGCAGACTCAATACCAGCCCTAATTCAGGCCAGTAGGTCACAAGCATGCCTGAAATCTTTGAGCCAAGCTGAAGGAATGCAGCCAGCAGTTACTCCCACTCACCCAAGCTGAGGCGAAAAAATCCACTCTGCTGAGTGTCAGAGTTCTAACTACGGGGGACTGACTGATGTGTAAGACTTAATGGAGTCACATAAAGAAAGTAGTCAATTATAACACTAAGGAGATAAAATAAAGACATCAACAGGCAATGAAATGTAAGCTCCATAAGTAAAACCCACACTTGAAAAACGTCTAACTGTTAAGACGTGAAAAGGAAAAAAGACACCATAATTTTACGGGAAGCTGTTTCTTGTTCTGTGACGTCCATACACTACTGAGGTTTGACTATTTTTTTGGCTATCATCCGCAGCAGAAGAGTGAAGAATTGTAAAAGAATAGAGAGAAAATCTGATTGGAAAAAACAAGAGATTCTAGTATATAGACATAGTAGTACAATCATAGACTAAGATCAGGTCTAATAAATCCTCCCCCCACACACAAAGTCTCAAGAAGTTAACCAATAGTGTACTTTCATTCATTCAATAACTATTTGCTAAGTGAATTTAAGTGACAGTCCACCATAACAAGCTACTTAAAATACCCAGTCCTTCATTTCGCTAGAATGCCTTTTACTCTCCAGTTTAAGTCTTGATAAGCTCAGCCCGCTAGTCCCCTAGATCATAAACTATTTGAACCTGTCCTCAACAGAAGAAACAATTACAAACACCATAAAGTATCTTCAATACTCGAATGTCTTTCTCAGTTTTCACAATTGTGTAATTTCTTACCACAGCCACCCATTAGGCCAAGGTTAATAGCCATAACTGGTGTTGATAACTGCAAGTCCAAATGCTTCCACTCGTTCATCAAATATTTACTGAGCACCTTTATGTCACTGTCCCAAGCACTATTCTAGACACTAGGGCTACAGAAGAAAAGACAGACAAGGTTCCAACTTCATGGGGCTTACAGTGTGGCAGGGAGTCGGGGGTGGGTAAGGGATAGATAAAAAGCAAAAATAAAAACAAAAATCTTGTGTGTCAGATGATAGATGACATGGTAAAGAACAAAGTGGGGACAGAAAGCATGGGAATGGAGTGCCACTTAATGTAATATGACAGATGGCCTCACCGATGTGGATAAGGTGACATTCCAGGAAAGCACTGAAGAAGTGAGACAGACATGGTGGGGGGAACATCTGGGGGAAGAGCATTCCAGGAAGGACACATGCAAATACCCTGAGGCAGGTATGCTGGCCAGTCCCAGGGAATGATCAAGAGGCCAGTGTGGCTGAATAAGCCTGAACAAGAAGGAAAGAACAGGGGATGAGGTCAGGGAAGCTGAGGGCAGGGAGGGACTGCGGATCATGCCGGCCTTTAGGCCATTGTAAGACTTAGGCTTCTCCTCTGAATGAGATGAAAACCCACTGGAAGATTCTGGACTAGGGAGTAACATGATCTCACTAGTATTTTTAAAGGATCACTCTGGCTGCTTTATTGACAAAAGACTATGGAGGGGAGTACAGAGAGACAAGAAGGCTAGTCAGGGTTTTTTTTTTTTGCAATCTCCCAGGTAGGAGACAATGGTAGCTTGGTCCACGGTTGCGGCAGTGAGCAGTGATCAGATTCTGGCCATATTTTGAGGGTAGACCAGACCAGTTACTGATGGACTGGACATGGTGTGTAAGCTGTGGCAACTACAAAGATCGAACTGTCGTTTATAATGAGATAGTGAAGTACATGGTAAGAACAAGTGTGGGGATGGAGAGCAAGGAAACTGGGAGTTCAGTTCTGGATATTTTAAGTTTGAGATGCTTATGAAACATCTAAGTGGATGTTTCAAGTCAGCCATTAGGATATACAAGTCTGGATTTCAGGGAGAGGTCCAAGCAGGAGAGAGAAATCTGAAAGTCATGAGCAGACAGACAGTACTCAAAGTGATGAGATTAGATGAACACACCTAGAGAATGGATTGAGGTACAGAACTGGGTCTTGGGACATACCAACTTTTAGAGATGGGGGAGATAGGGAGGATCCAACAAAGGAGACTCAAGAGGGACAGTCACTGAAGCAGAAAGAGAATCAACAGGGCAGAATTCCAGAAGCCAAGTTTTAAAAAAACACTTTTCAAGAAGAAGAGAATGATCAGCTGAGTCAAATGCTCCTGAAAAGGTGAGAAAGGTGAAAACTGAGTGTTGGCTACTGGATATAACTGATTACTACAACCTTGACAGCGAATGGTTTGGTAGAATGACAGGGATGAAAGCCAGAGAATATTGAGGGGGTGGGGAGGACAGAGACTGGAGACAGCTAATAAAGACATTTTTCCAAGTAATTTTGCTATGAAGAAATGAGGTGGTAGATAGAGGGGAGAAGACGGGGTTCAAGGAGAAATTACTTTCTAAGACTGGAAGACAGCACGTGTTACGTTGATGGGAATGATCCAGTGCAGCAGCTGAATTTACACTGAACAATAAGGACCATCTCTGGTGTTGCAGATGGATTATAGTGGGTAAAAGAGACCCACTTTGGTGCACTGTAAAGTTCTTTGAGCCTTTCCAAACATTTCCCTCAAGGAAGAAGAAATAATGGAATTAACAGGATCACTGTAAGTATCTAGATTAAAGAGAGTTATCTGGTGCAAGCTATCATATATAGCATGGATAAACAACAAGGTCCTACTCTATAGCACAGGGAACTATATTCAATATCCTGTGATAAACCATAATGGAAAAGGATATGAAAAAGAATGTGTGTGTGTATATATATATATAACTGACTCACTCTGCTGTACAGTAGAAATTAACAAAAGATTGTAAATCAACTATACTTCAATAAATTAAAAAAAAAAACTTTAAAAAAGAGTTATCTGGTACCCAAACAGTTCAAAACCCAAGGAGCTCTGGAAGGCCCTCCCCAGTAGAGCCAGCCCAGATCTAGGCTTTCCTGCTAGAAATAATCTGGCCCACAATAAGGTACCAGACTAGCTGTTAGAATCAACCAGAGAGCTTCTGAAAAAAATGCGAATTGTTGAGCCTCCTCCCCAGAAGTTCCATTTTGGTGGGTTCTGGGTGAGTTCCCCAAATCTGTATTTTTAAAAGCACCCTAGGTAATCTTCAGGTACAATTACATTTGAAAAATACTGTCCTACTGTAAACTCTTCCTTATCCTGGTTCTCATCCTTTAAAGATTTAGGTAGGAAAGGCTCTGCCCTTGGTGCTGCACTGCAGAATGAACTCAGGCACTCATGAGTGGGGACGACTTCCACTTTCACATCATGTATTTTAAGGTGAAATTTACTGCAAGTGTTAACTGTGCAGGCATGAACAGGGAACCAGAATAACAGGGGTCTATCTTCTTTAAGACACAGACAGATGTTAAACTACACAGAGGTTGTTCACTCCATACGCAAGGAGGCTTGGGGCGACTGGACCCGCTGAACCCAAGCTCTGCAACATTTTTCTCCATGCCAATTTCCTCTGTCATTCAACTTGTATCCTCAAGGCCCTATCTCCCAGGCAAGTAGACATAAGCGTTTGATTTTGAGAAAACCCACCTACTGCTGGGGGTTTCACAGTGCTATTCTTTTCATGCAGATATTGGTCAAGATTCCCTGTAATCCAAACTCCCTACCCCCTCTGGTTTCTATCCTTCCTTCCTCCTCCCAACAATTACTAATAGTTAATAAAATGACAGAACACTACCAACAGTTTTCTCAATGGCAAGGACAAATCTGGAAGCAAAGAGTTAACTTCTGCTTCAGTACACTCAAAAAGATAAGAAAACACTTTTTCTTCTTTGTCTAGAAGCCTAGACTTGTTTAATCCCAGTCTGTGTCGGGTAGTGTTGGCATTTTCAGGGAGAGTGTTACGTTCTGTTGGTTAAAGACCAATGTAGAAATGTTTACTTTTCAGAGAAGAAATGTCAGGTATTTTTTTTTTAATATATATGCTTAAGAGCAAAGTACCAGACATTCATATTGATATTAAAGAGATGGGGGGTGGGGAGTGGGGCAGGGGGAGACTGAGATTGATTGAAGAATTAGAAGAACACTTCAAAAATTCAGACTCGATATTCTGGTTTTTAAATCTCTCCCAACATTCCCATCTGATCTACAGGGCATGCTTTCTTTTCATTTTGAAAATACTTTGAGGTCACTGATCCCATCTCCGACCAGAATCAAGCCTTAGGGCACACCTTGAGTAGTTCAGAAATCTAAGGCTGGCAAAGTGTAGCCCACAAACTGAGTCTAGCCCATCACCTATTTTTTGTAAATAAAGTTTTAATGGAACAAAACCATGCCCATACATTGCACTTTGTCTATGGCTGCTTTCTGGCTACAAGGGCAGAGTCGAGCAATTGTGAGAGAGACTGCAGGCCTAAAATATTTACTGTGTGGCCCTTTATGGAAAACATCTGCTGATCCTGATCTAAGAAACCAAAGAATATAAAAACAAAAAAAATTCTACTGAGACCTTGTCTACCTCTTTTCTGCAGGGCATACTATTTTAAAATTTGGCCCTAGGACATCTGAATTTTTCCTCTATGGTCACATAAAATATCGAAAGAGGAATTCTATTCAGAAATTTTACAAGATTGATAACAATTCAAATCCATTTGATACCTAGATTTACTTATTTTATTACTTCATAGGAAAATTATTATTTCAAATGAACAAGCAAAAAGATTAGCAGTTGAGAGGAAATGGAGATTTAACTCATTTCAAAAATCAAATCTAGGGCTTCCCTGGTGGCGCAGTGGTTGAGAGTCCGCCTGCCGATCCAGGGGACACGGGTTCATGCCCCAGTCCGGGAAGATCCCACGTGCCGTGGAGCCTGCGCGTCCGGAGCCTGTGCTCCGCAGCGGGAGAGGCCGCAGCAGTGAGGGGCCTGAGTACCACACACACACACAAAAAATCAAATCTACAATAATAAGCTTTAGCTCTTTTACACAGCCCACAAACATGAACCAGTCAAGCAGAAAGACAAGGAAAAAAACACCACTGGAAAAAGTAGCACCATGTTTCCAGTGGTGCCCCCTCTCAGACCCACCCCAAATGGAGACTTTAATAAGCAATAGCAGTGAACGGAGGAAAACTGATGAATCAACTCCACAGCAACCGCTAGGATGGCAGGAAAAATGATGTTGAAAACTGCAAATAGAGTGGAAAATGCAAGTAGATCCCATTTAGATCTCTGCGAGAACCTCCCTCCCTTGTCCTCTGGGTAGGAATTCAGTCCTTCACACAGGCCTCCTTGTACTTCTGCTCTTCTGAGCGGATGGACAATTTACATCATGAAAATACTCTGCCAGCTGGCACTCTCTCCACAAGCAACTGATTGTGAGCAGATGCCTTCATAAGATAAGGGTAAACGGATACACCCCCTTCTTCATCTTTCATTCATCCCCCCTCTTGGCAGAGGAATGGAAATGCATGCTCTACACACTACCTTTTAGAGACCAAAGTTTGTGTTCTTCACATCCCTTCATCTCTCATGGGCCGTGCTTGGACTTGGCCATTGCGTTTCTGATTATATTGTGCCCCCCCACCAAGTATCTAAGATGTATGCAATCTCCCTAGATTATCTGTAAAAAAAACCTTGCGCTCCCAGATACAAGCACCTGCTTATTTTTTCTAATAATTCAGATTAAACACTGAATATTCTCTAGCATAGCCTCAATTTAGAACATTTGATAATCTACCACAACAAAGAATCAAAACTTCCAGCCAGAAGTCAATCAAAATTATTGGCGTATTTAGCGTTACAGATTAGTCATGCTTAAATACACTTTTTCTAGTTAAATCATCTTCCCTTTAATGTACGTTATAATTTCAGAAGCTTCTTTGTTTTAAATTTCTCTCCAATTGGAAAGTAGCAGAGAGTTTTAATGACGCTTTTCAGGGAGGAGAAACGTTTTGTGATCACTCCCAAAATTGTTTTATAAATTAGGTATATGCCACATTCAGTGAAGGGAAGAGAAGATCATCTGACAAATTATTTACATAACATGCTTCAGGTAGGCCAGTCAGATTCCCTGTACTTCAAAAACACGAGCCTTCCTTATCTGGTTTTCCTTTTACATTGAGAGCAAATATTTAGCAGTGATATAAGAAATGTTCTTCTAACCCATCCTTCACCATATTTCAAACAGACAGTGCTGAGTTCTCATCCATGGGAGTATTTCACAGGCACCACAATGGGACTTGTTCTACCTTTCTATTTACATTCTGGAGAACAGCCAAAGTCCTTTCTAGCTCTCTTTGATCTGGTGCCAGAGACTTGGTATCTAACACCCACCTAGAAGAAATTCCCTCAGGAGCTCCATGACTAAAGAAGAGTCAGGAAGGAGCTGGAAAATATTCTGTAAATCCACCCTACATCATATTGCTACCCATTTTATGAATCTGTACAAGTTATCTAATCCAGTGCAAACTCTTTAGGCATGTTATTGAAAGGCATTCATAAATCTGAACAGTTGTGCTTCATTTTATACCTCCAAACTATATCCTAAAACTCTGCAAGGTAAGACTCCAGTCTTGCCATCTCTTTTATATATATACCATTTCTTACTTCTAAGCCATTCTCTAGCCTTCATTCCTTCTAAACCCTACCTATCTTCCTAGGTTTAGTTCACGTGCCACTGTCTCCACGACACTTCCAACCTGTGTTATCTTACTTATTGGAACACACAGCTCTTAGTATCCAAACCACATAATTCAGAACTTGAGTATTCACTCCTTTGTATAAGTTTCTTTCCCCTAAAAGAGTTTAACTTTTTTTTTATTATAGTTGATTTCCAAAAATATATTAGTTTCAAAGTATAACTTATTCAAAAGCAAGTAATCTACCTATACTTTTTGGATATCCTCTACAATTGTATTTTTCAAGTTTTTCTGACCATGACGGACAGTAAAAAAAGGCACTTTTTACATTGCAACTCTCAACACACACACACACACACACACACAAACTGAAAATCAAGTTGATAAAACAATGAAATACCATCTATGCAATCTGATATTCTATTCCATTCTCTATTTCATTTGTTAGAAAAACGCTAGTCACAGCTCACAAAATTCATTTTATGACATTAGGAAGTTGTAACCTATAATTTGGAAAACACTATTCTGTAATCCCTTGGGCACTGTCCTTGGCACAAAACAGGTGCTCAATAAATATTTCTTCACTATGGGTTGACTCATGTACTATACACAACAGGTCAGAACTCCACAATGAGATGACGTTTTCTAGTTATTGACATAAAATTTAAGATGATGCCTTCCAAGACCTTCCAATTACTTAAAAAACTGAACGATATTTTTAAAAGCTTTTGTATGTGGCAGCCTTTAACAAGATCAAAACAAAACAAAACAAAACAAAAACCTCTTCCTAAAGCTAAAAGGCAAAATCCCAATCATCAACATGGCATCCCTAAGAGGACCACAACCCACCAGCCCCGCCTGAACTAATCCTTCCAAAGAAGTTCTTTTTAGCAGCTCTGGTTCCAGGAGAAGTCCTTCAACCATGAGCCTGTGATAAGCCTTCAGGGTAGCAGCAAGGATGTCCTCTCTGTGGGGTAGATGGAGTGATGCCCAGCGCTGGGCGTTAGACTCTACTAAAGAGAAGACTTTTTTTTTTTTTTTGCGGTACGCGGGCCTCTCACTGTTGTGGCCTCTCCCGTTGCAGAGCACAGGCTCCGGACGCACAGGCTCAGCGGCCACGGCTCACGGGCCCAGCCGCTCTGCGGCATGTGGGATCTTCCCAGACCGGGGCACGAACCCGTGTCCCCTGCATCGGCAGGCGGATTCTCAACCACTGTGCCACCAGGGAAGCTCAAGAGAAGACATTTTGATATTTATTGGGAAACTCAGTTCTCCATGTCTCATGTTCATGGCACTTTTCTCATTGGGTTATCAGTACCTGGAATTATCTCTTTTATTTTTTGCATGTCTGGTTTATATGTCACCACCCCCCACCCCCATACACACACATGAGAGTAAGCTTTTGAGGAGAGGACTTTTGTCTTGTCCCCTGCTATCCCTTTACTTTGAGATATGTTTTTGTTCTTACCTTTTAAAGAGAGAGAAATATCTGACTTACAAAATAAGCAGCAAGCTCATAGGAGAAAGTCAATGACCTAGGTAAGTCTGGTTTGTTGCTTGGTTCATTCGTTCACTGATTCATTCATTTTGCAAAGATATGCTAAAACTTAACTGTGTACCAGGCACTTGGTTAGGCACTGAAGACACAAGGAGGAAAAAAGACTCAGTCCTTTCCCTAAAGTACTTCCATATGATACACAAGGGAAGACAGAAATAATTAAAATGCAACGTGAGAGAAGTATTATACTAGGGAGTAAGGAGCAACCACATATGTTCTCATCCATAAAATAAAGAGTTTTGACAAGATGAATTTAACATTCAGATCCCAAAAGCTTGATTCTACAATCTATGTGTCAGCAACATTTCTAAGGATACTTCCCTCACCAGATCAATGCTTTCTTTTCTTATAGTAACATTCTAGAGAAATGTTAAAATGCCACAGGAACTGATTTTGCAAAGACAAATGACAAAAGCAGCTGGTTTCCAATTAACCTCAGTTCTTTAAAGACAAATAATTTTCTGAACCTATACAATGCTTTTGCCAATACTGTATCTGTCAAGTCCTATAATCCCAGGTGAGCTTATACTGAATAACCTGCAAAGGTTAACAGAAATTAAGGTTCTACTTTTAAGGTTAAAACTTTTCTAATGACTGAATAAAGGGTTCTCAAATAGTTGCTTCCATCTTTGGATGAGAAAAAAATAACTCTTGGTTTCTAGGTCCATAAAATATGAAGCAGTTCAATCTCCAGGCTATAAGCAAATAATCAAACATCTCTGTCCACATCTAGTCATGAGGGACAAATGACACATAATGTTTTAGAAAAATTTCTTCAGTACCAAGAAAGAATGGATTTTCTGCTCTTGCTTCTCTCACTTGAAAAAGTAAATGTCTGCATCCCTTTGAAAATTAGCCCAATCTACAAAACAGTGGAACTAAACTGAACTCCCAACAAGACTTGGCTCATGCATTCTTCCACAAGTTTGGAACAAAGACCCCATTGACTTACGCATGTAGGCGGATTAGAATTGCAATGCAGCCATGTAGCACATTACTGCTCAGTGATTCGACCGGGATAAGTCAAGGGAGCCTTCTCTAGATATTTCTCCCTGTTTTCCTTCTTTCCACAGCAATATAATTTCAAGTCTACCCTGTAACACAGATGTGCAATTTAGCATAAAGCAGGCCTGTCTGCACATTTTTAAATAGAAAACAGGCATTACATTTTTTAATTTGCCTGCTCATATTCAGTGCTATTTCCAACCCTTTTAGAGCTCTCCTTCTTAAAAGGCCAGATAAGTGGACACATGCTAAGGGTCAAACACTCCAAGTTCTTAAATATCCAGTGAGAACCTAAAAAGAAAAATATTATTATGAAAAATGAAAGGAATATGAGAATGGGAAACGGGCTACTGGTAGAAAACAAGAGCAAAAGGATAGCATGAGCAGAAACCAATTTTCACCAGTTTGTTATATCTTTAGAATTGATAAAGCAAGTTTATAAACTTCTTTTAGTGGTCCCCACTTTCTAATTTAATTTCCAAGCACATACTGACTGCCTAAAGTAATAGATTTTATAAGGATGGATACGCTCTCTGCCCTCAAAGAGTTTACGATCTAATAGAACCACAAATCCAAGTGCAACCCAGAGAAGAATGTGCTAAGTTTTAGCAAAAGCATAAACAGGGCAGACTGATTCCAAATGGATGATTTCATAAACTTTTATAAAGCAGCTATGGACAAATTTTGATTTCTTCTTCTGAATAACTGATAAAATACAAGTGGGTGGTTTTGACACAACAGACCAACATAATATATACTCTCAACAGCGTTTTCTTTCAGTGCTTCTCCTGATGTTTTAGTGTATGAGTTTTAAGAATACTCACTTGAATAGAATGCCTGGCATTGTCACCCTTACTGTCAGAATAAAAAAGGGAGCATTGTAAGGAACCCACAGAGAATTTATATGAATACATGTACAGATAAGGACAGAGACTGATTTTAAATACCACATATGCCTGAATATAATAAAAGAATTTCCCCCCTAAATTATCCTTTCAGAAAAGGGAGAACTGCTTTGTATTTCAGTTCTTACAATCCCTCCCAATTATTTCATTTTAGACCACAAATTACTGTGAGGAAATCAAATTAGCTTGAAATGACCTCATATAATACAAGTTTTGGACACTTACATAAGACACATAATAGAAGGGTTTTTTGTTTTGTTTTATAAGAGGCAAGAAATTAACTCAGATTTATGTAATTTTCCCTGAGAGGTATGGCTTTAAAAATTAAAAGTGCTGAATATTGTAAATAATAAAACTTTTAAAGAATACTTTATTAGGCAGGAGAGTAAATGGTTATACTATGAAGACTGCAAATACAAACCAAAAGAAGTGGAAAAATACATATGCTAGTATTATATTAATCAGTATGTATGGCTTAAGATAAAATTACCAATGATAACAATCTTATACAAATGTAAAAGCACTGTATCATAAACAATTTATTCATGGAAATGAATATAATATGATCTGTAAACCTGTGCTGACAGCTAAAAAGTGACTGTAACAATCACTGATGTCAAAGATGTATGTAAAGAACTGGAATAAAACGGTTCCATAAGATGTGAAAATGTGGAAAACAACACTAAGTTATAAATATATTATTTAAAATATGTAAATTAATAAACATTTTAAATAGACAGCTGATTATTTCACCTATATCCTTTACACGTTGGCAAAACCCTGTTTTTAAAATCTTCTAAAAGGGAAAATGAGAAACAGCTTAATATTTGAGGTTGTCTTTTATACATATTCATATGGTAAATTTCGTGTTGTGACTCAAAAGAGACAAGACAGTAGCTCAAAGGGGATTCTGTATGAGAACTGTCCAATATTTAACAGAGCAGTATCCATACCAAAGTTTCAGTCCCAGAAGAAACCAGCACAAGTCAGGAAGTGTGTGGGTTGGCAGGCACACTACCAATCACCCTGGTGTGATTCTTATTGTTTCCATATAACAGATACAAGTTATCCAGGTGGATGCCCTGCTTGAGACTCTTCCATCCCTTCCCATTTTATTCTTACTTTAAAAAGGAAAATCAACTTTAAAGGCAGATCAATCACCATCAACACTAATACATGAAAGAGCATAAGTATAGGTACATTAGTATTATATACCCTTGATGGTATCAGAATAGCATGAGGAAAAAAAAAATCTTTTTTTCTCTTATTTGCCTTGCACTAACTCAAAAAATTATCACCTTTCTTTCCTTCCTCCAAAGTCCTCCCACCTGCACAAGTCACTGTGAAGGGCAAAAATGTTGGAAGAGTTAGTAGCACAGACAGCAGGAAAGTGAGCACTCAACTAACTGCATGAGCTGTGCTAAGGCCAGAGCCCTTGCTCCACTGTATCACTAACAGGCCAAATGATGGTACTGTTAGTACACATCAAGGCTCAAACTGGGGGAACCTCACCAGGAAACCACCCTGACTCTAAAGAACACTGTCCAAAGTCACAGTTCTCACTTCAATTCCCAGCACTAGGATATGGTTGGCACTGATCCTAATAAAATCCCACCTAAAAACCATCTTTAAAGGTCCAGGCACATGCCTAAAATGCCACAGACATTTTCATCATCAATACTAATACAGGCATGCCTTGTTTTATTGTGGTTCACTTCATCACTCTTTGCAAATGTTGCATTTCTTACAAATTGAAGGTCTGTGGCAACCCTGCATCGAGCAAGTGTATTGGCGCATTTTTCCAACAGCATTTGCTCACTTTGTGCCTCTGTGTCACATTTTGGTAATTCTAGCAATATTTCAAATATTTTATTCATTATTATATTTGTTACGATCTGAGATCTTTGATATGACTGCTTGTTGAAGACTCAGATGACAGATTTTTTAGCAATAAAGTATTTTTAAACTAAGGTACATACATTTTTTTAGACAGATTACTGCACACTTAATAGGCTACAATACAGTGTAAACATAACTTTTATATGCACTGGGCAAACAAAGAATTTGTGTGACTTGCTTTAATGTGACATTCACTTTATTGCAGTGGTCTGAAACCGAACACACAGTATCTATGAGGTATGCCTGTGTAATGAAAGAGCATCAGTGCTATAATCACATTAACAACATGGCTCTATTTCCAACGATGATTCCTAAAAGTAAGACACGGCTTCTGAACGAGCTGTGGTAATTTGGAAAAGGGAACATGATGGGAAGTCCTTGCCCTTCAACTCCCTTTACTTAGGCACATGCACATACATGCACACATCACACATGTGTCAATCTGCCAACGCTTCAAACTCCACAGTCCTTCTTCACCAAAATGATATCCCCACAAGGAAGCCATCAAAAATATTTAGCGGGCTTCCCTGGTGGCGCAGTTGTTGAGAGTCCGCCTGCCGATGCAGGGGACACGGGTTCATGCCCCGGTCCGGGAGGATCCCACATGCCGCGGAGCGGCTGAGCCCATGAGCCATGGCCGCTGAGCCTGCACGTCCGGAGCCTGTGCTCCGCAACGGGAGAGGCCACAACAGTGAGAGGCCCACGTACTGCAAAAAAAAAAAAAAAAAAAAAAAAAAAAAAAATATATATATATATATATATATATATTTAGCATACCAATCTCTTTAGAATTAACAGCATCAGTACTCTCATTCACTGCTAGTGGGAATGCAAAATGGTACAGTCACTTTGGAACACAGTTCGGCAGTTTCTTACAAAACTAAACATACTCTTGCCATACGATCCAGCAATTGTGCTCCTTGATATTGAATCAAGTGAGATGAAAACTTACACACACACAAACACCTGCACATGGATATTTATAGCAGCTTTATTCATAATTGCCAAAACTTGAAGCAACGAAGATGTCCTTCAACCGGTAAATTAACTGTGGTACATCCAGACAATGGAGTATCACTCAGCAATAAAATGAAATGAGCTATCAAACCACAAAAAGATATGGAGGAACCTTAAATGCATATTACTAACTTAAATAAGCCAATCTGAAAAGGCTAATTCCAATTATATGATATTCTGGAAAAGAAAAACTATGGTGACAGTAAAAAGATCAGTGGTTGCCAGGAATTTGAGAGGAGAGAGGGATGAACAGGTGGAACACAAAGGATTTTTAGGCCAATGAAACTATTCTGTTTGATACTGCAGTGGTGGTCATAATGTCATTTAACACTGCCCAAACCCACAGAATGTACAACACCAAGAGTGAACCCTAGTGTAAACTATGGACTTTGGGGGATATTGATCACTGTTGTCTCATCAACTGTAACAAATGTACACTCTGGTTTAGGATGTTGACAGTGGGAGACGCTGTGTGTATGAATGAGGGGAGGAAGTACGCCACCGGACGTCTCTGTACTCTACTTTCAACTCAATTTTGCTGTTTAAACTACTCAAAAAATAAAGTCTATTAACTTTAAAAAGAACGTTACTAAATTTCATTTAAAAGGCTTGTTTTAGAAGCCAAATGAACTTTGTTATAGGCTTTCAAGGCAGTTTTCATTCAAAAATATTAAAAACTTAGAACATCAGTACTGCCAAAAAGTTGTCTAATGGCTAGTTTTTTAAGGCCAAAAAAGGATTGTGTTGGGAAAAAACAACTAAAAAATAAAATCTTACCAATCTAACAACATATATAAAATAACACAGTCTAACAATATGCATTTTTCTATTTAACATAATATTTAAAAAAACCTAGCATCAAATTACAATGGTTAAGATGTAACATACTAGCTACTGAGTCTGGAAAGAAAAACAGGAAGAAACAAAATCTCTGATCCCCAAAAGGTCTGACTCAATCCACTGACCACTAAGTGTAGTTGGGGGTATTCTCAATGGTCCTAAGTCCCAAGGCTGAAGTCTGAGAAGATAAGGGAGGGAACAGGGAAGGCTTAGGTTCCCTAAGTAGGACCAGGGCAAAATACCAAGGATGGAGGAAGGTGGGGCTAATCCCCTGAGAACTCCAAGCTTACTTTCCATCCTATCTGGGCCCCTCAGCTAAAACAATTGTCCACACTCTGACTTGTGCCCATGTATCTTTCATCATTGTTCAGTGTAATGCTCTCTGGAAATGGATAACCAAAGATAAAGGATACTACCTAGAAACTGTAGAAATTATCTTGGTATCTTAAATATCATCTGTGGGAAAAAAACAGCCAATATAACTTTTTATTTTTTTACATTTTCATAGCACTGTCATTATTCAATAAGACATCCCTTCATTATGCCTACAGTAAGGAAAAACATTTATGTTTCTATTCAATGGAATTCTATGGGCTCTCTTATACAGACTGGTAACACTGGTTACCAGTCTGGTTAGTTATTTTATGCAAAATCATCTGATCTTCAGCTGTTCAAATTCAGAAATTTAATTTTTATCAGTCCATTAAATGCTGATTAGGCTCTTGCAACCTTGTGCTAACCAAACTCAACCAAACTGATTTATCCATAAACAACCAGAGGTTCATTCTGTATAAAAGCTATTTTTGTCAAAACAACAGGAGCAGATAGCTGCACAGGGCAAGTACGCACAGACCAAATTAGAGATCACAAAGTTGCCTGGTAAGCAGAGAACTAGAGCAAATGGGAGTTGAACACTCTTGGGCAAGAGTTCTGTCAAATTATGGCAAATCGCCCTTCCCTATTCTAGAGATAGTTCTAAAAATAATCAGACTAGTTGTCTAAAATTAGAGCACTCTCTCCCCCAGAGAATGGGACAGAGATTAATATTTTTACTCTTTATTTCCCCCTTTTCAATATTCCTTATATGTCACTAAAACTTCTGTTACTATAGTTTTTTACATTAATTATACATCATGATCCCCTTAATCTCACAATGTTGCCTTTAACTACAACATAAAAATGAGTTAAAATTACTCCATTGATTAGGTTTCATTTTCTCACCTTGACTCCAGATTTGGGGATTTGAGGATCTTATCATTACTTGAGCTTTTAGATTTAAGTGCATTTAAAAAAAGCAATTAACATTCCAATGTGATACCTATCTTTCCAGTTAGCACCTTATCTCCAGATGCAGAAATTCATAGGACCCATGACTCGTCAAAAATAAACAACCAATACGATAAATTCCTGTTAAGAATCATCTTTCTGAACTAGTATCTTTCATCATTTTAATCCATATCTAAAATATCAAAGGAAAAAGTAAACACTAAAATACACACAAGCAAACCAACAAAAAGCAAAGCACAACTTTTAAAGGTTAAGGAAAAAAAAAAACCACCAGAGTTGAATAAATTTTAAGAGAGAACTTTATTCCCTCAAACAAGGAAACTCCAAAGAGATGAGACAGAGAAAGCTGGTAAGAACCACTCAGCACAAACAACAGTACTGAGAAAAGACTTGACAGAACAGGAAAGAGGGAAAGGAAGAGGAATTCTTGCAAATAGTCAGTACTGTCCACACCATGAGTCTCCCCTCATGGAGTAATTTGATTCGAAAGGACTCAACAGGATTATCTCTGGGATCACAGTGTAAAAAGAAAATGCTATAGAATTATTCGGCAAGGTACCTTCAAAGGAATCCCCACTTCCCCACACACTTTAAGCAAGCGTACCTGCTTTTCAAAAAAAGGAGAAATGAAGGGGCAATTTAGGTTTGAGACTGTTTGCATTTTTAGTTTCTTTGTCCTGTTCTCTTTAAATTTGAAAGAAGCAACCCAAACTGTTCTCCAGAGAACCTCTTAATTACACCAACTACCAAAAGGAACTCATGAAGCACAACCTTGGCCTTTCAAGCTACTTCACAAAACTGCAGTGAAAAGGTCAGTCACTAGGTAACAAAATCAAAAGGCCCTTCTTATTTTTTTTGCGATACGCAGGCCTCTCACTGTTGTGGCCTCTCCCGTTGCGGAGCACAGGCTCCGGACCGCAGGCTCAGCGGCCATGGCTCACGGGCCCAGCCACTCCGTGGCATGTGGGATCCTCCCGGACCGGGGCACGAACCCGTGTCCCCTGCATCGGCAGGCGGACTCTCAACCACTGCGCCACCAGGGAAGCCCCAAAAGGCCCTTCTTTAACTAGTTGGGCATGAAGTTGAAATATTTTTGTGCTTAAATATTTATGACAAGGCATTAGATGGTGGGTGGGGCCTGGGGTAGGGGGGACAAACTGGGATATCTTGGAGAAAAATAATTTATTTTTTGTTTGTGCAGAAATGTTTTGAATGCCAAGTGATTTTGCCAAAATTTGTATCCAGCCTTCAATAACCAGTGATCAAACCTATAACATGAATTAGAGAGTACATTCACTGGATGAGTTGATAACTGAGATAGAGAAAAGCAAGGAAAACAAGTGGAGACTGACTTTGCTCTGACCTAGTATTAGATGCAGTATTGTATGGTCCAGGTACTGTCTCAACCTAAAGGTCTCCAATGGTCCTGAGGTAGGCTTTGCTGGTGCATGAAGGCTGGTTCTCAGCCATCGCAGAACAAGGGAAGAGAGAAAAGAGGTTAACCCCTTCTGCCTTACCACTCCAACCCCCAGCTTGGTTCCACTGCTCCTCCCAGGCTGTTGGACAAAGGCGGCAAAGGATGATGAACAAATGAAGAGAGTCACTGGACATGTTAATGGAATAAAATACAACTACTGAGGCGTTTCTCATTTGACATCAAAAATCCCATGACAGCATTCTTTTGGTCCTTACTGCTAAAAAATAAAAATGATAAAGCTCAGTTAGACAAAATGTCCTTCCCTACTCGCGGATAAAGGCAAATGAAAGGGAGCTGAAAGCATTAACATGGAGCGTGCCTAGCAGTCACAAAAAAGTCTGGTAAGCACAGAGCCTTTCAAAGGATGAACACAATAGATTCTTCATTTCCATCCTTCTTTACTACTGTGGAGGCATATTTATAGATTCACTGTTGGAAACAACTTGCCAAGGAAAGTTAGTTCTCTCTTTATAATAGTTATAAGATCTGGTAAAATGACAGAATGAGGTTTTGTGATACATTGCTTATGACAGCTGCAGAAGCATGTATAGAAATTGGCCAGACAACACAATGTTGAATCCACTGATTTCATGTGTCCCAGTGTGCCAAGAGATTAGGAAACTATTACTGTACTACCTCTGAACCTTCCTCTCCACACAGGAGACAGCTGAGAGTCGTAACCAAAAACATTTTCAAGCACCCAGAATTTGAGGATTTGTTTGAAAGGAAATGAAATTTTTAAAAAACTCTCCAAGGACATAAGAGTGATCTCTACCAAATGCTTGTAGCTATTCACTCAAATGTACTACACAAATTAACACCATACCTGAAATTGCTAACTCTAAAAGTTGCAAATTCCCTATCTCTGGGGAAAGACAGGGGAGGCCAGATCATCACTATCCAAAATGAGCAAACAAAACAAGATGCTCCACTGGGATGTGTGGGAAGAAAATATCAGAAACTCTATTAGTATTTAGTTTTGTCTTACCCTTCTAAACTTCCCATTTACTGTATTTGTAATGTATATAATATATCACTACAGCCTACATGTATATTATTTATAAATAAATCAAGATACATATATTATGGGTGTATGCCAAGAAATACTTTACTACTAGGGTGCTTGATCCAAAAAGTTTAGAGACCATAGGTCCAGATAGCCACTTAGAACCCATGCTTGTCAATGGACTCAAACACTGGGTAAAACTTTGAGATAACCTGAGAATTTACTTCCTAACTTATGTAACATCCTTTCATTCTTGCTTAAATATATCTATAATCTTAAGAACCTGTTTTGGAAAATATTTTCCATTAGACAAGAAAATTATAAGCAGTGGACAAACTTTTATTTCAGGACAATTCTTTTAGACTTAAGTGGGATTGAGGTTGTGTTTGAATTTGGGAGGAAATAAGTTTTCTTTATAAAACTAAATGAGATAAAGGCCAATCTGTATATCCAAAGGTAGATAAATGAAAGAGATTTCAATTACTGCTATTCAGTTACCTGATATTTAGGTAGAGTTTTCATCTTTCATTCTTGCAGCACTGAGTAGAGAATTTCCAGGATTTTTTCCTTATAGACTCCATTAAGATTATTGATTAAAACTATAAAACAACAGGCCAGAATGAAAAACATAATTTTTTCTAACTCATAAAGTGTCAAAAATCCTCTGTAATGAAGTAGATGGGAATAGTGTTCTACGTCCAGCTCTTCCTTAGGTAAGTACTCAGCCTCCTCTTCATTAATAAAACATGTAACTCAAGTTCAAAATTATAAAATCATATCCATATAGAAAATACCCTATCTTGTCAAGGTCCCTATGGACTGGAGTCTTTTGCAACCTAACAGTTCCAGCTTTAAACCAGGACCCTGTGAAGACTGGGGGAATTCTTAATAAACCATGTTTTATATCTTTTTGCTTCCTATGCATGATCAAAGAGTGAACCACACACTATATGGTAAACTTGTATGGATGTATTTTTTAGACAACAGCACTTGTTTTCCACATGCAAATATCACTCTTAGACTCTGAACACTCAGCCTTTTCTAAGTTATAAGTTCATAGAGCTTAACAGGTAAGAGCATAAGAACAATTAAATTCATTACTTTATAAAAATATGATATGTATGAGGGAAATTTATGCATATCCAATAACACTAACCTATAAGTCTATATAAAAGACACATATGACTGGTGATATCATGTATCTGATTTGAATAATTTCATAATTAATCTCAATTAAATTTCTCTACAGAAATTAAATTTATCTTATTTTGTCTCTAATAATTTCAATATCTGAAATTTGTGTGTCTGCTTCTCTTGTCTATTATTTTGCTGGTTTTCTTTCATTATATCTTGTTTTCTTATATGTCTTGTTATCTTTCACTATGTGCTGGACATTGTATTTTAAAAATACACATATGTATAGGTAAGGTACATTCTTTAGGTAAGTACTTAGCCTCCTCTTCACTAATAAAACATGTAACTCATACATATATTATACACACAAACAAACACACACACGAAAAAACTCAGAGCTAGTATCGTCCTACAAAAGAATGTTCAACTGCTTATGCCAAGCACTCGGGAGTGACACCAAACTGGCTCAACGTTAATCCAAGTTCAAGGCTTGAGTGTCTGAATTACCCAGGTGATGCAAAGCTGGCTCAAGTCTACCTGTGGAATGGTATATTTCTATTCTCCCCTTACTCAGAAGATGAAAGCCTTTTAGGGACCCAGATAAGTCCTAGACTTTGACTCTATTTCCCTTGCCGTGTGGGGCTGCCAAAACCTTTGCTTTGTAGCTATTTCTTTGATTAGAAAACACACTCAAGGCTCACCTCTGTGATTCCTGCCTTTTTCTAGGTTTATACTCAGAAATTCCTACCTATTTTGTTAGCACTTTGAGGTGCTTTTTGCCCCTCACAAACACTAGGCTGAAAATCCTAGCTGAATGTTACCAGAGGCAGAAGTAAGTCCTCTCTAGTAACATATAAAAAAGATATTGCATTACGTCCAAGTTGGGCTAATTTCAGGAGTGCAAGGTTGGTTCCTGACTTGCAGAGGGATGCCTTCCCACCGTTTCCTCACGTGGCACAGAGAGGAAGAAAGAGCTTGTCTCTCTTCCTCTTTGTATGATGGCACCAATCCCACCATGAGGATGCCACCCTCATCACCTCATCGAAACTTAATTACCTCCCAGAGGCCCCACTTCCAAATGCCATGATATTGAGGGTTAGGGCTTCAACATATGCAATGGGGGAGAGGAGGCACAAACATTCAGCCCATAACAAGTATCATTTCAAACAGATTTTGGAAGCTGACTTACATTAAACAATTTTTATGGAAAAAAATTTTTACAAAGCAAATCATGGTTGAACATGTGGCATATATCCAGCTCATGCAAAAGTGTGACTCCTAGATACCTGATTCATATAAAAATGGGTGTGTCTCCTTTAGGTTCCCATTGTCATATGGTAAAAGAACATCTTCTAGATTAAACTATACAAATAGTATTTTTAGTTTGGCACTGCCTACCTAGTACTTTCTTCTTCTCTTAGCTTCTCATATATATTTGATCTAAAGACTAGTTTAAGGAAGTCCTCTTCAGACAAGAGTAAATGAGGTCAAATAAAGAGGAAGGACACTAAATGTCATAGATGAATTTTAAAAGCAAAACTTCAGTTTTAATGCTATTAAAAGAAAACACCAAGCAATGATGCTGCAATAATGTCCAGCTGACTCTGTCCACTAACCTGCTGTACCCAAGAGTCATCCATTCACCACATCCAAGTATGTTCCTATAACAGTAATGTGGGGAAATTCTCTCCCACCATTTCCTAGATTCAAGTCAGGCATTTACTCTGGAAGGTCCATACCCATAAAGAATGGTCTCTGTAAAAGGAATACAGTGTTTGAAAACCAGTGGAATGAGGGGCTCCCTGACGGTCAACTCAGGACCTCTAATGAAGTAGAAATGTACACACAATCAGCCAGGACTTTTGGAGTCCAAGATATTCAAAGAGCTGTCTGCAGACTTTGCAAGGACCACTTAAATTAAATGTTCCCAAGCCTCAGTCTTTGGAATGTGTTGTAGCAAGATTTTATCTACACTCAGAAGTTTACCATAGTCAAATTATCACAGATGGTGTCCCCCAGGTACCAGACTATAGAAAGTCAAACTTTACCTATATGCTATTATTTGTTCTTAGCTCCAAATGAAACAGTTCCTTTAATTCTCAGGAGATTTTTTAAATCAATTAAAAAGCATAAAAATTCCCCATGTTCAAACCCTCTTACACTGTTGGTAGGAATGTAATTGGTGCAGCAACTATGGAGAACAGTATGGAGGTTCCTTAAAAAACTAAAAATGGAGCTACCATATGATCCAGCAATCCACTCCTGGGCATATACCCAGAAAAGAAAACTAATTCAAAAAGATACATGCACCCCATTGTTCAGAGCAGCACTATTTACACTAACCAAGACACAGAAGCAACCTAAATTAAATGTCCATCGACAGATAAATGGATAAAGAAGATGTGGTGTACACACACACACACACACACACACACACACACACACAGTGGAATATTACTCAGCCAAAAAAAGAATGAAATAATGCCATTTGCAGCAACATGGATGGACCTAGAGATTATCATACTAAGTGAAGTAAGTCAGACAGTGAAAGACAAATGTAATGTTACATCGCTTATATGTGGAATCTAAAAAAGTGATACAAATGAACTTATTTGCAAAACAGAAATAGACTCACAGACATAGATAACAAACTACGGTTACCAAGGGCAAAGGCGGGAGGGATAAATTAGGAGCTTGGAATTAGCAGATACAAACTACTATATATAAAATAGATACAACAACAAAGACTACTGTACAGCACAAGAAACTATATTCAATATCTTGTAATAAACCATAATGGATAAGAATCTGAAAAGGATACATACACACATATATACATATATATGTATATATGTATACATCACTTTGCTGGATACCTGAAACTGACCCAACACTGTAAATCAATAATACTTTAATTAAAAAAAAAAATTTCCCATGTTCATCCGGAGATCTGAACCACGAGAAGGGCCAATAAGCTTACATTAAATACAGTCAATTCTCATTATTCTGGTAGTTATGTTCTATAAGGTTGCTGTGATCACTAAATTCGCAAATACAGAAGCATTGCTCCCAGGGGAAATACAGGATTAGATTCTTGCAAACCTTTGGTCACAACATTTTGTCAACAGATCAGTACATAAGCTTGTTTCATGTATATTTCTGTTTTAGGACACCTTATTTAACATATATTTTTGATTCATTAACATTGAACTCAGGCCAATAGCACTATAACTCACACCTGAACAAAGTTTATCTAACACATGTATTTTCTCCCTAAAGCACATAAAAGCCTTCTTGTACCAAGAAACACTAGACACTTGAGGGCCATTTCAGATAGCAAAATCACCAAGAAAAAAGCACCAAAGTGTGAAAAATGTGGCACTAAATGTTCACAGTATGAGAGCTGAAACAACAGGGCAGAGCATCACCTTCTCCAACGTCAGCCAAGAACACACGTCAGGTGACGTTTTTCACCACTCCGAACACGTTCCCAAGTAACTGCAAAAGCACCATGAGTACTGTTTTTGTGTTACAAATAAAGTTTAGTAAGGAGGCGAATTTGCAAATACCAAATCTGTGAATAATGATTATGGACTGTACAGGGTCTACATATATACCTCAAACAGCAACACAATTTTAGTCTGTCTTCCTGGTGTCCAAAAAAAGAAAAATACAGACTTACTCTTTATTATTTATTTATTTGTTTGTTTGTGTGTTTATTTATTTATTTATTTATTTTTGGCTGCATTGGGTCTTCGTTGCTGCTTGCGGGCTTTTCTCTAGTTGCAGCGAGCTGGGGCTACTCTTTGTTGCAGCGTGTGAGCTTCTCATTGTGGTGGCTTCACTTGTTGCGGAGCAAGGGGTCTAGGCTCACGGGCTCTAGAGCGCAGGCTCAGTAGTTGTGGCACGCAGGCTCAGTAGTTGTGGCGCACGGGCTTAGTTGCTCGGCGGCACGTGGGATCTTCCCGGACCAGGGCTCAAACCCGTGTCCCCGCATTGGCAGGAGGATTCTTAACTACTGCGCCACCAGGGAATTGTTTTATTATTATTTTAAATTACAGCTGTAACTGGATACAGTTTCAATTTTCAAGTGAGAAACCCCACAGGGTAACAGCTACAGAACACAGTATAAAGTATTTTCCTCCACCCAAGTATAGACAAAACATCTATACACACACAATTCCAAGTTACTCATTATGTCTCTTCCTTCATCAATCACCAGTTCCCTAACTTGACAACATACATACACATACACACACACACACACACACACACACACACACCAGCTTTCAAATTTAGACCCTTGAAAGACATTTCCTGGATCAGCCTTTTGTGGAACAACAACAAAATCAGCTTCCTGACATATAAAACATGATTTCCTAAACAGCAATCTTGAAAAGCACTGTTACTTTGTATAGCAACACAGCAGGTGGCAGGGTGTGATGAAACAGGAAATGAGAACAAATGTCTCCCACACAGACCTGCAGACCACCACAGGGAATACATCAGTACACAATTCCACATCTTTATCATCCACCCAGCCAACATCTGTACAATTTCTCATCCTTTAACTCACCCTCACCCACTGTTCAGCTACCCTTTGCACCTATCTGACAATTCTTTAGATATTAACATGAGAAATTTGCCAAGGGTGACATTACTGTGAGAATTACACTGAATTCAAGTAGAAAAAAGATTCCCTAATTCCTAAAAAAATAACAATTCCTAATTCTCTAAATAGCAAATCTCTTTAAGCCACATATTTTAAAATATAACATTGATATCTCAAGAAATTATTAAACCCTTTACACCTGACCACCTCCAAAGACTAAGGTTTCCCTAATTACCAACTAGATATAGCATTTATTCCACTTAAAGTTATAAAAATCTAATAGGAGTTTTTCCTTCACTACCTCAGAGATCAAAGTAGCCATATAGATACAAATGGCAGTATACTAGTGAGATCATGACCCAGACAACAGAGGAAGAACACACAGATGTTACCATCATCCACAAAACTGGAAGTATCCCAGGAACATCTGAGCACCCACAAAGCATCTCAGTCATCCAAACTGTATGACAGACCAGAGTGACGCTTAGAGAGCCAGGACATAGAACCCAACTGAAGGGACTCAGCTCTGAAGCCCCAACAAAAGCACTAGTCCCTGTACCTTTACTTAAAATCATAGATGTTCTAAGGTGGAAGGAATAGAAGAGTTCCCAAGTCTAACTGCCTCATTAATAGGTGAGAAAATAAGCCCAAAGATTAAATGATTTGCTAACAGAACTACTGAATCACAGACTGAACTGTATAACTATGTATTTACCTCATAAAGGGGCTATGGAAGGATGATTCATTAGGCAATAAAAATACCCAAATTTTAGAAGATATAATCCAGTCATTTCATTCCCTTGTACAGATCTTTCAATAATTTCTCAAAGCACTCTGGACTTTACATATGGCATGAAAGATTTTTATGGCTAAGCCTACGTATTTCTTACCTAATTCTACATACACTCAGCAATCCAGCACATTCATTCATCTGTCCATTCACTCAATCATTCTTTGAGTAATTATTCATGAAGAGTCTACTGTGTGCCATGTACTGTGCCATCCCAAACTACTTAAAATTACTCAAGTAGTCCATTCTCTTTTTGGACTCAGTGCCTTTGCCCATGATATTCTGTCTTTACCTGGAATGCCCTCTCTATCTTCTACTTCTAAGTATACAAACACATTAAGACATTAAACTGCATTTCTTAATGATTAGGTTTTCTATATCTTGGTGGATAGCTCCCATCTGTCTTACTTTGAACAAGCGTTAGCACAACAGAGATAATGAAACTCCATGTTTATTGTTCCCAGATGCATACAAGGCTGTTTTGAAAATATGGCAAGAAAAGTAAGCTCAAATGCCTATTTGCCAGTGGATAAAATGAACTAAAGCACTCTCTGACAATGAGCCTAAAGCTACTCACTGGGTTCTTCTGAAGTTGCTGTAATAAGTAGTATAGTAGGTACAATACAGTTTATACTGTGAGGGTACATATTAAATTTTAAGATATACAAATCAGGCAGAGTTCAACCATGATTTTTAAAATTTTAAAAACAAATAACAATACAAAAAAACTTACCATCAGGCCATTCCCTATTAAATCCCTCTAAAACAGGAATATTACTAGGATTTCCACTATTACTTCAGGGTAAAATTATTTTTCCTAAAGCTCAATCAATAAGTGATATGGTTTCTAGTCATCTGATTTATCAAAATTTATAGGTACAACCCACCACCTGGAAATCATTTCAAATACCCCAGGACCATAAGGTTAACTAATTACCAGATTCATGAAAGGTTACTTCTGGAAAGAACCTTGTTTGCGGGTTTAAAGAAACTAATTCAAAAATGTTAAGAGCTCAAAATCAAAGTCACACCACCCTTAAGCGACACAGGAAAGATTTGAGTCCTTGGCAAACACCCCAGAGAGTACTCTTTTCACTCTAAATGGGCCAAAACTGAAGACTACTCACTTCAGTTTTGGCCTATTACCAAAACCCGCGTTTAGAGTTTATGCTATAAATTCTGACAAACTCTTGAAATATAATTTCAAAAACCTCTATACTTCAAACAGGCATCATCAAAGTAGGAAAAACATAATATTGATATCATTATTTCCCTCAAACATTTTTAGTCACCAAAATGGCTTTGAGACAGTATTTTCCAATTTCTGCCTTTAAGTGTATCTCTCACTTTAGGTAGGCTACATTCCTAAAGCACCAGGTTGGCAAAACAGACAAAAAAGTAACAAATGTCTGATAAGCACACTTCTTCTCCAGGGCCAACAGCACCTTAAAGTGGGAAGAGAAGATAACTTCTTTAACCTAATAGGGCATCTACAAAAAGCCTTCAGCAAGTATCATGATCACCTGTAAAACATTAAATCATTCTCATATTTAAAATTAAGAACAAGACAAAAAATGCCCACTTTACCACCTCCATTCAAGACTTCATTCATAACTCACCGCCTTTGCATCCCAGCCTCAGAAATCCTCTGGCAGAGCCTCCCTCATGGCTCATAATCACCTTCTTTCTTGTAGGTGGTCAAGTGAGGAAAAATGGAAGGATCCCAGCATACTTAGGCTCTACCCTACAGCTATGCTCCTACCCAATGTGGGAACTCGAGCGTGTCCCCTCAGCCTTCAGAGTCTTGATCTCCTCAACTAGAAAATGGGGATAACTGATTCCAGTAACAAAGCATTAACTGAGTTTCTACTAGCTGACAGACAAGATAACTAAGGCTTTACGAAGAACATGTAAACAGATATACAGCCGGTATCATAGTAAAAGGTATGAAAAGGCTTTGGAAAACACAGATAAGAAACAAATTAATTCTGTCCTACTTAAGTCACAAGACTGCAGTAAAAGATCAAAAGAGATAAGATACGTGAAAATAGTTTTATAAATGACAAATCCTTCCACAAATATGGGTTACATTATGACTAGAATACATAAGATGGCATCTGTGTTTTCATGTGTCTCTTTATTCCCTAGATCAGGGGTCCCCAACCCCTGGCTGTGGGTCCGTGGCCTGTTAGGAACCGGGCCGCACAGCAGGAGACGAGCAGCGGGCGAGCAGGTGAAGCTTCATCTGCGGCTCCCCATCGCTCCCCAACGCCCGCATTACCACCCGCATCATCCCTCCTCCCCCCCGACCCAGTATAAAAATTGTCTTCCACGAAACCGGTCCCTGGTGCCAAAAAGGTTGGGGACCACTGCCCTAGAGTACCTAGGAAATGGCAACTGAATTAACTCAATATTTATTATATAAATTAAAAAATGTGCAAAGCCCAAGAGATTTGGATTAAGATGCCAAGTACAATATCTTGAATGAAAGCTCTCTGAGAACACTACTTTTTAAATTGAGACATAATTCACATACTGTAAAATTCACCTATTTAGCATTTGTGGTAAAATCTGACCTGAAATGACATGGGCTATATATTATATATAGTCATTATTCCACATACGCATGAATTTTTATTTCACTGCATTTGATTATAGGGTACTTGTCCAAAAACTGCTGAGAGGAGGAGTACGTAATATAAAGTGTACACATTGTGTTACGTTTCTAAAAATCATGAATTCTGAAACACGTTTTGCCCCAAGGGTGTTGGAGCTGGGACTCCAGACCTGCAATAATCTAGTACCTACTTCACAGAGTGGTTGTGAGGATGATGAACGTCAAATGCTAGCACAGTGCCTGCACACAGCAGGTCTTCTTTAGGAGTCAGGGGCTACTGCTAGCCTTCTGGGACTACTTGGTGAAGAGTACCAATACCCCTAAAACCTTTCTCATTTTGACCTCTCCATTCCCACCCCAATGGATGTACTTCCCTTCCTTGTTTATGTGCTATATATATGAGTTCTGGCTTACTATTTCTTACTTTGTACTGTAACATCCCAGATGTTACTTCAATTTACATAAAAATAATTAACTTACACTTCAAGTTCACTTAAGCATCTGAGTTTGGGACAACTGTATCCACTATCATTCTCCACAAAAAGAAACCAACCACAAAACAAAATGGATAACCCACTAAAATGTAATATCACAATAAATAAATAGGCAATAAATAGCAAACGCTTTTTTAAAAATCCACTTTCAAGTAAGAAACTAAGTATTACGAGGCACTTTCAGTATAGCCTTTAGCCTCTCAGTAGGTTACTAGGAAACAGACCCTAAGTGCACCTTCCATATGCTATAGGAAACGCAGGTTAATGGACTCCAATCTAGTCATTTTCCAGGAGATTGACCAGAAGCAACAGGTAGAAACAGTTAATCTCTTTTTGCCATTCATTTTAGTACAGAAGCACCCATGTGAGGCCCCCAATAACAGATCTTTCCGAAGTTGCTTCTGCTATCATGATACTCCCAACACTATTAATATCAAGGTCAATACTGCCAAGCTACAGAACACCCAGCACAGAACTACAGCAACAAAGAAATGCACAAAACACATTTTGCAGCTGTGTGGTCAACTTTAAGAGGAGGCACCCTAATTTTTTCTTTTTTTTTATTAAAATAAGAGTGCTTTCATAACTTTAAAAATACACTTACAAAAAAGAGAATTCCAAACAAAATTGAAAAACCTTATAATCAAAGATTACTTTTTATTTCTGAGCAAAATCCTAGAGCTGATCAGTAAATCATCATCAGTAGTTAAACAAGGTCCTTGGTATGAAATCTGTAAGAATATGATCTGCTTTAAAGATTTTATAGAAAATATAGTTCCATCTCAATGAACACTAGTATCAAAACAAGAAATTAAGTTTCAGATGCAATCTCAGAACGTACTTAGCCTTAACCTGTGACTTTAGAAAAACTATATACTAATGACTAAAACTATGATAAACAAAACTTATTGTCCCAAGCTTTGCAGATGCTTTACAGAATACCTCATTTAATCTTCAAACAATTCTTTCAGATCATAATACTGCTCATCTTTATTGGTTGTTCAATTATAACATTCTTTTTAAAAAAAGAATGATAAAATTGAGAGATGCTGGATTTTGATTCCATTTTTCCCCATAAACAATACCAATCAGGTACTCATATACATTTTATTAGCCTATAGTGAAAAGATAAGGGGGAATTAAAAACTTTAAAATGCAATATAAATGTAAGTCTATAATAATAATCACAATGATAAGTTATTATGTATTGAATGCCACTATATGCCAGTCACTATGCTGGGAGTTTTACTAGCATTCTTTCTTTTAATTATCAAAGTAGTCTGATGAAGTAACACTTTATTTTATAAATGGGGAAACTAAAACTCAAATTTAGGAAACTTGACCAAAGTCATATAAATTGTCAATGGCAGAGCTGTGATTTAAACCAAAGTTGTCCAGCTCTACATCCTTGGCTCTTTCAATACCATACTGCCTCTCAGAGTAAAGTACTTTTCATTCTTCTCAGAGCTCTAGGCTTCCAAAGAGGTACTCACATTGAACTAAATTTAATTCTTTTAATATTTTTAATGTTTCAAAACTTATAATTAAAAATACACAACATGATACTTAATTTTATTGTCATCTTGGTTAGGTTAGGGTGCCCAGATGTTTGGTCAAACACCAGTCTAGATGTTGCTGTGAAGTTATTTTTTAGATGTGATTAACATTTAAATCAGTATAGACTCTAAGTAAAGTAGGTTACCTCCAAAATACGAGTGGGTCTGGTCCAATCAATTGAAGGCCTTAAAAGCCAAGACTGAAGTTCCCAAAAAAAGAAGGAATTTTGCCTCCAAACGGCAACATAGAAGTTCTGAGTTTCCAGCTTTCGAACTCAAGACTGCAATATAAACTCTTACTTGAGTTTCCAGCCTGCTGGTCTCCCCTACAGATATCTGGCTTGCCTGATATTGGCTCACAATTACGTGAGCCAATTCCTTAAAATAAATACGGATATTTGTATGCATACAAACATACATACATATCTGTATACTTGTACATATACGTATGGATATACGTTTGTATGCATATACTGATTTATACACACACACACACACACACACACACACACACACACACACACACACACACCCCTCTCTCTCCTGTTGGCTGTGTTTCTCTGGAGATTCATGACTTATACATACACTTACATGTATTATATATAGAATTTTAACCACCAAATGCATTAACTCATGCAAACAAGTTAATCTGTTTTTATGCAGACTTTGAAAAAACTCTTCTCCATCTCTGTGGTATATGTGAACTTATACATGTGACTTAATTAGGCCAGTTATAGTTCCACTTTGTTTTCATGTAAATTCAGTTTGGGGCTTGTCCACTTGTGTAAAATTTTATAAGCACGCACACTGTTACTGCCATTGTATGCCACACTCGAATGCCAAGGAAAGTCTAAACAAACCTGCACCCCTGGTGCCTGCACCTGCCACAGTGTAACAGTCAATTCTCAATAATAAAGATGTTACCCACTTTGCTTCATAATATCTTAATACATAAAGTGTCAGGTCTTGCTGTCTTTTATACTTATAACCTGACAATAAAAATGGAAGTACTTTGTCATTCAAAAATAAATTACCATATCACAGAATGAACTGTGTGGGAGGCAAACATTATCCAGAAAAAGAAAGGTAAAAAAAACAGTATCAAGTTTGATGTATGAAGCAGTTATGGAAATAAGTTTAATATAATTATCTCATAACACCACCCAGGGAAGATTCCAAGCAAGAGCATCCTTTGCATATGATGAGTTCATTCAATGTCTGAAATTGGCTCACCTCATGCTAACAATTCAGTTTGATGAGACAGATATGCCTCTGTCTTCTTTGTTTTTTAACATGTTGCTGCAGAAAAAAAATATGAAGAGGATTTACAAGACATTATGCTACACTGTTTAAAGCAATGATAGAAAAGACCTCAGGAATAGCATGGTCCCTACAAAAGCAACTCTATAATGTGTTCAATAATAAGCATCAGATGTCAGCATCTTCCAAACAGTACTGGACAATGACATAAAAGCTGCCAGTTTCACTAAGCCATCTTTGAAATGCTCGTTTTCCAGGGTATCAATACCCGTATACAGCAATTTCAACTTTTTTTTTTATACCTAAGTTTGTTATTTGCTCTGGAGCAGTGTGCTGATTTAAATCTTTCTAATGAGATTTTTTTTTTTTTTTTTTTTTTTTTTTTTTTTTTCTGTATGTGGGCCTCTCACTGTTGTGGCCTCTCCCATTGAGGAGCACAGGCTCCGGACGCGCAGGCTCAGCGGCCATGGCTCACAGGCCCAGCCGCTCTGCGGCATGTGGGATCCTCCCGGACCGGGGCACGAACCCGTGTCCCCTGCATCAGCAGGCGGACTCTCAACCACTGCGCCACCAGGGAAGCCCTCTAATGAGATTTTTAAACTCACTTTTTGGTTGATAAATTCCATCAATTAACTATCTCTCAAATAAAACATTTAATATATATTAATTTGCCTGTATTCCAGAACAAGCTCCAATCTTACTATATGTACTTAAGGCCTACAGACAAGTGTTAGTTCAGACTCAACATGTAAAACAAAATAAATTTGACTATCCTGAAACTTTGGGTGAAAAGCTGACAGTCTTTTGATTTTTTTAAGTAATCATGAACATCTTAAAATGTTCCAGTGTACATTCAAAAACCATTTTCTGCCAAATAATGAATAATGAAACTGGATGTAGAGATATTCACTAATTCCCTGTCTGTGCCCCAAAATGAATTTAACTGATATGGAATGTAGAAACCACTATTTTTTTTTTTAACATCTTTACTGGAGTATAATTGCTTTACAATGGTGTGTCAGTTTCTGCTTTACAACAAAGTGAATCAGTTATACATATACATATGTCCCCATATCTCTTCCCTCTTGCATCTCCCTCCCTCCCACCCTCCCTATCCCACCCCTCTAGATGGTCACAAAGCACCAAGCTGATCTCCCTGTGTTATGCAGCTGCTTCCCACTAGCTATCTATTTTACATTTGGTAGTGTATATATGTCCATGCCACTCTCACTTTGCCCCAGCTTACCCTTCCCCCTCCCTGGGTCCTCAAGTCCATTCTCTAGTAGGTCTGTGTCTTTATTCTGTCTTGCCCCTAGGATCTTCATGACCTTTCTTTTTAGATTCCATATATATGTGTTAGCATACGGTGTTTGTTCTTCTCTTTCTGACTTACTTCACTCTGTATAACAGGCTCTAGGTCCATCCACCTCACTACAAATAACTCAATTTCATTTCTTTTTATGGCGGAGTAATATTCCATTGTATATATGTGCCACATCTTCTTTATCAATTCATCTGTCGATGGACACTTAGGTTGCTTCCATGTCCTGGCTATTGTAAATAGAGCTGCAATGAACATTGTGGTACATGACTCTTTTTGAATTATGGTTTTCTCAGTGTGTATGCCCAGTAGTGGGACTGCTGGGTCGTATGGTAGCTCTATTTTTAGTTTTTTAAGGAACCGCCATACTGTTCTCCATAGTGGCTGTATCAATTTACATCCCCACCAACAGTGCAAGAGGATTCCCTTTTCTCCACACCCTCTCCAGCATTTATTGTTTGTAGATTTTTTGATGATGGCCATTCTGACAGGTGTCAGATGATATCTCATTGTAGTGTTGATTTGCATTTCTCTAATGATTAGTGATGTTGAGCATTCTTTCATGTGTTTGTTGGCAGTCTGTATATCTTCTTTGGAGAAATGTCTATTTAGGTCTTCTGCCCATTTTTGGATTGGGTTGTTTGTTTTTTTGAGATTGAGCTGCATGAGCTGCTTGTAAATTTTGGAGATTAATCCTTTGTCAGTCGCTTCATTTGCAAATATTTTCTCCGATTCTGAGGGTTGTCTTTTTGTCTTGTTTATGGTTTCCTTTGCTGTGCAAAAGCTTTGAAGTTTAATTAGGTCCCATTTGTTCATTTTTGTATTTATTTCCATTTCTTTAGGAGGTGGGTCAAAAAGGATCTTGCTGTGATTTATGTCATAGAGTGTTCTGCCTATGTTTTCCTCTAAGAGTTTGATAGTGTCTGGCCTTACATTTAGGTCTTTAATCCATTTTGAGTTTATTTTTGTGTATGGTGTTACGGAGTGTTCTAATTTCATTCTTTTACATGTAGCTGTCCAGTTTTCCCAGCACCACTTACTGAAGAGGCTGCCTCTTCTCCATTGTATATTCTTGCCTCCTTTACCAAAGATAAGGTGACCATAGGTGCGTGGGTTTATTTCTGGGCTTTCTATCCTGTTCCATTGATCGATATTTCTGTTTTTGTGCCAGTACCATACTGTCTTGATTACTGTAGCTTTGTAGTATAAGTAATTCAACTTTAAAACAAAATTTCCTATTTCTCCTTCAAGTTTTCTGGATCAGTGTAATCAGACACTACCCTGAAATTGCATGACAAGCTATTTTAAAAGCTATTAAAGGTTCACATTGTAATTTTTAGCACTTTCTGACAAGAAAAACAATATTAAATAATATTAATCCAGCCCAAAAAGAGGTACTAGAATTATCTTATCCACATGACTTTGAACTCTTATTTTACAAACAAAATGTAGAAATAAGTTATAAGTTAAAACTGGACTCAGGAGAACGGAGCCCGCATTTCCGCAGAACTAGAACTCCCGGCTCGGGGTCTCTTCCCTCCGCCATCACGGAACTGCCCTGGAGCCCGAGGGGAGGGCGGCCTCACTGAGGCTGCCGGCTCTGGAGGGGCCCCGGCGGCCGAAGCCGCGAAAATCCTGGGGACCGCGGGCAGGAATCATCGTAGCTAGGATCCTGGAGAAGATGGCAGAAGAGTAAGACGCGGAGATCACCTTCCTCCCCACAGATACATCAGAAATACATCTACACGTGGAACTGCTCCTACAGCACACCCACTGATTGCTGGCAGAAGACCTCAGACCTCCCAAAAGGCAAGAAACTCCCCACGTACCTGGCCGTGTGGATGACAGGCTGTTGGTGCTCCAGCCAGGCATCAGGTCTGTGCCACTGAGGTGGGCGAGCCAACTTCAGGACACTGGTCCACAAGAGACCTCCCAGCTCCACGTAATATCAAACGGCGAAAATCTCCCAGAGATCTCCATCTCAACACCAACACCCAGCTTCACTCAACGACCAGCAAGCTACAGTGTTGGACACCCTATGCCAAAAAACTAGCAAGACAGGAACACAGCCCCATCCATTAGCAGAGAGGCTGCCTAAAATCATAATAAGGCTACAGACACCCCAAAACACACCACCAGACGTGGACCTGCCCACCAGAAAGACAAGATCCAGCTTCATCCACCAGAACATAGGCACTAGTCCCCTCCACCAGGAAGCCTACACAACCCACTGAACCAACCTTAGCCACTGGGGACAGACACCAAAAACAACAGGAACTACGAACCTGCAGCCTGCAAAAAGGAGACCCCAAACACAGTAAGATAAGCAAAATGAAGAGACAGAAAAACACACAGCAGATGAAGGAGCAAGGTAAAAACCCACCAGACCTAACAAATGAAGAGGAAATAGGCAGTCTACCTGAAAAAGAGGTTATAAGATAAAACTGATTGAAGGTCGAAACCTAACTCTCAAACTGAAATTTAGTGTGCCAAAGAAATTAAATGTATATAACTCAGCACTATTCTTATCCATTTTATGTATTGGGAGTTTTATTTCATTGGATAAAAGGTCCTGTTACTAAGAAAGTTTGAGAACTGCTATATGTAAATGTTCAGGGCCAACTGGGCACATTAAAAAAAATGCCGGCTTCCTTTTTCACTACTTCCCAATTATGCACAGATACAATTTAATTGCGCAAAGCTTTAGTTTCCTTAATAAATTATTAATATTTACTTTATCAGATGTTGTGAGCATTCAATAAAATGTCTGTGAAGCAACTAGCTCCAAGAGTGGGGAAGAGTTGGCACTCAGTTTTCCTGACCTTCTTATAAGGTCTGTGTGCATTTACCTCAATAGCAAATGAAAATGAGAGATAGTAGTTTATCAATTAGATCATGTATTTTTAACATACATGTTCAGAAAGCAAAATTGACTTCTGATTAGAATTCTTTTTTATAATTTTTCATAATCCATAAAAAAGACCTTATAGGAATATCTCAAAGAAACATAAAACTTAAAAGATACAGGAACCTTAAAAAAAGAAAGAAAAAGGATATAGGTGCTGTATCCCAATAAGTACTTATCAACAGCAACCCTAACGAAATGTCAGGAAGAGATACTACAATAAGGAAGCCATAGGAACATCTTGTAAATGCCAAAAAGAACTGACAAATTATTTCCCAAGCTTCCTTCTAGGCCCACAGCCCAGTAGAGATGAGCCAAGAACAAACAGAAAACAAAAAAACTAAAACCAACAGTTATTACAGAAAGAACTTCTGTTCCTCTTCGAAAAATCAGAGTACAGAGTTTCAGATTTAGGTTGAGCTTTTAGACACTGATACCAAAAGACTGGAATGGAAAGGACTTTACTTTTGAAGGGAGGGAAAGGGGAGAAAAAAAACCACCTTGGCAAACCAAAATGTGAGAAATCTAAAAGGGAACTAGGTCTGTCAGAGTTTTGCAGTTTGTTGTTTTAAATGTCTCTCCTCTGGCCTTTCTGATTGGCACATCACCCTAGACTCAGTCATCATTAGCTCACATCTGGACTGCTACGATAATTTAAACTAGTATCCCAGGATCCAAACTTTTCCTCACTCCAAACCATGCAGCCACTAGATTGATTTTCCAGTAACTCTGCTACGTAACCATGTCACTCCTCTGACAAAAACCTTAAAATGACTGCCTTCCATAACGCACCTCAATTCTGCTTCATGTTCAAAGCCTTCCAGACGAAGTGATCACATCTCTCTTTTACAGAAGCCTACTTCTCAGCACAAATCCTTCTTTCCAATTAAATGGTTTGTTTCATTCTTCCCATCAAAATAATGCTAATTTTGCATCCTTTGCTTATGCTGTTATATCATCTCAGCATAACCTCTAATCAGGATTTCTGTTTTCATTCATTTATTCATACATACAACCATCTAATGAGCATCTACTATGTGTTTGGTAGTAGGGGTAGTGCTAGGGATACGAAGATAACTAAGGCCTGATCCTTGTCCTCAGGGGATGTAATGATTACTTAGTGAGTCAGACATGTAAATAAATCATTAGGACACAGTTTAATAACTGTTGTAATATTGTGTACAAGGTACTATGGAAACACAACAGAAGTAGTGATTCACCACAGAAGAAGGTAAGAGATGGAGAAACCATGGTCCGAGAGACTGCACAGAAGAAGTGGAATTTGAATTAAGTCATGAAGGATGACTAATGGGGAGTGGTGGGACAGGATAAAGGGGCAACTGCTATTTAAGAAAAAAATGAAAATACGTATCATGTTTCAGGAACTGCAAAAGATTCAGCATTAAAAATACAAGAGGTTAAGCTGGAAAGTACATTTGCGTAGGCTTAACTTCTTGATACATGATGAGGAACCTAGGATGATTTTTAAGCAGTGACAGGGTCAGGTTTTTAAAGCTTGCTCTGAAGAAACTCTCCTTTCAGGATCGACAAGAGCCTTCTTGTTACGGTTAATTTTAGGACAAACTGACTTGGCCAAGGGGTGCTCAGACTAAACATTATTTCTAGGTGTGTCTGTGAGGGTATTTCTGGATGAGATTAGCATTTGAACCAGTGGTCTCAGTAAAGTATTCTGCCCTCCCCAATGTGAGTGGGCATCATACAATGCACTGAGAGCCTGAACAGAAAAATGGGAAAAGGAAAAATCCACCCCTTTTTGCTTCCTGCCTGTCTGAGCTGAGACATCTGTCTTTTCCTGCCCTTGGACTGGGATTTACATCACTGACTCCCCTGGTTCTCAGGCCTCCGGATTCAGACTGGAATTACATCACTAGCTTTACTTGGTCTCCAGCCTGCAGACAGCAGATAGTGGGACTTCTCAGCCTCCAAAACTGCATGAGCCAATTCCATATAATAAGTGTCTTTATATAATAAGATATCTCTCCTATTGGTTCTGTTTCTCTGGAGAGCTCTGACTAATACATCTCCCTACTATCACAATGTTCACATTTCTCTCCTTGTTCCCCTTGAAACAGAACAATAATAACTGTCATTATGGAACACTAGCTATGTCCCATGCACTCTGCCAGATATTTAAAACCATCATTATATTTAATCCTTACAACATTTCTAAGATAAAGGAACGTAGAGTCAGAAAAATTAAGTTTCTTGTCCTAATGTCACATAGCTTGTAAGTGGTAGATGCCATTCAAACCTCACTCCAGGGCTTCCCTGGTGGCGCAGTGGTTGAGAGTCCGCCTGCCGATGCAGGGGACACGGGTTCGTGCCCCGGTCCGGGAGGATCCCACATGCCGCAGAGCGGCTGGGCCTGTGAGCCATGGCCACTGGGCCTGTGCGTCCGGAGCCTGTGCTCCCCAACAGGAGAGGCCACAACAGTGAGAGGCCTGCATACCGCAAAAAAAAAAAAACACCTCACTCCAGATTCTGTGGTCTCCATCCATCATGCTGCACATAATCCTACACTGAACTGCACTCTCCTTGGCCTCTCCCTGTTCCATATCTATGTGTCCTCTCTTTTACCTATCTTGTAAATTGCTGCAGGACCTGGGTTCCATACCCAGGGCTGCCACAAATTACTCGTTGACTTGGGCAAGTCACTTACCTTAACTAGTTTCCTTGGATGAAATGGAGAATTAGATCAGGTGGTCTCTCAGATCACTTCCATTTTCTCCCACCACACACTTGGGGTTAATACAAACTACAAGTGCTGATATATAACAGGGCAAATGGACTGTTAAAACCTGGGATGCTGTGGTCCACCATGATATAACTTATTAATAGTCCATCCACCAACACTTATGCAGAACACCTCTCAAACCAGGAGCCAAACCTGAGTTAACAAAATCATCAACAATGAAGCCTCCCCTTCATTGAGCAGCTTTCTTATTCTGCTAACTCAGCCTCCGCTAAGCATGGATGCTTTGCTTATGAAGGCTTGAATTAGAGACCACTTCACTACCAGGGGATTCTAAGTAAATCACAAGACAGGCAATAGCTACATGGAACACAATGGAAGGAATTACCTACATTAAACTTCCAGTAAACTGAGACACACAGCAAAAACAGATGCTGCCATAGTACAGCTATCTTTCAAGAAGAATCTTTCGAGACTTTATTCCAGGAGAAGAAAAATTTCCATGTTATAAAACAGAACAAAATATAGATATTACCTTACCTGAAGAACCCTTGGCTATTGAGATTGCTGTTGATGGATTTTACCTTTAATAAACATGTAGGGAGCTTTTTGTTGGTGGCTTTTTGTGAGTTTTTCTCCTCCATTAATCATCTTTCACCCTCCAGGGAAACCAAGTAGGTGGGCAAAAATTCCTGGAGGTTTTCTGGGAGATACTGAGAACACCCACACCCAGAGACATAAAAAATACTTCAAGTCTAGATAAACAGTCTTAGGAGATAATTTGGTTAACAAGAAACATTAGTATGAGTAAAGATAAAATATTTACATGTTGAGACATAAGAAAATATTATAGGAAAATGGGAAAGAATCTTTCCGATGTGTTTTCTAATGACTCATTCACACACAAAACTCCCAAATCACCAAATTCATCATTCTTCACTTCAATCAATGTCTTCTGGGGACAAGAAAACAATACGTATCTGTATTATCAAATAACTATAGAGATGAAACAGGACCGGACTTAAATTTATACCTACCAAGCAAATTAAAATAACCACAGAGGAATCTTCTCCACAAAAAGCAGTATATTCATTTCAAGAAGCAGAAAAACACAACGATGTATAAAATGGCAATGCATTGTAAAATTCCATCACCCCCAATATCCCTATGCTATCAACATGAAATACAGCAGTTGACCAAAACTCACATCCACTAAACCACACAATCAGCAAGCTTGAGATAAAATCCTTAAATTGACCCTTTAAGTATACCTCCAAGAATTTACTAAATTTAGAACAGAAATGGAGCAGTCAATAGCAATGAACTTTTGGAAAACTACATCATAGGCAAAAAAAATAAATGTCCTCCCACATTAGAGAGAATGAGAGAGCGCCGCCTCTTTTCAGAAGCGTCAAATATACTCAGTGACATAAACTGACAGTTTATTTTTAGAAAGAGATGAGGTCTGTTATTATCTGCTAAACAAATGCAAATCCTAAAGATGACTTTTGATTATGACTTAGTTACTTCTTAGGTGTTAAGCATAATAAAATATCTGATACATTTATAGTTAGGGCACATAATATTTATGTAAGGAAAGAAAAACTTCAATAGAGACTAAATGAGGGTGATATATATATATATTTATATTTTCAACCTCCCAACCCTACCAGCTTAGGCTATAGTTGACAGCTATTCAAATTTTTAAATAAATTTCTACATGGTTTTGGATGGTCTAGGAAGTTTCCAGAAAGACAGGCAACGCAGTCTCTCTGGAGATTGGCCTGTATCATGAAATCTGTTTACGCATCAAAGATGGCTAAGGGACTGGCTGACCAAAGAAAGTCCCTGGCAGCATTCAGAAGGCTATGAGGTGGGTACAACTACGGCTCTGAAATAGAAACAAATGCACCTGTCACTACTAAATACCTTCTCTCTTGGAGAAGCTGAGGGCAGAGACCAGGTGAGTACCAATCTGTGTTTCTCTGAATCTGTACTGTGGGGAAACAACACTTTAGCAAACCTAAGAATACTTAGTCCTGCTCCAGAGTCTTCCTAATCCGCCTGTTTTTTAACAGCCCAGTAACCTGTGAGCCCTTCAAAGACACAGACTTTCTTATAAAGCTCACAGTCCTCAAAGCTTAGCACAAAGTGCTTAGTAAATTTAGGATTATTGATGCTTGTGTTGTGATTTTAAATGAGAGGATTACTCAACGATAATGGCTGTCATGTAAATAAAGTGGGTATATAGACTGTGAGCAGGACGCACACTCGGAAGAGGCTCTGTGTCCCGTGAGGCGCAGTCTGCATACATAACCTCCTATTTCTGTTTTGTTTTGTTTTTTTAAATAAGCTCACAAACTGGGGTGGTGCATGGAATCGTGGAGAGAGAGCACTATTCTAAAAGCAGGAAACCTGATCGCTATCCTCCCTGGACTTCAGTTTCTTCATCAGTAAAAATGAGTGTGGTCAGTGAAATGACTTCTGAGGTCTCCGAGGTGCCTTCATGCTGCCTCACAAGGCTGGTTAAGTGCCAACCAATGGCACCCGAGAATTCAGGAGGGAGGGCAAAGCCATGGGGAGGGGAACGGGGAAATGTGAAGAAGCCCTCAAGGATGAAGAGGCTCAAGTCAGGCTTCAAAGACAGTGGTCCTTGTCCAGTGGACAACAAATATACCAGATCGGGCAAGGTCAAGTGTTCATACAAGGAGGAAATAGAGATGAGCCAGAATATGAGGAGCCTTAAGTGTCAGCTAATTCTCTCAGGGAAGCTGACTAGTCTCAGAATCTTGACCCTTATCATTCAAGCTTATTATTGAACTCAGTATTTTTCAAACAATACATTGGTTAGAAATGAAAAAAAACGCTGGTAGGTCAAGGTAAGCATTAAAAAATAATAATAATTAGAATAGAATGGAAATATCAGAGTAAGCCTTGTTTTAAGACACCGGTCTCAGTTGTTTGTACTAACTAGGTGGCTATGTAAAATATATTTCCTATAATGGGCTACAGTCAAAAATATCTGGGAAAAACTCATCTATTAAAAATTGACAAGGAAACTAAGTTTTTCGAGTCTTTAAGCACATTTTTCAAGTTTTTACATTTAATGCACTGTAAAACCCTAACAAGAGATTTGATTTACAGCATAACATAAATTCAAACAAATTCAGAAAGGACTGCTCTTTACCCTCCCTGGACAGGAAGCAGAAGTACAGAGAACTCGGGCCAACACTAGGAAAAACAGAGAAATCATTGTGTAAGTCTCTTGCCTCATTTACCTGCGTTTGCATAAGGAAACCCACATGCTCTCAAGACAATAATTCCTTAAGTTTCCAGTCACTAAACCCCTCAAGAACTTTTATGTAGCTTCTTTGAGTATGAAAGAAAATGCAAATATAGATAAGGTTTCTAGTTAATCCAAATAATTTAATGAACACTATTATGTATCATGAATGAATAAGAACTTCTCTGTCCTCAAACTGCTTATAATCTATTATATGAAGGGATATAAGACAAACACCCAAAAAGCCAAGCTGACTGTGCTCAAGGTGAGGGAGGGGGAGGGACATGAGTAGGAGAAATGAAATGAAAGATGGGAATAAAAGGAATAAAAAGGAGGCAACTGAAATTGGCCTTTTAATATGAATAGAATATCAATCTGCAAAGTTTGGGAGAGACAGGATGAGGAGGAGAAACTAGGGTGCCTTTGAAGGAGGCGGGAACAGCAAAGAAAAGGCATGAGAGCTGTATAGAAATGGATAGGTAGCTAGTTGGACACCTGTAAGGAAACAGTGATAGTTAAGGCTATGGTTAATGGCACCAGGAGATGTACATTTTCTTTGCCCGGAAATGAAAGGGAAGCTTTTTGGTCATGGGGAATGGCAGAAACCTATGGATACCAAGAATCTGAACACAGCTTGTCTTCTTAGTGTTAGCCACATTTATGGCTCTCCTTGAGTCCATCTTAAAGATGGGTTCTTGCACCTGCCTCTCATTCAGCAGCCACAAAAGGATACTGACCATAAAAGAGTCTGCTCTCTCAGACACAAGATTCCCGTGATAGGAACTTGGTTTGAAACTTCTGCCAAGCTTCAGTTCTCACACAAAAATGCACAGCCTCGGGATACTTCTGGCTCCTCTCCCACTGCTCTCTAGTTGAAGCCAAGCAGAAGTGCAATTTCTTCTGAGAGTCCACAGGTTTTTTTTTTTTTTTAATGCAACAATTCCAAGAAGGAATAAAGGCTGACTCCCTTTGGGGGAAAAACAGCTTAGGCTTTCCAAGTCAATACCCCAGAGACTCAATAACCGGCCCAAATCTGACAGCAGGCTACTCCAATGCACAGTGCTTTACAGCAACCACCATCTTTTTATCTCATGATTTTGAGAGTCAAGAATTTGGCAAGGGCTCGGTTGGGTGATTCTTGAGTCCACAAGGCACTGACTGTGAAGTCACTTGGTAGTATTCGGCTGGGCTGGTCATGCCTGGTGCCTTGGTGGGGATGGATGGAAGGCTGGACACTGCTGAGACTACCCACCAGCGTGTCTACCCATGTTCTCTCAAGTCTAGCAGTTTTAGTAGTCAGACTTCTCCATGGCGGAGCAGGATCCAGGAGACCAAGGTAGAAGCCGGCACTCTTCTTAAAGGCTTAGTCTGGAACTGGCATATCACCACATCTGCTATCCCACTGCTGGGTCACAGGCCAGCCCACATGCAGAGGGAGGAGTGTCAAAGCACTCGTGCTCATCTTTAATCCATCCTAACCAACAAAATCGGAGCTGCATCTTAGGCAGCCATGATTTGCTAACTACTCAAGATAGGGAATTTTAAAACCCAGGTGAAGAAAAATTCATCTGACTACCTCACATTAAAAGGAGAGAAGGAAAGAGAATTTCTAGAGCAACAGATATTCTCAGACTCTACTACTCAGAGTTTAAGACTAAAAAGCATAGATGGATGGAAACTAAATTTTTGATGGTGAACACACTGTAGGGTATACAGAAGTGGAAATGTAATGCTGTACACATAAAACTTATATAATGTTATAAAACAATGGTACCTCAATAAAAAAGTTTTCTTAATTAAAAAAACCAAAATAACAACAAAAAAAGAGTAAGGAAGCATGGAGAACTTTCTCCAAATTCAGTTTCTATTATAACAGGGGAAAAGCAGATTAAAAATATCAGCAAACACATCTGGATTATACACTAGGCACAAAGAACTATATTAATGTTGGAGATGCAAAGAAATCTAAGATACAGTCCCTGCCTATCAATGTCTCCAAATGGTGAGACAATACATATACCACAAAACAGTACAAGATAGCACTTGAGGAAGTAACAGCTGGTGTTTTAAAAATGGGAGAGGGAATCGGAGGCAGGAGACCAGTTAGAAGGCTTACCTGTGTGAGGATGAATTGCTGTAAGATGATTCTCAAGCCTACAGACTCCAGCCCCACTTTATAACAAATATTTTGTAATGCCTTCCCTTCAACAACCCAAAATGAAATCCATAGGTTATATAATCTACAACATGTAACTTCCAAGATTGGGGGGGGGGTGTGTGTGTGTGCGTGTGTGTGTGTGTGCGCGTGTGTGTGTGTAGCCCTACCTATAATGTAAAGCAGAAACTAAAAGGACACATGCATTTCAATAGATAAAAGCTCGATAACTACTAGAAGGCATAACAAAGCCATCAGACACTTTTATCAACTTATAACATGTAAGTTTGCATTTTTCATTTATTTATTTATTCATTTTTTGGCCATGCCACCCTGCAGCATACGGGATCTTAGTTCCCCAACCAGAGATCGAACCCATGGCCCCTGCAGTGGAAGCTCAGATTCTTAACCACGGGACCACCAGGGAAGTCCCAAGTTTGCATTTTTAGAAATAGGACTGGATGGCATTCTGTACAAGACACAGAAAATGAAGGGGCAAAGGTATAGGTGGACACTGCAATAAAAATTGGTGTTAGCAGGGCTTCCCTGGTGGCGCAGTGGTTGGAGGTCCGCCTGCCGATGCAGGGGACGCAGGTTCGTGCCCCGGTCCGGGAGGATCCCACGTGCCGCGGAGCGGCTGGGCCTGTGGGCCTGTGGGCCGTGGCCACTGGGCCTGCGCGTCCGGAGCCTGTGCTCCACAAGCGGGAGGGGCCACAGCAGTGAGAGGCCCGCGTACCGCAAAAAAAAAAAAAAAAAAATTGATGTTAGCAAAAGTAATAACACACCAGATTAACCTGTGTGTTTTAAGAAAAAGAGAAATATCACTTTAACTGAACAGGTATAACAAGTCAGGACAAATTATAGACTGTCAAAGTAGAGAACACGAGTTAGAATGATATATCTCAGCCAAGTTTATCAGCATGTTTCCTTGTAAAATATTCACTTAATCTTAATGATTTGATTACTCCAAAAGAAAAAACATGTTGGCAGGATAGGCATGTTGGTAACTATTCATGTGCAGGAAAAGCTGTAAAAGCAAATTCCAAAATTTCAACTGAAGAAGATCAACACTTTTCTTGACATTTGATATTTTAGAAAAAAGAGGCTAAATATACAAATAAGCACACAGAATCACTCTGACTGTGAGTGCTAGAATGTAGTGTGATCTACACGTGTGCCAAATGGGCAACGTGAACACCATGAGAGGCACTCTTGGCAGAGAAATGACTTTCCTCTTGCTAAGCCCAAAAACTATTTATTTGCATGGTGGCTGTATTCATGGAAAATTATGTGTAATAAAGTTATGTGGAAAAAAACTGTGTTTATGTATAAAGACAAAGTTACATTCTAGGCTCAGATATTTATAACTGGGTTTTTAATAGCATAAATGTCCCATGAGAAATCAAAGTTGGGCAAGATTTGGGCACTTCTTTGCTGTGTGGGACAGCCTCCCCTCCCCACTTCACCCCCTCTGCCTCCTGTCTACTACATACCCCTAAAGGGACAGTACCACACTCTTCTCTGAGGACCACCTCTCTGGGGTTTACAGCTGAATCCATGAGGCTTATCTATCCCAAGAACTTAAAAAAACTTCAGATTTATCATATTTTACAAGACAGTCTTTCTACAGATTCCCATAGATTCATCATTCTTTGTTCCAAAACCTCTAAATCCAATCCACCTCTCCGATTATAAATAAGGTTTCAAAGTGTATTAAGACAGTTTTAAAGAGGGGAAAAGAGCTTAAAGTATATGACCCACATTAATGATATAGCAAAACCATGACAACTGGCCTAACACATCTCAGGAGCTTGAGAAATTTATCAAACTCTGAAGTCAAGGGTGATTCAGTTAGGAAGACAAATTAAAACCCAGGTCCCTTTATCAGTGCTTCCTGGAGGTGCCACTGAGACACTTTGCTTTGTTTTTTAGAGAAACAAATGTTTTAATCAAGTCTTCAGTAAATTTTATAAGTAGCAATGTTTTCATTACCCAAAATACTACTTAGGCCAAACAGTATAAATAACAACTAATTTGGTGACTACTTTACCAAAGAGGTGAGTAATAACTGTATATTACTAAATTTGAGCTAATTTTTTTTTTTTGGCTGCACTGCGTGGCTTGCGGGATCTTAGCTCCCTGACCAGGGATTGAACCTGGGCCCTCAGCAGTGAAAGCGCAGAGTCCTAACCACTGGGATGCCAGGGAATTCCCAAATTTGAACTATTTTAATTCACTGTAACCTGTAGCCAAAACATTCCTTAAAGTGGTTAAATACCAAAATAGAAACTAAGCTAAAAAGATTTTGTATTAATACCGTATCTCTTTACAAAAAAAGGAAGTGAGGTAGCTTATAGAAATAAATATTATGCAACAGAATAAAAAATAGCCTCAACAACTACAAAAGAAATGCAACCTAAAATAAAAACATTTCTCATCTATCAAATTAGCAAAGCTTTGTAAAAATCACAGTACTTAAGGGGAATGTTTAAACAGGAACTTTGTATATTGTTGTAGACAGCAAAGAAAAGAAAAAATAAATAAAAGAATTAAGGGTCAGTAGGAAGAAACAAAACTGTTATTATTTACAGATGATGACTGTCTACATATAAAACCGAAAGAGTCTAAAGACAAGTAATTAGAATTAATAAAAGAATTAAGCAGGGGGAATAAGATCAATATATAAAAACCAGTTACATTTTTATATGCCAGCAACAAAGACATAGAAAATGTAATTTAGAAAAAAAAGTTAAAATAACAACAACAAAAATGTACCCAGGAATAATTATAACAGAAAAAGGACAAGGTTCACATGGACAGAATTATAAAACATTACTGGAATTCATTAAAGAAGGCCTAAATTATACTATGCTCATGAATAGAAAGACTTGAAATTTTCAAGATGTCAATTCAACCCAAATGGATGCCTAAAGTCAATGTAATTTCAATCAAGATCTAACTAGAGTTTACTGAGGAACCTGACAATCTCATTCTAAAATTTATGTGTAAGAGCGAAGGCCCAAGGACAGCTAGGATATTTCTAAAATAGAAGAATAAGTTTGAAAGGGACTTGTCCTAGGAGATAAAGACAACACACAAATCAATTAACACATTAAAATGAAGAAATTCTGTCCAAAATCTATCATAGAGAATATGAAAAGACAATCACACACTGGTAGAAGATATGGATAATACATAATTGATGAAGGATTAGTATCAAGAATACAGGAAGAATTCTACAAATCAATAAACAGGCAAATCAATAAATGAGCAAAAAACATGAAGAGACATTTTACAGGAGAGGAAATATGGAAGACCAATAAATACATGAAAAGATATTAGCCCTTATAAATAAAATGACTGAGATATAATTTTACACCATCAAATGAGCAAAATTTAAGCATTCTAACAATACGAAATTTGGATCAACGGTCTATTAACACTGCTGGTGAGCATCTAAACAGGCACAACCACTCTGGAAAACAATTTGCATTATCTCATAAAAATGAAGACACTCATTATGATCCAGCAACCCAGTTAGAGAGACTCCCACATAAGCAACAGGAGACACATGTGAGAATGTTCACAGAATACTTTTCATCATAACAACAACCAAAAAAAGTCCATCAGCAGAATAATCCATAAATTATCTGTAGTATAATCACAATAGAATACTACACAGGAATGGAAATCAGTGAATTACAACTACACCTTAGAAATGTATTGAGTGAATAAAGCAAGGTACTGATGACTATATAAACCATTTTTATAAAGCTCAAAAGCAAGCAATACATTGTCTAGAGATGATAAACTACTCTCTTTTAAAAGCAAGGGAATAAAACATAAAACCCAGGGTAGTGGATACCTAGGGTGGGAGGGTGGGCAGAAATGCTCCTAGAGCTACTCAAATACTTCACAGAGAAGTGTTCACTTCTACTCCAGATTTCTGTCCACTAAAACAGAGTATCTGCTGCACAAACAACGTAATTATCTACTTTATCTTGCATTTACCTGTAAGTGCAAAACAACACCTCACAGTAATACACAGCTGACCATATGTATTTCAAAACAAAATAAAACACAAAAAAACTCCACAGATGATTCAATTTGGTATTGGTGAGTACTTGAGGACCACAAGCCTAGATGACAACAGGACTTCCTCCTTGAGGAATAATCCCCGGATTCACTGGCAATTAGTATTAAGAATTTATAAGAAGTATTACACTGTAGGGCTTCCCTGGTGGCACAGTGGTTGAGAATCTGCCTGCCAATGCAGGGGACACGGGTTCGAGCCCTGGTCTGGGAAGATCCCACATGCCGCGGAGCAACTAAGCCCGTGAGCCACAACTACTGAGCCTGCATGTCTGGAGCCTGTGCTCCGCAACAGGAGAGGCCATGACAGTGAGAGGCCTGCTCACCGCGATGAAGAGTGGCCCCCGCTCACCACAACTGGAGAAAGCCCTCGCACAGAAATGAAGACCCAACACGGCCAAAAATAAATAAATAAATAAATAAATAAATTTATTTAAAAAAAAAAAAAGTATTACACTGTAATAACCTTCAAATGATAGGAAGAAGGAATTTAAACACCTACTTTAAAGTGCTCTATCCTTAGTGAAACAGAAACTCTTAAAAGTTTCAGTCTGAGAAACCCTGCTCTCCTAAAAAAAGAAAGGTATTTAACTTGGCATCGTGGATCCTGCAAAGGAGCACAAGGCTTCTCAAAAAGAAACAAAACTATGGTTGGTCCCAGCTATTCTTCGGTTCTTAAAAGAAAGTTCATCAGAACAAAAAGACAGGCCTTCTATTTTTACTGTCCACAACACGGATGATGTCTTAAATTTTGAGAAAACAGCTCTGTGGACTTTCTCCAAAGATCAGTAAACACACCTCTTCCAAACACTTTTCCAAAAAGTCTGGACATATTTACTGAACTTAGCCCTATGCTTCTCATGAGTTCAGAACTGAGTTTTGTGATTCAAGACAATCGAAGAATATTCAAATGCCTATGATTTCACAAGTCAGGTACCTAGCTCTAAGTTGCTGACCCATAGCTCCTGTCCTCAATGAGCTCATATGAAGAAACAAAATAAGTACACATTTAAAAGACTCCAGAACAAGATGATATGCTCAAGTGACCAAGGAGGGATACAATAAGCGCTACTGTCTCACACTTCCAGAATGTGGAAAAGAATTTTTAGAGAAGGCAATTTCCTTCCAAAAGAAACTGGGGTGATAAAGCACAGAGGACAACATGATATATATTTAGGCAAAGGGTGATGGCAAAGGACTCTGAGCAAATAAAGACAATGAGTCAAAGGAAAATGATGTCAATCCAAGGAGACCACAATCTTTTAGAAAGCAAAACCCAAGTTGAGAGAACCCTAGAGGCAAAAGCAATCACTTATAACCATTTATATAGTCATTCTCAATATAAGTGATTCTTTAAAGATTCCTAGAGACACTGATTTATTGCTGATTTAAAGCAACTGGACAGAAAGAAAAAAAAGCTGTGATAAGTAGGTAGATAGGGAGGGAGATGCATAAAGTGTGGAGAGAGTAAGGACACAGACATCACTGAAATCATATGCTTCTAGGAACAAGAAGAAAATCAGAATTAACTTCCAATTCAAAAAGTATCTCGAATGAAATGGCTTTAATGCAGCCAGGTTCCTAACAGAGGCATTGGAGATGAAATTGCATTTCTACAAAAAACAATCAAACAAACAAAACAATAAACTACTTCTTTGAAACATTTATTTAATGCTCTATTTGGAATTCTAAATACTCTTACCATAATTTAATAATCCACTCAAATCGTCTTAAAATACAGCTGTTAAAATGCACCCTTTCAATGAAATAGAAGTTCCTATTAAATGGACTTTTATTCAATAATTTAGATAATAACCAATTTATCAAATGCCTATTATGTGCCAAATTTTTACATAGCCTTTAGTAGTTCTATTATCACTATCTGTAAAAGTGGTATAACATATAATCAAATGTGATGCAGTCCATAATCCTTTATCTGTGATTCTATATCCAAAAATCTCTAAACAGCAGAGGATTTTCATAATATCTGACAACAAAACGTGACTTAAACTAGTGTGAGGCCCTTATAGCCTTTAATCAGCCTTTAATTCATAAAAGTATGAATACATTTCACTGCAGAGATAGTGAGGACCTGGCTGTTAAGTCTCTGACCTAATTAATGGTTAAAATACAGCTCCTGCCCTCAATGAACTCAACTCATATTGAAGGAAAAGATAAATACACATTAAAAAAGATTCCAGAACAAGACTGTATGTTCAAGTGACCAGTAAATGGTACAAACAATAGGCACTGTTTTACTACTTCTGGAGTTCCTGTTTCTGAAACACATCTGGATTTTAAAACAGCTTTGATTCATCCATCACAGCGGAAGGTAAACATGATCACTACTGTCAAGTAAATCAAGACTTAATGATTCTGCAAGGATGTGCTCCTCCGAGATGAATCTGATACAGAGCCGGTCAGTGTTTAAGTATCCAACATTAACATAGTGAGATCTCAGTGTCAGGAGGGGACCATGGGAATGAAACCTGGTAGTCTCAGAATAAAATGAATTGTGCAAAGGTATGGAGTGAATGGTGCACACTGAGAAGAGCAGGACGAGCGTGCACCCCTTTTCTTCGTAGGCTCTTCTCCTGAAGTCCTAGGGTGGGAAGGTCTACAGAGAGCATGTTTGCTAGTTTTTCTAGATCCACTTCCTAAAACAGCTAGCTACAGAATGGGATCCTCTGAAGAAGGTACTTCAGGAAGACCAAAACTCAGGAAAGAGAGGATTCTCCAGCACAGGAACTGGCAGGCACAATACCACAGTAGAGGGTTGGCATGCCAGAGCCATCTGCCAAAACCAGTTCCCCTCCCCGCCACCCTCCATCACTGTAACAGATTTGTGGCTGGGCACAAGGTTGCCCAGCCAGACTACGTTTCCCAGCCTCCACTGCATATATGAGTGGCCAGGTGACTAAATGCTCTCCAGTGGCAGATGATACAATGATGTGGACCTCTGTCGGGTCTCAGTCTTGAAAGTTAGGCATACACTCCTCAGTAGCATCTTCCCATTTGTAACACAGAGGTAGCTATCACTCAGCTCCAACCACACACATGAGGACGGCACCCTAAGGGATGGCAAATCATGAAGATGAAAGGACCCTGGGCCCCAGAATGTCTGTGTGGATCAGAGCTACCTTGCTGCTCACTCAGGACTACCACATGAAAGAGAAACCTCTATGTTTCTTGAACTACTTTATCATTGGGGCTCTTTACTACTATGGCTTAGTTTTTACCTAACAACACTGGTGAGGAAGCTACATCATGGACTAGCCATCCCACTCCACCTGCCCAATTTCAATAACCCTATGTAATAGGCAAACTCCATCTTGGGAAAATCTAAACAAAACTGCCATTTCTCACCCTCATCTGCATTCTGTGGCTGTAGCCTCACAGAAATAGGAATTCATTCATTCAGCAAACTTTTGAGCACCTACTACTAAATGAAAGGTATTATGCTATACACTAGGAATATATAAGCCAACGTAAAAAAGAAAGCCAAGGGAACCCTCCTTGGGCAGGTCCTCTGTTCTGCATGCTTTTCACCCAGAAGTTAAGCTCTAGGTCTTCCTGTCTGTCCTATCTCTAGCACTCTGCAGTGCCTTTTACGTAACAGGCACTAATAAATATTTGTTAGGTGAATGAATTAATAAATCAATAAATTCATCTTATCCTCAATGAATTCAGTCTAAGGGGGGAAACAAAACAATACAATCTAGCACCTCTCACATCATAGGCATGCAATATGGTCAGTGATTTTTAGGAATGAATGAATGTATGGGCATTGAACAACATGACAGCAAATGCTATGGAGGGGCAGGAGGAATTAGAAATCAATATCTTCCCAGAGAAACTGAAATTTGCCATGAGTTCTGAAGGACAATGAGAAGGTAACCAAATAAACAAAGTAAGGAATCAAGAAGATGTAGCGCCCATGCTGTCTGAACATGTTTACTATGCCTGGAACTTAAGGGCAGAGTTCCAATCACACAGTGAACATATCTAGTACTCCTTTGAATACCACTGCTTCCACTAATTAAGCCAAAAACTGACTTCTTTTCTTTAGCATTTGCATCATCATATGAACTGCTGTCAATGCAGTGCTACACCCTTCTTTAACTTTCAGATTTAATTTTCATTTTTAAATCTAAAATCAGGATTTATTTGACTAGTTCTAACAAATCCTCCATCATATAATCAAAGAATCTCAAGGTTGGTAGAAATCTGAAAGGTCACCAGATAAACGCTCTGCGAAGTCATTTATCTTGACCAGCTACAATCAGTTCTTTGCAGTCACATGGAATTTTTATCCTTCTTTTACAGCACTTTATATTTTGTCTCAGAGTATATTTGTTGATATACACATGCTCGCTCTCCCACTAGACTACACGCTTTTTATGTACAACTCACATTCTTCTTTATCTCATATTCTTCCAGTGCTCAATAATCATAAGCTCTGTATAAAATCATCTTTTAATCCAATCCAACCACATCAGCTCCTGCAGTCCCTGTCAAATCCAACCCATTTGCTTACTCCTGTGTACAGCCTCATTGTTACCTCTGGTAAAGATGAGTTGTTGCACCTTCTTTCCAAGACCCACAGAGCTTCCTTCCTGTTTTTAATGCCAATGATGCCACATTGCTTCTTTTTTCACCTCCATTTCTATGTCATGGATTAGCGCTTAAGACTCCAAATGTTTGAAAAAAATGCAACAAGTTCCAAATAAACCATCCCTTTTGTAAGCTGCAGAATGTCCATATCTCAGAAACTGTCAGATGTTTCCCTGCAGATGTTTTAAGCCTAAAATCATCAATGCCCTTTCCCGTTCCACCTTTTGTCCCTCTGACAAGGTTACTGTGCTTCCTCGAGACTTCCTGTTTGAATAACCACACACTTGGGTGTTCAAACCCCCAGGTGTCCATTATTCACCACAAAAGGGACCTGAGGAAGTAACCAGGCAGTTGAACACAAAATGATCTACGAACAAAAACAGCTGTGTGTTAGCAGGATGGACAAAAAGACAGCAGGGATCTTGACACTGCTGTGAATTTCAAAAACAAGGTCTATTTAGTCAGGCATGGTTAAAAGGCTGCTGATTCAGAGCATTCGTGGCCCATTTCATAATTGAAAATCACTGGAGATGTGAAGAAGTCTTTTTAGTTACTTCCACAGAGTCTCACCCCAACACCAGCCTTCCTAACAGTCTCTGTTACGGGAACAAAGCTGCCTCTCCTTTCTCTCACAGCAATGGCACTACCAACTCAAAGGTTTCACCAAAAAAATTTAATACTTATTTTATTTCCCAGTCCAAAAAGCAGATTCCCCCTTCCCCAAGTGGTTTTCCTATAAAAACACAGGGAAGCACAGATATAGATACACAGAAGAACACACACAAAGAGGCAAAGAAAACAAGCCTACATTCTCCAAACATCTGGAAAGTATGTTAATATCCAGAATCAGTCGATTTCTGATACCCTAGATTTACCATCCATGCCTTGTGCCAGGATATAAGAACTTTAAAGTGGGCATAAGTATAAAACCAAAGCTTTATCAGAATGGCCGCAAAACTGAATGATTCCAATTGCACCAGGAGTTGATGCTAACTTATTTCTTGCCAAGCAGCAAAAATGCTGAAAATAGTAGTAAAAAAAAAAAACCAGCTTGAGCCCCTAAAGCAATCCTGATAAAGTAAACAAATTTTATTACAGCTGCATTACAGACAGTCTCACAAACTTTCATAATCTGTAACAGAGTTGTAAGAATTTGGTATTCGATAGACTTTCTATCCCATGAACTTATCTAAAATACTTACTATAAATTCACAACTATGCATAGAGACACTCTGAAAGTTAATCCTAGATGCTCAACCCCACAGAACATGACCCCTTTACCATGAAGGGGTAACCACATGACCAAAGCAATTAAAGTAGACAATTGCTCTTTGGTTTCCAACTGTCTCTCCCCACACAACATTCACCTTTAGCCTCATGTTTCTTCCCACCTCCAAAAAGAACACAACTTCAATGAAAATTTCAGGATGCTCATCTCTACCAGATCACGATCTGGCGTTTAAATAATAGTAATAATCTAAAAACTTAGCGCTTCCCTGGTGGCACAATGGTTAAGAATCCGTCTGCCAATGCAGGGGACACGGGTCCGAGCCCTGGTCTGGGAAGATCCCACATGCCACAGAGCAACTAAGCCTGTGCACCGCAACTACTAAGCCTGCACTCTAGAGCCCGCGAGCCACAACTGAGCCCTCATGCCACAACTACTGAATCCCACGCGCCTAGAGCCCGTGCTTCACAACAAGAGAAGCCACCGCAACGAGAAGCCCTCGCACTGCAACGAAGAGTAGCCCTTGCTCACCACAACTAGAGAAAGCCTGCATGCAGCAACGAAAACCCAACGCAGCTAAAAATAAATAAATGTATTTAAAAAAATTTTTTTATGAAAAAAAATTTTTTTAATGAAAAAAAATAAAAACTCAGTGACACCAAAACAATAGGACAAGTTACCAGTCCTATCAGAATAAGGTCCATAGGAGAAGGAACCACTAGAGGAGGAACAGCAACACTGAAGCATAGATAAACTGCTAAGCCAAGGCAACCATACCCTAACTTCTTTGGTAAGAGATTAAGTAAATTAAACCAGGACCCATCCCTAAAACATATTTTTTACAGCTTAAACTTTCCTAAGTTTCCTTCCAACTCCAAAATTATTCTAGTTAGCCACATATTCAGAAGTCCAGAGATGCCAACATTCCAGAAAACTAAAGGTCTAAATGTTGTACAGGATAGGGTCAGAAAACAAAATCCATTTCTAGATCTAATCACTTTACATTGCCAAGCTACTATAACTTATTTCTTAATAGTTTCTGATAATAAGATGATCTCAGATTTTGAGAACATGTGTGCAGACCATTCCTGTTTCTAATCAGGATTTGTGCTGCCAGAGCAGGAAAACATCATTTCCCAGTCCCTGCCAATGAACAGAAAGCTCAATAAAAGCTGTTCAACTCATTTTCATCAAGCTGTCATGACCCCCTTTTCAAAAACTGTGAAGCTCTTCTCTTGGAAATACTTAAGATCCTTGTATTCTCTTTGGAGAAAGTTGATGGAAAAGCCCTTAGAAAATACTTATGCTTCTGTATTTTACCAACTGGCAAAAGGGGTGGGGGCGTTTTAAGCCCAATACTCGGCCTCAAATGTAGCAATGGGTGCCATTCTTCCCATAAGAAATAAAATTGAGCATGTGAATTTAAATATCAACAGTCACTAGGATGTGATGATGTAACCACATGTATCACAGAAATGCAATGTGGACAAAGCAGGTCTGTAAAGAAAGCAGGACTGTGATTCAATAATACTTAATATTGAGTTGTAGAAGTGGAGGTAGTATGCAGTGGGGGAGAAACCCAAAATACAAAATCTAAGTGGGAAATGTAACCCCCTTCTTCAGAGAGGAAGCAAAAAAAATTCTTCTTTTTTTAAATTTTAAGATATCTAGGAGTCCCCTGATTGAACCTTAGCTCAGGAATGCTCTGGGGAAACTAAGGAGATAAAGAGTGAATGATAGATACACAGATAAGATAGATAGACAGAGTTGTAGATTTACAAACTAACATATACAGAAATCAAAGTGAAGGAAGTCACTTCTGAGCCTGAAAGATGAAACAGTGACAAAGAAATCTCCTGGGACCACAGTAGTTATTTATCAATCAATAAAAGGTGGTTAGACCTTTCAGTTAGCAAACCTGAACAACAAAAAGGCCACCAACTAAGAGTTAGAATTTACTTGAAGCAGAGGAAACGAAGTAGAACCTGGAGATGGCCCTGACAGCCTTATCTTTAAGGATGTCAGATAAAGTAAGCAACTGAACTAACTCAGCCATTCTCAACAACCAGAAAGGAGTCATGGATAAGGCAGAAAGGAGATAAGGTGGCAGTCCCCTGACCACCCCTCAGGAAACAGGGTATGTGGTACACTTTTCCTATCATTAGACACTGACAAAACACAGAATCTCATTCCGAAATTCAATAAATTCCTTAGAAATTCCTAGAAGCGTTAACAGCTAAACATAAAACTAGTATAAGTACCCAAAACCTAGTATTTTCCCATTGCTAACAATCCTCTGTTCTTCACAAATAAGTGGAAAGATCTTTTTAAAAGAGGCACTCCAAATCCAGAGCTCAAGCAGAGATCTGTCAGAGAAACCAGACTCAGTCCTTTGGTTTGGTATACTTTCATTTCACTTCCTAATTAAAGGTCCTCTACAGTTCTCCGTCACTAACCACGCTTGTTCTAACATGGCAGAGTGGCAAGAGCATAATCTATCCACAGCAGGTCTGAATTCCAACCTAAATTCAACCTGTTCTACCTTAGAGCAGTCACCAGTCATATTACTATCCATAGGGGTAACAGTAGTTTTCAAGATTGTTTTAAGGATTCAAGGAGGCAACCAAGGGGTGCTCAATGAAAGGAAATTTACTTTCTTTTGTTGCCCAGTTTTCATGATCCGCATCTCCTCAGAACCCATCCTCCAAGTCTCTACTACTCCGTGAAAAGCAAACAATGCCTTCACCATTATCTGGTTACTTAGACATTTATTCAAACAAATCACCCTTCCTGGAAAGTCCTCCACTCATGTCTACCACTCTTCTTCAAGACCCAAGAAGCTTTTCCTGGTTGACTGCCATCGACACTCTTCAAAGTGCTTTGCAGGTATTCCCGCAGCACTTTAAAAAGTTTCAACTGAATTATGTTTATTGTGCTTATATTCTCCCACTGATTTTCTGTACATGAATGTTTTTGTCTTATCCCCTCAAAACACATTACAAATCACCTGAGGATAAAGAGTTTCAACAATATTACCTACACATTCCATATTACAATGCCCATAAGAGAAGAATTTTCTCAGCAAAGAATTTTATTTACAAAAGAACTTTGCCCACTAACTAATTAAAATCACAATCAAATAGGCTCACCTCATTTTGAGTGGGTCTTTTCACTTAGTTGGAAATACTTCACAAAATTTCATACACTTCTCTAAGAAAGCCACACAACACAGTTCAAGCTTCAGACTTATTTCTTTTTTAAAAATTTTATTTATTTATTTTTGGCTGCATTGGGTCTTTGTCATGGTGCACGGGCTTCTCATTGTGGTGGCTTCTCTTGTTGCAGAGCACAGGCTCTAGGTGCGTGGGTTTCAGCAGCTGTGGTACACAGGCTTAGCTGCTCCGTGGTATGTGGGATCTTCCCAGACCAGGGATCGAACCCATGTCTCCTGCATTGGCAGGCGGATTCTTAACCACTGCACCACCAAGGAAGCCCCAAATATATTATTTCTAAACGGCTCAATGAGAAGAAGCCACTATCTAGAACATGTCAAAGGAAGGAAGATGGGGTCTTCAGATTATACATTTTATGTAATATGTGGAATATTTCGTTTTCACTGTAGAGTTTAAGTAACAACTTTTATAAAAACCAGAATTGTAACAAAAGCACATGCCAAAGGGACATTCTTAGAGAACTCTCTAAACTTGCCCCCCAAAACACAAACTTACCATTTATCACTTCAAACCGCCAAGCACCAACCAAATCCATCACCTGGTTAAAGGTAGTCGTGAGAAGAGCAAAGAGAACTTGCTCTTCCTGCACACCTGTCCACACTCCACTTCCTGAGACTTACCACGAAGCTCACCTGAATGCTTTTCTGAACGCACTCTGTAGGTACTTCAAGTAAAATCAGCTGATACCTCAATGAAAATCAGCTGGTTGGTTGTTTTGTGTCCCTTCACTCAAAAAACATTTCTCAAAAAACATCTCACTCAAAAAACATGCCTATTGATGCCAGCAACTGCTGGTAGGGTAGAAAGACCGTACAAGAAATAGAACTTAGATGATTATGTCTTAGATTCTGTGCTCTCCTATTTTAAACCAAAATCGTACCCCAAACTAACAAAATCACCTATTTATTTTTTGTATTTTAATAGGTTGAAACTTTTAATTCTTTTTTTCTAATTTGAAGAATTTAGATACAACAAAGTACACAAATATTAAATGTACAGCTCTGAATCTGTACATACGTATACACCTTTGTAACCTCCATGCAGGTCAAGATACAGAACGTAAAGTGGGAACTATAAAGGAGAAAAAAAAAAAGACTGATTACTAGCTGTGTCTCTGAAAACACTGACAGGCATCTCTGTAGTCACTGCCTTGGGCAATCGCTCTGGTTAGCAGAAACCTTCACATACAATGTGATTTATCATCATGAACCAAATTCATTGAGTCCCTAACTCTATACAACAGAGTAACTCTATACAATACCACTTGTATTTTTTATTTCAAGAAATTAAAAAAAAATGTGAAGGAGGTTGATTCTGAATCCTTATTTCCAAAAACTTTCAAAACAAAAAGAAGATAAAATAACAAAAAAAAAAACACAAAAAAAGAGGATACAGCAAAAATCCAATGTTGACTGCAATATAATAGGAAGCAGCCATGCAGTTGGAAACAAAGAGTAAAAGAAGGGAGCTGAGGGACTAAAACTCCTAAAGTTTTAAAAGAAAGAATGTAAATCCCCTCCATCTCCCAGCCTTGCCACAAAAGATCTGAGAGTGCCATTGTCTAAGAAAGAGATAAGTCTGCTTTATTTTATTTCATGAATATGTAGCTGCATAGGGCACCAGGCTGACTGGACCCAGTTATTTTAGGCTGGCCTCCTGGAAGAGCCCATGGAAAGAAAAGCAGATGTACTTAATTAGTGTCACCACAGTCTGGCACAAGACTCTAAAACCTCAGTGACATTTCTATAAATGAGTTTTCTGCTAACTCCATTTAGCAAGCTGTCCGTTTTAGGCCCAAATGAGCAAACATCTAACTTTATCATTTTACAAGAAAGGAGATGCTTGCAAATCTTAGCAAGGCCCTCTTACAAATCTCAGGGCAAGAAACAGGCAAAGTAATAGAACCGGCACACAGTCATCTTGAAATTTTATCCCTTGACAATTTAAGATAAGGGACAGATTAATCCCTTATTTTAAAAAATCCTCTCTGGAATTTTGGGCAGTAAAAATAAACAAACAGTTCTGCTCTAAACTTTGACACTTTTCCCTAAAACTCAAACAGACCAGCAGTGGAGCTGTCAATTAAGTACAGCTGGAAACAAGCAACAAGGAAAGAAGCATCTGTTGGTTCTGCTGCCTGTTAAATCTAGGCAAATAAGTGGTTATTATTCATCTGTCTAACCACTTTAATGTGGTTCTTCACTATCCTGCAGAGAAGGCATACCTCAGTATGCCGGTCTCCTGAGTGTACCCATAATGAATTAAATAAACTAAAAATGATGCCACACACAATAAGCAAATAAGATATTTCACTGCAACCCTTCTCCACAACTGCTTAATAATACCCTTTTAGAGTCTATTTCAACAACAAACATGTGAATATATATTTTAAAATAAAATTTATGTCCATTTCTAAAGAAAAAACACACAACATTAACATTAAAATTTCAGAAACATATTCACATGTGAGATTCAAACCTGAGCAAGTAGTTTACTCATAAAATTTATCCAGCTGACTTCAAATCATATAAAAGTCTAATTTTTACACCAAAAAAGGACAGTCACAGATCTTTCAATTCCGTATCAGTTCCATACCCAACTTAGTACTTTTTTATAAAGCTACAGAAATAAACCAACCAAGTACCACATTCACAGTGGCATAAATCTTAAGAAAATGGAGAGATGGCACTGATAAAAATAAACTCAAGTTCAAAAGTGTTACTGAGAAGAATATAAATTAATGTGCAGTGTTTTGGGACTTCTTATAATTCAGGCATTCATTTATTTACTCACTCTTCATATATTTACTGAACACTATGCCAGACACACTGTTAAGCAAACCCTCCAGCCTCGTGAATGCTTTCTGTGTGTGCACCTATTTTTTTATTTTTTTTATTTTTTTTTTTTGCGGTACACGGGCCTCTCACTGTTGTGGCCTCTCCCGCTGCAGAGCACAGGCTCCGGACGCGCAGGCTCAGCGGCCATGGCTCACGGGCCCAGCCGCTCCGCGGCATGTGGGATACTCCCAGACCGGGGCACGAACCCGTGTCCCCTGCATCGGCAGGCGGACTCTCAACCACCGCGCCACCAGGGAAGCCCTGTGTGTGCACCTTTTACCTAAAAACTTATTATATAACATTGAACGTATCGGTCTAGAGCAGAGGTCACCAAACTTGTCCTGTAGAGGGTCAGAGAGTAAACATTTTAGGCTTTGTGGGCCAGGACTTATTGTTACAATTACTCAACTCTGCCTTTGTAGTGCAAAATCAGCCAGAGACAATATGTTAATAAATGAACTTGACTGTGTTTCAATAAAACTATGGATACTAAAATTTGAATTTCATATAATTTTCACATGTCAGAAAATATTTTTCTTCTTTTGATTTTTCAACCAATTAAACATGTAAAAACCATTCTTAGCTCATCACCCATACAAAAATAGGTGGCAGCCCCGGGCTGGATTTAGTCTGTGGGCTATAATTTGCCTACCCCCAGGCTAGAGACCTAGGTCTCCACATCTAAGCCACAAGTTCCATGAGGTCAGGGCAATGTCCAATGAATCATTATACACCCAGGAATCTGTATGGTGCTGAGGCATAGCAAGCAATTAACTAATGTTAGTTATATTCAACTAAACTAAAAAGATGACTAAGTCCCCGACCCTGCCTTCAAAGACCTCATGGTCTAGAAGTGGAGACAGACAAGTAAAGAAACAAGACAATACCATGTGATAAGTGCTGTGGTAGATACCTACAGGGTCGTGTGAGTAGGACACCTAATCCAGGCCAGGGAGAGAAAGAAACTGGAGAAGGATTCCTGAAGGTGATGACACCTGCAAGTGTCAAACCAAAGAAACAGCCCTTCAAGCACATGAAATGACAAAAGATAAGCCTAGAGGTTATAAAGGTCCGGATCTTAAAGTACATTATACACCATGCCAAGGCATCTGGATTTTATCCTACTAAAGGCTTGAGGAATCACTACAGAATTTTTAGCTGGGAAACGATATCATCAGATTTGCATTTTAGAACTATTGCTCAGTCCAAAGCGATGGCTGCCTGAATAGAAAGAGCAAAACTGGAGGCAGAAAGATCACCAATTCGTTAGCAAGTTGTTGCAGTAATCAAGGTGAAATTCCATGGGGGGTTACAGTAAAGCAGATATAAAGATAAGGATCCAAGAGACATATGGCTGGATACAGGAAGTGAAAGTGGAGTCTTGGGCAGATTGTAGTAAGGATGGGTGGGAAAGAAAGTGGTGGAGTTACAGCTGCCCAGAGACCCAGCAGTGGATGCTATCTGCTGGCCAACCAGAGTAATCTTTACTGATGAAAGCCTATGAAGCATGGTTCTTGGCAAAAGATTGGTTGAGAGCCTCAGGAATAAAGTAGTGCTGTTCATTAAGATACAGCTTTGAACTGGATAAGACAGTAAGGAATGAATTTAGTTTTGGACATGGCCTCTGGACATATCAAACTGACCATGTCCCACATGGAGAAAAAGCTGTCCTGAAGATACAAATTTAGAATTTATTGATTTGCAAATAGTAACGGAAGCCTTGAGATTTAGAGGACTTCATTCAGGAAGAGTGAGTAGCATGAAAAAAAAAAAAGGAATCGAGAAACATAAGTGAAAAGGAACAGAGGGAACAGGAGGAAAACCAAGGGAGTCTAGTATCTCTGAATCAGTATGTACATGAACTTGTATTGATATTTTAAAGTTGCCCTGGAATAAACTAGTCATTCTTTTGAGAGATTTGTTAGAGAAACGAAGAACTGCAGGAGCTAGTATGTTAGACTGAGTCAAAAACCTACCTCCACCATAATTTTTGGCAAATCACAACTTCAGGACCCTCATCTTTGCCTTCCCTCACTGAGTTATGAAAATCTAATCAGTGATAAACTGGAGGCTTTATAAACTGTAAAATATTATAAAGGAACTCCTGATTTATTATTGTAATGGCATTACATCTGGGTATGAAAATTCCATCTAACAGAGTACAAACTTCTGAAGAATGGACCTTCAATCTTCTATACCTTTCTATCAGGTACTGCACCACGTATTTATTAGGTATTTAAAATATGTTTGCAGAATATTTGGGAGTAACGTGAGAATGTATGCACAGGGAAAGGAGTGCATAGCAAAAGGCATGTCCAACTTCCTAAAAGGATTTAGAATTGAAATAGTCAAACTTTATCCCTCCCACAAATGTGGGACAAATACAAAATAATGGGGGGAGGGGAGCTCACAGCTCCAAATTTTCTCCTAATGTGTAAACTGTTTTTCTGAATGCTTTAGAAACATGAAAAAGGTATTTACGGAAAAAGCAGTGAATTGTAGAACAGGAAAACAGCCAACAGCAACTTTATAAAACTGTGTTCACCAACTGCTGGCCACTAAAGAAGAGCTCCTTAACTCCTCAAGTTGAAACCTGCAAAATGTAAATCAGGCCTTTGTAAGACAAACTAAAATAGTGTCCCCTCAGGGTGCACAAATACCACAGTGAAGTCACCAGAGTTCTAACAGAGTCAGAACCTACCTCGCAAAGATATTCTCGGGGAAAAAAATTTGCTGTTTGTTTCATGTTAAATACACACTAAGGGGACCAAACAGAATAAAATGTAATACCCTTATATAGCAATTATTATGATTTAGACACACAAAAACAATATTTAGATACAGCTTAAAAGCGTCATTTAATCACTGTCTGCTCCTAAAGCTTATAAGGAGCTTGGACACCAATCTGGCAGACTGGACACCCAGTCTGCCAAGTTTTCATCTACAGTGACTATCAGGTTAATTAAAGGGGCTGTTTAATAAAAGGCAAATCCTCAGATACAACCTTACTATCAACTACTCTGCTGATAAGGATAAAACTTATTATAACTTATTACAAAACACAAAAGCCAAACTTTTAAAAAGCAATTGAATAATTCATATAGGAGTTAGGAGAGAAGATCCAGAAGTGAAAGGTAAAATAAGAAAGACTTCTTTTTAGAAAAGGATGCCTTGCTAAGATTTCTCTCCACAATAGGCAGAAAATGCAGTTCTGATGCCCATAGCAACTTTAACTCATTATATCTAAGGATACATTGCACCCTGTACCCTGGATAACTGTAAATGGTGCTTAAGACATGGCTGCTTACAGAAACAATGCTGATTTTCCTGGCTTTTGTACAAGTGATGATAATGGTACAATCACCTAATTTGTACTTGCCATCTGTTAAAATATGCCTCACCCCCCAAAAAAGGTGCCAGTTAAAATGATCGTGTAATTTTATACATACATGTGTATGCATGAAATGTTTCTGGAAGGCTACATAAAAAATTGTGAGCGACAGTCTCTAGGGCAACTTAGCAAATGGAGATGAAGAGACTCACTAGTCATTACACTGTTTTAATTCACTATGTCATGTTTTACTTTTACACTAAAAAAAGTCTTAGGATCACTGGCAAAATATGTATATTTCTTGTGACTACTTAACTGCGATCTGACTTTGCTTATTTTAAAGTTTACTGTGCTTAAAGTTCAACATCAAAAGGAAGGCTACAAAAGTGGTGGCTAGACCTAGTTCTTTCACACTGCTCCCTTCGAGTTTCACATGCTCTGTAAGGGCAAAGCACAATATGCATCACTTGTTTAAGGGTATGTGAAATTTGAACTGGATGGGAGATTTAATAGATGCACAAACAGTCATGGTCCTTGAATTCATGGGAAATAATTAGTTAGCTAGAGCCCATGGAGTAACTGAAGTTAGGGAGTGAATATGCTGAATATCAAAACACACAATAATACATAAAGCCCTGCCTATCTGTCATTAAGTTATAGATCATAACATTCATGAATACATATATCCTTGTCATGAAAAAAGAGAGGGGAGAGAGAGAGAGATTGAGACATCAACGCCACTACACACAAATCTCCCTACCCTTCCCCATCTTCTCCACACACAGTTTCCTCCAGGACAGCATTTCTGATGCAACAACAAGTATAATAACTTCTAGTCAAGTTTTTAGAAATTGTCTATCTAAAAATCTTCAAGTAAATGTTCTTACAGTACTTGTATGAAAACTATTTTAAATAACTTTTATTTACTTAGAAGTTTTAAATCTATAGTTTTATGAACTTCATTTAGCAAGAATGTTACCAAAAACTGAAGAATTTTTCAGCAAAACAAGTTCAAGCATATATAACATTTGCAGAGTAAAAAGTCTTTCAAGCTTTTTAATCACTAGGACCCAAAGCTCATATATCGGCCTCCCAGTAGTAGCAATCTAACTTGATGGATACTATCTTACCTAACACATTATCTTTGTAATAAGAAGTAATCACTGAGTAATCTACCTTCCTCTACCATCACCTGAAATAACCTTTTGCTACATAGTGCTCACAGCAGAAAATTCAGAAGGTCCAGATTGACAGCCCTATCTTTACCTAAATAAGAGATTCTTATTCAGAAATTTTCAGTTGAATCTCAGGCATTTGAGACATCAAGGCTGTGCTTTGGCTTTGAAATTTTTAATATTTCAAAATACATAAAATAAATACGACGTTGTAGGCATTCAAAATTCAACACAGAAGCTTTAAAAAGACCAAAAAATTTTTTTAATAATTGGATACAAATTTCAAAACTAATCTTGGCCAAGTTTAAAAATACAACACTTAGGAGAAAAGTGATAAAGAGCATCCCCACAAAGTCTTAGGAGGCCCTAGGTCTCTTGCAGAATCTTTAGAAAGGCACCTGTTCCAAGATACTGCTTAGTTCCATGTTTCCAATACCTTTGAAAAACTGAACTCAGTTTATTTCCTCCATCTCTGAAAAACAGGTGCCTCAGAGTTCCATGAACTCTAAGTTCATAAGTTTATGAACTTATTTTTGAAAAGTTTCATCTTCCTAATGACTTGTCTACAAATAAAATGATATTTACTACAAAGGTGCTAAATACTGTTTTTCTAAAACTTGCTCCACACACAGCAATTTAACTCCACTTTTCAAAGTACTTTCTCTAGAATCTTGATGCTTTCATAAAATTTAATGTATCAGAGAGCAGTGGAAAGAAAAATACAAAAACCACGACCAGAAGAACCATGTGCCTACCAAACGTTCCTTTCAAAGATTCCCCAAATAATGTTACTAGCCTTATAGAATTAAACTGCTTTGATAGAAGAATGGCGTGGCACGCTGTTCGCTCTGGAAGTTCATTACTACCAGCTACTGGTCTGCAACGGGACTGAAGCTCTGCCCGTCAATGCCAGTTTCTCACGCATGTTACTCTGTTAAACACAATAACGAATCATTCTGCTTGTTTGTATATTTCAACGATGAAGAAAAACTGACCCAGATCAAACATGATTTTTAATACTCGGGGATAAACATATCCATCCTCGTCCACCACCCAGTAATGAAGTTTTCTATACATCCCTTTCCTGATTGCTAAAAGGTCACTTACACATGCTTCTACACTTGCTTTGAATCAAAGCAAAAGGAAAGACAGTGAGGAGAGCCTTTTTACTCAGGGACAAAACTGTACCCAACAATTACAGTGAGTGCAGATACTTCCTTTTGTTTTGTCTGTACCAGGATTATCAGTGAAATCGCTCTGTGCCCCTTAATTAAAGCTGAACAACTTTAAAAAACAATAACTTTAAAAGTGAACTTCTATTTTAATTACACATAGGCAACAGCGGTAGTAAAGTCACTTGCTCCCCTCAAATCCCCTTAACTTAGACCCTTTCCTCTCTAGCTTATTCAGCAAAGCAAACAGCAATCACCCTCAACCCTGGAGAGAAAGACTTTTACAACAAGGTAAAAGTGCTAAAGGTGGACAAGCGAGGAGGGGGGTTTCTGATTAACGCTTCAGGAAAGAGGGACCAAAACAGCCGAAATGGCGAATAATCAAGGAGGCGAAAATCCGGCTAAGTTATTGATAGACTAGGAAAGCAAACAGAGAGAGATGCTGGTGGGAAGCATCTTGGCTCGCGGGATGTTAAGTGCTAGATCTAGTTTAGAAGTTGGAGAAGGGAATTTCTGTGTGGCCCATGCTGGGGAGCAGAGAGCCACCACGCGGCTGTTTGGTCCCCGCAGGCTGGGTGAGGGGGTGAGCAGTAGTAAGGGATGGGGCTGTCACCGCTTACCCAGATGCAGCGTGAGGTTGATGGAGGTGGGGTACTGCACCCCGGCCAGCATGGTCTGGCTCTGCCACCAGGTGGTGTCGGCCTGGTTGTTGTAGTCCGTCAGGAAGGCTGCCCCGTGCTGCAGGTGGGGCTGCCCGGCGTCGCACAGGTGACAGGACTTGGTGACCCCGGTCACCCCGGTCTGCACACAGTACTCCTCGGGCGGAGTCCCGCACGTGTTGGTGGCCACCACGGTCACGTTGAAGGCGGCGTTGACGAATTCGGGCATGCAGCGCTGCGACCGCCCGCCCTCGTCCGTGCACTCGTCCATGGCTGCCCGGGCGCAGCCGGCCGCAGCGGCCGCCAGCACAGCCAACACCCGCCAGAGGCCGCCCCGCGGCCGCAGCGCCGGCGCGGCCGGTTTGCTACCCCTCATCCCGCCGCCCGCGCGCTGGGCCACGGCAAAGGCAAGAGCGCGGGCGCGCTCCTCTCGCGCAGCGGCGTCCCTCGGAGGCCGCTCAGCAGGCTGAGCCTCGGGGCCCAGTGGCCGGACTCTCCGGACGGGCGGTGGCGGCGGCTCGCAGCGGAGAGGCGGTCCGGAGGGCGCCCCTGGCGAGAACTGCGCGGCTCGCTAACCACTGCCCCGCACGCCGCCTCCGCGCCTCCCTCTCCCACCCGGGACACAGCCGGCACTCGCCACCGACCCCTGACTTCCGAGCGCGTACCCGAGCGCGCGCCCCCGGGGAGGAAGGAGCAGGGGGTGGGATCGGCAGGGTGGGGTGGGGTCTGGCCGAGGAGAAAGCCCAACCCCGGCGTCCTCTCAGTAGCTCCTGCGGCCCCCGTAGCCGCTCCCCCGCTCTCCACGCGCGGTGGACTGCGCGTCCGCCCCGGCAACTCGCGGCGGCGGCGGCGGCGGCGGCGGCAGCGGCGGGGGCGGTGACATCTCGCGCTCGAGCCCGCGGCGCGCGATCGGCGGGGGAGGGGCCTTGAGGGGCGCGAGGGGTAGGCGGGGAGCGGGAGGAGTGGGGAGGGAGGGGCGGCGGGGCGGTGCATGCCGGGAGGGAAAGAAAGGCAGCGGAGAGGCAGCTCCCAGCCGGGAGGTGGATGCCACGGTCGCCTGGCGCTGAGTCCCCGGAAGACTCGGGATTAGGGGAGGGGGTAACGGAGGGGGCCTTAAAGGGGCGACGCCGGAGGGGTGAGGTCGCTCGGAGTCGGCCTTTGGGCCGCACGCCGTTCTGGGCCGCAAGAGCGCGGATCCCTGCCCCGCCAGGTGTCAGTCCTTGCGTCCAGCCGGCCGCACCCCGGGCCAGGGACCAAAGGGACCCGATGGTGGGGGATGCCCGCAGGCTCTTCGCCCCAGCCGGCCGCCCCGGGAATGCCCCCTGCCGCTCGGGGCCGGCTCCAGCTCTTTCCGAAGAGCGGTCCCGGGGTGTCAGGGGGCTGACATGGTGGTCCCCGGAGAATATAGGGCCTGGTCGCAGCATCATAATGAGTTTTCTGAAGCGATTTCCTGCCTCTGAATTAAAGTATAACCAGTCGTTTAACAGGCGCAAGGAAGGAAGTGAAAAGGCTGGGAATGGAATGACATTTTTCCCCTGGGTACGCAGACCCACTGCGAAATTCTTCCACTGTGTTGTTTATGTTCCCCAGCTTGCCTTTAAAAGACTCGAAATTATCTGGATCTGACATCCTCCTTTTCGGGCCTGCTGAGTCACGGAATATTCTCCGTGCCAGGATGACTCAGTTCACAGAACCTGAGCCAGAACATCATGAGGTTTAGTCCGAGATCAGAACCTGGGCACTTAACCAGTGCTGATAACGACAAGCAAAGACGCGAAGGGAGGGTGCCGTAAAAGTGGATGACCCGAGGCGGCGTTTTTTAAACCTTTGGAGTCCCCAGGCAAAGTGGGTGTACGTTGGGGATGCTCCTGAGGCAGTTTTTTTCTTTTTGTTTTCTATTTTAATATTCAAGCTCGTAACAGTAAAGTGAGAATAATAAATACACTGGGGGCGGAAGGCGGGGGTGGAGAATACCTAGTTTGGGACCCAGTAGTCCCGTTAAGAGAGGGATGGTGAGGATGTGAAATAATGAAATAAATAAATGTTAGGTTACTGTGGTTGGGGTCAGTGTTAACTCTAGGAGGACCTTAAGGATAATGGTTTGGGGGAGGGGAGCAGATTAGGGGACGTGTCAAATGGTGAGCTTGGTTAGCAAATACAAGGATCACTTATATTGGTAGTTTATTTGATGAGATGGGTAGAGATCATGCATGACTCAGAGTCTCTAACTCCTCGCCCCCTGGCATCTACTCTTTGGGAAAGTTATGGAGCTGTGGGTAACAATGTTTTAATCCTTTCACGTGTGAGTGGAAGCAAAATAAATTTATTCATTTATACCTAGAGGGGATGCTATTCTCTCTCAGTCCTTGATTGTTCTTGGGAACAAACGAGGGCATACAGGACAAAGATAAGATGTTAGCTGTAAATAAAGCTACAGATATTTTAATAACTATATTTAAATGCATATATTAATACATTTGCCTGATAAATTTTCAGTATTTTATTAGGTATTGGCAAACCAAACAGTGGGTCTCCTTTCGTTTTCCACCAGGTCAATAGTTGGGTAAGGAGACCCCAAAGGCTACGAATCAACATAAATGTTTCTTTGTCACTGCTCCCTTTTAGGTTCTAATGTCCAAGGGTTAACTACAAGCTCTTACTTATGCTTACCTACCCCACTGTTTCATTACCAGAACGTCATCTGGTATTTGTAAAGCACATAAAGAGACTTTGAATTGATTTCTGAATTGTATTGCTCATCATGAGAGTGTGACAAGGAGATATCTATTTTGAAGCGAGGTAAGAATGTAACCAGTATGCTTGATGATAAAAAATTTTGCTCCATTGTCTGAATCCTGATTCAAACAAACTAATGTTTAAAACAAAATTTTTAAGACAACTTGGGAAACTCAAACACTAATTAGATCTCTGATGATAACAAATTAAGTATTTACCTGGAGATGCCACTGTTGACTAAATAGACTTGAGTGTGTTTTTTTTAAGTGAGAGTGTGTGAGATTTTCTTTACTTCAAGTTACCCTGTTTTTTTCAAAAAAATTCCGGAGCCCTTAATACATGTTCTTAGCTGCTGGAAGCTCCATTATTTGGTGAACAAATGTGGTGTTCAGAAGAAAAACGTGAAGGTGTGGGTGAAATGGGTTCAGATCCCTCAAAACATGATCTTAGTGCCCAATCACCAGTGCCTCTATGCTGAAAGAAAGGTAGGATGAGGGAATGTAGTCGTTTATTGTACATACAAAAGACCTCCAAAAAATTTTTTTTTAATTCCACTTAGAATTTCAGAGAAAAGAGCTTTCCCTATCAGGATCTGTATACTCAATTTCAAGGAAGGATCCTGATTTCCCTGACTTGGGTCACTGCAAATTCCTGAGCATACCCATCCCTAGTGAGGGGAATAGAGTAATGTGATTAAGCAGCCCACCAGAAAACCATGGAGTTTAGGAAAAGCAGTTCTCCAAGGAAACATGTTGCTGTTGCTAGAAGGGGGCAGGTTGCAAGGCAGAAAAAAAAACACCAGATGCCCACTACATCAAGACTGAGACTATGTCATATAATTAGAAAAATAATTTAAAATGTTGTATTGACCTTTTCAGATTGCCACTTGGCCCTTTTTTATCCTTTTATAATTACCAATGTGTTTATTTTTCCATTCCTTAGTCTTTTTGACCTCGTTTCCCTATATTCTTCCCAAGCCTAAACACCACTATACTATAAGCTTTATCTTTTATATTTAGCATGCAACTTGAAGGTAACAGTTACAACTACTTATGTAATCATGTTAGTCTATATTTACATTCTGTTTTATACTTTTCAAAATGTAATAACTCTGAAGCAAAGAATATTGATTGTGTAGAGTTGAGGAAACAGGATCAAAGAGAATAAGTTACAGCAAAGTCAAAACGTGAGACTGCACTTTGTGGCTCCCTGTCTAGTGTTGTTTTCTTTTCTGTGTGTAAAGATCATTGTAGAGAAGAGGGAAAAGGAAGAGCTTTCCCAAACTTCCAAGGTTTTGAGGTTATCAAGTGGGAATTTTTAATTAGGTGAAAATTAATATGATACTAGAAGAGAATTACAATATCCCTCTTCAAAGTTACGCTAACTACCAATGATTCTTGGTGTTAGGTTTATACATCCTGCTTGGGTCCTTGTTACAAGTCCAAGCATAACAAGATAATATATCATTGTGGCCAGGCTCAGGTGAAGACAGGATTCCTCTTATATGAGGTAAAGCCCATCCTTCCCATCTAGCCCCCCATACCCAATTTAAGCCATCTTTACATTGTGATACTAGTTTTAAAAGGAAGAGAGAAAAAAAAAAGGACACATAATACATAAGATTTAAACTAGAATTCTCTTATTATAAAGACAATTTTAAAAAGAAATATTTCCGGGGCTTCCCTGGTGGCGCAGTGGTTGAGAATCCTCCTGCCAATGCAGGGGGCACGGGCTCGAGCCCTGGTCCGGGAAGATCCCACATGCTGCGGAGCAACTAAGCCCGTGCGCCACAACTACTGAGCCTGCGCTCTAGAGACCGCAAGCCACAACTACTGAGCCCGTGTGCCACAACTACTGAAGCCTGTGCGCTTAGAGCCCATGCTCCACAACAAGAGAAGCCACTGCAATGAGAAGCCCACGCACCACAATGAAGAGTAGCCCTGCTCGCCACAACTAGAGAAAACCCGCACGCAGCAACGAAGACCAACGCAGCCAAAAATAAATAAATAAAATAAAATAATTTATGAAAAAAATATTTCCAAAAGTTAGGAGCAAAGTCGAACCCCTCCCCCACCCAAAATCTTCCCATCAAAGGAACAGAAAACTTCATATCTCAAAAATTGTGTTATTCTGCTAACCAGATGTGGAATGCATCCTACTGTAGAGAACAGAGGGATAAATAATCTTTAATACACAGATGAAATGGCTTTATTGTGGGAACTCAGAATGTCTTTAATAAGTTGTTGACCAATAATGGTTAAATACTGTTAGAAAGGGTAATTCTTTCAAAACCAAAGTTATTATTGGTAGTTTTCTCCCAACATTTAATCGCATTATAGTTCATTACCTCATTCAATTACTTAGATATATACTGCAACAATTTTTTGGAGGATGTGCCTAGAAATTTTATTGTTCAGAATTAGAAGTTCACAGCTCTTTGAGCGAAACTCTCTTTGGGGTATGATAATACCAGCTTTATATTTTTTTCTCGTTGAATTTGTTATGGTCCTCATAAAGAGCTCAAAGGCCTCCATCTCTAGTTTATATATGCATTTGAACAAATACTAAATTACTTTGTCCTTCCACCCAAATTTTGTTTATTGTAACAACCAAATTAAAGCAAGATTTTAAAAACTTCATCCATAATTATACTACACTAAAATGACTTTTCTTTTATCAGAACTCCCTCTCCTGGTCCTAATCATTCTTTTATTTTAATAGACATCTTTTTTTTTTTTTTTTTTTTTTTCAGTACGCGGGCCTCTCACTGCTGTGGCCTCTCCTGCCGCAGAGCACAGTCTCCGGACACGCAGGCTCAGCGGCCATGGCTCACCGGCCCAGCCGCTCCGCGGCATGTGGGATCCTCCCGGACCGGGGCACGAACCCATGTCCCCTGCATCGGCAGGCGGACTCTCAACCACTGCGCCACCAGGGAAGCCCTAATAGACATCTTTTATTGAAGTACAGTTTACATACAAAAAACACACAGATTCCAGGGTATAGTTCAATAGTTCATATCACAAAGTGCACACACTTGTGTAATCACTACCCAGGTCCAGAAATAGAATATTGCCCTAACCTAAAAGCTCCATCATGTCCCCTGACAATCAGTATCCCTCCCTCCTCCCCAAATGTAGCTTCTATCCTTACTTCTGTCACCATAGATTAGTTTTGCTTGTTTTCGAATGCTATTTAAATTAAATCACACAGTATGTGTTTTGTGTGTGGGTGGCTTCTTTGATCAATATTGTGTTCTTGGGGCTTCCCTGGTGGCGCAGTGGTTGGGAGTCCGCCTGCCGATGCAGGGGACGCGGGTTTGTGCCCCAGTCCGGGAGGATCCCGCGTGCCGCGGAGCGGCTGGGCCCATGAGCCATGGCCGCTGGGCCTGCGCGTCCAGAGCCTGTGCTCCGCGGCGGGAGAGGCCACAGCGGTGAGAGGCGCGCGTACCGCAAAAAAATATATAATAATAAAATAAAAAAATATTGTGTTCTTGATATGAATCCATCATGTATGTAGCAATAGTTCACTATTTTTCTTTGTTGTGTGGTATTATATTGTATAAATAAACTGTAATTTGTTCATTCTATAATTGGTGGACATTTCAGTCATTTTCAATTTGGGGCTATTATGAATAATGTTACTATGTTACTATCAAAATTTTTGTCCTTTGGAAATACACACACACATACACACACTTTTGTGAATACATACCTAGAAATGGAATTCCTGGGTCATAGGATTAGGCATATATTCAAATTTAGTAGATATCACCAAACCGTTTTCCAAACTAGTTGTGCCAATATTCCCTCCCACCAACTGTGTGTGAGGGTTGTAGTTGCACCATATCCTCAGGAATACTTGGTATTGTCAGTCTTTTTAATCTATTCTAGGCTAACATTATTATGGTATGGGTGCAGAGCTTGAGAGCCTCTCATTCTGGTTTGTATATGTATTTGAACAAATGATGACTTACTTGTATCATTGGGTGTGTAGTATTGAACTGTGACTTTAATTTCTAATTCCTTGATTACTGATTAGACCAACACCTTTTTCATATATTTATTAACCATTTGGGTATTCTTTTTTGTACATTTTTTCTTTTTTTGCTCATTTTTCTGTTGAGTTGACTGTCTTCTTCCTATTGATATGTAGGTATTCTTTATACATTTGAATATAGGCCCCTTTTCTGGTTCTATGTGTTGCAAATATCTTCCTTCACTCTGGTTTGTTAATAGTGTCTCTCCTTTTTCAACTTTTATTATCAAAAATACAAATATAAATAAAAGTGGAGAGAATTATGCAGTGAAACCCCAGCTTCAAAAAAGATTTTTTGATTTAAGACCGATCTTATTTCAGCTATATTTCCTCATTTCTCCGCAACCCCACTACCATCACCACTTAATTATTTTGAAGCAAAATCACAGATACTATACTATTTTTTCTTCCAGTTTTATTAAGATAAAAATGATATAGAGCACTGTATAAGTTGAAGGTGTACAGCATAATGATTTGACTTACACACATTATGAAATGATGACACAGTAAGTTGAGTGAACATCCATCATCTCATATAGATACAAAATGAAAAAAATAGAAAAAAAAACATGTTTTCTTTGTGATGAGAACTCAGGATTTTTCTCTTAACAACTTTTATTATAACATACAGCAGGGTTAATTATATTATTAATTATATATTAATTATATTGTATTTAGATGCTCTTATGATGGGTGCATATGTACTTACAATTATTATATCTTCTTGGATTGATCTCTTTATTGTTTTGTAATGTCTTTCTTTGTCTCTTGTTACACTCTTTGTTTTAAAGTCTCTCTTGTCTTATGTAAGTATTGCTACCCCAGCTTTCTTTTTATTTCCATTTGCATGGAATGCCTTTTTCCATACTCTTACTTTCAGTCTGTGTGTGTCTTTAGATCTACAGTGATTCTCTTATAGGCAGCATATATAATGGGTCTTGTGTTTGTATCCATTCAGCCACTCTGTATTTGATTGGAGCATTTAGTCCTTTTCATTTAAAATATTGATAAGTATGTGCTTATTGCCATTTTGTTAATTATTTTGGGGTTGTTTTGTAGTTCTTTGTTGTTCCTTTCTTCTTCTTTTGCTCTCTTCCCTTGTGATTGGATGACTATCTTTAGTGTTATGTTTAGATTCATTTCTCTTTCTTTGTGTATCTAGTATAGATTTTTGTTTTGTGGTTACCAAGAAGTATATATATACTGACCTAGGTACATATACATACATGATTATTTTTAGTTGCTGATCTCTTAAGCTTAATGCATTTTAACAACCGTGCATTTTTACTCCCCTCCCCATGTTTGTTTGTGACATCATGTTCTACATCCTTTTATTTTAATGTATCCCTTACCTACTTCTTGTGGATAAAGATGATTTTACTACCTTTATCTTTTAATCTATTAACCTTGTACATTGTTGGTTTACTACCTTTATTGTATATTTGCCTTTACCAATGAGAATTTTCTTTTCATAATTTTCATATTTCTAGTTGTGGGCTTTTCTTTTCTGACTAGAGAATTCCCTTTAACATTTCTTGTAAAGCTGGCTTCATGGTACTGAACTCTTTTAGCTTTTGCTTATCTGTAAAACTTTTGATCTCTCCTTCAAATCTAAATGAAAGCCTTGATGGGTAGAGTATTTCTGGTCATAGATTTTTCCATTTCATTCCTTTATATCATGCCACTCCCTTCTGGCCTACAGAGTTTTGGGTGAAAAGTCAGCTCATAGCCTTATGGGAGTTCCCTTGTACATAACTTGTTGCTTTTCCTTTGCTGCTTTTAATATTCTCTCTTTATCTTTAATTTTTGCCATGTATACATATTATGTCCAATTTTTTGGACATAACGTCCTAGTGTGGTCCTCTTTGGGTTGATCCTGTTTAGGACTCTGTGCTTCCTGGGCCTGAATATCTGTTTCCTTTCCCAGGTTAGGGAAGTTTTCAGTTATCATGTCTTCAAATATGCTCTCCACACCTTTCTCTCTCTTTTCCTTCTGGGACCCCTTTAATGCAAATGTTGGTATGTTTGATGTTGTCTCTGGGGTCTCTTAAATTATCCTCATTAACAATATTTTTTTTCTTTTTTCTCTTCAGCTTCAGTGATTTCCACTACTCTATCTTACAGTTTGCTGATCCATTCCTCTGTATCATCTAATCTACTGTTGATTCCTTCTACTGTATTTCTTATTTCAATTATTGTATCCTTCAGCTCTGTTTGGTTCTTCCTTATATTTTCTAACTCTTTGTTAAAAACTTCTAACTTCTCACTTTATTCATCCATTCTTCTCCTGAGTTCTTTGGTTCTTTGAGCATCTTTGTGACCATTATCTTGAACTCTTTATCAGGTAGATTGCTTATCTTCATTTCACTTAGTTATTCTGGGATTTTATCTTGTTCCTTATTTGGAACATACTCCTCTGTCACCTCATTTTGCCTAATTCACTGTTTTTATTTCTATGTGTTTAGTAGATTGGTTATGTTTCCTGATCTTGACGAAGTGACCTTTTGTAGAAAACATCTTGTGCTTCCCAGCAGCATACTCCCCTCTGGTCACCAGAGGTATATGCTCTAGGGGTGCCCCTGTGTGGGCTGCATGGACCCTTCTGTTGTAGGGGGCAGACTACTGTGGGTGGTATGGTAGATGTGACTGGCCCCTGGTTTGTTTGGTTGTCAGGCTCTGCCTTATGTGGAGACTGTCAGCTGCTGGTAATCGGGGCAGGTCTCAGCATGGATGGTTGAGGGGCTGAGGTTCCTAGATCTAGCATCAGCTTGCAGGTGGGTGAGGCTAGTTTCTCTTACAGCTGGCTGCAGGGTCCAGGGTGCCCCAAAGCTGGTGTCAGCTCACTGCTAAGTGGGACCAGATACTGGGGCAACCAGCTGAGAGGCCCAAGGTGTCTTGGAGCTGGTGCCAGCCCACTATTGGGTAAAGCCAGGTCCTGGGATTTCTGCCTGCAGGGCCCTGGGTTGGTCTCAGCCTGCTGCTTGGTGGGGCCAGTTCCCAAAGGCTGGCTGCAGGGCCCTGAGTGTCCCAGGGCTAGTTCTGGTGCACTGGTGGGCAGGGCTGGGTCCTGGGCCCTCTGTTGGACAGGACTGGGCCCTGGGACTGCTGCAGGGTCAGGGTGGTCCTAAGGAAGCAGGCCTGCTGGTGGGTGGGGCTGTGTTCCTGCCCAGCCAGCTGCTTGGCTTTAGGCCTGCTGGTGCTGGTGCCAACAGGCTGGTCGGGGGGTCATGCCAGCCCCAGCACTAAGAAACCAGAGAGAGGATTCCAAAATGGTGCTTGCCAGTACCAGTGTCTTTGTAACAGAATGAGATCCTAAAAATGGCTGCTGCCAGTGTTTATGTCCCTAGGGTGAGCTCCAGTTGCCTCCTGCCTCTCCAGGTTGCTCTTCAGGATCAACACGTGGGTCTGATTGAGAATCTTTTCAAATTACTGCTTCTGCCCTGAGTCTCAGAGTCTGAGATTTTTGTGTGCACCCTTTTTTTTTTTGGCTACATGGGGTCTTTGTTGCTTTGCTCAAGCTTTCTCTAGCTGCGGCGAGCGGTGGCTACTCACTGTAGTGGCTTCCCTTGTTGCAGAGCACGGGCTCTAGGAGAGTGGGCTTCAGTTGTTGTGGGTCGTGGACTCTAGAGCGCAGGCTCAGTAGTTGTGGCGCACGGGCTTAGTTGTTCCGCACCATGTGGGATCTTCCCATACCAGGGCTCGAACCCATGTCCCCTGCATTAGCAGGCAGATTCTTAACCACTGCGCCACCAGGGAAGCCCTGTGTGCACCCTTTAAGAGTGGAGTCTCTATTTCCCACAGCCCTCTGGCTCTCCCGAAATTAAGTGCTTTCAAAGCCAAATGTTCTGTGGGCTAGTCTTCCTGGTGCAGGACCCCCAGGCTGGGAAAGCCCAATGTGGGGCTCAGAACCCTCACTTCTTGGGGAGAACCTCTGCACTGTAATTATCCTCCCGTTTGTGGGTTACCCACTCAGGGGTATGTGTTTTGACTATACTGTGTCTCCACCCGTCCTACCAGTCTTATTGTGGTTCCTTCTTTATATCTTTAGTTGTATAAGATCTTTTCTGCCAGTCTTCAGGTCTTCCTCATCAATAGCTACTCTGCAAATAGGTGTAACTGTGGTATGCCCTTGTGGGGAGGTGAGCTCAAGGTCTTCTTATTCCACCATCTTGGCCACTCCCCCACTATACTATTTCATTTAATGCTGTCCTTTGATGAAAGAAATTCTTCATTTTAATGTAACCTAATTTTGAAGTTTAGGATTAGTGTTGTTTCGGGAATTCCCTAGCAGTTCAGTGGTTAGGACTCGGCGCTTTCACTGCTGTGGCCCAGGTTCAGTCCCTGGTCAGACAACCAAGATCCCTCAAGCAACAAAAAAAAAAAAAAAAAAAAAAAAAATTGTTGTTTGTACACTCATTTAAAAAAATCTCTAACCATGAAATTTAAAAAAATAATTTAAAAATCTTTAAAGTTATTAACATATCTTCCTATGTTATGATCTGGAAATTTTGTTTTATCTTTCACATTTAAATCTTTAATGCTCCTGGAATTGATTTTTGTATATGGTATGATATAGAGGTCAAGATATATATTTTTCATATGGCTGCCCTATTGCTTAAACACTAATAATGGAAAGACTATTCTTTCCCACATTACTCTGCACTATGGCCTTTATCACTAATCAAGTGCCCAATAATCTGATTCAGGTTTCTGTAATCTGTTTTATTGTAGCTCTGTAGTGTCTTGATAACCAGAAGTGTAGGTTCTCCAGCACATTTTTTTTTTTTTTTTTTTTTTTTTGGCCTTGTGGCATTTGGGATCTTAATTCCCTGACCAGGGATCTAACCCGTGACCTCTGCAGTGGAAGCATGGAGTCTTAACCACTGGACTGCCAAGAGAAGTCCCCACTTTTTTTTTCCTTCAAGACCATTATTTGATTATTCTTGTCCTTTACTTTTCCAAACAATTTAAAAATTGCTTGTCAGTTTTCAACAAAACTACCTAGAATTTTGCTTGTGATTGCATTCAATCTATATATTAATTTGGGAAGAAGTAACATCTATACATTATTGAGTCTTCCATCCCTTAATATATGTCCCTCTAATTAGTCCTTCTTTAGATTATCTTGGTAATTTTTGATAGTCTTCTGTGTAGAATCTTGTACATTTTTAAATTAAATGTTTTGCTAAGTATTTTCTTTTTTATCCTATTTTTTGTTACTCGAATATAAAAATACAATTGATAGCTTTATATTGGCCTTGTATCTAGCAATCCAAATACCGTGCTAAATTCACTTATTATTTCTAATACTTTGAAATTTCTTTTAGATTTCCCATCTATACAATAAGGTCATTTGTGCACAAAAACAGTTTTGTTTTTTGGAGTTTTTTTTTCTTTTAAATAGCTTTCAGTTCTTTTTTTTCTCAGCCTGCATTGTTTAGGACTTCTTGTTAAATGATAAATAGAAGTGGTGATAGTAGACATTGTTATCTTGTTCTTGATCTCAGAGGAACTCTTTTCAACATTTCACCATTAAGTATGTTTGTTGTACATTTTCTATGTTTACCTTTTATCAGATTAAGGAATTTGCTTTATACTCTTAGTTTGTTAAAAGTGGTTTTTTTTAGGGTTTCCCTGGTGGCGCAGTGGTTGAGAGTCCGCCTGCCGATGCAGGGGACACGGGTTCGTGCCCTGGTCTGGGAAGATCCCACATGCTGTGGAGCAGCTGGGCCCGTGAGCCATGGCTACTGAGCCTGCATGTCCGGAGCCTGTGCTCCGCAATGGGAGAGGCCACAACAGTGAGGGGCCCGCGTACCGCAAAAAAAAAAAAAAAAAAAAAATTGAATAAATAATTACAGTAAAGTAAGATGGGATATGACATAAGAAATACAAAAGTAACTGGAAGTCATTGAAGGGAATATTAAATAACTGGAAGTTATCTTAAGCATGGAAGTAACATGATAATATTTGCAAATTTGAAAAATGAATCACAAATGGAAGAGAGACATTTAGAAAGTTGGTGGTTATCATCCCAATAGGAGATAGATAATGATGGATAAGGAGATGGAGAAACATGGCAATCTCAAGACATACATATGAGGTAGAATAACTACCTCCTGGGTTTATTTCTTGAGTTTAGAAGATTACGAAGACAATAGGAAAGAAATCTCTAGATTCTAGATTGAGCGACTGGGTTAATGGTGATGTCATTTAAGGAAATACTGGAAGAAGAATACATTTGGGGGTAAAGTTTGAATATGCTGAGTTCAATTTTCAACAAGTTCAGTTTTGGTCATAATGACTGCATTAGATGCAAAACAAAGCATAATGTCTGACCTTGAGGGTTCATACTATAAGAGGAAAATAATGAACACGTTATTGTTTTCAGCATAATAAAAAACTAAATAGAGACACAGAATGTTGAAATAGGATACGTGAGGTTATGAATAAACTCTAAAGCTCAGTGACTTAACCAACAAAAATTTACTTCTTGCTTATATGAACTCTAATGCAGGTTCAAAGGATTTTCCAGATCAAAACCCCCCTCCCCCAGTACGTGGTATGTTTAGGCCATTTCCATCTTGTGGTTCTGCCATCTTATCACAAGACCTCCATCATTACCAACAGAAGAGAGCATTAGAAGGTCAGGTACCAGCTCTTAGGTGTTTTAGACCAGAAGTGGCACAACTCCCTTCCACTCATGGCTGTTTGACCAGAAGAAGTCACATGGCCCTACCTCATTAGAAGGGAGCTGGAAAATGTAGGGCATCAAAAGACTACTCAGTGAGGAACAAGAGTTTGAAATGAGAGTGGTTCAATAACTATATGGGAGAGCCAAGAAATCCTTCACAGGGAGGTCACATTTATGCTGAGATTTGACGAAAGTCTACGAGTCGGCCATGTGATGAGTACAGAGGAAAGACTTTGTAGGCTAAGGGAATGACATGTGTGTGGACGAGCTTGAGACATTACAGATATCTGGGGAATGGCAAGAAGACATTTGTTAGAGTACAGGGTTTCAGGGAAGTAGAAGAAAATAAGGTGATGATAAAGATTGGGGAAGGCATGAATATTATACTAAGGAGGTGGTATTCTGATCTGTAGGCAAGGGTGAGCCATCGGTAGTTCTTAGGTAAATAAATATCAGATTAGTGAGGAAAAACAACTAGAAAGAGGAGAGACTGGAGGCAGGAAAACCATCTAGGAGACTGTCATATAGTCCACAAGAGAGAAAAGAGATAAATCTACTTAGAAGGTAAAATGGGTAGGACTTGGAAAACCTTTGACATGTAAGGGTGAGGGAGAAGGAGCTGTGGAGAAGAAATTTGAGGTTTCTAGCTTTGTCACTTCAAAGGATAGTGAAGCCACGAATAGAGGCAGGGAAAACAGTCATTGGAACAGATATAAGAGTAAAATAATTGTTTCTACAGTTAGACATTTGAGACGCCAGGATCATCTTTTGCTGGAGTTTGTTTACCAAGAATTTTTCTATAACTATGTTGTAATAACATTTTTCTTTAAAAAAATTTTTTTTGCTTATGGAAACACTGAAGGAGGAGGCTTTGTTATTGACTAAAACCACCCCTCTTATTTGAGTCTTAGCCCAGTTTCTATTGCCTACTAGATCCTGGTGTGCTTGGAGCATGGAAGCATCTGGAGCAACCACATTTCCTTATTTAAGCCAAAACAAGTTAACTCATCTGTGGCTTATCTCATATCCGCCCTGTAGATCTCATGGGAGGATATAGCCCTTATTATTAAAATAATGTGTAGAAAACAAAAATAGCATGGAAAGGAGTTTCAGAACACGATCTTTATAGTTGCTTTTCAAAAAAACTTACTCATATAAAGTTAATGTAAGTTAATGTTTTGTGGTTAAATATTGCTTGGTTTTGATAAAGTATCTTTGTTAAGCTTTTTTTTTTTGTATTTTTATGTGCATTCATTTAAGTTGGGGGAAATCTTTTTTGTAATAAGAAGAGAAACACTTAGATGCTGTTTTTTCCTCTGTAACTTGTGGTAAGGCATTTGACCTTTTGACAATTAAGCCCTTGACTGTGATACAGGATAATAGTGTTCAACTCTCCTATGAGAATATTTTTGAAACTTATTTAATCAAAGGTGTTAAAACACTGTTGTGCCCTTAGGTGAAATGTATTTGTAAATACTAAGTATGAATAATTACTGCTACTTATTTTGAATACAGAAATTTATTTAGTCCTGATATTTAGCCATCTTCCATTATATATTTTGTGCTGAGGATTAAAAGATAACACATGGTTCCTACCTTCAAGGAATTCTTCCTTTTAGCAGAGAAGATAAACCATAACATCAAAGAGTCAACATAGATAGTACAATTTCATGAATGGCCAAGTGAATCACTAGAGGGAAAAAAAAGTGAAAGTGAAAGAAAATCAATAGAAAAGTTACCTGAGCTAGTTGTTCTAAAAAACTTCAAGAATCCTGATTGACTCTCTTTTTTAACTAATAATAAGTTATAGTAATTTTCAAAGCTTCCACTTGTTGGCAAGTTATTTGAAGCAAGTCATATTTTTCAACTTAGTGTCCTATTTATCACAAGGAAATAATGAAGAGAATCGGTCCTGGATATGAACCTCCTAAATTTAATTACTGGTGTGTGACTTTGAGCAAGCTTCTACTCCACTTAATGCCTCAGTTTCTTCATCTGTAAAATGTAGTAATAATAGCAAAACTTCATAGAGTGGTTGAGGACTGAACAAGTTATACATGCAAAGTACCTAAAAGTAATTGGCACTTATTAAGCATTCAGTAAGTGCTAGCTGTTATTATTAGCCACACCTCCTAGGATAATATTTTGCATACAGTAGATATATGCTCTTTGGATTAAACTAGCAGACACTTAGGCATAATCCAGAATTAGGTAAAAGTATCCATTCAACTGTCACTGTTCTTGACAAAAACAAATATAAATTCTGGAAAGATTTCACCTCATGAAGAAATGAGGAAAGAGATGAAAACTAAATGTGGACCATGAAAAAGTTCTTCAGAACTTAGGAAGTGAACAGTATCTTTAACATGTCATGGGAGGGACTTCCCTGGTGGTCCAGTGGTTAAGACTCTGCTCTTCCACTGCAGTGGGCACGGGGTTGGTCTCTGGTCAGGGAACTAAGATCCTGCACGCTGTGCAGGTGCAGCCAAAAAAAAAAAAAGAAAAAAACAATAAACCACATGTCATGGGAGCAGGGACAATGCCAGTCTTATAGCCCTGATGCCTACCTACCTAATGTCTAGCACATTAGATTCCCCATAAATATTTGTTAACTGACAATCCAATGGGGGTTGGGGGCAAAACATAATTCTGAAATTATCTAGCATTATTCAGAAGAAAATTTCCATTTTTGGCCTCTTCCATAAAATACAAGAAGACATACTTTCTATGAAACAGTATCAAAAAACCATAATGAGAAAAAAATGGGGCATTGCTAGTCCAAGCACCAGCTATAAAACACTTATTACTACCTGTGATGACTTTGAAAGTGTTTATTGAAGGCAAGGCCTTAGCAGATATCATATCTGCTGCAATAGATCTTAAGCAGGTGTGGGGTAGGAGTGGAGGGTACAAGGAGTCAAAAACTGTCAGGCAGACTGGCTGCTTCTAAATGTTCATTTATATTGTCCAAACCCTGGACAGTGAATATGTGTGGTAATGAATTCTAAGGATGTTAGATCAGAAGGCAGGAACATAATTTTAGATTGGGCTGAATTTATCACTTGGCATGTATCCAGGAGAGCTTCTGGATTCAGTGAGCTAACTCAAGCAGCTGAGAATAGTTCTAATTGTTGGCTTTGATTTAATGGTATTCTATGCTGAGTTAAGTTGAGATAACAGAAATTCCTTGGTATATATGAAGCAGTGATTCTCAGCTCTGTTTGACCTCATGCCCCCTCTTTATGATAATTTTTTTGTAATATCCCCTTTGTTCTCAAATGAAATTCATATTTCAACCTACTTATATACATTATTTTCTTAAATCAATATAATATTCTAACTGTAACATAAACAAATAAAAGGAAAATATTATTATTTCAATGTATGAATGCTTAAGCACAACTCTACTAGAAGACACAGCAGCAAAATAGTCATATGTCTACATCTATATGAGGAATTGCCTTGAGTACAACAGCTCTAAATATAGACTGATAGAGATGTATTGTTTTGAAGATAAAAGTTCACAGGCAGTCCTGTAGTTAGTGATATAATTTTTCCAAAATAATGAAACAAGTATTGGTGAAGTTCTGAGCAAAACAATATAGTAATAGCTTCGTTGACATGATTCTTGCTTTCCAGAGAATTTAGTGTATATTAAAACCTCACAAAAGCTCTTGGATTTTTCCAAAAGACCCTGTGCCATTTACTGAGGTAACTGTATACTGGGGAAAGAGAAATATTCTTCATGGATTATTGGACATGTATCTCTGAGCTGCCATGAATCCCTGGGAACCCAGAACTTAACTATGGTCACTCAGTTGAGTTTGACTTATACAGGTCATGTCATAAACGTGGTTGGGCTCAGGTCCATCTTACAGTGGGTCCTGACATTTACAAACCCACCCTATGTTTACTTCCACTATTCCAAAGTACATAATTGGAATAGTATACTCAGCAGTTGGTAGAATTCTAGTATTGGTTCCCAATCCAAGTAGGCTATTACAATAGAAAAGATCAAGTAGGGGATTCCCTGGCGGTCCAGTGGTTAGGACTAGGTGCTTCGATAGCCGTGGCCTGGATTCAATCCCTGGTTGGGGAACTAAGAACTCTCAAGCAGCCAAAAAAAAAACGAAAGAAAAAGAAAAGATCAAGTAGAACATCCTTCCCAATCAAAACAGCGAACCTAAAGCACTACTGAATTTCAGGGAGAATTGTTGAAATTAATGCTTGAAAGGGTTTAAAAGACTTGAAACAAACAACCAGTACAAGAGTACTAGTCCTCATCTTATCTCCATTGAATTTGACATTTGCCTGTGCAGAAGACAAATAGGTTCTGGCATCATAAGCTTAATCAGGAATAGTATATAGTTGCACTTTTGAGCTCTTTACTGAGTCAAATCAACAAAATACCACATCTTGTATGCAGCTAATGATTTGATAAATGCATTTTTTTCTGTCTTAGTAAGCTGAGAACACTAGAAGCACCTTGCTTTCACTAATGTGGACAGCAGTACACCTTCACTATCTTGGTAAGCAGATGTCATGTGTGCCAAAGGATGGAAGATAAGTCCCATAAAAGTGCATGGTCCTGCCACCTCAATAAAGTTTCTGAGATTCCAGTTGTTTTGTTTGTTTTAAAATATTTATTAATTATTATTATTATTTTTTGGCTGCATCGGGTCTTAGAGGCAGTACTCGGGTTCTTCGTTAAGGCATGCGGGATATTTCGTTGAGGCACACGAGCTCAATAGTTGTGGCACACAGGCTTAGTTGCTCTGCGGCATGTGGGATCTTAGTTCCCTGACCAGGGATCAAACCCACGTTCTCTGCATTGGAAGGCGGATTCTTTACCACTGGACCATCAGGGAAGTCCCTGAGATTCCAGTTGTTTGAGTCACATGAGGATATTCTTTCCAAAAAGAAATATACAATCACGCACCTTGCAATTCTACTTTGAGAAAAAGGCACAGCACTCGGTGGCATGGTTTGCATTTTGTAGGTAATATGTGCCATAGTTGGGTGTACATCTCTGACCTTTCCTGAGTAACCTATAAAACCAATGACATTGAATAAACCTAGAGTAAGAGAAGGATGTCAGCTGCTCTGGGCTTCAATGCAAGCACCTGGTCCTTAATATACAAAAAATAAAATGGCAATTGACATATCTGTGACTAATTTGGAGTGCTGTGTAGAAACCTGTGGCAGGCCTAAATAAGAGAATCATATCAAAGCTCCTTTGGATTTTATCACAAAGTCATTCTCTCTTCAGCAAATAACTACTCTCCTTTTCATATATATCCCTTAATTTGTTATTGGGTCCTGATAAAGATTAAACACCTGACCACAGGACATTAAATGATTAATTAGCCTGGTTACTCATCACCAACTGGGTGTTTTCTTATCTAATCCATCACAGTGAAAAGCTGGGCATGACCAGAGCACTCCATCATTAAGTGGAAGCAGCAGTTGAGTTTGGTCTGAAGCAGGTCCTTAAAGGACAGGTAAGTTGTGTGAACAGGTGGCTCACTCTTCCATTGCACTTATGCTATACACTGGCTCCTCTCCCTGAACCCACACATATGCCCTCATGGAAGTCCAGTATTGTCAGTTAACTGAGGAAGAAAAATTCAAGCCTGATCTAAATAGTTTTTGGAGTATGTGCTGGTACTGGCAAGAAGCAGACTGCCACAGAATTAGAACTCCAAGTGGGGGTGGGAATGGGAGGGATTGGATAAAGGTGGTCAAAAGGTACAAAACTTCAATTGTAAGATAAAAGTACTAGGGATGTAGAGACTTCCCTGGGGTGACGCAGTCGTTAAGAATCCACCTGCCAACGCAGGGGACACGGGTTCAAGCCCTGGTCCGGGAAGATCCTACATGCCGTGGAGCAACTAAGGCTGTGCGCCACAACTACTGAGCCTGCGCTCTAGAGCCCACGAGCCACAACTACTGAAGCCCGTGTGCCTAGAGCCCGTGCTCCACAACAAGAGAAGCCACCGCAAGGAGAAGCCTGTGCACCGCAACAAAGGGTAGCCCCCGCTCGCCACAACTAGAGAAAGCCCGTGCACAACAACAAAGATCCGACGCAGCCAAAAAAAAAAAAAAAAGTACTAGGGTGTAAATGTACAACATGATGACTATAGTTAGCATTGCTGTGTGATATGTTTGAATGTTGCTAAGAGAGTGAATCCTGAAAGTTCTTGTCACAAGGAAGAAAAATTTCTCTCTCTCTCTTTTTTTTGTATCTAAATAAGATTATGGACGTTAACTAAATTTATTGTGGTAATCATTTCACCATATATGTAAGTCAAGTTATTATGCTGTACACCTTAAACTCATACAGGGCTGTATGTCAATTATATCTCAATAAAACTGAAAAAATAGAAAAGAAAATTTTAAAAGAAAACACTGTTAAGCAGAAAAAATAATAATAATAAATTTATAAATGCACCAAAAGAAACAAAAAAGAATTAGAGCTCCACCCAGAAGAAGTGGTTGGGAAAAACAATTCCACTCCTGGTGGGAAGAGCTTTAGGCAGCAATATGGGTTATCTGCTTTGCCTGGAAGGATAGGTGGCCAAAGGTTAAAATCAATAGTGATTTATGGCACTACCCTTTAGATGAATGGTCAGGGACTGGACAGAAAACCCATTGGGAGAATTGATGACAAGGAGATTTGGTTAAGCTATACATATGAAGCTCTCAGCCTAGATTCAGCATGTGAGAAGATTTGTGTTCCATGTAAATGATCATCCAACTCTCCACCCCACCCCACATTAGAGAAAGCTCTAAATAATCAGGTGGACAAATTGATCTGCTCTTTGGATATAATCAGTGCCTTTCTCCAGCCACTCTAATGAATATTTAATAGGCTCAAGTACAAATTACCAATGATGGCAATAATGGAGATTATGTATGGGCTCATCAAAATGTACTTCCCCTTATCAAGGCTGATTTAGTGATTGCTACTCTTGAGTGACTGTACAAGTGACAGGTTAAGCTGAAAATACAGAGACTTAAGGCAAGAGTAATACGAATAAAGTGTATTTTTCTTTCCTATAAAAATCCTGGTAGGTGATCCAGGCTTGTATGGCAGCTTAACAGTTTGGGTGATTCAGATTCTTTCCTGCTTGCTTTTCCCTTTTTTTTCTCCTATTTTATATAGAGTGTGTCGGTAGTGGTGAATTTATTTAGTCCACACGTCACAGGTTCTCAAAAGAGGATTGTGACTGAACTAGAGTAAGAAAGAGCATCACCCGGAGATGAATGCTGTGACTGAGAAGATTTTGGGTGTCCTCTTTTGGAAAGATGGTAAGGATGTTTTTATTTGTACCAAGTGTATTTGCATTGTGTTAAGTGGGAATATGTGGTTGTTGGAAGTTTAAGTATGGGAAGAAGGGTGTGTATAAATGTTGGGTAGCCAAGAGGACTTGCGCACACATTGTGGAACAGTTTGCACAACACCTATTTCACCCTTGTCCCAGAATGCCTTCATGAAATGCAGAGGTTGGAAAGCTGAAAGCTATTTATACCAGAATTTAGACTTAAGTTGCAGCTAAGTTTCCAGATTCAGGTTATTTGGATTGAGCCAAGCAGATACACTCTGAAAGAATTTTATTTGGAACTGAATTACGTGAGGGTAGAGACTGATACAGATTGTGGAGAAGAGAGATGTTCTAGAGCTGGCAGCTATGGCACACTGATTCCCAGGGATCCTCCTGTTTTAACAGGAGGCTTTTAGATTCAGCAACTTTTAATGTGGCAAAGGTGGCCTGGTTCTGGTGCCAGCCATTGTGGAAGCATCTTCCTGATTCAGCAGCTTCCTGATCATGACAGAGTCAGCCACTACCTAGTTCTATGTATTACTTTGGGAGAGGTCCTGAAAGTTCAGACAAGAGATTCTTCCTTTAGCTCTTTCAATAATTGTATAAATAAACTTCTTTGGACTTAAACTAGCTAGAGTACATTCTCTAGACTGTTAAGAATCTACAACAATACATGGGAGCTAGAAAACAGGAGATATGCTACAGAAGGATGATAAAGAAATGTTCCATCTTAATAACTATACACCAGGCCTAGAGGGCAATCAGTTCATATTAGAGTCAGAAGGACTTTGGGAAAAAGGTATCCAGCAAAATGAAAACAGAACTCATAGATTATCTGATGTGATTAAGCATTTGGAAAAATTATTGCAAGGTGTATTGGAAAAATAAGTGGTAGGAGCATTTTGAAAAAAACTAAAGCTAGGTACAGAAAAAACCTAAACAAATAAAAAAGGAGTCAATTATTAATTGCAGGAAAGCCAGAAAGGTGTACAGAAAGCATGCATGATCAAGGTACATTATTTGGCTCAATAGTGAACAATATTTACATAATCAGAAGAATATATACATTGGCTATTGCTTTAGCAAATTTCTTTGAGAATGGAAGAAAAGAGGTACAGAGGTAAATCCTCTACTACCATAATAGGTAATCTATAGGTTCTGTCTAAAACTGATAAGTTGATATGTATAATTTTAAAAAGATGGAGTTAAGTAGCAGAAGACACAGCTAAAAGAATTGAAAATGGCTGCCCCTAGGGAGTTATATTTGGTGGTAGAAAGAGGAGACTAGTATTTCTTGATTTAAGCCTTTAGTACTACTTGATAATTTACTTATTTGTATATATTACTTTGATGAAAAATTTTAAATTAAAAATAAAATACAAGAACTAAATATTCCACTCAAGAAGTTAGAGGAAAATATAACAAAAAATATCCCAATAAAGAAAGAAATAATTAAAAGAACAAAGAAATGAGCTGATAAACCAAAACAAAATATAAAATGTAATGTTAATTGAGAAAACCAGAAGCTGTTTTATTGAAAATATCAATAAAACATAAAAACCTTTGGTAAGACTACGCAAGAAAAAAATGAGTAGAAATCATTAAACACCATTAAAAGCAAGAAAGGGACAAAAATACATATGGTGAGATTAAAGATTCTTAGATAATATTGTTAACTATTATGCAAAATTAATTTGACAAGCTATTTGAAATGAATGATTTTCTAAGATAACATAATATAAATGTTACTTCTGAGTCAAGAAGGGGTAAAAACAACAAATACATTAAAACTTTAGAAGACATTGGAATCTGTCAAAGAACCATTCTAAAAAAATCAACCAGTTTTATACAACTTCTTCATGTAGTTTCAATACTTTTTATGTTGTAGAAACTAGGAACATGTGTTTTAAAAAATCTTTCCAACCCATTCTATGAGTCAGACATAACCATGGTTTTTGTTCTAAAATACAATTATAGCACACCCAAAAAAATTATAGGTAGTCTCACTAATGAACAAAGATGCAAAAATGCTGAATAAATACTAGAAAATTAGCTCCTACAGTATGTTAATAGTGAATACTTTGCTTAATTAGGTTTATCACAGGAATATAAATATGCATCAACTTTACAGAGTCTAAGCATGAAATTCACTATATTAACAGATTAAAGTTAAATAAAAGTGGTCATACTAAAAGATGACAAAAAAAGAATTAAATAAAAATCTATAAATGCATTTAGTACACTAGGAATATATCTTGAGAAAACTTACCTACCAGACTCTATGGCAAACATCTTACTTAATGGTCAAACATTAAATGCAATCCCATTCAAGTCAAGAAAAAGCAAAGATTGATCGTATCAACATTGTACTGGAGGTGCTAAGCACTGCAGTAAGATAAGAAAAAATAAAGTATACATTTTGAAATGGAACAGACAAATGGTCTTTATTTGTAGCCTTATGTACCAATAACAGTCACTTACAAAATACAATGAAAAAAGATACAGTAGAAAAACAAATAAATACACAAAAATCCATATAATGCCAAAGATTAAATCTATTAAACATGAGCAAGGGACTTCCCTGGTGGTGCAGTGGTTAAGAATCTGCCTGCCAATGCAGGGGGCATGGGTTCGAGCCCTGGTCCAGGAAGATCCCACATGCCACGGAGCAACTAAGCCCGTGCGCCACAACTACTGAGCCTGCGCTCTAGAGCCCGCGAGCCACAACTGCTGAACCCACGTGCCACAACTACTGAAGCCTGCACACCTAGAGCCCATGCTCCACAACAAGAGAAGCCACTGCAATGAGAAGCCCGCGCACCACAACGAAGAGTAGTCCCCCCACCGCTGCCACAACTAGAGAAAGCCCGTGTGCAGCAACGAAGACCCAACGCAGCCAAAATTTAATTAATTAATTTAAAACAAACAAACAAAAAACATGATCAAGACCCAAATGGAAAAAACTAAAAATTTTACTCAAAGACACAAAAGGCAATCTGACACGTGGAGGGATCGATCATGTTCCTGGATAGGAAGGCTAAATATTGTGAATGTGTTCATTCCTTCAAAAGAGTAACCTGTTAATTCTATCAAGAAGTATTTAATTTGTTTCCAATATTTCATCCATCTTTGTGAGCACCTGGAATAATCCAATCTGAGTATGTTTACTTTGTAGAAAAGTTTTTTTCTTTCTTGATGTATGTAACATTTCTTTATCTTTGAAATTTGTAAATTTTATCAGAACATATCTAGTTGTACATCTTTTTCAGTGATCCTGATTACATATCTACTTATAAATGTCTTTTTGTTGTTTTCTATTATTTCTCTGCCTTTATTGCTTTCTGCAATTCAGTAAAAACAACATCAGATTACTAACATATACATTTCATGTTCTTACCTTTTATCTAATAATCTCCACCAGCCTTTTTGTTCTCCTTTATGGGATAACTGACCAAGACCTAATTCACACATTTAATTTTCCATAATTTGTTGCTCATTCAGTTACAATCTATCTTAACTGGGTTTGTTTAAAATATATTTCTCTTATTCTCAGATTGCTTCCTTTGAGCAGGAGCCGAGTCTTGGTTACACTGATCGCAATCTCCCGGGGGGCAGGTCTCCAAGCAGGCTTCCTCTTTGTTGAGTGGTTTAGAGAACAGGGCCAGGCAAGTCTTTCCCTGGGGGCAAACCTGTAAAGAGGCTTCCTCCAGGGTGGGAGGCTAATAAGTATTTGTGAACCAGCCAGTTCTCCTAGCAAGCAAAAAGGATGAATCAAAGTGTTCTCTACCATGTCTTAGAGAAAATGGTTAGAAGAAACTGCCAGGGCTTCCCTGGTGGCGCAGTGGTTGAGAGTCTGCCTGCCGATGCAGGGGACGTGGGTTCATGCCCCAGTCCGGGAAGATCCCATATGCCGCGGAGTGGCTGGGCCCGTGAGCCATGGCTGCTGAGACTGCGCGTCCGGAGCCTGTGCTCCGCAACGGGAGAGGCCACAGCAGTGAGAGGCCCCCGTACTGCAAAAATAAATAAATAAATAAAATACAAAATAAAAAGAAACTGCCAACAGGTTTGTGCTCCTTTCCTGCTTTATGTTAGCTCTGTGAAAATTCCTTGAGTCTTGAGATATGTAAGTGAGATAGGTCTTTACTTTCCAGGGTTAGGCAAAATATATCCATTTTATATTTGCTAGACTATTTTAGTAGATGTTTGGAAAGTAAGGTCATCAAATGCATATGCTTATATTACTATCTTAGCTTCATCCCAGGAAGAATTTGCCTACCACAAGGTGTTAATTGGAAAGGTAAAAAAGGAGGATGTGCAATTAGAAAAACAGTAACCATAATTTATTTCTACTGCTTTTGTTGAAGTATATCCTATGTACTAGAAGGTGCACAAAATTTTAAGTATACAGCATGATTGATGTTTTACAAAGCAAACACACCTATGCAACCACCAGCCAGGTGAAGAGGACTTTAAGAGGCCTCACTGTTTCTTCTGTTACTCTGGGAACCCTGCCATCATGCTGAATGAAGCTTGGGCTACACTCCTGAATGATGAGACACCATGGAGAGGCAGAGGGAGCCATGTGGAGAAGCACAGAGGAGCCAGACAGTGAGTGAAGCTTTCTTGGAACTTCTAGCCCAAGCTACAGCTGAATGCAGCTGAGTGAGTGACCATAACCTTTGTTACATGGAGCACAAAAAATGCCCAGCTGAGTCCTGCCTGAATCCCTGACTGAAAGAATTGTGAGAGTTGCATTCTTTTTGTTTGCATACATCATATTATTTTGATGTCATCTCAAACTTTAAAGTTGCAAATACACTACAAAGAACTTTTTCCCAAATCATTTGAGAGTTAAGTTGCTGACTTGTTGTCCTAATACTAGGAATACTTTATGAATTCATATCTACAATACAACCATTACAATCAGGAAATTAACACTTATGATCTCCTTTATAGGAGACAGAGTCAATCCGGAATCACTTATTACATTTACAGGTGATGTTTTCTTAGACTCTTTCAATACCAAACAGTTCCTCAGTCTCTCCTTGATTTTCATGACCTTGATTTTTTAAGTTATTTTATAGGATGTCCTTCAACTTGGATTTGTCTGAGATTCCTAATGAGTTCAAGTATTGCACCTTTGTCAGGAACATCACAGATGTACTACTCTGTTCTTCTCATTCCATCTAATCCAAGTGTACAGAATTTTGATTTGTTCTATTTAACTCTGATCACTTGATTAAAGCGATGTCTGCCAAAATTCTCCACTTTACAGTTACTCTTTTTCCCTGTGTCACTAATAAGTAGTTTGTAAAGCAGTACTTTGAAACTAGGTAAAGTCTCACCAAACCTTCGATGTATTCATTTATTAATTTATGTTAATAAGGACTCATGGATTCATTACTTATTACAAACATTATTTTGTTGTTCAGACAGTCCCCGTTTTGGCCAATGAGAACTCTCTTTAAATTGACTTCTGTGTCCTTTTAACATGTCCCCATCATTCTTTGAGTATTTCCTTTCTGTCTGGCAGAATAAAATATTCCAGGCTCATCTTTCACTTTTGCTGCATCAACTCTGGAATCAGCCATTTTTATAAGGAGTCCTGATTCCTTTTAGTGGAGAATGGCATGTAGAAGCCAACTTCTGCACCATTGGTGTGCTTGTTGCTATTGGGTATTGGGGAAAGGGGTGCTACTCTCAGCCAGAATTAGGGAATGTATGTCTCCTATATCTATATTTATTTCCATACCCATCTATATACACTGAAATCCACAAGTTCACATGAATACTTCTAATTCCAATCCATTACAGTGTTCATTCTAGTTTACGCCTTTTCCATACCTGTAACTCCTTTCTCCAAAAAAATGGAAGAATCTGGTACCCATCATCAATAATATATTTCATTATTTTTACGTATTATATTTGTATTTTATATATTATCTCCCATTGCCTCTGCTGCATGCTTAGCTTGTTCAGGGGATAGAAATAAATCCAGTAGAGCAGGAATGGGAGAATAAAAGGCAAAATGGTAGAAGATGAAATTAGCATGATATCACTAGTGTCCTAATATTAAACTTTTGTTCTGATTCCATGATAAAACATAATAGGTATTATATAAAGTTAGTCAAATTTAAGTGAAGAGAGATCTTATACATGGACTCACACATCATCAGACATGTACATTTTTTTCTTCCTGTATTTTATCTTTTAAATTATTTTTGTCTTGTCTTTGTATGCTTCATAATACTTACCTAGCACAAAGCAGGTGTCCCATATATTTTTATTATTTAATTTAACATTTAAAACAATAAATTTAAATTTGTTTTTAAAAACATGATTGAATGATTTCTTTTCATAAAGGAAATAATGATCTGCAGTATTTCAGAGGAAACTGGCTTATTTTTATATATTCTTAGCATTTTCTTTTTTAAGCATTCTATTGTTTTAACTTAAACTCTGAAAAATAACATTTCCTTCCCCTAAATACCAATGTATTTAATTTTTTTCTATTTGGCAAACATTGATTTGGGGCTTCCAAATCAATTGGAATTGGTTATGTAGGTGATGGAGACACTGTTAAGCCTCACAGGGGTAAGGTGGCAGTGCAGGTATTAGCAGAGGCAATGGGATGGGGAGGGCTTACTAGGGCCTAGAGGCCTAGAGGCCAGGGCCAGGACCCCAGAGGACAGGGTTGCTCCATAGGAGCTGCAGCTATAGGAAAGGCACAGTGACTGCTGGAGATATCACCTGAAGCAGAGTGAAAAAGAGAAAAATACCTTGGCTTCTCCCTTCCTCTTACCTTCCAATCTCTTACCAGTGCCACCCCTTTGGGTGAACCTAACAGGAGCGGTTAGCAAGGGAGCCTGGGAAATGTAATTCCTTGTGATACAGAGCAGAGCAGGGGAGCAGAGAAAAATGGATATGAGAACAAACAGCAAATGTGGCACAGAGCACATTTCTTAGCTTTTATTTTCAGGAAAATAAATAGTGACTTTAAGAAACAATAATAATACTTCATGGGATTTAAAAATACAGCTAAAATTAAATTATATAATGATAACAGCACCATAAGGCAGTAAGAGGGACAATGGAGATCAAGTATTCTAAGGTCCTTCCACTATTTGGGAAGAAGTAAAAGTTATGATTTGTATCAGATACTTTAAAAGGTCAACAATGACTTAACATCACTAATCATTAGGGAAATGCAAATCAAAAACTACAGTAGGATACCACTTCACACCCATTAGGATGACTATTACCAAAACAAACAAACAAACAGAAAATAACAAGTATTATTAAGGATATGGAGAAATTGGAACCCTGAGCATTGTTGGTAGGAATGTAAAATGGTGCAGCTGCTATGGAAACAGTATAGTTTCCTCAAAGCATATATTGAAAATGAAGAAAAACTGCGTTAATTATTGGAGTAAACATCTCAAAAAAAATTTAAGTACAGCAAATTAACATCCCCCCCACCAAATTAGTGGAGATAAAATAATAAAGATAAGAGCAAATTTTAGAGAAATAAAAAATAACATAGAATAGAGAAGTATCAATAGAGCCAAAGTTGGTTCTTTAAACAATAAATAAAATTAATAAATCTCAGCAAGACTGACAAAGAAAAAAAGACAAAAGTTAAAAGTTACCAAGAATAGAAAACTAAAAAGGATACCAGTATATGCTATGGACATTAAAAAGGCAGCGAGAGAATATTAAGAATAATTTTATGACAATAAAATTTTAAATGTAGATGAACAAATTCCTAGAAAAACAATTTTTAAAAATGGATAGTTTTACATCTAATAAAAAAGCTGAATTCTTAATTATAAACCTTCTCACAAAGAAAATTCTAAGCCCCTTTGGTTTCACCAGTAAATTTTATGAAACATTTGGAGAAGAGATAACATATCTTACAAACACTTCCAGACAACAAAAACAGTATATACACTTCCCAACTTGTTTTATGAGGTCAGAAAACTTTCACATCCAAACTGAGAAGGACATATAAAGAAAACAAAAAACAGCCCACAGAATGTCTCTGATGAACTACAACAAAATCCTAAACAAAATATTAGCAAATGAATCCAGCAATATATAAAAAAGATAATACATTATGACCAATTTGGAGTCATTCCAAGAATGCAAAAATGATTTCACATTTGAAAATTTATATATGTACTCTACCATATTAACAGAATATAGGAGAAAATCAGATGTTCATGACAATAGATGTAAAAGAAAAACATTTGGCAAAATTCAATACCCACTCACAATTTTTAAAAAGAGAAACTCCTACAAACTAGACTAGAAGAGAATTTTTTTTTTTTTTTGGCTGCACTGAGAGGCATGTGGGATCTTAGTTCCTTGACCAGTGATTGAACCCATGCCCCTGTTCACGCCCCCTGCAGTGGAAATGCAGAGTCTTAACCACTGGACCACCAGGGAAGTCCCCTGAGAATTTTCTTAATATGATAAAAGATATCTACCAAGAGCATACAGCAAACACCTAACTTAATGGTGAAATGTTCAAAGCTTTTTCCCTGAGATTTGTAATAAATAAGGAAGCCAATCTCACAACTTCTATTTAGCATAGCGCTGAATCCATAACCAGTGGAGGAAGGCAAGGAAAAGAAATAAAAAGCCAAAAGTTTGGAAAGAAAGAAATAAAACACATTTAATTCAGAGATGCCATGACTGTGTATGTAAAAATATCCAAAAGAAACTGCTGATAAACTATTACAATTAATAAAAGAATTTCACAAGGTCTCTGGATACAAGGTCAATATGCATAAATCAATTATATTTCCATATGAGAATGATTAGAAAATGAATATTAAAAATGACACAATACCAAGAATATCATCAAATACACAGAACAAATCCTATGAAGGAAAGACTTTTACACAGAAAACTATAAAATATTCTTGAGAGAAATTAAAGAAAACCTAAATAAATGGAGAGATATGCCATGTTCATGGGTTAGAAAAATCAACATTGCAAAGTTACTTTTTTCCCAAAGAATCCAAAGATTCAGTGTAAACCCTTATCAGAAATCCCGATGGCTTTTTATTTCATGGAAATTGATGAGCCAATTCTAAAATATATGAAGGAATGCAAAGGGCTATTCTATAATAACCAAAAAAATCTTGAAGACTAATTTGGAAGATATATACCCTTGGATATCAAAATAAAGCTACAATAATAAAAGCAATGTAGGGATTTCCCTGGTGGTCCAGCGGTTAAGAAACTGCTTTCCAATGCAGAGGAGGCAGGTTCGATACCTGGTTGGGAAACTAAGATCCCACATGCCGTGGGGCAACTAAGCTGGCACACCGCAATTAGAGAGTCTGCACACTGCAGTGAAAGATCCTGCATACCGCAACTAAGACCTGACGCAGTCAAATAAATAAATATATTTTGTAAAAATGTAGCAATGACACAGAATAGACAAATAGACTGAACAGAACAGAGGATTCAAAAACAGACTCAAACATTTATAGATTCTTGATTTATGCCAAAGCAGCACTGCAGAGTAATAGGGAAAGAACAGTATTTTCAATAAATGATCCTAGGATAGTGTCATTTAGGAAAAAGTAAATATTGACTTCTACCTCATATTATATACAAAATTAATTCTAGGTGGATTAAAAGTCTAACTATGAAAGGTGAAACAATAAAGTTTCAAGAAAATAGCTTAGAAGAATATTTTCATAACCTTAAAGAAAGTGTTCTTGAGTGGGACAAAAAGTGCACTAACGATAAAGGAAGCCATTTATAATTGGAATACATTAAAATTAGGAACCTGTGTTCATCACCAGAGACAGCATTAAGACGGGGGGGAAAAGCAAGCCACAAACTGGGAGGAGATATCTGCAACTGATATACCAACTTGTATCCAGAATATATGAAGAACTATACATCAGTAAGAAAGAGGAAGAACCTAATAGAAAAATTGGAAAAAGATTTAAGATTTCAAAATGAAGATATTCAAGTAGACAATAAACATATGAAAAAGTGCTCAACATCATTAATCACCACGGAAATGCAAATTAAAACCATAATCAGATACCACTATCACCCATCAGAATAACTAAAATTAAAAGGACCAACAATACCAAGAGTTGGGTGAGGATGTGTTGCTGAGAGTAAATTGGTGCAACTACTTTGTAAAATTATTTTGCATTCTCTACTAAGGTTAAACATATGCAAACCCCATGACCTAGCAAATCCACTCCTAGATATATAACCAATAGAAATAAATAGATATGTACAGTAAAAAGACAACTATAAGAAAATTTATAGGGCTTCCCTAGTGGCGAAGTGGTTAAGAATCCGCCTGCTAATGCAGGGGACACAGGTTCGAGCCCTGGCCCAGGAAGATCCCACATTGCCGCGGAGCAACTAAACTTGTGCACCACAGCTACTGAGCCTGCCCTCTAGAGTCATTGAGCCACAACTTCTGAGCCCGCGAACTACAACTACTGAAGCCCGAGTGCCTAGAGCCCATGCTCTGCAACAAGAGAAGCCACCGCAATGAGAAGCCTGTGCACCACAACGAAGAGTAGCCCCCACTCGTCGCAACTAGAGAAAGCCCACACACAGCAACGAAGACCCAACGCAGCCAAAATAAAATAAATAAAAATTAAAAAAAAGAAAACTTAGAGCACCATTATTCTTATTAGCCCTAATCTGTAAACAATCCAGATGTCCACAAAAATAATAAATTATAATAATAATTATACATTACAACATATATATTAAATATATTTAATATACTAAATTATATTCATCACATAATAGAATATTATATAAATATAATATAAAGAACCAAGCAGTTAAAAAGAACCAACCATTTCTACATGCAGCAACATGGATGAAACAAACATAATATTGACTAAAAGAAACCAGAGACAAAAGAAAACTTACTGTTTAGTTACATTTACATAAAATTTAAAAACAGACAAACAATCTTTGGCTCTAGAAGGCAGGACAGTGATCCCATTTAGGAGAAAGAAGGCATTAGCAGTCAACGGTGGGGAGAGGAGGACACTTATGTGTATTCTTGGGTGCTGTTACAGGATGTGTTCACTTTGTCATAATTCATTTATATGTGCCTATGTATAATGTAATAAGAAGTTATTAGTAAAAATATATTCAGGTGAAAAATATACTGAAAATGTTCACTAAAATAATAGTAAAGTAGTGTTAGGGCACTGAAATTGTGGGTGATTTTTTGGCCTTAGTTTTCCAAATTTTCCATACTACAGTTATCAGTTTATAATATACTGATTTGTCACAAAACTGCCTCTATTGTTTAAGAAATTATGCTTATAAAAGTGATTTTTTTTCATAGAGATCAGAATTGAGATATTTGTGAGACAGTTTTTAAAAGAACCACTAATGGAAGTCATTAGTTCTCTTAAATTTTGAAATCTTTCAAAACAAAAATATCTGTTTCGCCTAATCATGGTTTGATTTATACTTCATTGCAGCAAGTTGCACTTAAGCATTTAAGATAAAAAGTTAAGTAACTCATCCAGATCATTTACTCATAATATGTTTACTTCCTACAAAAATAAACAATTAGGTGCAAAAGGGCAATTTCCTGTCTAGTATGAATTCTTTGTTCATTTTTAGTTGTAACACAAATTTCAGTTTGTTCCAGAACAAATTCTACTCTGCAAAAATTCATGTTGTTAATTCTCTAAAGACTAAAAATGACAATGAGACGTTATAAATGATGTAAAGTGTAGCATTTTATGGCCTTTCCCCCCTCTTCTCAATCTAATTCCGTTCTCTTCTAATAATGTTTTGATTTCACTTAAAAAAATAAAGCCTTCTTTTACTTCCCCAACTTATATCAAGATTCATTTTGATGCTATAGTAATTCAAACATAGGTATAGGTAAAAGAAGCATAGGCAAAGGGACAAATAGGTCAATGAAACAGAACAGAAAAAACAAAAACAGATTAATGAGTATTTGGGTACTTGGTATGTGATAGATAAAGCTATGTAGACTAATGGGGAAATTATGAACTATTCAATAAATGATCTTGGGACAATTGGATAATTCACATTTTTCAAAAAGCTATTAGATCTCTACTTCAAATCTTATACAAAAATCAGTTCCAGATGGATCAAGGATTTAAATATAAAAGGTAAAAATTTTAGGAGAAAATATAGGAAAAATCTTTATGACCTCAGAAGGAGAAAGTTTTCTTAAACATGGTATAAAAACCATAAATCATAAAGGAAAATATCTATAGATTTGACTACATAAAAATCAAAAATACCTATATGACAAAAGATATCATAAATAAACAAAGTTAAAACACAAGTGACAGCCTCAGAGAAGATATTTGCAGCATATATGACCAGTAAAGGATTCGTTTTCAGAATATTTGAAAACAAACTACCCAATAGAAAATTATGCAAAATATATGAGCAACCAAATCACAAAAAAAGAAACTAAGTGGTCAATAACAAAGATGATCAACTTCACGCTTAAGTAGGGAAATACAAATTAAAGTGATGAAACCAACATTCCCCAAGCTGAATGGGCCAAGGAAGCTTTCACTTAAATCCCTTTTTTGGTATATCCCACACTTACATGGACCTTGTGTCCCCAAGTCCAAAATTCTGTTGTTGCTTTTTTCCCTTTATCTTTTGTCCTTCTGGATTTAGGACTTTAAAGCTCATACATGTTTGTATACACTTTTCTATCACTGTAGCTTGTTTGGGAGGAAATGGCTGTAAAACTAAATTCAATCAGCTATGTCATCTGTTTCTTTATTTAACCTAATTTAGCTCTTTTTTATAATTAATTTTACCCCAAAACTAACCTCATTTTAGATGTAAAATTAATTTTCAAAAAACCATAATACCCTATCACCTATCACCCTATCACCTATTAAAATATTTAATAATTTCCTAATATGCTAATTAGTCACAGTATTCAAATTTCAATTTCAAATTAATCTCATACATTTCTTGGAAATGTTTAATTGTTAGTTAAGCAAATCAGAATCCAATTAATCCAATTCCACACTGGTATTGGTTGAGATATCTTTTAAATCTCTTTGAATCCATAGCTTCCTCCTCCACCTCTCATATTTCCTTTGCCAGTTTATGGTTGTTCTTGAAAAAAGCCAAGTTATTTTTCTTTAAGAATTTTTCATGGTATGGATTTTGCCGATTGCATTCTTGTAGTGTAGTTTAAAATATTCCTTTGTCCTCTGCATTTCCTGAAAATTGGTAGTTGGATCTAGAGGCTTGATCAAAGTCAGGTTTGATTTCTTTTGGCTAGACATCACAGTTTGGGTTGTGTCCTTCCATCAGGAGGCACATATGTCTGATTCTCTTTTTTTTGTGATGTTAGCAGCAGTTGACGAGCAATGCTAGTAATTTATTACAAATCACAAAATCATTATATTTTCTTCTTTCTTTTTCATTTATTACATGGAATACGATAAAGAGAAACCTCCCTTATTTACCATTTAGGTAACCAACAGTAGTAGTTTACATAAGAAAAGTAGGTAAACATATATATTTGATGTGCTTTTCAATCCAGTGCAGTATTTATCCTTATGGATGCCTAAACTTTTCTATCTTTGTCAGTGGGAGCCTCTTCAGATAGGCTTCTGGGTTCTTCTGACACAATCTTAGCAATCTCAAAACATTCCTTGCAGTCTAAGACAAGATTTTCAAACCTGTCCTGTACATTCCCTGTCCTATACCCGAAATCAGTTCTTTTCCCAAAGTGTCCTTGTTACTTTTAGTACGAGATACTATTTGGAGATCACAGTCTGGGTGCTAGCAGCGCTCATTGCTACTGGCTTGATAAATGCATTTAGGCCTATACAGTGGACAAAACTAGGTAGCTATCTTTAGGCCACCAAAGTGTATATATAACACATGTATAATCTTTGAGCATCCCTATATGTCCTATGTAACAGGATTTCTGAATTTTGTGTTATCATTTCCTTTTCTATGTATCTTTAAACAAGGTATTATTTAGTTCTTCATTTTTGCAACTTTATATAAATGGAATTATACTGAAGATGCTTTGAGTCTTTCGGGAGTTTGTTTGGTCAACATTAAGTTTGTGAGATATACCCATGTTAAAGCAGTCACTTTCATTACTTTATACTATTCCATTCTATGAATATAGCACAATTTATCTATTCTCCTAAGTATGCAAGTTTGAGTCATGCCCAGTAATTTGCTCCAGCGAACAAAGCAGTTATAACCATCTTGTGTATGAGTCTCTTGGTGCACTCATGCAAGAGTTTCTTGTTTCCAATAACTGAGAAGTGAAATTTCTGGGTTATAGGGTCTACTCTCGCTTTTGTTCCTTCAACTAAACTGAACACCCTGTTAAGTTTACTAGAGACCTTCATAGGGCCAGATGGGTAATTTTCTGTTCTCATTATGCTTGGTTCCTCAACAGTTATATATATATATATATACTTTTTTTTTTTTGCGGTACGTGGGCCTCTCACTGTTGTGGCCTCTCCTGTTGCAGAGCACAGGCTCCGGACGCGCAGGCTCAGCAGCCATGGCTCACGGGCCCAGCCGCTCCGCGGCATGTGGGATCATCCCGGACCGGGGCACGAACCCATGTCCCCTGCATCAGCAGGCAGACTCTCAACCACTGTGCCACCAGGGAAGCCCTCCTCAACAGTTTCCAACTCAGCTTTTCCTTCCTTGGAATCTCCGCCCAGGTCAGGACAACACAGTCATCGAACATTGCTCACATTCCAATGGTAGCTCCTTCTTGATCTATTCTGCCAGCTCCTCCTAATAGCCTCTACCCTACCTCTCAGCGCTCAGAGTTCCTTGGAATCCTTCCTGAGCCCTTTCTTCTTTTCCTCTCTATCCATACTTTCTCTAGGTGAACTCATCCATTTCCATGATTCTAAATGCTATTTATTTGTTTTAGATCCTGATTTTATTGGTCCTCAGCTTTTTTCTCTGAACTCCAGTTGTATGATTAACTGCCTAGATTACTCAGTCATTTCAAATTTAATATGTTTAAGGTGGAATTTTTTTCTTTTCCCATATATCTTATACTACTCCAGACTTCCTCATCCTAATAAATAGGTTACCAGTCTTTCAGTTATTACAACCAGAAGCACTGATGTCTATGAGCTGCTGGTTCTACCTCTAAAATATATCCTGAATCTGAACATGTTTCTCTGCCTTAATTGCCACCACCCTACCCAAGCTACTATCATCTTTCACCTGGGCCTCTGCAATAATTCCATAACTGATCATAAACGTTTCCATTTTTGTAACCCTTCACTTCATTCTTCCTACAGCAGCTGGTCCTGATGCTTCAGTCACACAGGCCTCTGTCAGTTTTTTTACAACATGTCAAGCCTTTTGACCTGTAGGGCCTTTGCACTTGCAGTGCTTCTGCCTGTGTTGATCCTCTTGGGTTTCCCATGAATGGCTTCTTTTCATCATTTGGGTCTCATTTTGAAAGTCTCCAACTCAGAATGGCTATCATCAAAAAGAACACAAATAACAAATGTTGACGAGGATGTGGAGAAAAGGGAACCCTCATTCACTGTTGGTGGGAATGTAAATTGGTACAGCCACTGTGGAAAACAGTATGGAGGTTTCTCAAAAGACTAAAAATAGAACTACCATATGACCCAGCAATTCCACTCCTGGGTATATATCTGAGAAAAATGAAAACACTAATTTGAAAAGATATATGCACCCACAATGTTCACAATTGCCAAGATATGGAAGCAACCTAAGTGTCCATCAACAGATGAATGGATAAAGAAGATGTGGTAAATATATAACAGAATATTACTCAGTAGTAAAAAAGAATGAAATGTTGTCATTTGCAGCAGCATGGATGGACTTGGAGGGCATTATGCTAAGTGAAATAAGTCAGGGAAACACAAATACTGTATGATAGCACTTACATGTGGAATCTAAAAAATACAACAAAGTAGTGAATGTAACAAAAAAGAAGCAGGCTCACAGATATTGAGAGCAAACTAGTGGTTACCAGTGGGGAGGAGGAAGAGGGGAGGGGCAAAACAGGGGTAGGGGATTAAGAGACACAAACTATTATGTATAAAACAAGCTACAAGGATATATTGTACAACACAGGGAATAGAGCCAGTATTCTATAACTATAAGTGGAGTATAATCTTTAAAGATTATGAATCACTATATTGTGCACCTGTAACTTAAATAATGTTGAACAGCAATTATACTTCAACTGAAAAAAAATACAAGAAAAAAGAAAGTCCCCAACTCAGGACTTCTCTGACACCCTATTTAATTAGCTCCCCTCTGCTATTTTCTTCTCAGTACCCTATTTCTTTCAAAACACTAATCACAGTTTGTAAAAATATATTGTAGAAAGATGTTTACAGCCTGTCTCCACCACTAGAATATAAGGTTCAGGAGAAAGGAAGCTTTGTCAGTCATTTTTCTGTTGTACCCCGGCATCTTGGAAACTCAACCCCATTCTAGATACTAAAAACTTGACAGTTGTGAATGAGACCTCTATCACATCCTCAAATTTGCCAAAGTGAATAATATTTTTGTAAAATATTCATCAGCCATGACTGTAGATGCCAAAAGATTTCTATGCACATTGTAGTATCAGAGGTGAATTTCCTTAATAAATTCCTGTCTGGCTCCATCTAACTCGTTACTTTGCTTCCTTAGTGGAGGATATTTGGTGGTGGCTTCCGAAATGCCATTAAAGCCTTGTTTAAAATCCTATCAAACTTTTTAGCTTGGCCACACAGCACTGATCAAAAGTTCAATCTTGAGGAAATGAGCAGTCCTTTTTCTTGTCCTGGAGTCCACCTGAACAGCCACCAAGAGTCTCTTTGTTTGGTTGGCTGGGTCTAGCTTGATGAATGAATAGCCCCTTTACCAAAGAACAATAGCATAGAGCTGGGCCACTAACTAGTTGAGAGGTGTTAATCTCCTTGCAGGTAATTATTTCCAGAAATCTAGAAACTACTAGAATGTTTCAATTCCTACCATGGTCCTAGAAATTTAACTAATACACTTAAAATGTTTTTTAAACTTTTTAAAGATTTCGTAGTTTCATGCTCTTTAATTTCAGAAATCATGGTTTTGTATTGAAATTGTAAAGTTATAAACATTTTTCTTGAAATTGTTATGAATTTATAGTTTAGAATCTAAGAGATTGATTTAATTCATAAGTTTAATTCACTTTCAACTCTTAAACACAGGGAACAGATACATTGATCAAATGTGTAGTTTGCCATTAATACATTTACCTCTCCACCTGAAGTGATATGTAAAACCTACCAAGTCACTGCTGTGACCTGCAAATGTTTACTTCAAGAAGTTAAACATCAGACATTGTGCAGGGGTTAATCAACAGTCTATTTCTAATAGCTTGCTGACAAAGGCAATCTTATTCTATATGTTTCTAAAAACCACCAGAGTTAGTTACTGTAACTTTACAGTGAAAACCAAAATATTCATGGCCTCAGTGTCCTGAGATGCATGAAGTCCTTAGAAACCAAAAGTAAACCTTAGACTTGATCTTCCTCTAAAATTTATGCTGGCAGGTAAACTGGGGCTCCTCCTCACACCTCCTTATGAATTGGAACATTTCATGCTGAGTAAATTGTGCTTGGTAACACACCATGCTGAATTTAGCTCATATCTGAAAAATACCACAACCATACTCCATTGTTTGGCCGTATTTACTTTCTGGCTAGAAAGCACTTCCAAAGAGTATTCATTTCCTCTATCTCTTTAGGCCCTGGACCTTTGTTTATTGTGGTATAGCTTTGTGTGGTGGGACATAGGTTGAGTTTTGAATGCTGAGAAGGGATGATTAGATTTATCTTAAAAATACCTTTTGAAAATACTATCCATATCTTATTGTCTTACTGAATTCATCCCAGCCCATTTTTACACAAAATTTCTAGATAAACTGATTTAGTGTTTAAGACCTGAGACCTCAGATTACAAAAAACAACAACAACAAAAAAAAAACACAACAGAAAAACTCAGCAGCTTGTCATTTCTTATTTAATTTTGTTATTGTTTAGATACCAGACTCTTCTATTGGATGGGACTCTTCATTCCTCTGTTGTATTGATACCTGTCACTTTTTAATTAAAGAACTAAACCGCTTCAGGCTTCTAAGTTGGTCTTCAGTTTCCCTTTTGGTGATAAGCAAGGTACGTCTGTTGAGCAACCCAGCTTCCAACACAGATATAGGAACAGCCTTCGCTCTCTGAGGAGGTATGCAGTACCTAGTATATCACAAGGACGTTAGGCAGGAGCAGCCTCCAAGAATGGGTTTCTTGATTGGTAACATTTCACCCTGACATTTCCATTAGTGTTTAAGTACACAGTTTAATTTTTTAAGTTACCTAAATCAATAAAATATAATAAAGAATGAAAAGAAAGAAAATTGTTTCTGTGAAACGTAAATTGAACGCCTTGGAAACACGCAATAAGATCGAATCACTTAAACCTGTTTAGTTGTCAAATTAGATGTAGGTTAAACAATAAAAAGTATAACTGACATTAAAAGGTCTGAGAACAAACACCTCAAGCATAATACAGCAGCCACTTCTCCATAAGAGTTAATGTTGTGAGCACTAGGTAAGTCAGTTAGGTGGAGGTCCTTAAAAGAGAATCTACTTAAATGTTGGCTTATGCCATTTTTATGATATTCCTTATTTTTAAAATATATCATGGGTGTGATAAAGTGTGCCAAATAAATGCAATTGAACAAAGAGAGACTCATGAATAACTTAAGAATTACGATAATAAAAGTGGCAATAAATCATCCCAAAGAAAATGCCATAATCATTTTATGATTATAGAAAACTCAATGAGTTTTCAGTTACAAACAATAGAAACTGAATCTGGATATTTAAGCAGCTTATTAAAAGAAGTTTTGAAAAGATATTGGGTTAAAGCAGATGAATTTTATGGTATGCAAACCATAGCTTGATAAAGCTGTAAAAGAGGATACTGGGTGTCTAATGTGTGTTTTTCAACACCACCAAGCAGTTAACTCAATTCTGACAGTGTCTACCTGGAGCTAGCATCAGACCCCAGAGGTTAAGGGCTCAGTCCTACAAGACTGTCTCATCCCCCCCCACTTCAGACAGCAATCACAAGTCCAGGCTGTCACCTGTGCTTCTGACCAACCAGCTATAGATCAGAGGTTCCCATGCTCCCATCCTTGGGTTCGACAGATTTGCTAGAATGGCTCACAGAACTCAGAGAAACAATTTCCTTACTAGATTACCAGATTATTATAAAAGAATATAAGTCAGGCACAGCCAGGTGGAAGAGACACACGGGCAAGGTATGTGAGAAGTGGCACAGAGCTTTCATGCTCTCTGAGCATGCCATTTCCCCCACAGCTCCAAGTATTCACCAGCCTGGAAGCTCTTCAAAGCTCATCCTTTTGGGTTTTACGTAAGCATGATTGATTAACTCACTTGCTGTTGGTGATGGAACTCAGTCTCCAGCCCCTCTCCACTCCCTGGAAGTAGAGAGGGGACTAGGAGGGCCACCAACCCTCTAATCACTGTGTTGGTTCCCCCTAGCAACTAGCTCCCATCCTTAGGTTATCTTGGGGCTTTCCAAAAGTCACCTCATTAACATAATAAAAGGCATCTTTATTGCTGTCATCACTGAGACAAAGACCAAATATATATATATTTCTTATTATAAATCACAATATCACAGGTTGGCTCACAGAATCAGTAGGAGGACTGGAGAAAACAGACTTAAGGCTACACTTCCAGGAACAACCCTGAAAACCACGGTGCAGAACTGGTCTGATGAGGAAACTGCTGCTGCTGGCCCTGCTCTCCCCACTGTGGGAGGACACATCATGGCCCTTCTGCCAGGGATTGACCTTACTGTGCCCATACTGCTGGCAGCACAGGCTAACTCCTGGGTCAGAACTCAGCCTTACGACCACAGCCATCCCTCTGCTTCTGCCCTTGGAGACAGAGCCTGTCTCCTCATGCAGCTTCTGAAATAAAGTCTCAAATGCCTATGCACTAGCTGCACAGGATCCTGAGGAATTGAGTTTTCTGGGTTTCTATCTTGAGGAAGCAGAACTCCTAAAGCCAGGCACTCTTCCTAGACATAGCAAGAGTGATCAAAAGATGCTGGCAGCCTGAAAATGTAAGAAATGTCTATTTCAACAACTTCTAATTTTCAATGGATTTACCCATGTTCAGTCAAATTCTCCTAATCTAATACTTATGATATCAGACCTCTAGAGTTCCACATACAATGTGTGGCTTATCAAAGTCTCTGACTTTTCCAAAAGAATACAATAATTAAGATTAAAGGTGATTATATGATTGCCACAATAAGTTTAGTTAACATTAATCATCCCAGATACAAAAGAAAAAAAAAAGAAAAAAAGAATGTTCTCACCATAACAACAACAACTACCACAGAATGGTAATTTTGTGAGTTAAAGAATGTGTTCCTGGGCTTCCCTGGTGGCGCAGTGGTTGAGAGTCCACCTGCCGATGCAGGGGACACGGGTTCGTGCCCCGGTCCGGGAAGATCCCACATGCCGCGGAGTGGCTGGGCCCGTAAGCCATGGCTGCTGGGCCTGTGCGTCCAGAGCCTGTGCTCCGCAATGGGAGAGGCCACAACAGTGAGAGGCCCGCGTACCACAAAAAAAAAAAAAAAAAAAAAGAATGTGTTCCCTGTTGGTGGGAATGTAAATTGGTGCAGCCACTATGGAAAACAGTATGGAGGTTCCTCAAAAACCTAAAAATATAGTTGCCATATGACCCAGAAATCTCAGTCCTGGGCATATATCTGGACAAAATTCTAATTCAAAAAGATACATGCACCCCTATGTTCATAGCAGCACTATTCACAATAACCAAGACATGGAAACAATCTAAATGTCTATTGACAGATGAATGGACGAAGAAGATGTGATATATATATATATATATATATATATATATATATATATATATATATGTATATATGTATATATATATAAATGGAATATTACTCAGCCATAAAAAGAGGGAAATAATGCCATTTGCAGCAACATAGATGGGCCTAGAGATGATCATACTAAGTGAAGTAAATCAGAAAGAGAAAGACAAATACCATATGCTATCACTTATATGTGGAATCTAAAATGACACAAATGGGGCTTCCCTGGTGGCACAGTGGTAAAGAATCTGCCTGCCAATGCAGGGGACACGGGTTTGAGCCCTGGTCTGGGAAGATCCCACATGCCATGGAGCAACTAAGCCCGTGCGCCACAACTACTGAGCCTGCACTCCAGAGCCCGCGAGCCACAACTACTGAGCCCATGTGCCACAACTACTGAAGCCCACATGCCTAGAGCCCATGCTCCGCAACAAGAGAAGCCACTGCAATGAGAAGCCTCGCACGGCAACAAAGAGTAGCCCCCGCTCACCGCAACTAGAGAAAGCCCGTGCACAGCAACGAAGACCCAACGCAGCCAAAAATAAATAAATTTATTAAAAATAAATAAATAAATAAATAAAATGACACAAATGAACTTATCTACAAAACAGAAACAGACTTGCAGACATAGAGAACAGACTTGTGGTTGCTGGGAGGCAAAGCGGGGGAGGGATGGACTGGGAATATGGGATTAGCAGATGCAAAATATTATATATAGAAAGGATAAACAACAAGGTCCTACTGTATAGCACAGGGAACTATATTCAATGTCCTGTGATAAACCGTAATGGAAAAGAATATGAAAAAGAATGTAGATATATGTATAACTGAATCACATTGCTGTACAGCAGAAACTAACACAACATTGTAAATCAACTATACATCAATAAAATAAATTTTTTAAAAAAGAATGTGTTAACTAACCTTATTATGGTGATATGTAATATATATGTGTACCAAGTCATCGCATTGTGCACCTTAAACTTACACAATGTTGTATGTCAATTAATATCTCAACAAAGCTGGGAAAAATGTTGATTGTTGAATCTGGCTGATAGGTATACAGGGCCTCAGAAAAGTATTTACTGTTTTTGTGTGTGTGTGTGTTTGAAAATTTTTATGGTAAAATGTTTAACAAAAAACAATGAATTTATTTTTGAAACTTAAAAAAATGATTGTTAGGTCCACATGAAAGAATGAAATACTTGTGACATGGACAATTGAAAATGTAGATTAATGAAAGGTAATGGGCACCACCAGTCACTAAAATGTATTGCAAAGCTACAGTTACCAAAGCAATGATGGCACAAGAATAAACAGTCAATGAAGAAGAACAGAAACCCCAAACACAGCCCCTGTTATATATAAAACTTGAGTTTTTATAAAGTTCTGATTTCAAAAAAAAAAAGATTAAAGGTGTTATATATACATCTCTTAGAGGCCAAGAGTATGACTGTGGAACCAGACTTAACTGGATTCAAATCTCAGTTTTGCAATCAATTAGCTGTGTGACCTTGGGCAATTTATTGTAACATCTCAGTATCTTCAACTGTATACTGCAGATGATAATGGTAACCTACCTCATAGCAGTGTTGTGTGTTTTAAATGAGTCAATATATGTAGAACTCTTAAAACAGTGCTTAAATAAGTACAAGTAGTTATTATTATAGGTAATACCTATGTACTGTAAGGAAATAGGAAGGTACTGAGTCTAGGAGCTATACAATATGTGCAAAGCTCATAGATGGAGGCTCAAAGGTGAAAGGGACACACGGCCTTTGCATTCTGAGCTGGAAACCAAGTGTGGAAGATAAACACATAAATAAATGTGATACAAGACAGATGGCAATAAGTGTACAATATCGGTACACACAAAATACTATGGGAGTATTAAGGACGGTGAGATTCTTTCCTGCTGGAAGACCCTTGCAAGGCACTTTGGAGCATGTCAGCTTTGAGCTATGCTTTAAATAAAGAGTTTAAATTTGATGGGCAGATACTCGGGGGAGGGAGAGGAAGAGGGCATTCCAAGCAGGAGTGGAGCAACTTGAACAAAAGCACAAAGCTAAGAAATGGTAGGAAAGGAGTCACCTGTGTTTGGATGGGTTAAATAAAGTTCAGTAGGAAACAAGGCTTGAAATAAGCACGGACCAATGTGTGGAGTGCTTTCAGTTTTAGGCTAGGGAGATGCACTTGATTGCGAATGCAATGGAACCTTCAATTGTTCTGTCTGGTGGGGTGGGGTGAGCTGGAGTTCCCAACCCATACCAAATCATTCTGCCCCAGACCATTCCATTTTCTTCTCCTTCATTAGTTACCCTCCGATTCCAAGTTCTTTAGAAAGATATTAACTTTTCAAGACTACAAGATGAAATGAATTACATTTATAAGTCAAACTGGAACCTGCTTTGAACTGGCCTTGCTTGGAGTTTTCTAAATCCCCTCTACTGTATTCTTCCCTGGGCTGCCTGAATATGGTTTTTGTTATCTAAACAGGCAAAAGCCAGTTAAAGGTATTCAGTGACTCAAGTTTTTCAGCATTAATAAGGTAAAAACACGACCGCTCTCCCATTCACCTCTTTACTAGCACATTATTTCCTTCTTACTCCCTTTGAGAGCAAAGAGAAGGAAATGGAGAAAATCTGCTTAGGTCAAGCAGTTCCTTATCTAAAATGTATTGATACCTCATTCCCCCTTGCCTCAGTGTTCGGTATGTTGCCTCCAGCAACAAATCCAGAAGAAAGATGTATGAGTGACTCCCTGAGCAGTGCTTCTTCACACAACTTCCCTCGGGCCTTAAGTCGCTCGGTCAGCCCAGCACTCCGGCACCTCTCGTGCAGCAGCGATTCCTCCACTTGGTGAGCCTTCTAAATGTGCGAACAACAAGTTGATTTATGTAATGTGTTCCTCAGTAAAACATACTTATGGCTTAGACTTTCAATATATATGAGATGAATCTGAGTATAAAAGTATTCCAAAATTAATAGGATTTGGGGCTTCCCTGGTGGCGCAGTGGTTGAGAGTCCGCCTGCCAGTGCAGGGGACACGGGTTCGTGTCCCGGAATGCCGCGGAGCAGCTAGGCCCGTGAGCCGTGGCCACTGAGCCTGCGCGTCCGGAGCCTGTGCTCCGCAACGGGAGAGGCCACAACAGTGAGAGGTCCGCGTACCGCAAAAAAAAAAAAAAAAAAAAAAAAGAAAGAAAGAAATCGGATTTGGAACCCCTAGTGTTAGGGAACAAACATACTACTGTTAAAACATTGGTGTGACTCTACATAAGTCCATGCTCCGTAAATTTGGTTCTATGACAGACATAGGGCGTGTGTGTGTATGTGTGTGTATATATATATATACATAGTGGAATATTATTCAGCACAAAAAGGAATGAAATGTTGCCATTTGCAGCAACATGTATGAACATGGAGGACATTATGACAAGTGAAATGTCAGACAGAGAAAGACAAATACTGTATGATTTCACTTAGATGTCGAATCTAAAAAATAAAATGAATGAACAAACATAGCAAAATAGAAATAGAGTTACAGATACAGAGAACAAATAGGTGGTTGCCACAGTGGGGAGGGGGGAGAGGAAAGAAATAGGTGTGGGAGATTAAGGGGGAGAAACTTCTAGTTGCAAAATAAGTGAGTCATGAGTATGAAATGTACCATGTGGGGACTATAGTTAAAAACTATGCAATATCTTTGTATGGTGACATATCTTAGCTAGACTTATCATGGTGATCATTTTGAAATGTACAGAAATATCAAATCATTATGTTGTGTAACAGGGACTAACATAGTGTTGTAGGTCAATTATACTTCAAAAACAAACAAACAAACAAATACAGAAAAAGAGGTCAGATTTGTGGTTACCAGAGGCAGGAGGCAAGGGAGGGGGATTGAATGAAGGCAAAAGGTACAAACTTCCAGATGTAAGATAAATAAGTACTAGGGATATAATGTACAACATGATAAATATAATTTAACACTGTTGTGTGTTATATATGAAAGCTATTAAGAGAGTAAATCACGAGAATTTATTTAATTCAGTATCTATATGAGGTGATGGATGTTCACTAAATTTATTGTAATCATCATTTCATGATGTATGTAAGTCAAATCATTATGCTGTACACCTTAAACTTATACAGGGCTGTATGTCAGTTATAGCTCAATAAAACTGGAAGAAAAAAAATTTGGTTCTATGACTCGAAACCAGAATAAAAAACTCACTTGTTTCACCACTATTTATCTATTATAGGTTATTTTTTTAAAAGCATGAGGATTTATTGGCCCATAGAATTGAAGAGTCCAGAGGTAGTTCCAAGCTTCAAGCATTGTTGATTCAGGGCTCTGGTTTTCTTTCTTTCTGTCCTTATTGGCGCTGGCTTCCTTCATGTCTGTAAAAGGGATCTCGGCAGTAGGGCTACATGTTGGAAAATGATCTTATGATTTCACTGTAGGCTTACTGAATTTTTTTACTTTCCTTCAAAATTTAGCAGGTGCTGGGGCTTCCCTGGTGGCGCAGTGGTTGAGAGTCCGCCTGCCGATGCAGGGGACACGGGTTCGTGCCCCGGTCCGGGAGGATCCCGCATGCCGCGGAGCGGCTGGGCCCATGAGCCATGGCCGCTGAGCCTGCGCGTCCAGAGCCTGTGCTGTGCAACGGGAGAGGCCACAACAGTGAGAGGCCCGTGTACCGGGGGGAAAAAAAAAGTGGGGATTATGGGGCTACTTTTAGAATTAAATTAGTCAGCATATGTAGAGTTCTTCAACTGTGTCTGGCACATAGTAAGAGCTAAACGCTATTATCATCATTATTATAATTATTATATATAACATCTTTGTGCACATATACAAGGGAACTGATTTCTAAAGATGGAATTACTGTGTTGAAGTTAAGCACATTTAACATTTTGAAAGGCAGGCTCAGCGGCCATGGCTCACGGGCCCAGCTGCTCCGCGGCATGTGTCTGCTCCCAGACTGCTCCGTGGTCTGCTCCGCGGACCGGGGCACGAACCCGTGTCCCCTGCATCGGCAGGCAGACTCTCAACCACTGCGCCACCAGGGAAGCCCATAAAATTTTGAAAGGTTTTGCCAAATTGTCTTCCTAAAAGTCTTTAACGATTTCTACTTTAATCCACGGTAGTTAAGAGTGCCTATCTTACATTGGTCACTATCAATTTAAAATATGTTTGCTCTACTATTAGACATCTGTGCACTTTTCAAAACTTAGGCTAATTAGCTATTGTCATTCTCAGTGTCCTTTACTGTCAAGAAATGTAAGACTTCTGTTGGGTATCAAGGCAAGTTTAGGCCACCAGATTTTTACCAGAGGAGCTATAGTCAGCGGTTTTAGGCTGTGCTTTGTCCCTATCCTGTATTGCCTCTCTTTAGTGGAACGCATGTGCCCTGAAACATGTTTGGTGCTTCTTTTGTGTGGTTTATGTAAAATGAAATTAAAATCCTGTATTTACCTCAAAAAGAGCTAAAAACAAAAGCAGAACACAAAACAAGTATCAGGGGATAAGCACATATTGTGAGAGTCTGAAGATTTCGCAGAACATCACGCTTGAGGTTAAAGAAGTGTTAGACGTTAAAGAAATGTGTCTGAGCTTGTCCTTCAGCAAAGTGGTGGGTAGCCTGCTTCTGAGTCAGGGCTGGAGCTGGCGGGGCTCAAGGAATGCTTCAGGCTCCACCCAGCCCTTTGGGATTAAGCAGCCCAAAAGCTCTCTAGTGCCCTCTTCTGGCCAAAATTAGGAGATACATGCTAACCGGAGAACGTTTCCTGTATCGTCCCAACATTCAGAGTATTTGTTTACAAAGTTAACGTCAAAGAGTTAAGGAAGAGGGAAAATTCAGTGTTTTAAGAGAGAAAAATTAAAGTATTTGGGAATAAATTGCTGACTGCAGTGTTTATTCATATTTATTTTTTCAATTGAGAAAGCCAAAAGAAAAAAAATACATTTTACAGCATCCTACTGTGTGCACCTTCGAAACAATAAAAACCAAATCACCATACAAAACTTCTAAAATTCCTAAATCTTCAGATGCACTCACTTAGTGTTTCCTGACCAATGCCAGCCTTATTTAAATGCTTAACATGTAGAAAAATGTGAAAATAATATGCTAGCAATATTAAGAACTTTATAAAACTGTAGTTACTCCTTATTTACTAGTGTTCTTTATATCTGAATTGCCCTCTGGGAATGACTGAATGATGGAAAAAACTTTCCTTCCCTTGCAGCTGTCAGGGTCGAAGGTTGTCCTCTGACCTCCTTTAGATCTTTACTCAAAAGTCACCAATGGGGTCTTCCCTGGTGGCGCAGTGGTTGAGAGTCCGCCTGCCGATGCAGGGGACACGGGTTCGTGTCCCGGTCCGGGAAGATCCCACATGCCACGGAGCAGAACGGCTAGGCCCGTGAGCCATGGCTGTTGAGCCTGCGCGTCCGGAGCCTGTGCTCCGCAATGGGAGAGGCCACAACAGTGAGAGACCCACTTACCGCAAAAAGACAAACAAACAAACAAACAAAAAAAGTCACCAATGGGTGACTACCCTCCCAACTCTGTATAAAAATTGTATCCCAGCTCCACCCTCCAAAATTCCCCCATCCCTGCTCGGCCCATGCCTTTCCCCCTTATTTTTTTAACATTCTCCATAGTACTTACCACCACTGAATGTACTATAAATTTTACTTTTTCAAATTGAGGTATAATTCACATACCATGCAATTCATTCATTTAAAGCATATAATTCAATGGTTTTTAGTATTATTTTCAGAGCTGTACAACAAACATAACAATCAATTATAGCGCATTCTCACTGTCCCCAAATGAACTCCTGAATCCATTAGTAGTCAGTCCCCATTTCCCCTCAAACCATCCCACTGCCCCTACTCCTAAGCAGCCACTAACTTACTTTCTATCTCTATAGATTTGCCTGTTCTGGGCATTTCATATAAATGGAATCATATGTTCTATGGACCTTAGTAACTGACTTTATTCACTTAGCATGTTTTCAAGGTTCTTCCATGTTGCAGCGTGCATCAGTACTTCATTTCTTTCAGTGGCCAAATAATATTCCTTTGTATGGTCATACCACATTTTCCTTTTCTGTTAATCAGCTGATGGACATTTGGGTTCTTTCCACTTTTGGGCTATTGTAAATAATGCTGCTATGAACATTCATGTACAAGTTTTTGTGAGGATGTATGTTTTCATTTCTCTTGGGAATTTTACTTCCTTTTAAAAAATCATGTTTGTTGTCTGTCTCCCCAACAAGAATGCAAGCTCAGAGATTTTTGAATATTTTGCTATATCCCCTGCACCTAATACCATGTCAACATAAGGTAGATGCTCAATACATACCTGTAAAATGAATGAATTGTTTCCTCTCTCCTTTTTGGTAGACAATATTTTGCAGCATGGGCTCCCCCAGTTCCTCTTAATTCTGGTTCCAACTTTTTGCCTAAAGTCAGGTGAGTCATCACTAGGAAGAAAGGAAGGTGACTCTGTAGACCTAACTTAACCTAGGAGGCAATAATCAAGCAAAAAGTATTTATTTGGGATCAAAAAATTGCAAAGGGGCTTCCCTGGTGGCGCAGTGGTTGAGAGTCCGCCTGCCGATGCAGGGGACACAGGTTCGTGTCCCGGTCCGGGAAGATCCCACATGCTGCGGAGCGGCTGGGCCCGTGAGCCATGGTCGCTGAGCGTCCGGAGGCTGTGCTCCGCAACGGGAGAGGCCACAACACTGAGAGGCCTGAGTACCGAAAAAAAAAAAAAATTGCAAAGAATTGCAACGCACTCCGGTGTCCCACTAGGGAGTAAACGTCAGGGGCTTTTAAAGGCAAAGAAAGGAGTTTTGCATTACAAATACTTAACTGATTTGTTAAATCTGCAGATGCAGAACTGTAGAGACAGAGGGCCTACTGTAAAGTTAAAGGATTTTTGACTGTGTGGGAGTTGGTGCCCCTAACCCCCAACATTGTTCAGGGTCAAATGTATTTGTTGTTTGGTCCAGTTCAAGAGTTCATGGATCCAGCAGGTGAGGACATGCGTAAGATCCACCTCCTTAATGGCCTCCTGGCTCCATTTTAAAAAATCCCTCGACATAAGTGGCTTCATTTTATTTCACATTTCACATTTCCCTCTCTTGATCAAGATCTTTCTCTAAAACATTGCTAATCAACTTACAGATTTGCTTTGTCTCACATTGCTGGGATGGACCTGTCCCAGAAAGTCATGTCCTACATTGGGGGAAATTTTTAATCTTCCATGGTTATTTCAAGGCGTCAGTATCTTAAGGGTTAGGCCACATTTGAGCAACAGGGAGATGTTTAGGAAGTGATTCTTAGGCAGTTTCCTTGTCTGGGAATTTCATCAAGTTACATGAAGGTTCAGGTGAATAAGACTTATCTATCATTTCAATCCGTTGAGCAACCATAATCCTGGTTTTCATAGATGTTTCGGAGCAGAACAGAGTGAGGAGTAACATAAGAAGTTTAAATCAAGCACCCATAGCAAAATTCCAGTAATAAAAGAATGAGCAAAATTTGAAGTCCTGATGTTAGCCGAGAGCCTGTACCTGAAGGAAACCAGCTGAAAACATCAATAGGGAACCAGAGGATATTGGACCAGAGAGGTCTTGTGCTATTTTTCTAATTTTTTTGAGTTCTAATTCAACTTCACCAGAAGCGTTGATTCGGGTGTAGCAGAAGGTGTTGGCTATGGCACAGATACCAACCTGTTCTGCAAGGAGATAATCGAGTGCTATTTGATTATCTAAATGTAACCCTTGCTAGGGAATCCAGGGATCATTGCCGTTGAGCCAAGGCTCGAGCGGTAGAATTTTCTAATTTAGCTATGCTTAGGGATCAATTCTTTATCAGCACGTCATTATGGACTGCACCAATCCAGGGAACAAGTCCTTTGGCAACAGTAATCAATGGAGAGTAGATCGGGTATAAAAAGGGGCTGCCAAGTCTCTCCTTGGATTTTTTTCTTTAACAAAAACTTGAAACTAAATTTATGGTATTCCCAAAGTTATTGTCCTGTTATATGCCAGCTTCTAGATATTCATAAGCCCATGGTTCTCCTTTGTAACCACATACAAAGGTGTATCCAGAAGAGGCACATAGTATGCTGCCAAGAGTGCGGTTATTCATGTTTTCAGTGACAGGAATGAACTTAGGGGTACATTCTAGCCAAGGATCAGTGCGGCCTTTACAGACCATTAAGGGGTCGGCTGACAACCATCTGATCCCAGTATGACAAAAGGCTTGGCATACACTGATGAGATCACATTTCTTACAAATTTTGGTCAGTCATTTGCTTGATGTCAGAGGTAAAGGAAAAAGAGGGTACAGGTGGTAGGAACGTTAGAGGAATAGGGCTTTAGAGAAATGTTTTGTGTCAACTGAAAGCAAGGTGGAGACACCTTATCATATAGTTTTACTCTGCAGACAGTTTTAGGGGCTGGAAGCTTAAAATCTACCAGAGGGGCTTCCCTGGTGGCGCAGTGGTTGAGAATCTGCCTGCCAATGCAGGGGACACGGGTTCGATACCTGGTCTGGGAAGATCCCACATGCCGCGGAGCAACTAGCCCCGTGAGCCACAGTTACTGAGCCTGCGCGTCTGGAGCCTGTGCTCCGCAACAAGAAAGGCCGCGATAGTCAGAGGCCTGCGCACCGCGATGAGGAGTGGCCCCCACTTGCCGCAACTAGAGAAAGCCCTCGCACAGAAACGAAGAGTCAACACAGCCATAAATAAATAAATAAATAAATTAAATTAAAAAAAAAAAAAAAAAAAAAATCTACCAGAGTGTTGGAAACCAAGGAGAAATTATTGATGATGAGTATAACTACAAAGTCCTTAAATCTGGATGATTGTGGTCTTTGGAGACATACCAAAGCACTCAGAGAGAGGTCCCCCAGTTGCTTTATTTTGGGAATAGTTCACTAGAATAATATCTTTCCCATTTTTCAAAAGAAGCACCCTCAGCGAAGGTAAAAACTTCAGCTAAGATTAAATAGATTCCAACAAAATGTCACCATCTTGGACATAATAAAGGAAGTCAATAAGTGATATTCTGAAACCACCAGCCAATTGAGTGGGCCTACCTTAGCAACAATGTTGAATTAGTATCATTAAACTCAGTAAATTATTCAGTGTGATAGAGCAGATCTAACATGAAAAGGATCAGTAATGAGGTTAGAGCAGTGTGTATGTATGTACTAGCCTGGTCCTGAATCTTGGGAGAGCCATTAGCGTAAGATGTCATCTGATGCTAGTAATTTTTTTTTTTTTTTTTGGCGGTATGCGGGCCTCTCACTGTTGTGGCCTCTCCCGTTGCGGAGCACAGGCTCCGGACGCGCAGGCTCAGCGGCCATGGCTCACGGGCCCAGCCGCTCTGCGGCATGTGGGATCTTCCCAGACCAGGGCACGAGCCCGTGTCCCCTGCATCGGCAGGCAAACTCTTAACCACTGTGCCACCAGGGAAGCCCTGATGCTAGTAATTTTTTAAATTAAATTTTAATTTAAAGTTTGCTATGACAGTTTCAGGTTGGGTGGCTTGTAAGGCAGCTGTCCTTGTGTCCTGATCAGCCAAATTATCTCCTTTGGTTTCATCTGAATTTAGTTTTGAATGTACAAGCGCCTAAATGATGGCTAGAACAAATGGAAGTTGGATCATCCCAATCTCTATTCTTAATCTGGTTTCCCCCTACCCCCCATACTTTCCAAAGCATGTCAAAGTCATGAACTACCCCAAAGACATAGTGACTATCTGTATAGATACTCACAGTTTTGCCTTCTGCTAAGGTGCAAGCTCTAGTTAAAACATGGAGTTCTATGTGTTGTGCTGAAGTAGCAGTCATCAGCAGAGCTGCCTCAAAATAGCTTCAAAAGATGAGGTGACTGCATACCCAGCACAATATTTTCCTTTGCCATTTTCCAAATAAGAACCATCAATAAATCATAATTCTCTGCTTTAGCAATAGTGGTTTCTTGTAAGTCAGCTCTTAGGATTAATAACTGATCAGTCAGGGTCAGACAGTCATGAGGAGTTTCGTCAGTAGGTAAAGGGACACGGCTTGCTGTGTTAAGGTTGTTGCAGCGCGAAAGAGTTATGTGAGGAGCAGTTAGTCACAATATTTCGTGTGAGGTAAGACAGCTTGCAGAAAGGTGTTTAGTGTGATGAGAATTGAGCAAGGCTTTTATTGCATGGGGAACATAGATGATGAGTGGACAGCCCATAACTATTTCTTCAATTGATTTTGTAAGTGCTGCTGCAGCTGAAATATCTCTCATTCATGGGGGAAGACTTCTGGCTACAGGGTCTAATTCTTGACTGCAATAGCCAAGGGGTCGGTGTTGACCTCTGTGCCTTTTCATAAGCACTCCTAAGGCATTCTCTTCCCTTTCCTACACAAAGAGAAAAAAAGGAAGCTGGTAATTAGGATGTCCTAAAGCAGGGGTACTGAGAAGTCTGCTTTTCTGGTTCTGGAAAGCCATAAGGTGTTTTCTTCCCACTCTAAAGGATCTGGTCTTTCAGCTTTGAGCAATGCATAAAGAGACTGGGCAATTAAGTTAGGTATCCAGTTCCTACAGTATCTGGCCAGACCCCCAAATCCTTGAAGTTGTCTTTTGGTCTGTGGGAAATTTGAGACATTTTGAATCTTTTTAGGGTCTAAAAGGAGTCCTTGATCTGAGATCAAGTGTCTTGGGTATTTGATCTGAATTTGAGTAAGCAGTAATCTCTTTAGAGACCTAAAGACCTTTAGTTACTAACAGCTTGAGGAGACGGATGTTATCTTGCTCACTTGCTTCCTTGGAAGAGGACCAGAAAAGAAGTTCATCAACATATTGAAAGACGGTAGACTCTTGTAGAAAAAGGACATCTGCTAAATCTGCTTTTAGGATCTGTGAAAGGTAGAAAAAGCTCTCAGTATAGTCAGGGGTATTGTTGTCCTTCCCATGTGAAAGTGAATAAAAATTGACTTTCAGGATCCACAGGGTATGCTGAAAAATTCACTACAGAGATTTATTATGGTGAAAAATTTACTCTCTGTAGGTATTGCCGTTAAAACGGTATGAGGGTTGGAGACAACTGGATAACAAGAAGGAGATAACAATGTTATTAATAGCCCTCAAATCTTGGACAAATCTCTATCCTCTTCCTCGGGTTTCTTAATAGGGAGAATGGGTATAATACAAGGACTGGTGCAAGGGACTATGGGGCCTTGTGTCTTATATTCCTCTATGATTGGTTTAATCCCTGCTAAGGCCTCAAGATTTAAAGGATATTGTTCAATATTAGGAGAAGGCTTACCAGGCTCAATTTAAATTTGAATTGGGAGAGCTGAATGAATCCACCCAATGTTGGTTGTGGACTTTGCTTGCCCAGAGTTTCTCAGGGACTTCTTTGAGGAGCTTTAAGTTTATGTCATTTTAGAAGCTTGTCTTAAGGGCAAAAACTGCTAATAGGATTGAGGAGCTTGGAATGCCATTAGCTGTTGAGGGGGTTAAATCAATTTCGAGGATAAGTTCCCTCTTTAGAGAAAAAAAGATAGCAACATGATATTTTTTTAAAAAGTCTTTTCCTAGGAAGTTGACAGGAGCAGAATTGACCAATAGGAAGGAATAGCTGTCCTGGAGGGAGCCCAGTTGGAAAGGAAAGTTAAGGGACTTATAAGCTGTCAGGGGTTTATTAGATATTGTCACCATTTGAATTTTCTCAGTGCTCTGAGGAAGGGGTTGTTTGAGGTTGGTGTGGTTGAGCATGAATAGTATGGCTCCAGTGTCAAATAAGACAGTAAGGACTTCATTTCCAATCATAAGGGAAGTTTCATCCAGATAACTAAAGGGAAGGATTGGAAAAACCCCTTGTTTGTCCTCGGAGCAGGCTCAGTCCATAGGAGGAGCTGAAGGTTTAACATGGGAGGATTGTTTAAAGTGTTTTAGTTTAAGGCAATCCTTTTTCCAATGGCCATGTTTCTTACACAAATGGCAGACATTTTTAGAGTTTGAAGGCTTTGATTTAGTTTGTTGAAGCCCCTGGAAAGAGGCCTATACCTGTTGAAGCTGTAAATTCACGATTTTAGTGGCTTTTCATTTATTTGAATTTTGAATAGTCCAGGTCAATTGGTTTGCCAGATTAACCAAATTGGAAGTTACCATGGTTTCCCAATTACGTTGTGTTCATTTTACTAGAATTGTGAGATCTTCATCTGGGCTGTTTATGAACATGGAGTTACAGGCCACCTTAGTGACTCTGCATCTAAAGGGAGTCCAGAGTTTTCCTTAAAAACAATTTTATGTCGGTTGTAATAGTCATGCACGGGTTTGTCAGACCTTGAATGCATGCTTGGATTTTATTCCAATCAACCGGTTTTGGGAAGGCCTGGGAGATGGCTTCAAATAAGGTTTTTGCTGCTTCTTGGACTTTGGATCAGCTGCCATGATCCACTGAAGATACTCTAGAGGATGATTCCAGCTAGCATTAGCTATCTAGTGTTGGGCCTGACCTTCTCCCATGAGCATGTGGACTAATTATTAAAGATCAGGAAACACAGGCTCATAGGTTTGAATGACAATGATAAATTCCTTTGCAGAATGGTGAGGGTCTTCAGTAACCTTGGGAAATTCTTTGGCTATAGCTCGCAATTCTGCTTTCATCCAAAGTGTATAAATGACATTTAAAAGGGTGCCCTGGGAATTCCCTGGAGGTCCAGTAGTTGGGACTACATGCTTTCACTGTTGTCGGCCAGGGTTCAATCCCTGGTCAGGAAGCTAATATCCCACAAGCCATGTGGCATGGCCAAATAAATAAATGGGTGCCCTCATTATTGGTTCCAATTTAAAGGGCAGAATTTGAATATGGTTTAAATGGAAGACGCTGGGGCTGGAAGGTCAAGGGAGGCCTTGGGGTCTTCGGAATAAAATGGGAGTTCAGCAAGGGAAGGGTAAAGGGAAGCAGGAGAGGTGGAGGATGGGTGGATGGAGGGCAGAATTGAGGAGCAGGAGGGGGTGACAGAGAAGAGTTATGAGTCTTTTGTAATTGAGAAACCTCTTCAGAAAGTTTAGAATTTGCATCTTGGAGGGAAGTGATTTTGGAATCTTGGACTCATTTAGAGGCTTCTAAATACCAATTAAAGTAAGTGCCCTATTCAGTTTGCTTAGTTCTGCAGTTCTCAAGTTTATTGTGCAGAAAAATAAGTTTAGGGACTTCAAAAGAACCCCATTGTAGCCAACTGTAATTTTAAATCATATTTGGTGTTATCAGTCCATTGAAAGAGAAATTTATAAAATAAAGGACCATAGTTTTTTTGGATTTTTTGTTGTTGTTTTGTTTTGTTTTCTGTTTGGGTTTTTTTCTGTTTTTTTTTTTTTTTTTTTTTTGCAGTACGCGGGCCTCTCACCGTTGTGGCCTCTCCCGTTGTGGAGCACAGGCTCCAGACTCGCAGGCTCAGCAGCCATGGCTCACAGGCCCAGTCACTCCATGGCACGTGGGATCCTCCTGGACTGAGGCACGAACCCGCGTCCCCTGCATCGGCAGGCGGACTCTCAACCACCGTGCCACCAGGGAAGCCCTGTTTTCTGTTTTTTGTTTGTTTCTTTCTTTTTGGATTTTGGCCATGCTGTGTGGCATGTGGGATGGTTCCCTGACCAGGGATCAAACCTGGGTCTCTGCAGTGAAAGTGCCAAATCCTGACCACTAGGCCACCAGGGATCTCCCGGGACCATAGTTTTTAAACATAAAACCTGCTTGGGTCCCTGGGGGAAGATACTTGGGGGAACTTAAAAAAGGACAATCCCATAATTAAATAAGCATGCAAAGGGATCAGAACACTCAGCAGAAGGGAAACCCCTCTAGCAGCACAGCAATGAACTGGCACAGTGAGACAATCATCCTCCAGGGCAACTGCCCACCTGATCCCAAAGAAAGGATCAACCTCAACTTAAAGAAGGGAGGTTGGAGCCTGAGATAACTCACAGTTGAAGGAGATGGCAATTTGTGGAAACAGTGAACACAAGAGGGTCTGGGTGTACCACACTGATTCCAGGAAATATCAGTCCTGTGGCATTGAGAGCACTTCAGATCCCACTTCTGACACCCCTCGACCTAAACAAAACTAGAAGGGGATAATCAGGTAAAAAACCTTTATTTGGGATCAAAGAATTGCAATTCAAGGCATGCAAATTCAGGTAGCAACCCGAACAGTGTCCTGCTAGGGAAAAAAAGTCAGGGGGTTTTAAAGGCAAAGAAGGGAGCTTTGCATTACAAAGACTTTTAATTGGAGTTGGAGGCAGAAGCTAGTCTTTGCTAAACATTACTGAATGCCAAAGTTATTACTAGAGGGAGGTAAAAGTCCATTACTCTGACAAGTTGCAGGTGTTTTTGCAGAATCTTTGGACTACTTGTGGTTTGGCTCAGTTCAAAAGTTCATGGTTCCACCTGGTGAGGATATGTGTAACGTCCACTTCCTTAACAGCCTCCTGACTCCATTTTAAAACCGCTTGACATTAGTGACTCTATTTTATTTCACATTTCACAAATTCTCCAGGTCTCTGCTATCTCTCCAGTACATTCCTCCAATCCCAAAGTTGGTTTTATTACACTCCAGCCCCTATTACATCTCTGTATTTATGTCACATGGATCTGCACTGCTCCTGACTCCAAGCCCCTACTCTATATAATAATGAAATATCAAGAAAACTCTGAGTCTGGGTGGACCTCTGAAATGTCAGTGAGCCTTATCTATGCCTTGTTTTGCTTAGGGCTAGCTGTTATTACTCATCAGTGCTTTGTTCTTTCCCTCTAAGACCAAAAAAGAGAAAAGAAGATCCCAAGGAATTAATGTTCAGGGGCTGCAGGATTGAAAGAATTTACAAGCCTACTTTTTCTACTTCACGGTGACCTAAGAAGAAAAGAAGTTTCAATCAGAAATATTTTTCTGATAAAAAATAATGAGTTCTAAATTTTAAATAAAATTTTGTCACTTAGATGATTTGTATATTGGAAACAGTCCGTGGATTTAACCCAGAGATCCCCCAGACAGCCCAACCCAAAGAGAATAACAGCATAAAAGTATTCACATTAATCTAAAGAATTTAAGCACACATGCACTAAGAACTGGCAATGTGAGACCTCTGTGCTAAAAAAGTTCTGTAGTGAACATAAAGATGAGTAGAACCTGATCCTGATCAGCATGGAGGTAATAACCTAAGGGAGGCAGACACACACTTCACAATTCAGAAGTTGGAAAAATATTTATTGTACCCCTAGAGTGCTGTAATTCTTTAAACTTTTACTAGTTATGTGCCAAGACTGGGTTAATGGATAAAAACTATAAATGTCATTGTCTTTCCACATTAAGTATTTTCAGTGTATTATAATACTATACAAAAAGTACTCTGAGAGCACAGAAGAGAGGAAGTTTAGTTCTGACAAGGGACATGTATTGGAACCTGGCTTAAAGGAATTTTGACAGGTAGAGGCAAGCAGGAAAGGGATTTCAGGTGAAGAAAAGGTCATGAGCAAGGTAGGACAATGGCTACTGATCAGATCCTTGGGAATGAGAGATAAAGAACGATATCCAGGACCTTAAATTTCTCAAATTCAATTATGCTATAGTCAGGTATCCCCTTCAAGGTCCTTGTGACAAACAAGACAAACCAGGAGGTTTTTGCAACAAAACCCAATGTGGAAACTAGCCCATGTATGCAGGGTCCACAGACTCTCTCCTCATTTTTGGCAGACCTGAGCCCTAATCTCTACACAGGCCTGGAAACATCCTTTCCACCTTGGGGCACCACTCAACTATCAAAATCATGCATCTTACCACTAAAATGGCAAGGAATATCCAATTCAAGGAAAAGTCTCCAAAAGAGAGGAAATATGCCCCCACACACCCCTCCCCCATGCAAAGTATAGAATAGGGCTGGCGTCATTTAGCACACAAGGCCTTGCTAGTTAGAATTACTAACCAAATGCAAGAATTGTTTTAACTGCTGTAAGAAAGCACAGATCGATTTAACATTGATGGGGTGTGCCTCAGGCACTAGCTAAACAGATAAACATATAACCTCATTACCATAAACTTTTAAAAAAAATTTTTATTGGTGTATAGTTGATTTACAATGTTGTGTTTGTTTCAGGTATACAGCAAAGTGAATCAGTTACACATGTACATATAGGTCATTAGAGAGTACTGAGTAGAGTTCCCTGTGCTATACAGTAGGTCCTTATTAGTTATCTATTTTATATACAGTAGTGTGCATATGTCAGTCCCAATCTCCCAATTTATCCCTCCCCCTCCCTTTCCCTCCTGGAAACCGTAAGTTTGTTTTTTACATCTGTGACTCTATTTCTGTTTTGTAAGTAAGTTCATTTGTACCATTTTTTTTTTAAATCACAAACTTATTTAAATCCCATTTTACTGGCAAGGAAACTAAGGCCTTAGAGAGGAGGAGAAGCTTACCTTTACATCATAGCAAAGCCACTGAAACCAGGAAGTCTGGCCAGAGTCCTTGCTCTTGACCATTCATTATATAATATAACTTTAGCAAAGAAATGAATTGAGAAAAAGTGCTGGAGGAAAGGAAAGCTCAAAGACAGAAGATCAGCTATATGGACATTCAAACTTTTCAAGTCCTTTGCATGTCTCCATTCCTTAAATCCCTTGAGTCCCAGCCTTAGGGAAAGGGTGACTAACACTGTGTAATCCAGTGTGGTTGCCTAATTTTCTATCAGTACCCAAAGCTAAATTTGATTGACTTCCAGACAATAATCTTAAGTGCTGGAACTAACTCTGTCTTTTAGACCAATAGCTCAGATGAGTCAGCATTGAGTCTAATCTTGTAGAGTTCTATTCTATCTTATATCCCAATTCTGATAACTGCATGTAGTGAATGCTGGAGTGAGCTGCCAACCCCTCTTTTAGGATGAAGACATTCATTTTCCCAGCTGCTTAGTGTTGCCTACTGAAGACACATCTGAATCCCTCTCTGGGAGTTGTCCTCAGCCAAAGGGAACTGCCACCATCACACATCCACTAGAATGGCCAAGATCTGGAATACTGAAAACACCCCATGCTAGAGAGGATGTGAAGCAACAGGAATTCTCATTCATTGCTGTTGGGAATGCAAAATAGTACAGCCACTTTGGAGGACAGCTTGGCAGTTTCTCACAAAGGGAGCTGCCACATCAAGGTGATGCCCCCTCTCTGTGCTCTTTGTGAACAGCTCACATCCAATGACTGGAAGATTCAGGGCCACAAAAGGTCCACACCTTGTCTCAAATCTAAAGGACCACCCCAGTCCAGAGCTGCCAGTAGGAACGGCTGAGGACTCTGTTCCAAATGTATCACAGTTCAGTAGCTCTCTTTGCCCATTCCCACTTCCTTCATTCCCTTACAGATGTTGTTCTCAAAAACACTCCCTCAAATTCTCTTTATGCAAATCATTCTCTCCGATCCTGAATCCCAGGAGACCCAACCTAAGACAGTTGGTAAGCAGATTATAAGATGATATTTTGGAGCTGGATCACCAGTTGTCAAGGAGAGCACTGTCATTGGTGGTAGGTGGAATACCGATAGCTCCCAGCAGGTGTAGGTGCAATGGTTAAAACTTTCACTGTGGCTGAAAGGGAAGGGCTTCACTGATGATACAATATCAGGAGTTTGAGAAGTTTGGTGGAAGAGGTAATTATAAGGACTCTTATGGTTCTTGCTGAGTCTTACTTATTCTATGCACTGGCATAAGACAAAGAAAGGCTGAGGTGATTAATCACCAATTTAAGGTGAGAGGCGAGAGGCCTCCACTGCAGCAAATAAAAAGACTCGTTTTCTGCAGAAGGGCAGGAAAAAACTGAGCTCCAGGTTTTTACAAAAGTAATGAAGTTTCAGAGATGGTTGAGTTCTCAGCCAGAGCAAGATTGCTAAATCAAAGTGAAGCTCTGATTGGGAAGGAGTGAGAACCTGAGACTTGGGGACATCTTGGTTGACACATTTGAAAATATTAAATCCCCAGGTTCCCCTAAACCTTCTGGGCATACATGAACCCATTAAAGGCTAGTCCCCCTGTGCTTGTAGATGATGCATAGGCTTCTGCCTTACATGCACCACTCCTGACGATCTACCCCATATTTCCTCCTGGCCACCAGTCCAATAAATAGGGTTAAGATACAACAAAACCCAATGCCCTCTTGCGAGATCACCAGAATCACAACTAACTGCTGAACAACCATTGACAAGAAGACACTGGAACTCACCAAAAAAGATACGCCACATCTAAAGACAAAGGAGAAGCCGCAATGAGACAGTAGGAGGGGCACAATCACAATAAAATCAAATCCAATAACCACTGGTTGGGTGACTCACAAACTGGAGAACAATTATACTACAGAAGTCCACCCACTGGAGTGAAGGTTCTGAGCCCCACGTCAGGCTTCCCAACCTGGGGGCCCGGCAACGGGAGGAAGAATTCCCAGAGAATCAGACTTTGAAGGTTAGCAGGATTTGATTGCAGGACTTTGACAGGACTGGGGGAAAAAGAGACTCCACTCCTGGAGGGCACACAGAAAGTAGTGTGTACATAAGGACCCAGGAGGAAGGAGCAGTGATCTCATAGGAGACTGAACCAGACCTACCTGCTAGTGTTGGAGGGTCTCCTGCAGAGGCAGAGGGTGGCTGTGGCTCATGGTGGGGACAAGAACACTGGCAGCAGAAGTTCTGGGAAGTACTCCTTGGAATGAGCCCTCCCGGAGTCTGCCATTAGCCCCACCAAAGAGCCTGTAGCCTCTAGTGTTGGGTCGCCTCAGGCCAAGCAACCAACAGGGAGGGAACTCAGCCCCACCCATCAGCAGACAAGTGGATTAAAGTTTTACTGAGCTCTTCCCACCAGAACAACACCCAGCTCTACCCACCACCAGTCTCTCCCATCAGGAAGCTTCCACAAACCTCTTAGATAGGCTCATCCACCAGAGGGCAGACAGCAGAAGCAAGAAGAACTACAATCCTGCAGCCTGTGGAATGAAAACAACATTCACAGAAAGACAGACAAAATGAAAAGGTACAGGACTTTGTATCAGATGAAGGAACAAGATAAAACCCCAGAAAAACAACTAAATGAAGTGGAGACAGGCAACCTTCCAGAAAAAAATTCAAAATAATGATAGTGAAGATGATCCAGGACCTCAGAAAAAGAATGGAGGCAAAGATGGAGAAGATGTGAGAAATGTTTAACAAAGACCTAGAAGAATTAAAGAACAAACAAACAGAGATGAACAATACAATAACTGAAATGAAAACTACACTAGAAGGAATCAATAGCAAAATAACTGGGGCAGAAGAACGGATAAGAGACTTGGAAGACAAAATGGTGGAATTCACTGCCGTGGAACAGAAGAAATGAAGACAGCCTAAGAGACCTCCGGGACAACATTAAATGCATCAACATTCACATTATAGGGGTCCCAGAAGGAGAAGAGAGAGAGAAAGGACCTGAGAAAATATTTGAAGAGATTTTAGTCAAAAACTTCCCTAACATGGGAAAGGAAATAGCCACCTAAGTCCAGGAAGCGCAGCAAGTCCCAGGCAAGATAAACCCAAGGAGAAACACGCCTAGACACATAGTAATCAAATTAACAAAAATTAAAGACAAAGCAAAATTATTAAAAGCAACAGGGGAAAAATGACAAATAACATACAAGGGAACTCCGATAAGGTTAACAGCTGATTTCTCAGCAGAAACTCTACAAGCCAGAAGGGAGTAGCAAAATATATTTAGAGTGATGAAAGGGAAATACCTACAAATAAGATTACTATACCTGGCAATGATCTCATTCAGATTTGATGGAGAAACCAAAAGTTTACAGACAAGCAAAACCTAAGAGAATGCAGCACCAGCAAACCAGCTCTACAACAAATGCTAAAGGAACTTCTCTAAGTGGGAAACACAAGAGGAGAAAAGGACCTACAAAAACAAACACAAGAAAATTAAGAAAATGGTAATAGGAACATACATATCGATAATTACCTTAAATGTGAATAGATTAAATGCTCCAACTAAAAGACACAGGCTCGCTGAATGGTTACGAAAACAAGACCCATCTATATGCTGTCTACAAGAGGCCCACTTCACACCTAGGGATACATACAGACTGAACGTGAGGGGACGGAAAAAGATATTCCATGCAAATGGAAATCAAAAGAAAGCTGGAATAGCTATACTCATATCAGATAAAATAGGTTTTTTTTTTGCGGTACATGGGCCTCTCACTGTTGTGGCCTCTCCCGTTGCAGAGCACAGGCTCCGGACGTGCAGGCTCAGCGGCCATGGCCCACAGGCCCAGCCGCTCCGCGGCATGTGGAATCTTCCCAGACTGGGGCATGAACCCGTGTCCCCTGCATCGGCAGGCAGACTCTCAACCACTGCACCACCAGGGAAGCCCTAAAATAGGTTTTAAAATAAAGAATGTTACAAGAAACAAGGAAGGACACTACATAATGATCAAGGGATCAATCCAAGAAGAAGATATAACAATTATAAATATATATGCACCTAACATAGGAGCCCCTCAATACATAAGGCAAATGCTAACAGCTATAAAAAAGGAAATCAACAGTAATGCAATAATAGTGGGGGACTTTAACACTTCACTTACACCAATGGACAGATCATCCAAACAGAAAATTAATAAGAAAACACATAACACTTCACTTACACCAATGGACAGATCATCCAAACAGAAAATTAATAAGGAAACACAAGCTTTAAATGACACAATAGACCAGATAGATTTAATTGATATATATAGGACATTCCATGTGAAAACAGAAGATTACACTTTCTTCTCAAGTGCAAATGGAACATTCTCCAGAATAGATCACATCTTGGGTCACAACACAAGCCCTGGTAAATTTTAAAAAATTGAAATCATACCAAGTGTCTTTTCCAACCACAACACTATGAGATTAGAAATCAATTATAGGGAAAAAAATGAAAAAAACACAAACACATGGAGGCTAAACTATATGTAACTAAATAACCAAGAGATCACTGAAGAAGTCAAAGAGGAAATCAAAAAATGCCTAGAGAAAAATGACAATGAAAACACAACAATCCAAAACCTATGGGATGCAGCAAAAGCAGTTCTAAGAGGGAAGTATATAGCTATACAATCCTACCTCAAGAAACAAGAAAAACCTCAAATAAACAATCTAACCTTACACCTAAAGGAACTAGAGAAAGAAGAACAAACAAAACCCAGAAGGAAAGAAATCATAAAGATCAGAGCAGAAATAAATGAAATAGAAACAAAGAACACAATAGCAAAGATCAATTAAACTAAAAGCTGGTTCTTTGAGAAGATAAACAAAATTGATAAGCCTTTAGCCAGACTCATCAAGAAAAAGAGGGAGAGGACTCAAATCAATAAAATTAGAAATGAAAAAGGAGAAGTTACAACGGACACTGCAGGAATACAACACATCCTAGAGACTACAAGAAACTCTATGCCAATAAAATGGACAACCTGGAAGAAACGGACAAATTCTTAGAAAGGTATAACCTTCCAAGACTGAACCAGGAAGAAATAGAAAATATGAACAGACCAGTCACAAGTAATGAAATTGAAACTGGGATTAAAAATCTCCCAACAAACAAAAGTCCAGGACCAGATGGCTTCACAGGCAAATTCTATCAACCATTTAGAGAAGAGCTAACACCCATCCTTCTCAAACTCTTCCAAAAAATTGCGGAGGAAGGAAAAGTGCCAAACTCATTCTACAAGGCCACAATTACCCTGACACCAAAACCAGACAAAAATACTACAAAAAAAGAAAATTACAGACCAATATCACTGATGAATATAGATGAGAAAATCATCAACAAAATACTAACAAACAGAATCCAACAACACATTAAAAGGATCATACACCATGATAAAGTGGGATTTATCCCAGGGATGCAAGGATTCTTCAATATATGCAAATCAATCAATGTGATATACCATATTAACAAACTGAAGAATAAAAACCATATGATCATCTCAATAGATGTAGAAAATACTTTTGACAAAATTCAACACCGATTTATGATAAAAACTCTCCAGAAAGTGGGCATAGAGGAAACCTACCTCAACATAATGAAGGCCATATATGACAAACCCACAGCAAACGATATTCTCAATGGTGAAAAACTGAAAGCATTTCCTCTAAGGTCAGGAACAAGATAAGGATGTCCACTCTCTCCACTATTATTCAACATAGTTTTGGAAGTCCTAGCCATGGCAATCAGAGAAGAAAAAGAAATAAAAGGAATCCAAATCGGAAATGAAGAAGTAAAGCTGTCACTGTTTGCAGATGACATGATACTAAACATAGATAATCCTAAAGATGCCACCAGAAAACTACTAGAGCTCTTCAATGAACTTGGTAAAGTTGCAGGATACAAAATTAATGCACAGAAATCTCTTGCATTCCTATACACAAATAATGAAAGATCAGAAAGAGAAATTAAGGAAACAGTCCTATTCACCATTGCAACAAAAGGAATAAAATACCCAGGAATAAACCTACCTAAGGAGGTAAAAGACCTGTACTCAGAAAATTATAACACACTGATGAAAGAAATCAAAGATGACACAAACAGATGGAGAGATATACCATGTTCTTGGATTGGAAGAATCAATATTGTGAAAATGACTATACTACTCAAAGCAATCTACAGATTCAATGCAATCCCTATCAAACTACCAGTGGTAGTTTTTACAGAACTAGAACGAAAACTCTTAAAATTTGTACGAAGTCACAAAAGACCCCGAATAACCAAAGGAATCTTGAGAAAGAAAAACAGAGTTGGAGGAATTAGGCTCCCCAACTTCAAACTATACCACAAAGCTACAGTAATCAAGACAGTATGGTACTGGCACAAAAACAGAAATATAGATCAATGGAACAGGATAGAAAGCCCAGAGATAAACATACACACCTATGGTCAACTAATCTATGACAAAGGAGGAGAGGATATACAGTGGAGAAAAGACAGTGTCGTCAATAAGTTGTGCTGGGAAAACTGGACAGTTATGTGTAAAAAATGAAATTAGAACACTCCCTAACACAATACACAAAAATAAACTCAAAATGGATTAAAGACCTAAATGTAAGACTGGACACTATAAAACTCTTAGAGGAAAACATAGGAAGAACACTCTTTGAGATAAATCACAGCAAGATCTTTTTTGACTCACCTCCTAGAGTAATGAAAATAAAAACAAAAATAAACAAATGGGATGTAATGAAATTTAAAAGCTTTTGCACAGCAAAGGAAACTATAAACACAACGAAAAGACAACCCTCAGAATGGGAGAAAATATTTGCAAACAAATCAACTGACAAAGGATTAATCTCCAAAATATATAAACAGCTCATGCAGCTCAATATTAAAGAAACAAACAGCCCAATCCAAAAATGGGCAGAAGACCTAAATAGACATTTCTCCAAAGAAGACATACGGATGGCCAAGAGGCACATGAAAAGCTGCTCAACATCACTAATTATTAGAGAAATGCAAATCAAAACTACAATGAGGTCTCACCACACCTGTTAGAATGGGCATCATCAGAAAATCTACAAACAACAAATGCTGGGGAGGGTGTGGAGAAAAGGGAAACTTCTTGCACTGTTGGTGGGAATGTAAATTGATACAGGTACTATGGAGAACAGTATAGAGGTTGCTTAAAAAACTAAAAGTAGAATTGCCATATGAACCAGCAATCCCACTACTGGGCATATACCCAGAGAAAACCATAATTCAAAAAGACGCATGCATCCCCGTGTTCACTGCAGCACTATTTACAATAGCCAGGTCATGGAAGCAACCTAAATGCCCATCGACAGACGAATGGATAAAGAAGATGTGGTACATATATACAATGCACTATTACTCAGCCATGAAATTGGGTCATTTGTAGAGATGCGGGTGGACCTAGAGAATGTCATACACAGTGAAGTACTTCAGAAAGAGAAAAACAAATATCGTATATCCATGCATATATGTGGAATCTAGAAAAAATGGTACGATGAACTGGTTTGCAAGGCAGAAATAGAGACACAGATGTAGAGAACAAATGTATGGACACCAAGGGGGGAAAGCGGGGGTGGGGGTGGTGGTGGAATGAATTGGGAGATTGGGATTGACATATATACACTAATATGTATAAAACAGATAACTAATAAGAACCTGCTGTATACAAACATTAAATTAAAAAAAAGACTTCATATGTTAATTCCAGTATCTGGTTCATCTCTAGGTATACTCCTATTAACTGTTTTTTTAAAATTAATTAATTAATTTTAATCTTTTTATTTTTGGCTGCGTTGGGTCTTCATTGCTGTGCGTGGGCTTTCTCTAGTTGTGGCGAGCAGGGGCTACTCTTTTTTTTTTTTTTTTTTTTGTTGCGGTACGCGGGCCTCTCACTGCTGTGGCCTCTCCCGTTGCGGAGCACAGGCTCCGGACGCGCAGGCTCAGCGGCCATGGCTCACGAGCCCAGCCGCTCCGCGGCATGTGGGATCCTCCCGGACCGGGGCACGAACCCGCGTCCCCTGCATCGGCAGGAGGATTCTCAACCACTGCGCCACCAGGGAGGGGCTACTCTTCATTGTGGTGCGTCTGCTTCTCATTGTGGTGGCTTCTCTTGTTGCAGAGCATGGGCTGTAGCCACACTGGCTTCAGTAGTTGTGGCACACATGCTCCGTAGTTGTGGCTCGCGGGCTCTAGAGCACAGGCTCAGTAGTTGCAGCACACAGGCTTAGTTGCTCCGCGGCATGTGGGATCTTCCCAGACCAGGGCTTGAACGCGTGTCCCCTGCATTGGCAGGTGGATTCTTAACCAGTGCGCCACCAGGGAAGTCCCTAACTGTTTTTTCTATGATATGTGTGTGTGTGTGTGTGTGTGTACTTTAATCATATTCTATCTCTTTGCATAAGAATTTGTTTTATAGGAGATCTTTTGGGTGATTAAAAAAAAAAAGAGAGATACAACATAACTCAGCCAGGGGAGTACTGGGTCTGCTAAGGGAAGACAAGGACACTGAAGGAGTGGCCCATATGTAATGGAAGGAGGTGGGAAAGTTTATATGGGAATGGATACTGAGGGTGCCGGATCAGAGAGTGGAATATAAAGTAGGATAAGGGACAGTTTATCAGTATGGTTAGAATTCAACTCCTTACAGACATCATATATGTGACCCTTTGTGATATGGCTTTTGTGTCTTTCCAACCTGAGGTTTTGTTCAATTTGTCCCCTCTATTCCAGCAATACCAACCTCCTTAAGCCAAGTTATTTTACCCCTCTGTAAAATCATTAACAGCTCTCTCTTCCTAGAATGTTCACCCTACTCCATCCCCCATTCTACCCTTGCCGTAGGCGCCTATAGTCTACTTCTATTTCATAACAGCACATCTGGGAATCTTACCTGCTAAGTGAAGTAGAAATTAATGCATCCTTTTTGGGAAACAATTTTGCAATACTGAGAGCCTTAAATTGGTTCAGGAATCCCACTTTTCCCTGAGGGTGGTGGGAGGGGATCTGAAATTTTCAAAAATTTATGCACAAAGATATTAAAAATGGCATATATATTATTATAAAAATTAATGTAACCCAAATATCTGAAAGTATAGGTTTAAGGACATTACATCCACACAAAAAAATTGTATGTAGCTATTGAAAATGAGGTGTTTAAATAATTTGTAATGATAAGAAAATGCTTATGATACACTAAATAAAAAACGAAATGAAGTTAATAGGACCAAAACTTTGTAATAATATGATAGGAAACAATACTGAAATAAAATATTACCAAATTTAACAGCTGTTATTGCCAGGCATTGCAATAAGAAGAAAAAGTTATTTAAATTTTCTTCTTTCTTATGCTTTTCTGTACTGCAAAATTGGCTCAGGGAACAGATACTGCTTTCATAATCAAGATTCAGCTTAAGTATCCCTTCTGGGAAGAAAAGTCCCTTTTACTCACAATGTGGAAAAAATATATATATATACATATATTTGTATATACATATATATGTGTATACTTATATATGTATATATATTTTTATCATGGTCCTTACCAAACACAATCATCTATTCACCTATCTGCACCCTTCACTACGATTATGAGGATAAGAATTTTGTCTTTTATTTCTGTGACTTGGCATTTATGCATTGCCTGGCACATAGCAGGTTCCTAACAAATATTTGTTTTCTTTCTCTTTTTTTGGTGGGAGGTTGTTGTTGTTTCCGAACTTCTGACTAAGACAAGTGGTCTCTATTATTCTGAACCTAAGAATAAAAAACCCAAATTTTATTAAAAACAAACTTTTTCAAGAGATGCTTGTGTAACTGATTTTACTTTTGGTGAGTAAAATCTACAGTGTGGGATCATTTTTTTAAAAAAATCCAGGACTTCTGAAAAAAGAAATAAACTTAGCGTTAAACATGATGAATGTTGTAATTATTCCCTGAACTATAGTTACACGATATTAATACTAATATTTTCCTCAAAATAAACTCCAAATTTAACACAGTGTCCTTCCAGATCAGGGGGAAGGCAGGCAGGTGTTTTCCCAATGGTGTTCCTCTCCGTGGGTGCTGTCAGCCCCAATGCAGTATTTCACAGCTAGACTGTAAACAAAAGTTATTCCAGTTGGCTCAACGTACATTCAATAGTAAAATCACAGAAACGAATGGTCTCTGTTCTCCAAAGTATTATCTTGAGTAGACTTTTATTGTGAAAGTGTTATAGTTTGCACAGATTACTCCCAGCTGGAAATTTGCGTCCAGTTTAACAGTTACATAATATAATCTTTCACGTGAGAATTTTGAGCAACACAATAGGGGCATGAAAATAGACTAACCTATCCTTCTTGGCAGAAAGTGTCTTGCTTAAAATGTAAAAGAAATTTTATTTTGGGAACCCTGTGAATATGTTGGAGGAAACCTACGTCGTTGGATTTGACACTGGAGTTTCCTCTAGTAATAACCAGAAAGTTGTAGTTATCATCACCACCCAGTATAAAAATAAATTTTCCTCCAGGTTGTGTTTGTGCAGACACGCGTGTGTAGAGGGTTAGGTACCACCTACATTCGTTAGGTCATGAGGACCTGGAGGGTAACGCACAATCACCCTGAAAACGTGTGAGGACCCCATGAAAACCCTCCATGGGGAGAGAATTCTGTCTCTGGATGGTTCTGAGGTGAGCAGGGTGAGGTTAGAGCCAGCGCCTGCGGAGTCGGCATCATCTAGTGGCGCCCCTCCCCCGCCCGCCAACAGCTGGCCCAGAACCTTCCTTCCCCCGCGCCCCGTCGCGCCCCACAGTATCCCTACCCACCTCCAAGCCCCAGAACCACCCGCGACACCCGGACCCGCGCCCACCACCCCATCCCCCAACTCCCTCCAGGCCGGATCCCCTAGAGCCGTCGCGCTCGTTGCTCGCCCATTGGCCCGCGCGATCCGGGCGGGAAAAGCGACTAACGGCTGCCGCTGGCCCGCAGGGTGCTGAGGAGATGGCGTCGGGATCCAGAGCCACGGTGCCTGAAGACTCGGTCCGAACCGTCAGCCCCGGCCGGCGAGGCAAGAAGGCTGTCTCCGCGCTCACCGGGGACTCAGTGGAGGCGGGGACCCTGAAGAGCGCCGCGTCTGCTGTGCGGTCGGTGGTGGCCTCCCCTCGCCCCGTGAAGCGGAAAGCCGACCGGGAGGCGGCCCACAGGCGGCTCCAGCTCCTGCCGGGCTCTCAGGACGAGGGTCGGGGACAGGGGCCCGAGGAGGAGGAAGAGGAGCCCCTTCTGTCAGTGCCGGAGGAGGATGACGAGAAGGCGCAGCCACTGCCCCCAGTCTGCGTGTCCCCCATGAGGGGGATGTGGCGGGAGGAGAAGGTGGCGCTGTATTGCGACGAGGTGCTGCAGGGCTGCAAGGTGAGGAGGAGAAGAAAACGGACGGGAATCCAGCACCGAGGGACTCGGGTCTTCCTCCTATGCTGATGGGGGTATAGAGGGCACAAAGAAACCCTGCATTTCAAAAAGTAAATTTACTCCACACTTCCAGGGCTTCCACCTTGTTGCAGGTTCCCAGGCCCTGTTAAAGAAGTTCCAATTCGATTTTCCTTCAAACAGATCACATAGTGTTTTCTGGTTTTCTGAGAGGTTATCAGTGCCCAGGTATGCATCTTAGTGTTTTCATTAACAATCTGTGCCCAAGCATAAGGATAAGATTACTTAGCCTTGACTTTTACACTACAATAACTCAAAACGTTTACACTTTAAGAGTGGTTCCCAGCCATCAGTCTAGGATGTGGAATGAGGTTTTGTAAAGAAGATACATGCCTGGCAACACTGAATAGAGCAAATATTGTTTTTTCTAACCTATTTTTTTTTTAAGTTATAGCAGAATTTGTTTACAAGGGTTTCATTGCACCGATGTTTATAAAATTTAAAAACTAGAAACTAAATTTCCAACTATGGGGGCTGTAAAGAACTTGTGGTGGCTTCATGTAATGAAAAATCATGCATCAGTAAAAATTATGTTTTCAGAAACTATAGATATGCTTATGCTATAATGCTAAGGAAAAAAAATCAGAAGACAAAACATAGGCTTCATATGTATGGATGAATATATGCATAGAAAAAAGACTGGAAGGAAATGCACCAAAATATCAACAATGGTTATTCTGGCTGTCAGGATTAGGGGGTGGTTTTTGTTTTCCTTATATTATCTGTATTTTGCAGATTTTCTGTAGGTTAACCATATTTTATAATCAGAAGAAAAATTTTTAAAATACTGTTACCATAAAACTAGAATGGTATTTAATGACCAACTTATATTTGATATTCGGGGTTGGAGAAGGCTAGGCCTCTTAAAGGCAATTGAAAAACATTTATATAAATCACAGTGTCATTAATCAGTCAGGGTCTAATGACTGAGTTTCATAATAGTTTATATTATTTATCATCCTGAGGTCACTGAATTGAAATGTAGAAAATCAAATGGGCAGATATTTATTGAATGCTTAATATGCTCATTTGTTTTATAGAGTGGATTTCTATTTTAAATTTTTATGTACTGAATAAATTTTAAATAAAGTCAATAAATCTTTAAAGTTCAGAAAAAATCATTACTAAGTATTTTAACATGATAATAACTATGTTTTAATATGTATAATTACAGTATATTTTTTGCTCAGTGGATTAATAAAACAAATTACTTAAAACATAATAAGTAGATGTCTCATCTCTGAATTACTCTATTGAGTGAATAGATCTCTTTTAAATTTATTTTATTTTATTTATTTATTTATTTTTTGCAGTATGCGGGCCTCCCACTGCCGTGGCCTCTCCCATTGCGGAGCACAGGCTCCGGATGCGCAGGCTCAGCGGCCATGGCTCACGGGCCCAGCCACTCCGCGGCATGTGGGATCTTCCCAGACCAGGGCACGAACCTGCGTCCCCTGCATCGGCAGGCGGACTCTCAACCACTGCGCCACCAGGGAAGCCCCTAGATGCCTTTTACTTATTTTTACCTAGTTGCTCAGGCTAGAACTTCTTCTGGCTAGTACAGTGTTGAATAGCAGTGGTAAAAATAGGTTTCTTTGTTTTGTTCCTGATCGTAGGGAAGTGTTACAGGATGAACTGTGTCTCTCCAGAATTCATATGTTGAAGTCTTAATCCCCATACCTCAAAATATAACTACATGTATTTGGAGATGGGTATTTAAAGAAATGATTAAGTAAAATGAAGTCCTTATGGTGGGTCCTAACCCAAACTGCCTGATGTCCTTATAAAAAGACAAAATTTGGACACACAAAGAGGTACCAGGGTGCACATGCACAGAGGGACAACCATGTGAAGAGGAAGCAAGAGGGTGGCCATATGCAAGCCAAGGAGAGAGGTCTCAAAAGAAACCAAACTTACTGACACCTTGATCTAGGATTTGCAGCCTCCAGAACTGTGAGAAAATAAATTTCTGTTGTTTAGCTAACTAAGTTTGTGGTATTTTGTTACCCTAGGAAACCAATACAGGGAGAAAGCTTTCAGTCTTTTATGATTGAGTATGATGTTAACTGTGAGCTTTTTGTAAATTACATTTATTGTGTTGAGGAAGTTCCCCTCTATTCCTAATTTTTGAGTGGTTTTTATAATGAAAAGGTATTGGATTTTGTCAAATGCTTTTTTTTTTTTTTTTTTTCCTGCGGTACACAGGCCTCTCACTGCTGTGGCCTCTCCCGTTGCAGAGCACAGGCTCCGGATGCACAGGCTCAGCGGCCATGGCTCACAGGCCCAGCCGATCTGCGGCATGTGGGATCTTCCCGGGCTGGGGCACGAACCCGTGTCCCCTGCATCAGCAGGCGGACTCTCAACCACTGCGCCACCAGGGAAGCTCCTCAAATGCTTTTTATACATCAATTGAGATGATCCTGTAGTTTCTTTCCCCCCTTCATTTTATTAATGTAGCATTGATTGATTTTTGTATGTTAAACTACCGCTGAATTCCTGGGATAAATCCCACTTGGTCATGGTGTATAACTCTTAAAATACTGTTGGGTTTGGCTTGCTAGAATACGTTGAGGATTTTTGCATTTATATTCATAAGCGAAATTGGTCTGTAGTTTTCTTCTGGTTTCTTTGGCTTTGTTATCAGAGGACGCTGGCTTCATAGAAGGAGTTAGGAGTTGTTCTCTCCTGTTTTTGGAAGAATTGGAGAGAAGAATTGGTGTTAATTCTTTAAATGTTTTGTAGTAGTTACTAATGGAGCCATCTGGTCCTAGATTTTTCTTTGTTGGGAGGTTTTTGATTACTGATTCAATCTCTTTACTTGTTCTAGGTCTGTTCAGATTTTCTATTTCTTCTTGACTCAATTTTGGTAATTTGTGTATTTCTAGAAATTTGTACATTCATTTTGTTGGAGAATTTGTTGGTGTACATTTGTTCATAATATTCTCTTATAATCCTTTTTATCTCTAGAAGTTCAGTAGTAATGTCTCCACTTTCATTCCTGATGTTATTTTTTTGCCTTCTCCCTTTTTTCTTAGTTTAGCTAAAGGTTTGTCAATTCCATAGATCACGTCAAAGAATCAACTTTTGATTTCATTAATTCTATTGTTTTTCTGTTCTCCATTTATCTCTGCTCTAATCTTTATTATTTTCTTTCTTCTGCTGACTTTGGATTTAGTTTGTTCTTCTTTTTCTAGTTCCATAAGATGTAAAATTGACACAGACCTACTAGAGAATGGACTTGAGGATATGGGGAGGAGGAAGGGTAAGCTGTGACAAAGTGAAAGAGGGCATGGACATATATACACTACCAAATGTAAGGTAGATAGCTAGTGGGAAGCAGCCACATAGCACAGGGAGATCAGCTCGGTGCTTTGTGACCGCCTGGAGGGGTGGGATAGGGAGGGTGGGAGGGAGACGCAAAAGGGAGGGGATATGGGAACATATGTATAACTGATTAAATTTGTTATTAAAAAAAACATAAGATGTAAAATTAGGTTACTGATTTGAGATCTTTCTTTTTTTTAATTAATTAATTTTATTTTTGGCTGCATTGGGTCTTCATTGCTGCGCACGGGCTTTCTCTAGTTGTGGTGAGTGGGGGCTACTCTTCGTTGTGGTGCGCGGGCTTCTCATTGCGGTGGCTTTTATTGTTGCAGAGCACGCGCTCTAGGCATGAGGACTTCAGTAGTTGTGGCACATGGGCTCAGTAGTTGTGGCTCACAGGCTGTAGAGAGCAGGCTCAGCAGCTGTGGTGCATGGGCCTAATTGGTTCGCGGCATGTGGGATCTTCCCAGACCAGGGCTCGAACCTGTGTCCCCTGCATTGGCAGGTGGATTCCCAACCACTGCACCAACAGGGAAGTCCCCAAGATCTTTCTTTTTTAATGTAAGCATTTATAACTATAAATTTCACTCTGAACTCCACTCTGAGCATCCCATAAGTTTTGGTATGTTGTGTTTTTGTATTCATTCACCTCAAAGCATTTTCTCATTTTTTCTTTGGGTTTTCTTTGACCCATTTGTTGTTTAAGAATGTTGTTTAATTTCCACGTATTTGTGAATTTTCCAGTTTTTCCTGCTGTTATTCATTTCTAAATCAATTCCATTGTGGTCAGAGAGGATACATTTATTGAAACTTGTTTTGTAGCTTATCATATGGTGTATCCTGGAGAATGTTCCATGTGCAATTAAGAAGAATATGTATTCTTCTGTGTTGAGTTCTGTATTAGGTCTAGCTGAATTATAGTGTTGTTCAAATCCTGTTTCCTTATTGATCTTCTGTAGATGTACTAGTCATTATTGCAAATGGAGTATGGAAGTCTTCAACTATTATATTATTGTAGAACTGTCTAGTTCTCCCCTCAGCTCTGCCAGTGTTTGCTTCATATATTCTGGGGCCTCATTGTTTCCTGCATATGTGCTTATTATGTCTTCTTGATGAATAAATTCTTTTTGGTCAATATATAATGTCCTTCTTTGTCTCTGGTAAAAACTTTTGGCTTAAAGTCTATTTTGTTTAATATTAGTATAGTCACTGCAGTTCTCTTCTGGTTACTATTTGTATGGAATGTCTTTTTCTATCCTTTTACTATTAATTTATTAATATTTGGACCTAAAGTGAGTCCCTTGTAGACATTATATAATTGGATCATGTTTATCCATTCTACCAGTCTCTATCTTTTAATTGGTGATCTTAATCCATTTACATTTGAAGTGATTACTGATAAGGACTTCTGCCATTTGCCATTTGATTTCTATATGTCATATTCTTTTGTATTTGATGAGTTTTTTCTAGTGTTTTGTTTGACTCACTCATTTCCTTTCTGTATATTTTTAGTTATCGTCTTAGTGGTTACCATGGAGATTACAATTAACATTCTAAATTTCTAATAATCTAGTCTGGATTGATACCAACTTAGCTTCAATAGCACATAAACACTCTGCTCTTTTACAGCTCCAATCCTACTTTATGTTGCTATTGTCACAAATTACATCTTTATACATTGTCTGCCCATTAACATGGATTTATAATTGTTTTATGCATTGCTCTTTTAAATCGTACAGGAAACAAAGAAAAGGAGTTACAAAGAAAGATTCTAATAATACCGGCTTTATATTTACTCATGTATTTGCTGCCTTTGCTGGAGTTACTGCTTCATATGGCTTTGAGTTACTATCTAGTGTTCTTTTCCTTCAGTCTGAAGGACTCCCTTTAGCACAGGGAAGATCCAGATCCAGCCTTTGTTGATCTGGGAATGTCTTAAGTTTTTCTTTATTTTGAAGGATAGTTTTGCCAGATATAGAATTCTTGTTTGATAGTGTTTTTTCCCCCTTTCAGCACTTTAAATATGTCATCTCATTGGTTTCTGTCTTCCATGGTTTCTGATGAGAAATGATGTTAATCTTATTGCCAATCCTTTGTTCGTATTGAATTGCTTCTCTCTTGCTGCTTTCAAGGTTCTCTGTTTTGGCTTTCAACAGTTTGATTATAATGTATGTTGGTGTGGATCTCTTTGTATTTATTCTGCATCCATTAAGCTTCTTGGATGTGTTGATTCACATCTTTCAACAAATTTGGAAAGTTTCCAACCATTATTTTTTCAAATATTCTTTCTGCTCTTTTCTTTCTCTCTTCTTCTGGGATTCCCATATCAGTGTTCTTGATGGGATACCACTGGTCCTTCCAACTTTGTTCATTTTTCTTCCTGCTCCTTAGATTCAATAATTGCAATTGTCCTATCTTCAAGTTTGTTATTCTTCTGCCTGCTCAGATCTGATATTGAACCTCTCTAGTGAGTTTTTCATTTCAACTATTGTACTTTTTTGTACTTTTAATGTACAGCTATAGAATTTCTATTTGGTTCCATTTTATAAGTTTTATCCCTTTATGGATATTCTCTATTTATTCATCTGTTGTTCTCTTGGTTTCCTTTAATTATTTATCCATGGTTTCCTTGAGCTCTTTGAGGCTATTTAAGACAATTGATTTAAAGTTTTGTCTCGTAAGTCCAAAGTCTTTTCTGGACTTCCTCAGAGATGGTTTCTGTCAATTCCTTTTTTTTTTTTCCTGTAAATGGGCCATAGCTTCCTGTTTCTTTGTATGTCTTATAATTTTTATTGAAAACTGGGTATTTTTAATAGTATAATGTGGTAACTCTGGAAATTGGATTCTACCTCATCCCCAGGGTTTGCTGTATTGGTTGTTTAGGACTGCAGTTGTCCATATGTTTAGTGAATTTTCCAAACTGTTTTTGCAAAGGCTCTATTCTTTTTTGTGTGTGGCTGCTGAAGTCTCTGTTATCTCAGCAGTTAGTCAGTGACCTGACAGAAATTTCCCTTAACACCTGCAGCTAAAAAGAAAAACAAAACCAAAAAACTCCTTGTCTTTGCAGATTAGCTCTGAGTTGAGGCACTCCTTCAAACTAAGCCAGGCTGCCTACAACCCTGCCTTAGTTTTCACCTCCTGCTTGCACAGGGCCCAGTGATCGGCCAGAAGCACAAGCTTAAGGTCTTTACAGGTCTCTTCTGAGTATGCATCCATCCCTGAGATTGTGCATTTTACTGTAGATTCCCCAGTATATAAAGTAGCTCTTATTTCCCCAAGAATCTTCCTCCTCAGCCTCCTCATTTGTAGGCTTTTCCTTGCCCTTCCTTCATCCTTTGCCCCAGGTAGCTTTGGGTAGAGTATGTCTTTAAATGCTTTCATCAGATGCTACTTATAAAGCTGCTCCATCCTGAGGGAGGTGAAACAAAGGTCAGTTTCTTTGCCAGTCCCTCTCCTGAGATACTGATCATCAGACAGGTCAAAATGCACGGTCACAATTTTTTGAGAATAAGGTCCCTATGTCCCCCACCCCTCACCCATCCCAGTGCCAGCAAGCCACATCAGAAATATGGGCTGTTGCTATTCACTCAACTGCTGCCAGTCTGGAGAATGGGATATGGTAAGCAAGTAAGTAAAAACACCAGAACACTTTCTTACTGAATTTTAACAACCTCTTCATCTAGCACTCCTTGGCTATGTTTAATTAGATTTCAGAGTTACAAAAAACATTGATTCTGTCATTTTTTGCCAATTTGTTTGCTTTAGAAGAAGAACTAATTCTTGGAGCTCTTTACTCCACTATTTCCAGGATGTCACCTCTTTCTTGTATCTTTCTCTCTGCTCTCTCCTTCCTGAATGCATTGAGATACTCAATTCTGTCTTATCTTAAATAACAAAACAATATCTTCCCTAACTACCACATCTTTGTCTCTTCCCTTGCAGAGCCAAACTTCTTGAAATATTTGGCTTCACTTGTCTTTACTTCTTTCCCATTCATGCCTCTACTCACTGTGATCTGGTTTCTGCCTCCAGAATATCAGTGAAAATGCTCTTGTGGTCATGTGGGACCAAGCTGTGGCTAAATGCAGTAGGGACTACCATCTCTTTTAATCTTTCAGCATTTGACATGATCAACTACTTCCTCCTTTCATGACAGCTTGATCTGATTTTCTTACCACCTCTTTGGCCACTCCGCAGTTTTCTTTGTAATATCTTGTTTTTGCCTATCCTTTAAATGTTATTCCTCAGTGTTCTGTACAAGGGTGCTACCTTTTCCTTTTTATACATTCTTATAGCTAATCTCACCCATTCCCATGCCTGAATTTTCATACAAGTGAACAATTCTAGGATCTTTATACCTTGTCAGATTTCAGTCCTGTATTCTAGATCCTTATCTAGATGGTCTACCGGGTATCTCTGAGTGACTCCACTGGTACCTCAAATTAACTGGCACCAAAATTAAACTCATTATCTTCCCCCATCAAACATTTTTCTCATGTTTCCTGTTTCAGTGAATAAGGCAAATATAAATGATGGGAATTCCCTGGCAGTCCAGTGGTTAGTACTCTGTGCTTCCACTGCAGGCGGCACGGGTTCGATTCCTGGTCGGGGAACAAATATCCTGCAAGCCATACACATGGCACAGCAAAAAAAAAATTTTTTTAATATATATATATAAATGAGATGTATTCTAGAGTTCTTCCAAAGTATTTACAGAGGTAGTCCTTGTACTGTCTGTTACAGAAGTATTTAGAGTATGTAAGATGTAATACAAGCACAAATGACTGTATTGGTTTGCTGATTTAGTGAGGATTTTTAAGAGTTTCATATATGTATCTGGAAAAAAATGTTCACTCCTGCTTATCAAAGAAAATTAAAATGAGGCAGTGAGCCTATTAAAACGGCAAATATTTTTATACATTTAAAAGATACCCCATGCTGATGAGCTTGCAGAAAAGTGAGTTCTCAGACCAAGTTTCAATTGGTTAAACTTTCTTGGAGGGTGGTTTAGCAATATGTATCCAAGAGGCTTAAAATGTTTTATACCTTTTGACTTAGTAATTCTCAATTTAGTTTATACTAAAGAAATAACTAGAGATGTGCATGATTTATTTGTGGTAGTATTTTTGTAATATTGAAAAAAATTGTAAGCTATCTAAATGAGGGTAAGAAAATCATATTATGACACACCTGTATGATGTATTATTATGTAACTCATAAAAATTAGGCCTTGGAGACACAGACGTAGAGGACAAACATATGGACACCAAGGGGGTAAGGGGGTGGGTGGGATGAACTGGGAGATTGGGATTGACATGTATACACTAGTATATATAAAATAGATAACTAATGAGAACCTGCATGTAGCACAGGGAACTCCACCTCACTTCGCTGTACAGTAGAAACTAACACAACATTGTAAAACTATACCCTCCCAATTAAAAAAAAAAATTTAGGCTTTGAAAAAATATTTAAAGACATGGGGAAATGTGATATAATGAAATGAGAAAAATCAGGATTCAAAACCATATGCATCTATGGTATGATATATTGGTATTATGAATAAATGAATATATGCATGGGAAAAAGACAAGAAGGAAATATCTATATAAATATATTTTATTTAGGTTAAAATTTCCATTTTTGTTATGCTTTGTTTCATTTTTTTTAAATAATAAGTGCCTCTTATATAATAAGAAAAACGATATATGAATGATGATGCCATTTCTATTGGGATAAAAGAATAGGCATTTTTTCAGAGTATATTTTTAGTTATCAGATTTTATTTTTAAAGTTCCTCATTCTTCATGGCACTAAAAATGAAGTTCTTTCCCCTCTCCTACTCCCAGTGCAAAGTTCTGGTACTTTTTTGATTTTAGTTCTAGAATCTTTAATATATAAATTTTTGTTGGTTTACCAAAATTTTAGAGTCAGTTTGAGTTAAAACAAAGTAGTAGTTTCCAGTAGGAAAGAGATCTGATGTCATCAAGACCTAGATCTAAAACTTAGCTTCACCACCCACTAACTCTGCGTCCGTGGGCAAATCATTTACTCTCACTGAGTTTCAATTTCTTAACATTACAAGGGTATAATAATACTTTACCTCAAAGAACTGTTGTGAGGCTTAGGAGGTAATATGTAAAGGTCAAAATATGACTTCTGGCTGTATTTAATAGCTGTAAAATTACTAGTGATTGTAATCATTCACTAGTGAATGTAATTGTAATGAGAAAATCTCTTTTCATCATTCCTTAATTGATGGACTGATACTTTGAGCATTTAATGAACATAAATACATAAGAGTATTTACAGTGCACTAACTATACAAAGTAAGTCTTTGGGAAAAGCACATGTTACCAATGAGTTAACTGATTAAAATGACCTGTTTCAGTTTGACCTATTGTTTTCTTTTTTTCAGGTAAAGGACTTATCTTCAGACACACTTCTCCAACAGCATGATGATTTGGATTTGGCTTTGGATAGTTGTTACAGTGGAGATACAGTAGTTATTCTTCCAGAATATCGAGCTGTAAATCTTGCTTCATTGACTTGATGACATTGTTATAAAGGGTTAGCAAAGCACCCTCTGCAATTTTTTAACAGCAATGTATGCTGGAGAAACTGTATATTATAAACATGGTTAATCAGATTACTAGAAATTAGAACAGGGTTTTGTTTCACAAAAATCCCTTATGAGCTTTTTACAATTAAGATTTTCTCACCTGTTCAGTAGTATATTATCTGTACAGGTGACCTCGTTTGGACATACTGTACCAGAGCAAATCAATCAATGAGACTACTTTCTTCCCCATGATAATGTAGCACTACAAGCAGATTCTAAATAAATAATCAAAATAAAAAAAAATCAGTTCACAATATCTTCTATTAGCTCTGTATTTTTACCTACTTTTTTCTCCTCTGTCTCCATAGCACTTCATAGCACTCTAGTAGGAAAACCTAAATGTAAGGCTATATTAAAATATGCTCAGCATTTTCTCAAGAAGTTTAATTCACATGCAAACTCACTAAAATAGAAGTAAAAAGCAGAGTTTACTAAATTTCTTTTAGGTTCTGAACGTATTTAGTGACTTTAATTTTGACCTTTTAAAGTAAGGTTATTCCCCTTGTCTAGCCAAAAAGAAAAGATGACTTAAACTTTGCTATCAATTCAAAAATTGAGCAACATTTTCACTAGATTTTGATGACTGTAATCAGTTATATTTTGCTGAACTATATGGGTAATAAGGATCATACTTGCAATTTTAAAAATTGGTAGTCTTCTTAAAGATCCAACCCCTTATTTTTGGATTGTTTAGATGATTGCTCAGACTACTCTAGAGCAAAACTATGGATATGATTACATTAATCTTGTAACCTAATTCAAGTCTCTGCCTTTTTCATTATGGTAATTTATAATGGTTTTGAAACCAGGTTTTGGTAAGATACTTTTTGTATCTTATACATTTTGTAGATGACTGCTCACTATATAATATAGGGAAATATATAGTGGAAGGAGTATGTTGAATAAGTACCATAGGTACATTTAGATTGATTATAAACCCAGATTCTTCCATCATGGCATCAAAATAAGATATGCATTCACAGGCTCTTGGAATTAGCACGTGGACATCTTTGAGGAGGCATTATTCTGCTCACCACTTGTCTTAACCAATTTTCTAGGTCAAGGGAAGACAAATCCTAATTCTACTCCTCAAATGGGATTTAAGAAGTTTCCTCTACCAGGACCAACCAATGCATAGCTTTTATACATTTAAAAGAGATTCTAAATTAGAACAATGGCATATGCCCTGAGAAAACCATAATTCAAACCATAATTCAAAAAGAAAACCACAATGTCCACTGCAGCACTATTTACAATAGCCAGGACATGGAAGCAACCTAAATGCCCCATCGACAGATGAATGGATAAAGAAGATGTGGCACATATGTACAATGGAATAGTACTCAGCCATAAAAAGAAACGAAACTGAGTTATTTGTAGTGAGGTGGATGGACCTCTGTCATACAGAGTGAAGTAAGTCAGAAAGAGAAAAACAAATACTGTATGCTAATGCATATATATGGAATTAAAAAAAATGGTACTGATGAACCTGGTGGCAGGGCAGGAATAAAAACGCAGGTGTAGAGAATGGACTTGAGGGCGGGGGTGGGGGGTGCGGGGGCGGAGCTGGGGTGAAGTGAGAGTGGCACACACATATACACGCTATCACATGTAAAACAGATAGCTGGTGGGAAGCAGCAGCATAGCACAGGGAGATCAGCTCGGTGCTTTGCAACAACCTAGAGGGGTGGGATAGGAAAGGTGGGAGGGAGATGCAAGAGGGAGGGGATATGGGGATATATGTATGCATATGGCTGATTCACTTTGTTGTACAACAGAAACTAACACCATTGTGAGGCAATTATACTCCAATAAAGATGTATAAAAATAAGAGATTCTAATTTAGAACCTAGAGGTGGTTCCATATTTCTGCTCTGTCCTTCCCATTCGTGCACATATCTGGCTTGCCTACTGGACAGTAATTTTGTAGTATAGGCATTGGGTCTTAGTAACCATTATATTCCCCACTGTGCTGTGCATTCCAAGTAATAACTGCTAACAGTTTAAAAAGAATGCTACCATTGGGTCTCTGCTTATGCAAAAGACTGAAATGAGATTTACAATCTAGGACTTTTAAGGATATTTCATCACAGTTGCTGGGGATGGAAATGTTAGGATTCTGGAGGTGAGGACTAGACAAATCAAGATTAGAAGAGTGGCCTTGGTGTGGAATGAAAAGGGATGAATTAGAACCCCTTTCTGCCTTTTTGTAAGGAACTGGCAGTAGGAGTGGAGATTTCCTTTGCTCCGCTGCAATGCCAGTAACAGCTATGGTAAAGTCTCAATTGAAGAAAAGAATGGGAACTATAATGCTAGAGCCTCTTGTCAGTTTATTAGAAGCAGTTAAAGTGGCAGGTGGCTACAAACCAAGGGACTGAGGCACTCTTCAGCAGCACAAGGTACAGAGAAGTTGCTAATATAATAAGAGCACTTCCTTGGTGGTTCAGTGGTTAAGAATCTATGCTTCCACTGCAGGGGGCATGGGTTCAATCCCTGGTCAGGGAACTAAGATCCCACATGCTGCCCGGCATGGCCAAAAAAAAAAAAAAAGAAGCAAGTTACTATTCTTTGTGAGACACCCAAGATGCATGTTATCTTATAGATTTAACAGTTATATCAGAAAGCAATAAACTTGAGTACAGGGGTCTACTTCTTCCAAAGTATTAAAGTAGAAAATGAGAAAATTATACAAATATACTGTATTTTCAGTGACTGAACTAAATCAGCCATTCTTAAACTGAAGTACACGCTCCAAGAGTCTGTGAACTACCTGAAATTTTAAGTAAAACACTTTGTGTACATGCTCTTTGCTGGAGAGAGTCCATAACTTTCATACTCTCAAAGGAGCCTCTCAGTCACCAAAAGCTTAAGCCAACTGAACTAGGTAGTATTTAAGTTTCCTTTTACATATTCTTTATTATTACTCAATTGAGGCCTAAAACAGCTTTTAACAAAACGTGTTGCTTTGTCTACAGAATACTCTGATTTGTTCTGTAGAAAATTCAGGCAACTTTATATCATTATTTTAATACTAAACATTATGCCATGTGTTTTTTGGTAATTTGATATTTTTCAGATTTTGCAGTTGCACAAGATAGATTTACTTTATTTCCTAATAAAATTCTGAAGCCATTGGCAGGTATCATTAGAATACTAGGTTAATTTGGAAATGCTTAGAACAACTACTAATGCTCTATAACTTAGAGTTTGTTTAGGTCAGCAGGTTAACCTAAGCCTCTTATGCTTCCTGTTATTTTAAAAAGAGCTAAAATTTTCAATTAATTAAGTTAAAATTACTATAGTATTAAAAATAACCACCAAGTATATATTTCACATTTTTACAGATTAACATGAAAAGTATTATACAGGTTTACCAGTTGAGAAACATTAAAATACTGGATTTGTAGCCAAATCCTTTGTTGCCTTTACCTTAAATTTATTTCTGTTTGAAAGAAATATGCAATTTCAAAGTCTTGAAATTTCTGAAAGACTCCCCCATTAAGGTTAATCTCAGTTGGAGATACAGATTTGAGAGTCTGTAAACTGGACTTAATCAGCTTATCAACAGTAACTGCTAAAGGTGATCTAAAGAACATATGTATAATGAGAAGAGGATTTTGAAAAGGACATTAACACAAAATATAAGTTGCCCAAGATCATTCACATGTCAGCATCATTAAGACATGAGCTCAGTTCTGTCTCATCCAAAAACTTTGTAACCTCTACTATACTGTGCTATTTCTGAAATTAGAAATGTGAAAATTCATTGGAAACTATATAAAGTGTTATAAGCGTATAAACATCTCCACTAAAATAAACTAGCTTAACAAATATCCCTTGAAATACATGTTAATGTAGAGTTACTTGTCAAATATCTAAACTTTATGCACTGGTGAAGCTTCTTTGCCTAAATATAATCTTTATTCAAGGGTTACATAGATTAACTTTTAATTCTTATTAAAATTTTAAAATAATTTTTACACTGGAAACTAAAAAGAAAAGAGAACGCTGACCTTGGTCTTAGATTTTTCAAAGACAAAGCTTGGGAAAAAGTAAAAATGTTCAGCCTTAGGTCAAAAGTTTTATTCAGATACAGAGGCCCACGTCAATTGTGTACTGGCCAGTATTTACTGCAAGAATAACAACTGCATTTCAAGGTTATTTATTCTAACTACTGTAAGTAATAACATCAATTGGTGTACTTGTGAAACGAAGTACAGTTTTTCCTCTGATGTTTAAAACTAACAGATGTAATTAAGTGCCATTGTAAAATTTTTCTAATGTGTAAGATCAACAATTACTACATGGCCAGTATTCAATGTAATATTTTATTTCTATTGTATTAAACTAAAGTCAAGAAAATATCAAGTTAACTTTAAAGGCAAATCTTTACTCCTTAAAGAAAAAATACAAACTGTAGTACTTTTATAATAGAGGATGATATTTTACATAATATAAACAAAATCACTAATATACCTAAATGTTTAGTTTCCTTAAACTACGACAAACCACAGAATGGGTGGAAAATGGGTTTACTTATTGGCAGCACATAAACAACTTGGGAAAATGGGCAGCATGCATTATTTTACCTGTCTGTACACAGGCACTGACACTCGCAAGCTTTAATAGCCACCGCCTCCTCTTCCTTGTCCAAAGTAGCCGCTCCCATAGCCCCCTCTGCCAGCTCCTCGCTGGGACACCCCAGACCCTCTGTAGCCTCCCCCTGGGCCACCTCCATAGCCACCTCGGGAAGCCCCTCTATAGCCTCCCCGGTAGGAGCTGGAGCCTGCCCCATAGCCACTGCCACCGTAGCCTCCACCACCCCCATAGCCTCCACCGCCATAACTTGAACCTCCCCTTCTATATCCACTTCCATTGTCGTATCGTGCCATCTTGGGAGGACGTGGACCATCTCCATACCTAGCAAGAGCACAAAACCACCACTTTAGCAAAGCATCCTTAGTACTTCTCAACTAGTCACAAAATATAAACATTCAGTCACATTCGAAAATTTAATGCATAAAGGGAATGAAGCCAAAGACACAAATACTGAATACATCATAGATAGGTTAAATATTAAAATGAGTTAATATCAGAAAAGCACTTAACACAGTGTGGCACACCCTAAGTACTATGTTCCATTAGTTTAAAGAAGTAGTTAACTCAGTTACAGGCAAAATGGGAAGCCAGAATCCATAAAGCACACAGCACTTCTATACATTAAGATAACAGTTTATAACCAAATGCAGTAAGCAAATCTTGATGGGGAGATTAAAGAATATTTTTGAGTGACTAAAACAAATTTTAATGGTTGTATATTAGATAGTGTTATTGTAACACATTTTGGGGTGTGAACTAGTATTGTTTATGCTATGTTCTCAAAAGATACATGAAGAATACTGATGTAAAATGCAACTTAATCACCAACGATTAAGCAAAAGAAGTGTGTAATATTTATATGAAAGCAAGTGTCACAAAATGCTGACAATCAGTGAAACCTAAGAGACCATATAGGAGTTCACTGTACTGCTGTTCTGCCCTGCAGGCATCAAGTATTTCCAAAGAAAAAGGTGTGGGCAAAGAAACTTTCTGAAGGTGAAAAAAACTGAAGCAGATAAAACATTTTAAGAATTAAGAGAAACTTCATACTCTTTACTTTTAGATATCCATGTTCTTGTATTTCCCTAAGATAAACCCTGATGCTTTTCATTTGAAGAATGAATTTAACACCTCATCATTTTTTCTTTGGAGATGGCAAAGCAGTACTGTGAGAAGAGGACTGTCTGGGGTCTTTCACTTTCCTGTCATGTGACCTATCCTGGGCTCTATATGTACTTTAAAGATCTCTTTCTATCTCTAGCACGCACTGGTGTAACAGATCATTAACACAAAAGTAACACCCTTTTTTCTGAGTGTGCTAACCAGAACTAGACTTCATATTCGGCATTTGTCTAGAGCTGTAACTCAAATAACAAGGCCTCTATTAACTAACTGTGGGAATTTTAGGCCAGTGTAAGATTACTGTACTCTGCTTAGTTCAAAGAGAAGTTACTGTGGTACTCACCGTGTACTGCCAATCATAAGGTTGATACCAGCAGCTGAGGGCCTAGAGATTTGGCGGATTGTGTTTAGCATACGTTCATTAACGGGGTCCAACTGGCTGATGATATCAGGCTGCTTGGTTACTTCAACAACCAGAGCCTCCATGGCTGCCCGGAGAGCAGTGATACAGGCAGCAGCTTCATGAGATATTTGCAGTCTGATCCTAAAATAGAGAAAAATGATTAAAAATGAGAGAGGTGGTACACATAGAAAAAGACTATTATCTTTCAATTTCACACATGGCAAGTGATGGGATAAATTTAACTTCTTTCCAAGTACCAATACTTTCAACTAATGTAATGGCCCCAGAATTAGGCAAACACAGGTAGGAATAATAATCTAAGGTAACTTCTTGAAATTCGCTGCTAGCTATTGGCAGGAGTTGTGAACCATAAAGTCTATCGAGCAAAATACTCTTAACAATACAGATCACTCAGCCTCCAACAAAAGAATGAAATAAGACACTAAGATTGTTAGTTTTGCAAGTATTCAAGAATATGACTGAGCCTACTAACCATTCGTTATATTCTATCAAGTGCTTACTACCCACTCACCACTAGTCTCTAAGTACTATAAAGTATACAGAAAAAAGAGGTACCCAAGCTCCAATCAGACTCTAATTCCTTAGTGTAGTATTCATGGCAGTGGATGCGGCTCCAATGCCTAATGCATCTGCTTCTGCTGGTATAGTCAATTTAAGATTTTACTACCAACTATGAACCATACTCCTAAGATATACAACTCGCCAAGAAAAGACAGTGTTATAAAGCATCTCATTTGTGCCATCAAATTTTGCCATCTTTCACAAATTAAGTTAGATTAGCAGCTGAATCCCATTACATTTTAATTTAAGAATTCAGTTGAGTTCACATATGAAAATCCATACCAGTCATCTACAAGCACAATCTGTCCATCAGATTGGACTTTCTTGGAGGCAAAGAGAAGCAGCTGCAAGGGGGTGACTAAGGTCATGCCTTTAGCAGAGATGGCCCGGGTTCGAATCTGAAGGCAGAGAAAGAGGCAAGAGGAAACAGTTGACATTCCAACTGTCAATCAACTACCATATAATGATAATGAACTATGCTTTGAAAATTAAAACTCATGTTCCCACTGCACATTAATAAGTAAAGATAATTTGGATTTTAAATGTAAACTTTTCTAAAGTAATCTTTTCTTACCTTTTCACCAAAAACAAAGAAGGGAGATGGGTACTTCATGTCTTGGCTGCTAAAAGGACAATTAACAGATGATTTGTGGATAAGCGCATTACGCCCTTCAGTGGTGAGAATCTTTCTCTTTTCCTTATGATAGCACACATTGGGGTACACGCCAAAGGCCAGGAGAGAGATAACAACATCCAGATTATTGTCTGGTCCAGTGTTAGTAAACACTTGTGTCAATAAACACTCTGTTAAAAGGAGATTAAAAAAAAAAATCAGGTATCTGGCTAATCCTCACATTGCATGTATTTACCAGAATTAGATGACAATTAGAAGAATTAACTCATCCTCCACCCTCCTTTTTCAAATAACCTGTCTAATTTCCTCTCTTCTCAGAACTCTTGCACTCAGATTAAGTGCAAGGAGAAATTCTGCTGAGTAGCCACAATAAGAAAATTAAAATGTCTGTATTCTCTTATAGACTCAATAAAATATAAGCTTGGAGTAAGTATTTTTAAAAAATCCCCCAATAACCATCTACTCTCAGAATAAGAGCTAGACTGATATGACCACAGTGTTCCATATGCTCTTTTTAAAAAGCTGTTCCTTCTACAGAAGATGGAATAACAACTTAAGAGGAACCCACGAGAAGGTGGTGGATGTCTTCACCCAAACTATGCTTTAGGCACATGGAAAGTACGATGATAAGAAAGCGGATACACTTTGTTCTAAAAACCTGAATCCTAGTCTTATAAACTTCCTAATTGAGTCTGGACACGTAACTTAAGCTTCTGTGTCAGTTTCCTCATCTTTAAAATGGGGTAGTAATATATGCATCTCAGGACTGTTGTGAAGAGTCTATCACACAAAAATGTTTTTCTCTTTTCCTTTGATTTTGATTAAAAAGCTACGAATTGGGAAATCCCTGGTGGCACAGTGGTTAAGAATCCGCCTGCCTAGGCTTCCCTGGTGGCGCAGTGGTTGAGAATCTGCCTGCCAATGCAGGGGACACAGGTTCGAGCCCTGGTCTGGGAAGATCCCACATGCCGCGGAGCAACTAGGCCCGTGAGCCACAACTACTAGGCCTGCGTATCTGGAGCTTGTGCTCCGCAACAAGAGAGGCCGCGACAGTGAGAGGCCCACGCACTGCGATGAAGAGTGGCCCCCGCCACTCACCGCAACTAGAGAAAGCCCTCACACAGAAACGAAGACCCAACAGAGCCATACATACATACATACATAAATTAAATTAAAAAAAAAAAAAAAAAAAAAGAATCCGCCTGCCAATGCAGGGGATACGGGTTCGATCCTGATCCGGGAAGATCGCACATGCCACGGAGCACCTAAGCCCGTGCGCCACAACTACTGAGCCTCTGCTCTAGAGCCCGCGAGCCACAACTACTGAAGCCCGCACGCCTAGAGCCCGTGCTCCGCAACAAGAGAAGCCACTGCAATGAGAAGCCCATGCACCACAAAGAAGAGTAGCCCCCACTTGCCACAACTAGAGAAAGCCTGCGGGCAGCAACAAAGACGCAAAACAGCTAAAATAAAAAAATTAAAAAAAAAAACTAAAAATTTAGTCAGTTTACAACAGAAGAGAATTACTTTAGTTATCTAGATACTGCCCAACTACCTTCTGTCTCTCAACTAAACAGCTGTTTCTGGTTATGTGTTCCAATTTTCAATGTTTCAGGAAATAACTCTGTCTCTTAATCTAACTGGAGAAAAGTACAATAGTTCAAATTCACACAAGAAATGAACAGCTGGATTACTATTCCTATATCACGTATCAAAGTCCTCTGTAATTGTCCACTAAAACCTTATTTAAAGCCAATTAAAATTTAACACGGTAGAGTTTACTTCACATCTAAAACTGAACAGATGGGCAAATAAATAAATCACCTCACAAACCACTACTTGAGGTATTTCAACAATCTGTTCATTCAAAAGGTGCTAAAAGCTAGACCTGTGTTCTTCACAAGTGGATGGATTTAAAAATTTAAAAATTTAAAAATCCTCCCATCTAGGGCTTCCCTGGTTGAGAGTCCGCCTGCCGATGCAGGGGACACGAGTTCGTGCTCTGGTCCGGGAAGATCCCACATGCCGCGGAGCGGCTGGGCCCGTGAGCCATGGCCACTGAACCTGCGCATCCGGAGCCTGTGCTCCACAACGGGAGAGGCCACAACAGTGAGAGGCCCGCATACTGCAAAAAAAAATCCTCCCATCTAAAAGAGTGGATATGTGTATAACTGATTCACTCTGCTGTACAGCAGAAACTAACACAACATTGTAAATCAACTATACTCCAATAAAAATTAGTAAAAAACAAAAAGTCCTCCCAAAGTAGCACAATTCTCAAAAGGTCTATTAATCATCTCTACTAAATTACAATTTGAACATTATAACCTTTTGCATCCTGTAAAAGACTGAATTAATGTGAAAAACTGATTATCACCAGAGTTCAAAGAACTAAGAAATAGTCAGGAACACAGAAAAAGCAAAGGGTTTAATGTTTGAAGCTAAAATATACTGCACTGTCAATGTGCATGTATTACATTAAGATTACTTCAGATATGTCTTAAGAATGTGAGAATCTTACCTTCTGGAAATCCAGAATTAATCAGAATCTCTTTGAGCTGAACTTTGGCTTCCCAGGTCATTCTAAGTGTAGCCATATTGAGTCTTTTGTGCTCACAAAAACGTATCTCTGCTTCTTCTCCACCCATTCTAAAACAAATAGGTTGTTAAGAGTCATTCCCAAAGCCTAAAGAACTAGATACAGTTCACCCGAATCTTATAACTCTCCTCTTTCAAGCCCATACCTAGCATCATCCCAAGCTTGGAATACTGATAAAAGGGCCACATGATCAGAAAATCTGTTTCCAGCAAAATTTCGATGGATATAACCCAGTCGCTTTCCTTCACTGATGAAAGGCTCCGGAAAGCAGGTGGCAGCAGAGATGGTACAAACAGCATCTCCCACACTGAAACAGACAGGAAAATTCAGTCTAGATCACATTCTTGTTCCAGCAACTTGGGCAGTATTGTCAACTGTGGGTCAGTCTTTATTGGCTATGATATTGCTTTAATAGCACTGAAACTGGCTGAACAAAAAGAATTTTACAGCTGCTCTCCAGAGGTAAAAAGGGAAAAAAATAATGAGTTCTGATATAATGGAAGCATATTTACCATAAACTGACCAAGTATTATATTTTTCCTTTACCGTTCTCCCTCATCTTACAAAATCTCTTAATCTTCAAAACCTTCTAATAACATATACCTGTTTTCCTAATCTTTCTCTTTCAAGGAAAACTACTTAACCTACTTAATAACTGCACTTTTCTTTTGAGAAGTCTGTGCTCTTTCCCCCCAGAAGTTGGGCCCAGGTGTCCATCCATTGGAACTGTTTGTTCTTCTTGTTTCACACTTTTCTCAGTATCTAAAGTATGCCACTTCTCTACTGAAGAACATTTAGTTTTTTCTTCTATTTGAGCCCATCCTGTTTTTATTGGGAGGGGGATAAAATTCTAAAACTGTTTTACCATTTAACTATCAGCAATAAAACAAAGCACTTACTAGAAAATACACCCCATTATCATCATTTTGCCAAAACGAGGCTCAATGGGGAGTTTAGCCAGGATTCGTCCCAGAGGAGTCAACTCATCATTGGTATCTAATGCATCAAGCTCTGTGGGGAGATATTTCTTTGTGAGCAGAAACAGTAATGAACACCCCTTTAACCTAGGCAAAGATGAAACATTTGTTTATAGATTAAGGTTCAGATACTGCACTTAAGTTTTCCTCAACTGTCAAGCCAACTGCCAGCACCATGCTCATAGCCAACAATTCTCTTCACTCAAAAACAGAACAAAACCAAATTCTAGGGCACCTAACATGAAGAAGGTACTAGAATTAGGCCCTGCAGCCTGTAAAGTTGAGTACAGTCCATGAGAAGTCTATAAATACAGTACTAACTGTAATAGCAGCATAAACAGCTATATGCTCTAACAAGTCTGATAGCATCCGTTGATAATTTCTAGAAAGAAATGAAATCTGGAGAATAAAAGTCTGAAGTTCACATAGCAGGTGAGCGCGACATTCAAAATTCAAATTCAGATCCCCCTGGACTCCAACGCCCTTATTTTTTTCCACCATACTACACTGCCTCTGTAAGTGTGATAAGAAAATATAAACAGATGTTCTATGAAATGTACATAAAACACTGTGGGTATCATGAATAATTCACGTTCTGTTCTGATCCTTAACCACTGGTTAAGAGATAACGTGTGCCTTTTCTCCATTTTTTCCCCCAAATAAGACTCACATCATCCCTTTCTTACCTTATGTTGCTCATTTTATATACTAACCACACTAAGTACATTAAGCGACACCGGAAGCCTTGTTATCACAGCCCTGTGGGCTATATCCTCTTCTGGACTCATTGGTTAAGTGTTACTTGCCAGGACAGGACAGATGGTCTAATTAGCATGTGTTCGGCAGGTCTGTATTTGCAGGTACCTCTAAGTGTGTGTTCTGCTTCAATCACAGCGTCCAAAGGCGGAGGTTCAATTGCCTTGGCCAGGAATTGGCCAATTCCTCCCAGACGCAGAAGTTTTATGCTCAAAGCAATTTCATGCAATGGTGTTCGGAACATCTCCGGGGTCATGTGGGTTTCGAGTCTAAGAGAAAATAAGCATAAAATAACCATCTTCTCTTGTGTACACACACGTTTATTTAACAAAAACTTCGCAGAGAGATAATCAGGAATACATAGAGCTGCCCTTCCCTCATCCTTTTACAATTACAAAAGAACGTTTTGTATTTACTACAAAGACTCTCTGGACAAGACCCTCTTAAGTGGTTGAGTAGTGGCTTACGACTTTACCCTTATAGCTTGAAGGCATTTTCAGCTGAGTGAAGGAGGATGAAAAATTATCCCAAATCTCTAATGTTATTACCCCCACCCATGGCTTCTTCAGGTCTGGTTGCTGACAAACATAGGTTAAAAATGGTAGCAAGACCTTCTGTGGGGGATGCAGGCTAATTCTAGTATCTCCCTGCTACCTCTTCCCCCACTTCCTGGTCTGTATAAATTTAGTGCCACTGGAAAGGATCTTACAGATTATCTAACCCTTTAAATTTTCAGTAATAAAAACTATTAATATAAATCAATATTAACAACAATAATAATAGCTAACATTTACTGAGAGTTTACTACGTGCCAAGTATTGTTCTCAGTATTTTCCATTACTGACTCACTTAATTCCGCAAACAAATCCTACGGGATTAGTATTGTATTACCTTCCTTTTTCAACTGAGGAAAGACACAGAAAGGTTAAGTAACTTAATCTCATTTTGTAGAATGGGGAAACAAAGGCCTAAAAGTGTAAATGTTTAAGATTATGTGATACATTAGGCACAAATAGTATTAAAATCCAGGTCTCTACGTTTCCAATTCAGGCTTATTCTATATAAACTATTTATAATGAAGATTCATAGGAACCATTTAGAGGTGAATTCCAACACTGCTGGTAAGACCTAGATCAGCTTTAATCAGGTTTACATAGATGCATATAGCATATCTATTCCTCATCCTACAGAGAAAAGAACAAAAATCCCTTATAGATCTATTCATGCTGTTAACTAATTAGGAGCTGGTTTTACTCTAATATTAGAGTATAGTACTTGTTTATTCAGGTCAAGGGACAAGCCAACCTTTAAAAAGAACTAAGTGTCTTCCAAATGTTGCAGCCAGTCTCCTGCATTAACTTCTGATGCTCAAATAAACCAACATTTGTAATTACTAGGGAGCCATATGTTACCAGTATAAAAGCAAATCAAAGCTTTGACCTTTCTTCAGTGTGCTATATATATCTGGTCACCTAAATTAGTCTGTCCCACAATTCTTCACTGTGGTACACACACAAACACACCTCCTAACTCTACCTTTATTATCAACTGGTTAAAGCTAATGTACACCACACTGATTTCCGGAAACATACAACTAAATACATAACTTAAGCCTATAATTCAGAGAGAAGTATTTTTTATTTTTTAAATTGGGGAGTGAGGTGGGAGGCAAGGAATAACGACTTTATTTGGAAAGCTAGCAAACTGAGAAGATGGTGAGCTCGCACCCCAGAGAAGTATTTTTTAAACCAATTGGTCTCATCCACAAACATTCTCCAAAAGGATCTGTGGTATAAACAGAAACGGACAAGGTATTAACAGACTTGGATTTCAGTCCTGGAGAAGTCAGCTAAGCTTCTTAAGCTTTGGCTTCCTTACCTAAATAATGCCCTCTGTTTCTCAGGCACATAAGGAGGATCATATGACAGAGGTGATGTGCTAATGCGGGGGTAGGGGAGGGTGTCTATAAATACAAAAGTATTGTTATTTTAAAGTTATTTTTCAGAAAAGTTAACCATTCCATAAATATCAGTAATCCCAAAGTGATAAAGATGTGTGGTGTGGAAAATGTATGTTATGCTTTTAAAAGGTTATTAGTAAATAGTAAATCGGTATCAAACATGCCACCATTGATAATTTCTGATTTCATCCTTATCACAATCTCACTATCTAAGCTAAGTTTCCTCCAATTAACTGGAAGCACTTATGTTCTGAGTTAAGTTTATGTCAGGGCAGAGAGGTGTGGGGAGGGGTGTGTGTGTAAAAGGCTAAAAAAAAAAAAAAATCCCCAAAAAACCAACTTCATTCTTTACTCAAGAATTGGTCTTACCTCTCAAAACGAGCTCGGCTACAGAGGTGAAAGCAGAATCCAGGTCGTACACGGCCAGCTCGTCCTTTCCGCTGCTCGAGGTTTGTTTTGGATGCCCAAACTGTAGCATAATTGGTCATATTGTTGTGAGCAGTGAACAGCTTCACTTTTTGCCTAAATAGGAAAGAGCAGTTAATTCTAAAACTCACGTGTACTATCAATACATAACTATTACATTTCCACTAAGTGGCAGACGCTTTCCAGTCATGCCTACTTGCGATGTCTGTCTGTGAACAGCACCGATAAGAATTTGACTCTGCACTCTTTTAGGCTGCCAACCTGCTAGGAGGCAATATAATATACATGTGCCACTTACCAGCTGGATGATCTTGGCCAAGTTACTAATCTTTCTGTGCCTCATTTTCCTCATCTGAAAACGAGTATAATACTATCACCTACCTTGCAGTGTTTTTTATTTATAAACATTATGTGAATTAATGAACATATAGCACTTAAACAGGACCTGGCACGTGCAGGTAAGTGAGTGATAATTATTCAAAGCCAACTCTATTCCGAAGTTCAGTTTAACTTTTAGGCAATCTATGATCTAAAGGCTATGTGCTAAACTGGAACATGTGGCACTTCTGATGACCTCACCAAGTGGTGTTGGCATGGTCCTCTTGAACCCCTAAGCAACCTCAGAATTTGTCAATGTTACACATAGGCAGCTGGCACTAAATGGGATTGGCACAAAGGAGGGGCATGCTATTCACCACTCTCTAAAGTGGGCATTGGCAAATCTTCAATTGCCAGGAAAGGCTTAGGGACTTCACAGAGAAGACATGAGGCACAAACTGGCTAGACAGAACAAAGTTTCAACGTTTCTGTCCTCTCTGTGTATCAATTAGCATGTAATTACTTTACCTATACACAATGCCTCCCTGTGTATTTCCCAGGGTATCTCATACCAAATATGAAGTCTTAATTCTTAAGTAGTGTCCTACAAATAGGACACTGGCCATGAGCTAAATATTGGACATCTTTATACACCAAAGAGCATGCCATTGTATGGCAGTGGTCAATGGAAACACCCAATGGGAAATGAGCAAAACACCAGCAGACAAGAATAAGTGGGAAGCAGTCAGAAGTTAGTGTTAAGCTTCGTCACTTTCTACCATAACTGATATGATGATCAACACCAAGAATCATTAATTACACTATAACTCAGTATATACAGATGCAGCACAGTAATTCTGACAGTAAGAGAACACAAGAGTTTTAAAAATAAGGTGTTTTTGATTCTGTTAACTGATTCTAGACATTACATGGAGTATTCTAAAGGCAATGGGTTCCTTGGGAACTTACTTGCAGGAGTCAATGACATAAACAACATCATTTATGGTAATGCTTGTCTCAGCAATATTTGTGGACAAAATAACCTGTGAAGAAATGGTATTAAGAAAAATTACACTTCAGAAAATATTCTCCTATTATGTACTTAAAAGGAATTGTCTGCTTATGTAACAAATAACAGAATTACAGAAATCTTCAAATAAATCACTCATTCATTGACTGGATAACTGAAAAACCTACTAAGCTCATGAAGAAAGAACCCCTTTTTTCTTCCTCAATTCAGATGGATTACAATTTTTTTGGATAGCTCTTTGAAGGTCTGTAATAGTTGTCTAATATCTACGTTGCTTCCAACCCCGTAACTGTAACGTCTACTACTTACCTTGGTTACTCCACCTGGTACTGGATCAAATACTTTGCGCTGTTCCTCTCGAGGAATCTGAGAATGCAGAGGTAGAATCTGATACCTATGGCTTCCTATAAAAATATGGAAAAGTTAAGGTCTAAAAATAGGAGCCGAGTTTAAAACTTTTCTACATTATGCATGTTTTTAATCAAAAATTGATACAACACTAAATTTTGTTTTCACATATTGGCTAGGGTGCAAGCAAAATAATTCATTTTTCACTCAAATAGTTGAGAATTCAAAGAAGACTCATACCAAAATGTGGATTCATTTCCAAATGCTTCTGCATAGTATAAATCAAATTCCAGCCAGGCAGAAAAACCAACACAGCTCCAGGAACATTGAGGGTCTCGATGTACTTAAGTAGAGCCTCGATGAGTTCAAAAGGAGTTTCTTTCTCATTCAGTTGAGCCATGCTCATCTTTGTTTCTGGACCATATTCATCACCACAGATCAGGTTGCAATTTGCCTGCAAAAAACAGGGAGACATATTTTGGACTGTCTCCATTAGTACAGCTCATGAGTTAAGTCTCCTACATTTGTTCTTAATGTTCACATGACACCTAATATCCTTATTGATTCTAGCTGATTAGTCGTATCTGGCATATAGAAGAAATTTAATTTTCAAAAACCACTGCATGGTGACATACTGAATTTTTCTACTGACCAATACTTCCCATAGGACATGATTAAAATTGAAGCACAAACGCTTAAATTTGACTCTAAAATTTCTAATGGCTCCTTCTACCAAGCTTATTTCTCTTATGACTATAAACTCTTGGTTTTTCAAAAATATTTTCCTTACTGATCAATAAACTGCTCCTATGATCCTCTCTTTGTATCAATTATCATATAATTATATATACACAATATCTTCCTGTGTAATTCCCAGGCTCACTCATACTGGCAGACAGGGTATTTGATCACCTCATCTACATCTGAAATAATGTGGTCTGTATTTTCCAAAAAGCCTGCCTGAGAACCAATGATAAACCAAACCTTCAGTAATGAGAAATGAAGTTGTTAACAATTGATTTTTCCCCCCAAGAAACTTTCTAATTCATCGGATTTGAGGATATAATTCATAATATAATTCATTTATATCCTCAAATCGGATTAAAAATACCCAATCCTAGGTTATGTTTATCATATTCTGCATTGCTGGCTGCCTTGTAGCATTCATTCTGTTCATGTTTCCAGATTCAAGATGCATTTTTAAATATCATTGGTCCAACTCTGAAGCACTACGAAATAAGTGTCACTTTTCTTTCCTGTTTCTTAGGAAATCCCTCATCATCCCCCACTTTAATACTCTCTCCATCTGCTAATGTCATTACCATACAGTCTCTGTAACTTAGGACTGTAGCTGCTGTTGCTTAAACTTTATTGTACATATGGGTCACCCGGAGGTCTTGTTAAAGTGTGAATTCTGATTTAGGAGATCTGGGGTGGGGCACAAGATTCCACCTCTCTACCAGTTTCCCAGGTGCTGTGGCTCATGGAAAACACTCTGAGCAGCAAAGCCTTACAAAATGGGAGTTATTAAATATCTTACTCCTTCCTCTTTTTTTTTAACCTTTATGCCAGAGATGATTTAACTCATGGTATGAAAAGCGCTTTTCACTGAACATGGAATTCTTTGGAGTGAAATGTATCAATTAATTCAAAGACAGACATTACAGTCAATTTTTAGTTTTTTTTGTAATGCTAACTCATTGCATGTTTTTACTAAAATCATTCCCTGCAATAACAATTTTGCCCACAATGAAAATTCTTCATGAAATTCACTTACATCATCATCTTCACCACTATCATCATCCTTATCCTTCTTCTTCTTGTCCTTTGGTGGAGGAATGAAGTGGGTCATCTGAATACAGTCTTCCAAAAAATATTCTGCCAGGACAATCCAGTCAGGTAAGTACTATCAACTTGCAGAATGGAGCAGTCTTTAAAACTCATTTTCTAATTCATAATTCAAAACTACTTCATACCCTTCAATCTGATTCTTCACAACTGCCAAGAAACTTCAGTGTCAATAACCTCCTTTTCCAATCAAACTCAGTGTTTCTATCTCTTGGACCTTGGAGGAGGGTGAGGTATCTCTTATACATGTTCCCACAAAGCCAGTCAGGATGTCCGCTACATACAATATTCAATCAAACATTCATGGAATGCATATTGTGCTCTATGTTGTATACTCCCACAGTGTGGGTGTTATATATGGAAATTACTATCAGTACAATAATATACCATAGTCCATCCTTCCTCTATCAGGATGTACAGATAAAAATAGGTTCCTTTTAAGTTATTATTCTTAAAAAAGGACTTCAATGTGAAGGTTGGAACATCTACTGATCAATTATGCTCCTGAGGTTCTTTGAAGTGTTCAGAAGTGTTTCAGAAGTATCTCATAATCTAAACACTTCCCCTCTATACCCTTAGAGCCCCAAAGTACCATTCTCATCTCATTATATCAAAGGTACATACTATCAACATGACTCATCACTGATGATATTAAACTTGATCAACCTGAGGTAGTGTTTGCCAAGTTAACTCCATCGTTAAGTGACTCATTTCCCCCTTTCCATACTCTACTCTTTGGAAGCAAGTCATTAAGCACAGCACACACTAAAGGAGTTAAGCATCACTTTTCTGAGGTAAGAGAGAGTATCTACATAATTTTTTTCTAGTTCTTCCATATGACAGCTTTATTACCCACTTATTTATTCAACCACCATATAAATTTATGGGTACCTATTTTATGCTTCAGGTTATAATCCAATACTACGTTTTCTACTTTTTTGTTCCAACTATTCCATTTTTGGCCACTCAGAGTTTTCATGTTGACTCCTACGTCCCTTTATCCCCTTCACTGTTTTTTTAAAGCACTTCCTTACTTTCTGTCACTATAAGATGTTTCAGGCTCATCTTGTATATTCCCTGCCTCAGCTTCAGAATCAGTCATTTCTTCAAGGGCATCTGGTTCCCTTAACTGGAGAATGGTATTGGAAACATGATCTGGGTGTTGGGCATGATCCTTGCTACTGGGATGTCATTACTTCTAGGCCCGCTCAGCAGACAGAGCTAGGAAATATATCTATGTATGCTAATCCATGGATCCATACACATGTATATTTAGTTTTGTATCTATCCATTTCTGTCTAAACACGAGTTCTTACTAATGTCTCCAACTGTAATCCAGTACCACAGGGTTCATTCAAGCCTTCCCTCATACTTACCTGTAACCTCCCACTCCAGCAGTAAACCTGGTTCCCACCATCTGTCATCCATTTAATTATTTTTTCAATGCCAGTATGCATGCAAAGCAGTTGCAGGATTATTAACCTGTACCCTCGTGAGATATGAGTGCACTGACTTTTATCTCAGAGCTACCCTCACCTTCTGAATTTCAAGTTAGCATCCTGACATAGCCATTCATCATTTCATATGTACACTGAAAATTTTTTAGCTTATTTTCATGCCTTCAATTAGACTGTGCTGTAATTAATTTTTAAAACCAAGCTACTAAATGACTATTCTAGAAAATGGTGATGACAAAATCTTCTAAATAAACTCTTAACGATCAGAAATACTTGACCTTGAAACACTCATCCTAATCTCATTTCAAAATCTGCCTGCTCTGGTTCTAGGAAAGATTGATCCTCTAGTTAATCTGACCCTGGCTGCTTAAACTTTTAACAGTTATTTCCCATGAACATCTATAGGCATATTAATTAATTTACACTTGGCTATAAAATCTTACAAGTTAACTTTAGCTGTAAGGACAGGAAATTTACTGGATATGCAAACTCCTCAAGTTGTAAATGAAACTCACTACTGCTTGACTAAAACCCCAAGAACGTTATGATGCATTTGATACCCTCATTCGGATTTTATTTTAAATATCCTTTAAACTATTACTCCAATCTCTAGGATTAAGAAAATCCACACATTACAAAAAATGTTCACCCTCCCATCCCACCCCCACGATATTTACCTTGAACTGGGTAAGTCCTCCCATAAACTTCAATGATTGGGCAACTGAAGAAATATTCACAGAACATGCTCGTATCAATAGTAGCAGACATGAGAACAATGCGAACTTCAGGATATGCCTGAACGACATCACGCAACACTACCAAAAGGAAGTCAGTCTATTAAAACACAAACACAAATGGAAAAATAAATGCATTGAAAAGTCCTTGCTCACAACGTACAGCTAAAAGATTTCTTGTGCTAATAAGCCACAAGGTATCAGTGAAATTCAGTTTCTTGGGCGGCTTGTAGAGGTAAGATGAAGGATTACAGTGGGATACGGTAACAGTATTTTTAAGAACAGTTGTAACCTACTCGTTGTGGGAATTAGAAATGAGCGCTACTAGGGTAGGGGAAGGGAAGGGAAGAGAAAAAAAAAAAACATTAACGAGAGGAAATTTTCAGTGAAATTTATATTTTCAGTTGCACAAACTACTAGAGAAAAGGGGAAAGCCATGATGAGCCAAGTATCAGTTTTCCAATCACCTGTAAAGTGAATCTTACAAATGCTGAAAAGGCTATATTTAGTCCATTCAAACAAAATAATGGTCGAGACATTTATTATTTAATAATGTAAAGTTTCCATCAACCCACCAAACAATAACATGAAAGCTAGAACTCTCATAAAACTTTTCTCCAGCTATGGGGTCTTCAAGTCCATCACTCTGCCTCCCCAAATAGAGAAATCCACCATCCTGAATCTTTTATTAGTCCTTTTCATATACCTTTCCTCTGTTCTATATGCATATCTAACTAGACATATATATATATATATATATATATATATATGCATGCATACATATATTTTAAGGTTTACCTATTCTTAACTTTATGAAATCTTTGGGGATTTCCTGTTTCACATCCTATAGCACTCTTAAGACTCACCCACGTGTGAATCACCAGAGTTATTCTTTCTGATGACTATTTAAATATCCCAATGTGTGTATGTACCCATTAATTCACCAGTAGATTTCTGGTAGTAACTACTGCAGGTATCTGGGTTGTTTCTGGGATTTTACTCTTACAAACATTTGCTACTCTGAACATCCTAGTTCATGTCTCCTACGGTACATACGCAAGTTCCTGTGGGTAAGTGTAGGTATGGAACTGCACTCATAGGATGTATAAATGTTGAACTTTTGCAGATAATGCTCAACTATTTTCCTAAGGTATTCCGCCAGTTCATAAACCACTATGAGCAATGGATAAGAGATCCTGCTGATATTTATATTCTCCAATACTTGGCATCATCACTTAAAATTTTATTAATCAAATGGATATAAAGTAGATGTACTTTATTATGGTCTTGGTGTGCACTTTCCTATTCACCAATGAGACTGAACACCCCATCATATGTACTAGCCAAATAATCATTCCTCTTTTGTAAAATGCCTATTTCCTTGTTTTTCTACTGAGTCATCTGTACTTTGCTTACTGATTTGTAGGTGTTTATATTTTCTGTATTAATCCTTTGTTGGCTATATTGGAATCTTCTAGCTTGTGGTTTTCCTTAAAGTATCTTTTGAATGAATACACGATCTTAATCTTAATATAGATGAATACCTCAGTCTTTTGTTTCATGGTTAATGCATTTCATGTTCTAAGAAATTCTTCCAGAAGGTCTAGAACTATGTTGCCCAAAAAAGTTGTGGCTATTGAGCATATAAAATGTGCCTGGTCTAAACTGAGATGTGTTCTAAGTGTAAAATACACAGACAGATTTTGAAGACTTAATATGAAAAAAACCCGCAAAAAAAAGTCAATATATTTTTTATATTGACTACATGATGAAAATATTTTAGATATACTGAGTTAATTTTACCTGTTTCTTTTCACCTTTTAAAATATGATGCTAGAAAATTAAAAACTGCATGTGTAGGCCACATTATATTTCTACTGGATAGTGCTGTCTAGATGTCTACTTATATATTCTACTCAAGAGTTTTAAAACTGCTTTGGCATTTAAGTCCTTATCTATCTGGAGCTGATTTCTGCATCTGGTTGTAAGGTAAGGATCCAAGTTCAAGTATTTCCTTATGGATGACCTACTGTTTCCAGCTCCATTTACTTAACAGTCCATTCCCTTTCCACTGATCTGACATGCCATCTATCACTTACTCTATTATACCAAAGCTGCATGCAACACACTATCTGTTTCTACACTCTGTATTATTGTTGGTCAAACTGTCATCTCATCTACTATACTGTCTAATTATTATAGGTTCAAATTAAGTCCTGAGATCTGTAAAGCAAGACCCTTCATTCTGCTCTTCTACAGGAGTCCTTGTTATTTTGGGCCATAAATCTTCCCTATAGGTATTTATAATCAGCCTATTAACAAAACCTACTGGGAATGGATTAGAATTGCATTCAGATGTGGATCAACTTCAGGCAAACTGACATCTATATTATATTAGCCGTGAACATAATCTGGTCTTTTCTAGTGTTTTGTAATGAAGTTTTGTTTTTCCTGTATAGGTTCTACGTGTCTTTTTGTTGGACTTAGTCTTAGGTGTTTGACATTCTGACTAGTGCAATGGTATCTTTAGTTGTTTTCTAGCTGTTTGTAATGTACACAATGCAACAGACTTTTGTATATTAACTTTTTTTCCCAGCCATACTGCTAAATGTTTCTCTTTTTTTTGGCCGTGTGGCATATGGGATCCTTATTCCCCGACCAGGGATTGAACCCATGCCCCCTGCAGTGGAAGTGCAGAGTCCCAACCACTGGATGCCAGGGAAGTCCCCTATTCTTTCTAATAATTGGTCTTTTAAGTTCTCTTGGGTTTTCCTCATAAAGTGACATTTAGATAAGGTTCATCTGAAAGAAACATGTGTTTCTGCAAAGGTGTTTTTCCATTTTTACTGTGAATAATACATTAATATAGACCTGACAATCTTTCAAGAAAAGTTGACCAAAGCCACTTATTTTCGGGGAAAATAGTAATGATGATCCATGATGTTTCTAGTGTGACCTGGAATAATTTAAACTCTAAGAACATTGGTATGTTACCATGCTAGTAAAGAAAATACTGAAACATTTATTTTGATTAAGTTAATTGGGGGGGGGACGACATTAGTTTTCAAAAAGACAAAAGCAGCAAAAATTTTATCCTGCGGAATAGATTTGATTTAAAAAGATCACCTGAAAGACCATGCAAACTTTCTTACTTGCTTTAGCTCAACCATAAAGATCAAAATTTTGCTAAAACCAAGTATGATGAACAACAATGGCTATGGAATTATTTTCTAAAGAGGAGGAGCTCCAATGAATGTTTTAAGTAACAGTAGCTTGGAAACAGTTTGAATGACATACTGTCCACCCACTAATACCTTTGTGTGGATATGTAAAACAGTGCCATAAAAACAAGTCACTGATTTATGGTATCAATCTTTGAATTATACAATTGTATAATAAGTTAATTCTATACAAGTTTTGCCAAGGACCAAAAGAGGATAGGGTGTGAAAAAAATTCTAGTTTTTTCTTAATTCTGGCATGATTATCATTAATGTTGGGAAAGACTAAAGCTGCAAACATCCGAAAACACACCATTAACCATATTAAATTTAAAATTGTGGAAATTCCCTGGCTGTCCAGTGGTTAGGACTTGGCGCTTTCACTGCCATGGGCCCGGGTTTGATCCTTGGTCAGGGAACTAAGATCCCGTAAGCCAGGCGGCGGGGGGAAAACAATGTAAAGTTTATCACAGATAAATTTTCAATTCAAAGAAAAACTATTAAAATTCCATCAGCTATTCAGTGATAAATCATTAGTTCAGTTGCTGAATTATGCTAACTTAATGATCACTGCAATAATACTTACTTTACAATAAGGTCTTTACTTTTAGAACTCTGTGCTTTAACAAAGGGAAAAAAAAGGGTTTAATGGCTTTGCTAAAAAGGGTGTCCAATATCTTAGTGACTGAAGTTCATAACTTTGATAGAAGTTGTAAGCTATGGGAAAATGGAAATAAAAGAAAGACATTCTACTTCATTTCTCTTTATTCAGAATTTTAGCACTGGTACCTTACCATCACTCTCAAGTTACTTACATTTATGTCTCTTTCATGTATTTCATCTACAATTACATGACTGATTCCTCGAATGCCTGCTTCTAATTTTCTTAGGAGTACACCTTGGAAAGAAAATCAGAGTGAACACTGGAGATGAGTTTCTATGTTAAAGTAGGGAGGTAAGGAAAAGTGCAAAGAAACCAATTTCTAGACAATCAACTATGCTTCAACTACTATAACCCCAGCGCTTTAGGAAAGATATAATCATTGGTATATTTAAATTATTAAAGAAGTGATCATGTAGTCTGTAAGACATTTGTCTAATGAAAACATATTTAACAGTTCCAGCAACCTAAGCTGATTTCATTTGCTCTGCACTACAATAGCCAGCAGGTACATAACACCCTCCATGAAGAAAAAAACTGCCAAAAGTTCTATTTAAATAAGAATTCTGAAACTGGGTTCTTGATTTATTATTTCCAGTCATTCTGTGCTATTATCAAGTTTTCTTCACAAACACAATGTAAACCCCAAGTGAAAGGCCAAAATAAAACAGATTACTGACCCACAGTACAAAACATTATACTGGCATGAGGGCGGGGAAGTATAGACTCAAATCGAACACTATAGCCACAACTTTTTCCAGGCTCTTCTCCTCTCTCATATGCAACTCGCTCTGCCACAGAAACTGCACTGATTCTCCTGGGCTGAGACAAGACAAAAAAAAAAAGTGATTTAAAAGATACAAAAATTAGTTACACTTGTTTATTAGGGTTATTAAATCAACGTAGTAAATCTGACCCACTGCCAGCTCAGTAATCAACAGAAACAATAATAGTAGTGAGAACATTTAGGAAGCTCCAAAGTTTATTAAAAAAACAAAAAAAATTACCACTTAATTCTATTGTAAACAGTTAAAAATGCTGTTTTTCATTCTGTATATAAAGTGATTCCAAGGTTTTTATAGAAAATAAAATTTCTTCACCATTGGCCCTAACTCTTAAATGGCATCAAGTGATTTTCCAGTAGGGAAGCAGACAGATCACACATGGAGAGCTTGTTCTTATAACTTCCTACCACAGTGCAGGCACATGTTTATAAAGAACTATTTAACTGAGATGTATGGGTTATTAGGAAGGTGAACAACCTCCTTTGCCATATCTACGATTCATTCACTTATTAACTCATAAAGTAAGTAGTCATAGCTTATCTGTATTGATATCAGGTGCCACAAAAGGTGCTAGAGATAAAAAAAACAAAAAACAAAAAAACACCTCAATGAAATCACTCCTGGTTTTGATGAGCTTATGTAGCTGGGAAAACTGAGTGTATATTACCTTCTCCACCAATATACATGCTGTTAGCAATAAATATGCTGAACCCTAAGGACAATTATGGGTTAAAATTTTAAGTGTTGGACCTTAACTTTTATGAAAACTTCCAAAGTGTCCCCTGTCTTCTAAGTACACAAAACAGCATTTACTTGGTGGATACCATGGCTATTATGATATCCTGAATGTATAGCTATGGAGGTACATGCAGATTTAGACTATATGCTTCCAGGTTGCCTTGTATTTGACTTTGTCAAAAAGTTCCTGATGATAGATTGTATTTTAGTTCCTAGACTGAGAAAGTTTTTTCCGAGTTCCACATTTAGTTAAGTACCTATGTGATTATACCCCAGGTTATATGACATGACCATTTAGGAAATCAGAGGCTAATACAATCTTAATTTAAAACAAAAACCAACCAAACCAAAAAAAAACCCCAAACCAAAAAACCAGTAGCTTCACTAGAGCTATCAACATCCTTTGAATTAATATAAAACACAATATATTAATTTCTATATCCCAACACAGGAGTCCCTTACGGTATGGTATATGGCTAGTAACACATACAGGTGAAGTGTACAATCACCTAGTTCATATTTATCCTGTCCAGCAAGGTAAGGGATTAAAAGATGCCATCTTGAACATACTATACATTTTCCTGAGCTTATATTCTTTCTGGTTTATGTGCCTTGTTTCGCTGAACAATGCTAGCTTTTAATGACCATTGCTGACCAGTTCTCTGCACCTCACTAACTCTGAATAAAAGTATTACATGAAGGACTGAGTTATGCATTTGTCCATAAAGAGAAGCATTCTGCTATATACTTATGTCAGGGAATGTGAAGATGATATTCCACTAAAGGTATAAAATACGAAGTTTTTTGGGCATTTTCAAGAAGTTCTTTGCATTCTACAAAGAACAGGTAAATGCTCAACACTATTATGGCTCTTCTCTCCTTTTGTCTTTCCTACAGTTTTCAACATTTCTACTAAATAGCTGGCTTCTAGAAAAACTTCAACTCAATTAGGATATTTGACTCTTCTGAGGTGTATTTCTATGCTACTGGATACTCAAGGATTGCTTTTACCAGCTTGAGGCTACTTTCAGGTCAATCACCTTTGTAGTTTCCAGCCTTTTAAAGTGAATATGGGTACAGCCCTCACCTCCCAAGCCATCCACGACATAGGCTGTTACAAATTAACACAAGAAGTGCTAAAACCACCATCTTCAGAAGCCCTACTGGCCAAATTTCCTTGAGTAAAAGCAGAAAACATCAATATCAAGATGACTATTCAAACAGCAAAGAAACAAATGACCCTACAATCTCCTTTCCATGTTTTGTATGCTTCTCTAACTTATCGCCTTCCAATTTCAATAGCCCTGACTTCAAAATAAACACTTAAAATACATATTAAAAAGAGAAGTGCTTCTCTTATTCATAGCTGATCCAATTGGAAATCAGTATGATTCTTCCTGAGGGGAGTGTGGCAAAATGCGTAAAACTTAAAATATGCATACCCTTTGACCCAACAATTCCATGTCTAGGAATTTATTCCAATGAAATAATCCAATTAGAGTATAAAATGTATGTACAACTATATTCATCCCAGCATACATAAATACCAAAATATTAGAAACAATCTTAAAGTATCTCCATCATTTAAGAATAAAATAAACGTATATGCATAAAATGGAAAATTATGAAGTCATTAGAAAATTATTCCGTTGCTTTAATAGCAGGTGAGCTGTTACATAAAGGGGACAGGTTAGGATGGTGTACATACAGTATATGTACATGAAGTCTGAAAGGATAAAGGCCAAAAGTAAAAATGATTACTTCTGGATGGTGGCATTCTGTGTGGGCTTTGGTTTCTTTTAAAATTTACTTTATTTTCTAATTTTTTCCCCAATGGGTATATAATACTTTTAGAGTCAGAAAAAAGCAACTAAAGATAAAATCTTATTCTCAGTATAATTCTTAGCTCATTATAAATATCCACAGGATAGGCATTTTGTGTGGGAGAACAATGCTTAATGTAAAAGACTATTAATGTTTAAACACTTCTCAGACTGCATGCTACCTGATAACCTATAAATGGGTTGCTCTATTTATCCCCTGAATAATTTCTCTCTTTTCCCTTGGATATTCAATAACTGTTTTACATACTGCCCTACAATGAATAAATACAAAGCAAGGTTCACCTTCTTTCTACAACTGCAGAACTACCTTTCCACATATGGTTTAACTTATCCTCTCTTAAATATTCTATAGCATATAGAAATATTCTATATTCTATAAATAAATATAAAGATTCAAGACTATAGAGACCCCCAGAACAATCATAATTAACATCTGTGTAACAATAGTAAAAACCATGACTGCATGTACTATTTTATTTGTGCTTCAGAATATAAGTGAGATTTTTCTTCCATAGATAAAAACACAAGTTCACAGGTAAAGGTATTTTGCCTAAATTCATATACATGACTTTAGATGTAATACAAATTTTCTTTACTCCCAACTAAGCCTTTTCCCAATTATTCTGCCTCTTGTTATAATTTTATGTTGTATTTAGATTAAATAACAGAATAACCCATTTAAGTGAGACTAGTTAAAAAGTAGTGGTGATGAAAGCAAGGGATAATGTTAAGTCATTCCAACAGAATACTTCAAATTATCCTCCAGCATATGAGCTTTTCTTTACATTTTCACTGCATATTTATCTGCTCTCATTTGCTCTGTACAATCTTATTACTCTTGCCTGGAGACCAGCCATAGTAGTAGTTAGTTCTAAGGGATTACCTCTTCTTCACAATTCTATGTTCACTTTAATTAATTAAAACAGCTAATATTACCGGTAAAACTTTCCATACCACAAGCAGCTAAAGACCTGTCTCAAAGTGTTCTTTTGCAGTATTCAAAATCTGCATCCTTTATACCCCTCTTGACATTTATCCAGAACTGTAATTTCTCTTCTTAGCGATCTATAACTGAAAGAGTACCGCTTTCAGAACTTTGCACCCCTATTTCTCATCTGGGTATTTAAATACATGGTAATAGAACTAGGCTGCAATAAAATACAAGATTTTTAAGGCATCAGATATCACAAAACATACCAGACTCCACTTTCTCTATTTTCTAAGTTCTGAGTTTATTTTACATGACAGACAGCTGTATCCTGAAATGATGGTACCTTGGGGTACATGCAGGATTGCCAAAATATTCAGATGTTAATTTAACATACTTGATTTGCATCCTAGCAATTTTAATTCACCTCTCTCAACATCTTTAAGGTCAGAAAATAACTATTTCCTATTTTCAATTGTTGCACACTCACACCCTAAGTTTTAAGTGGCTTGAGTATGAATAGCCTGAAGGCACAAAAAGGATACAGTGAGTTTGGTACAGAATTTACACTAAAGCTGGTGGTAAGGTTACGAGTTAAGGTTTGAGCTACTCATTCTATTTTATTCTAGTTCACAATAACTCTCAACTTGTGCTCCATGACTTGAAATAACACATTTAACCAAGCACATAAAAAACTTAGGTAATGACTTCATGTGGTTTCTTATATATGACTGCAAGTGGAGGAAAAAGGAAAAATGAGGGCTTCCCTGGTGGTGCAGTGGTTAAGAATCTGCCTGCCAATGCAGGAGACATGGGTTCGAGCTCTGGTCCCACATGCTGCGGAGCAACTAAGCCTGTGTGCCACAACTACTGAGCCTGTACTCTAGAGCCCGCAAGCCACGACTGACTCCGTGTGCCACAACTAGTGAAGCCCACGCACCTAGAGCCCACGCTCCACAATAAGAAAAGACACCACAATAAGAAGACCGCACATTGCAATGAAGAGTAGCCCCCGCTCGCCGCAACTAGAGAAAGCCCACACGCAGCAACAAAGACCCAACGCAGCCATAAATGAATGAATGAATCGAAAGATGATATAACAGTGATATACAAAAATTATTAACACTGTCTCAGACTGCCTTAACAGAAGTACTATATAATACCACAATTATTAAGAACTGTATTCTAGGGCTCCCCTGGTGGTGCAGTGGTTGAGAGTCCGCCTGCCGATGCAGGGGACACGGGTTCGAGCCCTGGTCTGGGAAGATCCCACATGCCGCAGAGCAACTGGGCCCATGAGCCACAATTACTGAGCCTGCGCTCCGCAACAAGAGAGGCCGCGACAGTGAGAGGCCCGCGCACTGCGATGAAGAGTGGCCCCCGCTTGCCGCAACTAGAGAAAGCCCTTGCACAGAAACGAAGACCCAACACAGTCAAAAATAAATAAATAAATACATAAATAAATAAATTAAAAAAAAAAAAAAAAGAACTGTATTCTACAATGACCAATCAGTATGTTCAGGCCTACCTTCTCAGGTAGGATGCTGATGCTTCGAATGTGCTTAACAACCATAGACTCTGTCTTCATGGCTGAACTATAGTTGTTTATAAAACAAAGGAGATATACTAGGACACTATACAAACTTTTGAAGACTTATAGGTACGAGAAATCAGAGACTGATTCGGGGACAAGCACTAGGACAAAAACATGGAAGCCACAGAATGTCGATTTCATATGACAGGTCAGTCATTTGTCCAAAATCAGAAGACACAGGCTACATCTCCACACAACTGGAAAATTTCAAGCAGAAGTTAGGTGACCATCTATAATAAACATTCCACCCTGAGTAGAAAGATGGAATAATTCTCTGAAGTATCTTTCAATTTCATGAATCTATCACTTTATGAAGCAATATAAATAAAGAACTAGTGGATAAGTGAAAGCTGTTTTATACACAAAAGAAGTAGAATAACATTTGATCCACACTTCCACACTGTAGCTTCACTGCTCTTACGTTTGTTACAGCCTACATATAGAAATCTGTTCATTTTACAGATGAAACCACCAAAAATGTCCAAATTATTTGGGAAGGGACACAAGTTAGTAAGCAAATTATACAAAGTTGAAGGCCACAGTACAAAAACTATTTTTGTCTGGAACAATTTGGATTTGATAAGTCAGACAGCAGGTGAAAAAAAAATCACTTCTCACTTGGGTGGGAGTTAGTTTTTTTCATACTCATGACATGCAAACAACTTCTGAGTGAGACAATAGGTGTTCAGCTCATTTGGTGAATTCAGCCATTTCTGCCTATATGGCTGAACTGTTTTGAATTTAAAAATGGAGAGTGGTAGTAAGGAAGGAGGGCAGAGCAGAGCTCAAAGTTCTTCTGTAAAATGGCGCCCTCCTGAACAATACACCTCCTGAAAAATCAGATAAGCATTAAGAGCAAGTATATTTTATTGATGTACTTGAGGTTGGAACTTCTGCTGTGAGGCAAAGAAATCATAACCAGTTTTGGGAGTGAGAAGGGCAATCAAAGAACATTCTGAGAAGAAGAAAGCTAAGGGTCCTATCCCAGAAAAATGGAGACCTATCATATTTTTTTCAAGCTTAAAATATCATCTATTTTAAATGCATTCCTTCAGTCATTTTTTTAAGGCCCCCCCAAACCCAACTCTCCTATAAAATATAGAGGCCAATTTTAAGACATACTTCATTTCAGACATGTTAAAAAAAATATGGTTTGCACATGTCCACATAAATGCATGTGTATAAACATCTTTTGCTATTTCAAGATTCATGACTCTCCCCTGAGTATCAATTAAGCTTCCCAGGTTAAGAATCCCTAAGTCAAGGTCTGAGCCAGCCTGAGAGGTAGTATCTGGCTACTTGCAATGCTCTCCTTTCAAGTGCCAGAAGTACAGGGTTAGAGCTGACAGGAACTGCTTTAACCTAAGAAGACTGCTCTTCCCTAAGCACTGCGACAAACTTGCAGGCACTGCTTACTGCTAGCAAGGTAACAACAGAATGTAGCAGTCAAAAGGGGGAATACTGAAGGCCAACTGTATGGTTATGAATCCTAGTTTCAACAACTTCCTGTGTTAACCTTGGACAATTTTAAATCTCTTTGTGCCTTGTTATTAAAAGAGAAATATTAAATAATATAGTATTTGTATCTTAGCATCATAAACTTTAAATGAGTTAAAAAAAAATCAACTGTTTAAAACAGAAGCTGGATAGAACTACCATACGACCCAGCAATCCCATTACTTGGCATATACCCTGAGAAAACCATAATTCAAAAAGTCATGTACCACAATGTTCACTGCAGCTCTATTTACAATAACCAGGGCATGGAAGCAACCTAAGTGTCCATCAACAGATGAATGGATAAAGAAGATGTGGCACATATATACAATGGAATATTACTCAGCCATAAAAAGAAACGAAATTGAGTTATTTGTAGTGAGGTGGATGGACCTAGAGTCTGTCATACAGAGTGAGATAAGTCAGAAAGAGAAAAACAAATACCGTATGCTAACACATATATATGGAATCTAAGAAAAAAAAAAAAGTCATGAAGATCCTAGGGGTAAGACAGGAATAAAGACACAGACCTACTAGAGCATGGACTTGAGGATATGGGGAGGGGGAAGGGTAAGCTGTGACACAGTGAGAGAGTGGCATGGACATATATACACTACCAAACGTAAAGTAGCTAGCTAGTGGGAAGCAGCCGCATAGCACAGGGAGATCAGCACAGAGAGATCAGCTCAGTGCTTTGTGACCACCTAGAGGGGTGGGATAGGGAGGGTGGAAGGAAGGGAGATGCAAGAGGGAAGAGATATGGGAACATATATATATGTATATGTATAACTGATTCACTTTGTTATAAAGCAGAAACTAACACACCACTGTAAAGCAATTATACTCCAATGAAGATGTTAAAACAAACAAACAAACAAACAAAACAGAAGCTGGTGTATAGTATGCATTCAGCTAAAGTCAACCATTTATCTGTTTTTCTATCTTTTTCTGTCTTGTCTACTCTTGCTCTGACTGGTTTTTATTGAACATTAAGGTGATAAGATAAAGAGAACCAAGGTTTGGATGTAAACTTAAGGAGAAAGTACTCTGTTTTGTTCAATTCTAGGCCCAAAGACTCCCTCTAGCCCAGATAAAAAGAATCCTCCACATGGTTCAGTTTAGCTTATCTGTGAGTTATACTGGATTAACACAGACTTAAATTCCTTTCATGCCTTTCTTTTTCTTAATTTAAGAGGGCCTAACACTCTACCACTTTCAGAATTCTATGTCACTACAAAGGGGAGCTGATCAAAGAATTAGGAATGGTCAGGCTTCTAGGTGTTTCCACCTCTCAAACCCTATCCACACCAGGCACACACCTCGTAAGCTGGCTTGCTACTTACCTGAGTTACTACAATATTACACTCTGCTGCTCGGTCATTCTGGATAAAGTCATCCAGAATAAACTGGGGAACTTGTGTGGTTTTACCACATCCAGTAGCGCCTCGGATAATAACAACTGGATTTTGACTAATTTCTTCCAGGATTTCACTTTCAAATTTCTTCACAGGCAGTAACTCTCTCTCCTGTAAGATCTGTATTAGAAAAGTTACACCTCAAATTTCTACCAACATACGTATTAGAAACAACTATCTTAATTCTAAAAAAAATTTGCCATCTCTATAAAAAGTTATTCCTTTCCACTGGCTGCATATTCAAAATATACTTTTTTATAAAAGAATGTATATATTTATACCTCTAGTTGAACGGTCTCTTTCCATTAAATTTCTGAAGAATCTATCTTTTGGCCTTATCCACACCCTTATTTTCCTCCTTTTCTCCCTAGACATTACATATACATTTCCTTTAACATTTTAAGTTGTTTCATTCAGAAAATACCAAAAAACTACCAAAAAAAAAAGTTATTATCCCACATCTTCCACTTTAAGAATCACAGGCCCTTAACTCACAACAACTACCCTCAGAGGTAACTAGGATTAGCAGTTAGGTTAGTATCTTTGATCTACCTTACTAGAAACAGCAAAAACATATTATTCGCTGTCCTTCTGCCCATACCTAGAAAGTTCTGAGACTGTGAGCACCTTATGTCTAAATACTTCACAGACTTACTGCTTGCAAATCATGATCCTGTTCAAGCTGATACATTAATTCACTCTTGAGGTCCATGCTTATTTGTTCTGGAGTAGCCTGTAAAATGAGAAGGCAACAATCACACAAAAGCATAATTCAGCTTCAAAATGAATCATTTTTTATCTAGATATCCTAATGAAATATATTCAAAAGTAAAACACGAGAGTCTGATCTCAAAAACAATGTTGCACTCACGTAAGCCAGGGGCCCCTCATCAATGTTGCTACTAGTCCAAGGATTCCAGTTGGATTGTGGAGGTGACCAAGGAACCACGCCCACTTGGTTCTGCCGCTGAGATGGCTCAAAGTGAGCCAATTTGCCAAGGTTGAGTACAACAGGCACAGAAGGATCATCAGGCTATTAAAAATAACAGAAAACAAAACAAAACAAAAAAACAATACTAGTTGCTTGTCTGACTAGAGAAGTACAATACAAAGGTAAACTAAATAGCTGTATGCTTACTAGGGGCACGATCTCAAGATTTAGCTCTTGAATGATGTTCTGCAGCTGATGCTCCAAATCTTGAGAAAGGTTAACTTTGTAAGGCTCCACCTATAGAAAAGGGATGGCCATGAAAATCATGTAACATACACACAAACACTACTCAAATCTACTACAGTAGGGTTAAGAGTATGCAGTCGACATTAGGTCTACAATAGTCCTAAAGCCAACAAGTCAGTTCCCTTGTGAAAGAATTACTTAATGATGATTAGTAGGGCCATTTCCATTTCTTGAGGCGAGAGTCCTAGAACTATCAAACTTCTTTAGCCAAATATTAAACAGAAGCTAAACTGAATCTTACACTATCTCTTTGGGCAACTAAGTCTAAAGACTCACTGTCTCTCCTTCTTTCTTCTTTGTAAGTCCAGAGTAAGCTTCAATCACTCCAAGGTGGTAGAGTTGTCTGACAAGTGACAGTGCACAGGACTGTGCTGCCAATTTTTTATTTGATCCATGTTCGCGTGCAAAAATCCCTATAATTTAAGGTCAGGATTACCAACGACAGAAGGATAAATCGTCTAAGTAAAGAAAACATCTCAACATAAGCAACTAGGAGGTAAGGTACAAAAGCTGCCCTAAAATACAGAGTATGTTATGAGTTCTAAGTTCCTTTTCATTCTAACTGCTAACTTTAACAGCTTATCAACTAAATAGCCAACCATCTTGATTATAGGCACACGCTAAGACACATACAAATCATTATAAAAGCAAATAACCTATTTCAACAAAGTTGTTATTAACGTCATTTGGCATTAAAACAGGGGAAGAAAAGAGAGTTTAATCAAAAAGCAAATCAAAGGAAAGAAAATGGGCCCAAAGTGCCTAGACCAGGAGACACCAATCTTCTTCTATCAAGGGTCAGATAATAAATATTTTAGGCTTTGCAGGCCACATCGTCTCTGTCACAATTACTCAGCTCTGTCTCTCAAGTGTGAAAGCATTCACTGACAATACTTAAACCAGGGTTTGACAAACCTATGGGCCCAGGAACTAAAAATGTTGTAAAATTTTTAGAGTCATAAATATAAGACAGAAATAATGTGTGATATATGTGACCCACTAAGCTTAAAATATTTATCTGGACTTTTACAGAAGTTTGCTCTTCCCTGACATAAACAAATGACTGTAGCTGTGTTCCAATAAGTTTAAAATAAACTCCCATTCACAGAGAGTAACTGATCTTTAACGTCTAGGATAAAAAAATTCAACATCATCTCCTCGTGATTCATTCAAAGGCTTGATTCTATTAGAAGTCTTTGATATACTAAATTTAAGTCACCAGAGTTAGTTGCAGAATTCTCAAGCTGGAAAGAATCTTTAGCCATTTCTCCCAATTTTTAGTCAAGTAAACTGAGTCCCAGCAATGTAGGTGTGATTTATTCAAAGTCACAATACTCGCTAGTAACAAAACCAGGTACACAGGGCTATTCCGTACTTTCAAGCATGACACACCGCTTGCTTTAAACTTACTAAGAATAAAGGCAATATATCTTTGCGTTTCTACTTCCTTTATGAATAACCCCAACCTATTCCTTAAGTGCTTCCTCAGGGTAACCTTCTCACCTTTTCTTCTTGACTCTGTGACTCTTAAATGCTCACATTCACTTTTAGGCCTCCAATCCTGTCATCTGATTAACTCCTTTCTAAATGTCACCTAGCTAGCCTTACCCAAAGGAATTATATCTTTTATGTAGAAAGATAAAAAAACATTTAAAAATTCTTTGACAGTGGCAGATTCTTCAGTAGCCTACCACCTCTTACCCTTTGAAATGTAAACTAACACAATCTTTCTTTTCACATGCAAAAATGGGAAACTGGGCCTTCTAATATTCTAAAATACCCTAAATGCTACCTTGTATCATGGACTCTGTCAAATTAATAAAGCTTATATATATGTGGCTCAAGACTTTAAAGCGAATACTACACCACTATACAAGGCTCAGAGTATCAGGGAAGCACTTACTTCTGCCCAGCTGCTTGATATAAATGGTCATTTCTGCAATAAAGCTCCTGTAAGAACATATATAAACAAGGTTAGAAATTTCGCTCTTAGAAATTATTAAATCCAGGACTCCCGAATCAGGCAGGCTTTCCAACTGCTTAGGCAAATCAAAGCAAAAAACCACTGTAAACACTTATGCCTGTTCAATCCTAGAACAAATGAAGTACATAAACTTCAAATAATGCACAACATGGCACGAGACAGCTGTAATCAAAGTTGATGAACCAACTGTTCACGAAAAGAAAATGTTAGGGTTCTTGGTTCTATATTTACTTACTTTTAACTCTTATTTCACAGGTTGCAGTCTGAATAGCTAGAATACATTCAGTGAAAAGGAATTTTCCACTCAGCTTGAGGCCGAGAAATAAAATAGGCCTAAAACTCCTTAAATTATAGTTCTGATTGTTTTAAGATTCCTTTGCATGGGCCACCCACTAATGATTTCAATCTGCTAAGATAAGATAAATATACGCAAGTATGCACACATACACATGGGTGTACAAACACTGTGCACATGTCAGTGGTCCCTGAGGCAGGGGTCTGATATCTGCCTGCAGTTGGAAGCAGCCCTTGATAACAAAAAATTTAGCTTACTTATATCACACTTTATTTAAATCAGGTCCTGGAGGACGAAATATTTTTGAAAATTATAGCTAAAATTGCTAGCAGATTCTAGGGAATAAATTTAGGTTTTAACAAGGGCAAAAATGCCCTTTGAAAACTATGCTTTCTGATCCTTCCACTACTCATGTACATTCTAACCTTGAGTTTGTGCTGTGAATAAAAGGTTAGGTGAGACTTTAGAAAAAAAATAAATGTTAGATTCCTTCCTATACCTCACGTGAACTGACCTTCAGGCACAGCGGCTTCAGGGGTCAAAGGCCACTGGCTTTCAAGGGAACAACATCCACCCTTTCATTAATGACACCGATGCCAGTATGTTTCTCAGCCAGGCTTAAAGTCAGCACTCAATCTCATTCTCCTCCACCTAGGGGGAACAGCAACACCAGAAATCAGTTTACAATAGTTTCCCATGTGATTGCTTAGTTCAGCCTAAGCAGCAGCACATGTGTGTATGAACACAGACCTCTGGTGTTGCTGTCTGTTATGCCTTTAAATAAAGGACATATAAGGAGCAATGCTGTCCTAGCTCCCCCAACTGTCTTCTGCCTTCCTCATCATAGCCTGAATTCTTCAACTTTGTATCAGAAGCCAATAAGACACTTAAAAAAAAAAGTTTATAATAAGCTTGAGGCATACTTAAATTATTTAACCGTTCTTAAAGTCACCAAGTGCTACTAAGCCCAATCAGTGCAGAAAAACAAAATATTTTTAAAAAATCATCAACAAATTAATCTTTCCTTTATGACCTTTGAGGGTTTTAAAAAAGTCTGACGTTAAAATTAAGTATTTGAGAATTCAGGATTGAACAAAACAGTGGGAAGCAGGGGGAACCATGCTCTGAACATCATTTTGACCAGTGTCCAAGTTTTTTGTTAGTTATAATTATTTTAGGGCTGCTAGATGCAACCAAAGAACCCCTTGATTTTCAAGGGAAAAACTTTTGATGTATTTTGAATAATTTATTTCATAGAAGGACAGCAAATTAAATCATCCAGATTTCCATTATAACATTCCCTCCCTTCCAATAAAATATCGTGCCCCCAGAAGAGTCTAATCCATATGAGCCTTCCTGGGAGTAATAATTACTACACCCTGGAATGCTCTCAGGAAGAACAGCAAGCAGGCTGAGAAACATACTGTCACTGTTAGAACAACCTCCTCCCTTTATGTTGTTTTATAAATTTAACAGAATAAAAGTGTGCTAATTTAACTCACATACAAAGATTGAGGCTCTCCTTCAGCTTTACAATAAGCCCTTAAAACTAGGACTGAAGAGCTGGCAACTTTCCAAGCTGATGGGAACTTTGGATCTAGACGCAATGCCATCTACCTCTGAACACTCTAAACTTAAGTGTCTAACTTGATGCATTGAAGAAATAAACATTATAACTGCCTCTTATACCACAGTGAACAATAAACTCACTACCTCTGGCTGATTTTTAAGTCAATTATGGACAAACCACTACTTGTGGCTACGAGTTTTGCCTCTCAGATTCGTAAGACAACCTAAAAGTCTAGCAACACAAACAGCAGATTTTTGCAGAACTTCTTACACAGCTAAAATCACACTCCTAAGTGAAAACCATGGTAAACTGCACATTACAAATCAATAACAATTTTTCTTGGGTAAAGTAACGTATCTTTTCACAATTTGCTGCTAATCCACAAACTGAACCAGATAGCACGTACAAAAATTGAACAATGACTATACAAAACCCTAACTTACTACAGAAGGCAAAGAGTGAAACAAGCAAACCTGTTGTGATCAGGACCCACTTGGGTGTACTTATATTCTCCTTGGATCTTTTCTTTTTGGAAATATTGGTTCAGACGAGCCTTAGCATTTTCCAAGGTCCAGTTTCCATGTAGCCCAGCATTTAAATCCACTTCTTCGGATTCAAGGGTCTGTTGAATCAATGATAATTAAATTTGGCTGCACTAAGTTTAGTTATGTACACTTAAGGCACAAAAATTTATAACTTTTTTGTACCATGCTTTATAATGCAAAAGTTGTTTTTTTTTAAGTTTCTAATCCTAGTCAAAATTGAGCCAGAATTTAGTTTTTACTCCATGTGATGGCCCTATTGTATGAACAAGCTATCAGTTAATGTACTGTATTTAAACTGTTCCAAAGAAACCTTTGACAAAATTTTTTACGCTGGTTTTAACACTTTACATATATTAAGTGGAAAAGTAAGTGTTCTGTCTTATCAAAACGCTTTTACTATGAGTGCTCATGAAAGGTTTACTGAGGCAACTACATTTCCTACAAAGCAGATGAAGAGATCTTTTATTAACACCATGAAAAATTGTTTTATTTCACAGGCAATTCTAATGAACAGATTTAACAGGCAGCTTAGGTTTATGGTGTTTTGGGTGAACAATCAGTCTCAAATAACTATTTAAAACAATCACCAACTTATTAAGTTGCAAATATCTTAAACCTTGCCATGAACCAAGTCCTAAATCACATTCCAGGAGGTGTAACACAGGGTTACAGCCTTACCGCTTGTACTTCTTGCTCTTCTTTTCTTGAGTAATAATCCTTCAAGTTGGCTCCTCGATCCCAGGTGGGCCCAGGAGCACCATAGCCAGAGGCCCCAATTCCAGAATTATTTTCTATTACGGGAAGAAAATGATTGTTCCCTTGATAAACTGTACGAAGATCCTAAATATTTTTTAAAAATACTCCTAATTTAGATCTTAGCACTCCATTATTAGAAATCCAACGTTTCAGTTATTTGGAAATGGGCCTGAAACCTCTATGACTTACCTGAAAAGTGTTACGTGACCGAATACAGGTCTAAATTGCTAATTCCAAAGATGGTATACAGGGGGGTGCTACAAGTAATGATCATAAGTGACTGATAACCCAGCATACATTATCAATGTAGCTTTAAGTTGCTGCGTATGTATTGGGTTGGCCAAAAGGTTCGTTCAGGTTTTTCCTGTAAGATGGCTCTAGTAGCATTTGTCTTTAACTTCATTTAAAACAATTTTGTTAGACTGTATGTGACAGCTGTCATATCAGCGAGCATTTAATAAAAGACTTATCAAAATTGGTGAATTTTTGTGTAGCCATTTTAATACTGAAGATGGAAGGAAGAAAAGCAACATGTTCGGCATATTATGCTTTATTATTTTAAGAAAGGTGAAAACGCTACCGAAATGCAAAAAAAGATTTGTGCAGTGTATGGAGAAGGTGCTGTGACTGATCGAACGTGTCAGAAGTGGTTTGTGAAATTTCGTGCTGGAGACTTCTCCACGGTCAGGTAGACCAGTTGAAGTTGACAGCGATCAAATCGAGACATTAATTGAGAACATTCAATGTTATACCACATGGGAAATAGCTGACATGCTCAAAATATCCAAATCAACTGCTGAAAATCATTTGCACCAGCTTGGTTATGTTAATCACTTTGATGTTTGGGTTCCACGTAAGTTAAGCAGAAAAAGCCTTCTTGACCGTACTTTCCGCATGTGATTCTCTACTTAAACATAATGAAAATGTTCCGTTTTTATTTATTTATTTTTAATTATTACTTTAAAATTTATTTTATTTATTTACTTTTGGCTGCACTGGGTCTTCGTTGCTGCGCGCAGGCTTTCTCTAGTTGTGGTGAGCAGGGGCTACTCTTAGTTGTAGTGTGCGGGCTCTAGGCGCACGGGCTTCACTAGTTGTGACTCGTGGGCTCTGAAGTGCAGGCTTAGTAGTTGTGGTGCACAGGCTTAGTTGCTCCATGGCATGTTGGATCTTCCTGGACCAGGGCTCAAACCCATGTCCCCTGCACTGGCAGGCGGATTCTTAACCACTGTACCACCAGGGAAGTCCCAAACGTTCTGTTTTCAAAACAAATTGTGACAGGTGATGAAAAGTGGGTACTGTACAATGATGTGGAACGGAAGAGATCACAGGGCAAGCGAAATGAACCACTACCAACTACAACAAAGGCCTGTCTTTATCCAAAGAAGGTGATGTTGTGTATATGGTGGGATTGGAAGGGAGTCCTCTATTATGAGCTCCTTCCAGAAAACCAAACCATTAACTCCGACAAGTACTGCTCCCAATTAGACCAAATGAAAGCAGCACTCGACGAAAAGCATCTGGAATTAGTCAACAGAAAACACATAACCTTCCACCAGGATAATGCAAGACCACATGTTTCTTGGATGACCAGGCAAAAACTGCTACAGCTTGGCTGGGAAGTTCTGATTCATCCACTGTATTCACTAGACATTGCACCTTCAGATTTCCATTTATTTAGCTCTTTACAAAATTCTCTTAATGGAAAAAATTTCAATTCCCTGGAAGACTGTAAAAGGCACCTAGAACAGTTTTTTGCTCAAAAAGCTAAAAAGTTTTGGGAAGATGGAATTATGAAGTTGCTTAAAAAATGGCAGAAGGTAGTGGAACAAAAGGGTGGATACGTTGTTCAATAAAGTTCTTGGTGAAAATGAAAAATGTGTCTTTTATTTTTACTTAAAAACCAAAGGCACTTTTTGGCCAACCCAATAATAGCTGATTAAATGATAAAATGGTTTCTTTGCTAAGTATGATCCTGAAAGAAAGCTAACTACTAGTGCTAGAGACGGAAATAAGGAGAAGCTTAAAAGGTGTTGATAAGTGATGAATCTTGATGAGAAAGCAGAATAACTAAAAATAGTAGTTAATATTAACTGAAACTCTACCAAGTTTTTTATATGCTTTTTAAAAGTTTACTCTTCATAATAATCTTATAAGTAAATACTACTGCTATTCTTCTTTCATAAACACTGGATCTGAGACTCAGGTAATTTGACAAATATTCCACTTAATCTACCCTACAGTGAACACACTAATAAAGTTTTGGTATATATAGAATTCAGCAATGACTGGGATCCATAAAGCAAACAAACAAGCCTACAATATATTTGGTAGAAAAGAAAGGGCAGTAAATAAGACCCCTTTAACCAAATGTTCTAGCCTGTGCAAAATCTATCCAGAGATCAAAAACTAGTAAAAGCTAATGACAGCAAGGAATTGAGCTGTACCAATTTATAAAAGAGATTAAATAATCTGGTGGTATTCGCAAGCTTATGTAGTTCTTGGGTTCTCTGAAAATTATGAGTTTACTATAGTTATTTCTATCTATCCAAGTGAGAAAGAAAGATGATGACCATGCAAGATGGTGTATCTTATTCTCTCAGTCATGTGCACACATTCAAGTCCCTTACCTGCCTTGAGAGCCAGATGTGGAGGAAGAGGTCCTCCCATGGTTGTTGGTAAACCTCCACCAGTATCTGCTGTGCTGTCAGGTGCATCAGTAATTGGGGGCGCAGGGGGTGCTACCTGCAAGAGGAAAAGTCAAGGCAGTGTCAGTAATTTTGCCTTCAGAGACTATTAAATTCTTTTATTCTTAGAGGAGGTCCACGTGTCACCTCTCCTTTCCTCATAATATTAACATCTTTGTTTTTTCAGTATTATAAAACTATTATGCTCTCATTTCAGGCAGAAAAGGATAGGGTAGTAAAAATGGTCATAATTTTCCATCTGGAGATTATATAATTATGTAGATGAATACAGTTTTTCCACAAAAAGTGGGATCTTTTTTCCACAAAAAGTTTATGCTGTATAGTTAACTTACCTTTTCTTTTTTTTAAAAAAAATATTTATCTATTTATTTATTTGGCTGTGTCAGGTCTCAGTTGTGGCACATGGGCTTCTCTCTAGTTGGGGTGCTCGGGCTCTAGAGTACGCAGGCTCAGTAGTTGTGGAATGCATGGGCTTAGCTGCCCCGCAGCACGGGGGATCTTAGTTCCCCGACCAGGGATCGAACCCGCATCCCCTGCACTGGAAGGCAGATTCTGAACCACTGGACCACCAGGGAAGTCCCTCCACTTAATATCTTTATAAATATGTTCAACTTCCAAAAAGCATCTGTTAAGAGACGTCTACGTGGTAAACATTATTATGGGTACTGAGGATAAAATAATGAACCAACCAGATGTTCTGTAGTTTCAGAGCTATATTCAAACAGCTACATTCTAATTCTGTATTCTTACAGAGCTAAATAAACAACAAATAAATACACAGTATGTCAAGTATAATACAATACTACCAGAAAAGAAAAATAGGGACTGTGGGAGATCACAGTCTCCATGTTAACAGACATTCAGATTGTAGCCAATCTTAAACCATAAAACAGCATTGCCATAAATTCTTTGTACTTTGGCTTATTTCTTTTGGGAAAAATTCACGAAAGGGAACTTCCTGGGTTAAAAGGCATCAAGATTTAAAAAAGCACCATAGCACTCTACAGAAAGGCTGACTTCCAAGCTTGCACTCTATATGAGAACCTTCTTCCCCACAGCCTCACCAATCCTCGGAATTACAGCATACATCTTACATCTTTACCAGTATTAGTTTTGTTTTGTTGTTATGGCGACCGGTTATTTTCATTTACCTTTTCTTTGCCCATTACTCTATCTGGATAATTCATCATTCCCACTAATTTCTAAGAATTTAATATTTCAGTGCTATTCACTGTGTCATACAAGTTGCAAAATAATTTGTCCTTTTCCTTTTAACTTCGTTAAACGCTGCTTAACGTTATTTTGTTTTTGTTTCCGCAGTCAAATCTAGTTTCTGCTGTGACACCTCAGTAAAATGGCCTTTCCTATCCTGAGACCTGTTCTACGTTATTTGCATATACACATAGGCACATGTATGCATATACCATTCCTCCCCATCTTGAAACTAGTATCATGCAAATTTAGTTACTGCAAACTAAAAATAATTAAAAATCTTTATTAATATATAGCAGGAATGACTAATACTTTTAACTTCTTCAAATTCTTCAGCAATAATTTTTCCTAATTACCCTTTTCATCTAATTTACCAAATATTATGTTAAATTTATAGAACTTACTCAGGGAGAATGGACTTCCTGACAATGAGCTGGCTGCTGTCTTACAATAACACCCCCACCGGCTAACATCTTCCAGTAACACGTGCGCCCAAATATGTGGCTCTACATTTCATCACTCTTCTATCTGCTGAGACAAATATCTCATGCTTCTTCAAGTTTTATTTAAACATTTTTTCAAGGATGCTTGGAGAGCAAATAAACTTGCAAGATGAAGACAATATCTTCCTCCAGGGTAGGAGGCAAGAGGAAGACAATATCTTCCTCCAGGGTAGGAGGCAGGTTTGTTTCCTAACAAGTATGATAAGGATAGCCGGCAGGTTTGCCAGCAGCCCCCCAACACTGGGGGCTTTCCTAAGCTCAGGTGCCTCAGCTGTGATACAGACCCACTGTGTCCTCAGCATCCACCTGGACCTACTCCACACCATCCCCCAAGGGGTTCAGGGACAAGGGGGAACTGAGGCAAACATGAAGAGTATGGTGCCTACTATCCCATGAGTAACAACATCCTTTGTCTCTGACTCAAAAGTCTTGTGTCTTCTGCCAGTATCTATGAAACTGTGGCAATCTGAATTGTTAGCTTGCAAGTATGGTAAAATCTCAGACTCTTAAGAGTTCTTGATGCTATCCTTCAGTGAAAGTCCATTGCACTGTTCTTACAGGTCCTACAAACTACATATGCACAAGTTCTTTATAATTTTTACTATTATAGTAAGATATTTGTCCAATTAAATTCTTGATAATATTTACACCTCATTTCTTTCTACATATTCCTTTTATTCCTTTATATTTACTGCATTACACTGAGTAATGGTGGTGACAGTGGACACCTTGGTCTTGTTTTTTTTGTGTGTGTGTGGTACGTGGGCCTCTCACTGTTGTGGCCTCTCCCGTTGCGGAGCACAGGCTCGGGACGCGCAGGCTCAGCGGCCATGGCTCACGGGCCCAGCCACTCCGTGGCATATGGGATCTTCCCGGACCGGGGCACGAACCCGCGTTCTCTGCATCGGCAGGCGGACTCTCAACCACTGCGCCACCAGGGAAGCCCCCTTGGTCTTGTTTTAACTTTACAGAAGTTCCCCTAGCACAGGGCATCTCCAACTATCCGCGATGAAGAACTGGCTTTGAGTTTTTTCCCCTAATCCACTGGGAACAATATTTTTGTAAAATATACCAAAAAAAAATTCCTAGAAATATGAAATACTAAAACATAAAATACAAGCCCAAGTTTTCTAATTATTAGATTCAACAAATACAAGTTTACTGTCAAAACATCATTAAGTATTTCTAAATTCTTACTCATTTCTGTATTTACCTCCTCACAAACTGTAACAAACACTTTGAGCAGCACTTTTTTAGTACAGTGTTCACTATTATTTTTAGATGATACCTTTTAGCATGTCTAGGAAGTATTTTTCTACTCCATTTCCTAAGTACCTTATTGGTAATAAGCATTAATCCTGTCAAATGTGTTTTTTAAAACCTCTATTAAGTTGATCACCAAGTAGATATTTCTTCTAGACTCATCAATGTGATACAGTAAAAAAGTCGGATTACAGGGTTCTGACTCCGATCTGTTAGAGGTGTCATAAGATATGGTATGTGCACCAAATTACTTTTCTCAAATACGAAACATGCTGCATTCTCAAACCCCTCTAACCACGTGAGTTTCTGATAAAGGACTGTGAATCTAGTTATTTTCTTAATTAGACTTGGGATGGACTATTTATCTTTTACAAAGAACATCAAAAATTTTTACTTATCACTTTTATTGATACTTTTTTCCTTTCTAATTCAGCAATTTCTGATTTTGCCTTTATTAATTTCTTCCTGTTGTATCTGGTGTATCTTCCTGAATTGAAACTTAGTAGCCCATTCATTTAGAAAACTATTCCTTGTATAAAAATAAAAGCATTCGATGATGTTCCTTTGAATAGAACATTCCTCTGGCACTCCAGAGTTTTGACAGACAATGTTATCTAAACAGTCTGTAATTGTAATTTTAAATTTTCACTTAGAACTAAGAATTCAAATTTCCAAGTGTTTGGAATTTTTTGGTCCCTTTGCCACTGTCTCCCATTACCATCTTGGTTTTACCAATACATACATTAGTATTTCTAATGCTAGACAGACTGATACACTGTGAATTGATGTTTGTCTTTGTTGTCTTTGCTGCTTCCTTCCTTAAAGTTTGCTCTGATATTAATATTGCTACTCCTACTTTATTTTGCACTTCATTTGCCTGGTACAGCTTTATTTATGTCTTTATTTTCAACCTTTTTGACTGAAAGATTTCTTTATACAGATAACATAGGGCTTGAGGCAAAGTACAGCCTACTCCTGGGACACCGTTAATAGCCAGGTCCCAGCAAAATACCAGTGAGCAGCACTGGTGCCACAATGTTTACTTGTCTTTCCTCTTTCCACCACCTTGCCCACTCCAGGGCCACAATTCCATTCTACCTCACTCTCTATCTACATCAACTTAAGAAAAAATTTCTTCAAGATTGAGGTTTCTTTAGTGGGACAACTTCCTACTTTCCAGTGATGGGGAGTATTATGGATTAAATGCCTGTGTCTCCCCAAAATTCATATATTGAAATCCTAAGCTCCAATGTGATAGTACCAGGAGTCAGGGCCTATGGGAGGCGATAAGGCCATGAGAGTGGAGCCCTCCTGAAAGGGTACAGTGTCCTTATTAAAAAAAAAAAAAAACAACAAAGCAGAGAGCTCTTTCACCAGACACTGAATCAGACAGAACCTTTATCTTAACACTTATGTAAGTGTGATAAGTAAGCCGCTCAGTCTATGGTACTTTGTTATAGCAGCACTAAGACAGGAAGGATTTCCTTTTTTACATTTACTGATCTATTAAGATTAAGATGCAGAAAAGGGCATTAAAAGGCGTGTCATCATGCATAAACTTGGCTCTGCCCTAAGGAAGGTTTAATGACATGAGAAAATGTTTATTATATTAAGATAAGCAAAAAAACGAGGTTATAAAATAGTATACGCAATTTGTATTCTATCATGTTAAAATACACATTTAAATATCTAAATAAAAATACAGATTTTAGCGACACTGGCAATACTATAGTTTATTTATGTTGTCTTTTTTATAATCTTTATGTTTTCTAAAATTTCTGCAATGAACATGTATTAAACACTGTAAAAAATGTTATTTTTTTAATTCTAAAACTAATAGTAAAACATGAACTACCAATAGATAAGCAAATAGACAATTCAAAGAAGTTAGAAATAATTAACATTTAGAACAAATGGTCTACTTATTAATAACGAAAGAAACACAAAACACTATCATTTTTTTCTCTTAAATTAAATAATTTTTAAAAAGACTACCAAAACTACTAAATCTGTTGATATAGGTGATACAGTGAAATGTACAATGGTTCAAGCATTCTGATAATCTTGCAATATTACATTAAGAATTCAACACAGTATTCAACATAGACTCACCTACAGATTGATGTGACCAACCCCCCACCCAACACAGGTGACAAAATAGGTTCATTATTTCAGAGGGCATACTGTTCCTATGAATAAATCAAACAAAATCCCCATCAAACCCCAAAAGATTTTCATCTAATAGAAGGAAGCAAGGCCAGAAAAACTGTTCACTGTACATAATTTAAAAATTCAAGTTTAGGAAAAGAGACAAGTTGTACAGGGAAGTTTCATAAATTCTCACTGCAGTCACTTTTTTGGGGAATGCCTGTTTGTTTAAAGTTGATCTACTGAGGTGAATGGTTTTGTTCAAGATGAAGAAATATACAGCTCCATGTCAAGTGATATCAAAAGATTAATTATGGTTTAGTCTAAGTAAAAGTTAAGGATTGATGCATTCATTACAAAAAAGATTCAAGTACCAATACCTGATAGAATGCAAAGCTTACAGTAATATGAACAAAGGATGGGATAACTATGGTATGGAATACTTAAGGGTACAGGACCATACCCTACTAAGTGAGGGAATCATAGAACACAAAATTAAGGAGCAGTCGGAGAGACAGGAAGAAAATCACAAAGACTGGGTAACAGAGAAGACAAAGGAAGAGTGTGTTGAGACGGAGGATGTGAAAAATAAAGCTGAACACCGATTAGGTAAAAAAAGGGAGGGGTGGGGGAGTATTCAGTTTACATTAAGAACATCTTTTTTAGTATGGCAGAAAATGCCACACGCAAGAACAAAGATATAAAGGACAAACTGGAAAAAAAAATATTTGTAACATATCACAGATAAAGGATTACTATTGCTAATATGCAAATAACTTAAAATACAACAGAAAAATGAGTAAACTATATGAACAACTTCATTGAAAAAGAAATGCAAATGGCCCTTAAATGCCAAAAGATCTTCAACTTCACTCAAAATAAAAGGCAAATTAAAGGTATACTGAGATATCTACCACAGACTGACAAAAATAGAGCAGTGGTGAGCTGGTAGACTGAGGTTTTTCTACCCTGACACTACTGACATTTTGGACAGTTAATTCTTTGTTGTGGGGGACTGTCCCTGGCCTCTACCCACTAGATGCCAGTAGCAGCCCACCCCTGCCCCCTTGGTCAAAAATGTTATCTATATATTGCCAATGACACCCCACCCCGGTGGGGGGAAGCTGCCCCTGTTGAGAACCACTGGAAATGACTGAAATGGTGAAAACTGCAAAATAATACAATTCCTATCCTATGGGGAGAGAAAACTGTAATAGCTTGCAAAATCACATGGGTATATATCCTTTGACGCAGCAATTCCATTTCAAGGAATCTCTCCCACAGACAGATCAGCAAAAATACAAAAATTCATATGCATACATATGCATAATACATAGGCTATTCATGTCAGCATTATAAGTAACAGTAAAAAAGATAGTACAAAATTCCATCAATAGAGGCTAGTTGAATAAACTATGGTACTATGGAAGTGAAAAACAGGTAGGTAAAGAAAAAGAAAAGTGTACACAATAAGATAGTGTTAATTTAAGAGTTATTAATATATATACTTTTTTTTTTTTTTTTGCTTATAGTTAGAAAAAGGTTGACCAAAAACTATATAACAAAAACAAAAAACTGGAAGACAGGAAAAAGGATGGAGGAGGCAGGAACAGAAACCAGACTTTCCTAAATATACTTCTTTTGTTAATTTAACATCAAAACTATGTAACTATTTAATTCAGTTCTCCAATTTTAAAAAGGTGATCCCTAAAAATCAAAAGCAAAATGAAACAGATGAACCTGAGTATAGAGATGACAGTATGATCACAAACAGGATTTCAAACTTTAAAGTGCAGTAATTTGTATGTCTATAGTAGGATACACCCTAAATATGAAAAGAACTGCAAAAAATGTTAAACTTTTCAGTAATCGTATTATTGGTGGTAGCAGTGGAATTTACAGTGGAGACTGTTGTACATGTATACTGAATAAATTTAGCAACAGAGTAATTATGTTGGGGAACTGCAAGGAACCATGGTTTTTGGACTGAGGGAAAACGGACATACAGATGTACACTGAAGTTAAGCAAAAGCCCTGCAATTCTGAATTTAAACTGGAAGCATCAGGTTGAACTCAAAAATATATTGTCTTGGAAAATTTTTTCCCAAGCTGTGTACACTGAAAAAGCTAAAACAATGACCAATTTAGTGGTAACTTCTGGCACTCAGTTTGTGGCCTCTAAAAATCGACCCCCAGTGAAAAGAACCAGGGATCTTAAGAAATGGCTGATTCCAGATCTGAGATAGGAAAATTCAAGTTGAGCCAAACATATAGTATGTCACAAAGCATGAAAGTGATCAAAGACTAAGGTTAAATGAACTCAGAAATCAATGTGAAGAGGGTCCTACTGGTCCAAAATGGGACAACTTAAAATAAACATCAACATGGGCTTCCCTGGTGGCACAGTGGTTGAGAATCTGCCTGCTAATGCAGGGGACACGGGTTCGAGCCCTGGTCTAGGAGGATCCCACATGCCGCGGAGCAACTAGGCCCGTGAGCCACAACTACTGAGCCTGCGCGCCTGGAGACTGTGCTCCGCAACAAGAGAGGCTGCGACAGTGAGAGGCCCGCGCAGCGCGATGAAGAATGGCCCCTGCTTGCCACAACTAGAGAAAGCCCTTGCACAGAAACGAAGACCCAACACAGCAAAAATAAATAAATTAATTAATAAACTACTACCCCAACATCTTCTTAAATAAATAAGTAAACATCAACAATAAAAATAATGGATTAAAATATGTTATACATTTGCATCAATGAGTTCATAATTATTTTGGGAAAAAACCTAGCTGGTAACCTTTGGAAGATGCTAGGGACAAACTTATTTCTTTTAATTGTTAAAGGGAAAGAATCAAAACATTTATCTTGCTTTTTCTGTATAAATTATACCTCAGAGTGACTAAATTATTGATAAGGAGAGGTTCTGTTTTTGGTTTTTTTAAGGCGGTTTCTTGTTATCCTCTACCCCAATCAAACCTGAATCTGATCAAGTCTCTAATCTAACCACCAAATATGGGAAATAGAGGAACAGAGAAACATGTTTTATGATACCAGAGGGATATAGCTGCAAAATCTAAACTGTGGCAAACTAAAGAATAAGTAACATGCTTTCTTCAACAACAAATTCCAAAGAAAAATTAGAGACAAAGGAAGAGGGAGAGAGAATCTAATGATTAAAAGACTAGATATCAATCAACTGTAGTATATGGACATCATTTGGAGCATGATTTAAATAACCTATTAAAAATGGATTTATGAAACAATAGGAAAATCTGAATACTGAGGGTATTTGGGAATATTAAGAAACTATTCTTCAAATTTTTTTTTTTAGGTTTGATAATGGAATTGCTATGTTTTTTAAAGGATTATCTTTTAGGGATACAAACTGCAACAGTAACAGATGAATCACAGGATGTCTGGGATTTGCTACAAAATAATCCATAAGGAAGACTATTGATAGAGATTATAGAGATGAATCATGACTGGCCATGCTGAAAAGGGTTGCAACTGGATTATGGGAACATATGGGTTCATATCATTCCTATACTTGCTTTGATACACATTTGACATTTTCCACAATAAAAAATTTAAGTAGGGCTTCCCTGGTGGCGCAGTGGTTCAGAGTCCGCCTGCCGATGCAGGGGACGCAGGTTCATGCCCCGGTCCGGGAAGATCCCACATGCCGCGGAGCTGGGCCCGTGAGCCATGGCCCCTGAGCCTGCGCGTCCGGAGCCTGTGCTCCGCAACGGGAGAGGCCACAGCAGTGAGAGGCCCACGTACCGCCAAAAAAAAAAAAAAAATTTAAGTAGCCTTTGCGTTTAGAAACAGATCATTTTTGGCAAGTGCATTCTGTTGAGTGAAAAGGCAAGTGAAGTGACACAAACAGGGTTTGGCAGGGATGGGGAGGTGAAATAAAGATGGTATCTAAAAGTAAAGACTGGCTTGTGATATAATATTTTTCCAAATTCATCCATTCATCATTCATTCATTCATCTAACCAAAAAATATTAAATGCCTGCTATATGGGCCAGGAACTATTCTAGATGCTAGAGACACAGCAATGAACTAAAAACAGACAAAAAAATCCTCTGCTCTCATGAATTTAATTCTAATATGAGGATCTAGGGGGAAAGATTAGGTTAGAAGTGGGTTTTTCAATCTCAGTATAACTGACATTTTGGGCTGGATAATTCTTTGTTGTAGGATGCTCTCCTGTGCATTGTAGGATATTTGGCAGCACCCCTGGCCTCTACCTACTAGATGTCAGTGTCACCACCACTCCCTTCCAGTTGTAACAACAAAAATGTCTCCACAAATTGCCAAACATCCCTGTGGGACAAGATGACTTCCAGTTGAGAAGCAGCGGGCTAGAAGTTAGTAAGTGCTATGAAGAAAAATGCAACAGTGAAAGGAAATAAGAAGTACCAGGATAACAGCAGATTTGCAATTTTAAACAGGATGGCTGGGGAAGAGCACTACAGGCAGAAAGAAAAGTCAAGTACAAAAGTCTTGAGGTGGAAAAGATGCCAGCATATTTGAGGAACTGCAAGGCGGCCAGTGTAGCTGGAAGAAGTGAGGGAGAAAGCAGAAAATGCATATTCAGAGCATTTAATGGGAAAAATCTGAATGTGTTAAAATGCTAACAAGAAAAAACTGAAAGTAGGATATTGTTCATGGTATGACCAAATAAGCTCCTACTAGACTGACTCCTGTAGATAACATGAGCTCTAGGAAAATAAAAACAAGAACTAAAACACCCCTAAAACCCCCTCGACTATACACAGGCACTAAAAAGTAAACAAAAGCTGGCAGATTCTGGAAGGAACTTGAAATGAGAAAGCAAGAAATAGCAAGGGTATAATTCCTGTTTATTATGCCTTTTAGCTCTAGGGAAGACCATGTGAGGCAGCTAAAACTCAACAGAAAACCCAGTCTTCCTGGCCTGACATATCAGAGGATAAGAATTTGGGGAAACCAAAGCTGCTGAAAAGTGGGAAAGGAATCCTGGAAAGGAAAAGAGCAATCTCAAATTCTGTGTATAAACTCTCCCGAAATCTCTGGCTAACCCCTGAACTACATATATACAGGAAAGACTCCAAGCCTCCTAGCGTAGGATCAGAAAACTGAAGTGAGATTTGAGCTATCACTCAAAAGGTAGTGTTTGCAGTTTGAGTCCAACTAAATTAATTGCTTAACAACACAATAACAAAATAAATACTCTTTGGAGGAATAACATTATTTAGAGTCTCCACAGCATAATATTCACAATGCCCAGGATATAATCCAAAATTACTTGACATACAAAGAGGAGAAATCTCAAGAGAAAGCACAATCAACAGAGCCCAAGCTGAGATGGCCCGATGTTAGAATTAGCAGTCAAGGATTTTAAAGCAGCTATTATAACTATGACTATTATATTATAACTATTATAACTATTATAACTATAACTATTGTAACGATGACATAAAGGAAATTCACAGTCATATTATAAGCATATGCTTATAATGAATGAAAAGGTAAGAAATGCTACCAGAAAAATGAAATCTGTTAAAAAAAAAAGTGATAATTCTAGAAATGAAAAAAATATCTGAAAAAAAAATCACTGATGGACTTAACAGCAAAATGGAACTGAGAAAGCAATCAGTGAACCTGAATACACTGATTATCTTCAACATATACTGAACATACATATATATATATATATATATATATATATATATATATATGAAATCATCTAATCTGAAGAGTAGAGAGAAAGGAGAAAAAGAAGAGAGCCTCCAGAAACTTTGGGATAATAGCGGAAGTTTAACATACACGTTAACATAAGAGTCCCAAAAAAATGAGGCAGAAAAAATTTTTTTTTAATAATAGCCCAAAGCTTCCCAAACTGGGTGAAAGACATAAATTTACAGATTCAAGAATTTCAGCAAACCCCAAACAGGATAAGTACAAAGAAAACCATGCCTAGTTATATCACAGTGAAACTGCTAGAAACTAAGATAAAAAAATGAAAGCAACCAAAGAAAACATTACATATAGGGGGAAATGATTTGATTACTGCTGACTTCTCATCAGACAACAGAACGTTATCTTTAAAGTGCTGAAAGAAAAGAAAACTGGCACCTCAGGAATTGTATATCCAGTGAAAATATTCAAGAAAGAAGGTAAAATAAAAATATTTTTACATAAAAGAATTAAAGACAATTTGTCACAGGCAGACCTACATTACAAGAGGAAGGAAGAGGCTAAAAGAAACAGAATAGGTCATAACAGATGGAGCAAAGGCCAATAGCTTCAAACATTTGAAAGATATTTGCAACATTCTTCTCATAGCCAGAAAGAGTCTTCAAGGTCATCTTGTCCAACCCCTTCATTTTACAGATGGCTCAACCAATCTAATTAAAAATCCTGTAATTATCTAGTGGTACAGTAGACTAGAAAGTAAGACTCAATTTCTGGGTAAAAGCAATGGAAGGAAAAAAACCATGTATTTTTACCTTTATAAGCAAGTCAGAGTACAAAAACTCAGTGAAAAGTGTTAAAATTGATAATTATTCCTAAAGGTTTTATAAAAACTGGATCTTTCATGTACTACCTAAGGCATCTACTTAAAACATAATGTGAATCTTTTTATAATATCAACAATACCTGAATTTTTGTGAAAATTCAAGTTTTCATTTTTTAATTAAATGACAAACTTTATTTCTTAAAAACAGTACTAGATGGGCTTCCCTGGTGGCACAGTGGTTGAGAGTCCGCCTGCCAATGCAGGGGACACAGGTTCATGCCCCGTCCCAGGAAGATCCCACATGCCGCGGAGTGGCTAGGCCCGTGAGCCATGGCCGCTGAGCCTGCGCGTCCGGAGCCTGTGCTACACAACGGGAGAGGCCGGCCACAACAGTGAGAGGCCCGCGTACCACAAAAAAAAAAAAAAAAAAAAAAAACCAGTACTAGAAAGCGGTTTTTGCTGCATACTCCCAATATAATTAAAATGATCATGGTATCAGAAACACAAGAATGATATTCCATTGCACCAAACACTATTTTGTCTCTACTATCTAAGGAAATGTCAATGGGAGGAAACGTATCTTAAAATGTTACTGACTTTGGGACTTCCCTGGTGGTCCAGTGGTTAAGACTCCAAGATCCCAATGCAGGGGGCCCGGGTTCGATCTCTGGTCAGGGAACTAGATCCTGCATGTCCAACTAAGGATCCTGCATGTTGCAACTAAAGATCCCACGTGCTGCAACTAAGACCCGCACAGCCAATTAATAAATATTTTTTTTAAAGTTACTGATTTTTATATTCTGTTTAAAATGTTATCTTTGTAAGTACACAGAATACAACAGGCTCTGAAAAATCAGTTTTGAATGAATGAAATATATAAAACCTTAAGACATATAGATTAAAGGGATCTCCCAAGCCCACAAGTCAGGTACATAATGAGAATAAAATCCAAATCTTCAGGAAATCATCCTAGTTCTCTGAGAAAACAAAATGCCAAGGTTCACTCTGGAACACATTAATATACTATTTGAAAACAACACTGAAAAATTATCACCCTGGGCCTCCATACATACTGGATTAGCGTAACCTTATAACATATGTCTCAAGTGTTCGGCCATACTTACCCCAATAGCTGGGACTTCTTCACTCTTTACTTCATTTATTCGAACCAAATAGTTAACAAAGTCTCTGGCGGCATTGCTCTGTGCGTCCTTTTTATTGGTGGAATTACCCATGCCAGTGTAATTATATCCTTCCACTCGAACCTTTAACAGTCAAGAAAAAAATACCTTGAGAGACTGACCTGCGTAATTCTGATATTTAAAAAATTCATAATTCACTAGTCCATTAAGAGACTACAGTTAACTGTTGGAAATATACTCTATAAACACACTGAAAATAACACACTTAAGAGAATTCACCAGTTGTCTTATTAAAAAAAGCTTAATTCGTGTTGTCTAGTAATAAAGTAATCCAAAAACAAGAATGTTAACTTATGTGGCTCAGATATTCTCTTCTCACATAACAGAATGTTCCAGTTTATGGCCATTACCACCCTGAATGCGCCCAATCTCGTCTCATGTAACAGAATGTTCCACATTAAAATCTGACTTTATAAGACCCAAGAACAAACTCTCTACTTGTATTTATTTTAAAGTACTCTGACTTGAAGCAATCAAGAATTGATCTACTTTCCATGGAAGCAACCTAAATGCCCACTGACAGACGAATGGATAAAGAAGATGTGGTACATATATACAATGGAATGTTACTCAGCCATAAAAAGGAATGAAATTGGGTCATTTGTAGAGACGTGGATGGACCTAGAGACTGATACAGAGTGAAGTAAGTCGGAAAGAGAAAAACAAATATCACATATTAACACATATATTCAGAACCTAGAAAAATGGTACAGATGAACTGGTGTGCCGGGCAGAAACAGAGACTCAGATGTAGAGAACAAACGTATGGACACCAAGGGGGGAAAGTGGGGAGGGGCATGGTGGTGGTGGGATGAATTGGGAGATTGGGACTGACATGTATACACTGACGTGTATAAAATGGATAACTAATAAGAACCTGCTGTATAAAAAAATAAATAAAATAAAATTCAAAAAAAAAAGAATTGATATACTTTCTACTGGAACTAGTAAAACTACAAACAGTTGGTCCAACTTTTCTAATCTGCACTACCGGTACTGTGGAAGCTGTGGAAGATTCACGTTCTAATTAGAATAATTTACCTATCAGATTGTTTTAAAAGTAATGCTCAGGGAATTCTCTGGAGGTCCAGTGGTTAGGACTCTATCACTGCCAGGGGGCCCAGGTTTAATCCCTGGTTGGGGAACTAAGATCCCACAAACTGCACGGTGCAGCCACAAAAAACCCCAAAAAACAGTAATGCTCACTTGAAAATGATTCATAATGAAGTAGACATAACAGGCAAGTCACAGTAAAGAAGATTCCCCAACGTACAACACATTAACATTTTCAAACAGAAAACATTGTTTTTTTAATAATAAAATAAGCCTCAAAAGTCACATAAATGTAAACTGTATTTTTTTAGTACCTCACACATGAATTTCTGCCTGTTTTTGTTCCCCACTGCTCTAATTTCATAGGTTGGGGTCATCTTCCTTTTGCCACACCAGGCATACAGAAAATTTTTAACATCACCCATGATTCAAGTGTCTTCTTCAGACCTAAGAAACAAGTTAGTTAAAAACAGCATTATTTATAAGAACAAACACTGGAAATTACCAACCTGGAATTTACTGAAAATCTAGGTTAAGTACAGGATATTCTATCATGCTGCTATTAACACTGCCTATGAAGAAATTTTAATGACATAATTGGAAAGTCTATGACATGTTATAACAAAAAGCAGAATACTAAAGTATGATCTGAACTACACAAAAAGTATGCATAGGTAAATCAAGACTGGAAAAGACATATCCCCCCAAGCGTTATCTTCAGGTAACTACAAGTGGTTTTTATCTTTTCTTGAAAGACATTTTATGTAACGTCCTACTTTTTACAGGAGGAACTTTATGTGTTTTAACTAATTTAATCCTTACAACAATGGTAGATAACATTATACACAGGAGATCCTACTATATCATCTTTTGACAGAGGAAGAAACTAGGGCATAGAAAGTTTTAGTAACTTTTCTAAGTTATCCACTGTGGAGGTCTAAATTCAAACCCAAACTACTATATTAAGAAATGGTCATCAATCATTTTGTATATAAATCCAATAGTTTATCCTCATTTTGATTATGTCTCGTAACAGACTGCTCTCAAAGTTGTAGGCAATATATTATGTTAGTAAGTCCAAATACAGCACTTAAACTGGAAACTTAATGTTTCAATGAACTTAAGTTCCAATGAACTTAAATATTCCGTGCCAAATCTCTCCTTTAGGCCTTGTTATTCATTAAAATTTGAGATTATGTCTTCTTGAAGTGCAACATACCATACTTGTTGGCATTCTCCCTCTACTCCAGATTATAAGATAGCAAAAGATATGGAGCCTGAGTCTAAAATCTGAGTCTGAGTTACAAGCAAGGTATCTGAGAGTAAATTAAGAACCAGAGAAAACATGCTACGAATTTAGTTTGCTGTGATGTGAGAAGAAACCCCACTGATAGCATTGTCTGTCTTCTGTTAATGTTTAGTGCATTTTATTAGCATCTAAGCCTTGTGTCATCCAACCTGACCCTAGTATAAAAAATTTATTCTGTAGTCATAAGTTAACCCTGGGGACATTCTATTAATGAAAAGCTGTGGAACGCTGATGATGTCTATCTACAAATTCCAACCATGAATAATTAAAAAACAAGCCCTCAGCGTGAATGAGTAGCATGAAATATGAAGGACTACACTATCAAATTCCTTCCTCCCTCGGTAGTCTCAACTAACTCCATAATATTAAATATCAACTATATGCTAATGATGCCCAAATATATATTGAAAGTTCAGTCTTTTCTCTTTAAGCTCCAAAATGAAGCTCATCCAACTGCAGCACTAACGGACCCATCTGAATGCTAACTTGGGATCTCAAACAGAATTTTAAATTTCCTCCCAAACCTGTTTCTCTTCCCGCCAATCCCAGTGTTCCCATCTCCCTAAATGGCACCGCCATCCACCAAGTTACTCACATCACCATTTGGGAACTTCCCAGTCCCTCAAGATCCTCCATAGCTATCCCTTGTAGAGCCCTTATTATGTGCCAGTCGGTATCCTTAAAGGAGCACCTATGTGAACTATTTTACTTAACCCTAACAACACTGTATAGATAAACATTACTATTATTCCTTTTTACAGGTGAGTAAACTGAGCCAAAGAATAACCTGCCCCGGGAGACAGAGCTCCTAACTGGGGGACCCAGAATTCCAAGCCAGGTAGTCCTGATCTACTACTGATTTACCGCGCACTTCTGCCTCCAAAACATGTCTCCAATCCATTCGCTTCTCTCCCTTCTCCCTGCTGCCACTACTGCCCACCTGGAGTACGGCAAGAACGTCCTAAATGATTCCCATTCCCACTCTGGCTACCCCTAAATCCATTCTTCCCTTAAATTCTCACCACACTCCAGTCACACGGCCTTCTTTCAGTTTCTTTCCAATCCCTGCCAGTAAACACTAACTAATCCCTTCTGCCTCTGCAGTTCTGCTTTTCCTCCGCATCTTCATAGCTGACGCATTCTCCGCCCGATGGCCGAGATATCGGCTCAGAGGTCGACCTCTTCCGAAAAGCCTGCCCTTGCCACCCTATCTAAAGTAGCTCCCTCCCTTTACACTAATTTCCTCATGATCTTTTTACCGAAACCTGCAGACATTTGTTTCCCTACTGCCACCGCCGCGCCACGACCCCAACCTCTGGGAGGGAAGGGCAAGGACTGTGCCTAACCTGTTTACTCTGTCCACAGCACCCGCAGGACAGCACCCAGTATTTGTAGCATGGGCCCTAGGCATGGGTGGCGCCTCGACGGGCTCACCCTCAGACGATTCACCCCCTTTCACTCTGTGGCGACGGCGACAGCGCCACCGCCGCGAGCAAGGCGGAGGAGGAAGTTGGGTCTGGCTGCTCCGGAGACGGGACCGTGACCAGCTGCGCGGAGAACCGGGGCCACCTCGCGGCCCCGAACAGCGAAAGCGCGGCAACGCGCAATCCGGGAACCCACCGGGGCGGCTCCCCCTCCCCCTCCCCGCCCCCGCCGCCCGCGCCTGGCAACAAAGCCCGGCGGCAGAGCCGCGGGGCCCACGCGGGGCCCAACGGGTGAGAAGGACGTCTTTCCCTTACCGGCGTCCGCTTCCTGGTACCCGAGAGCACAGCCCCCTTAGGACCGTCCGTGGCTTCGGCCTTAGCGACGGACACACAGCGAACGCAAAGCCACTCGCACCGACTCTGAGGCAGCAGCGACAGCAAAATGGCTCCGATCGCGGCGCCAAGGAGGGCGGGGTCAGTGCGCTAAGCATGCGCAGAAAGCGAGCTTGGGACAAAGGGCGCCCAGAGGGAGGGGCGGGGCTGCAGCTACCTAGCGGCGGTTAGAGTCTCGTCGCCTGGGAGATCCGCTGCGCCTGGCCCCGGGCGCCCCAGCCCTGCTTCCTACTGTAGTGCAATACCTACTTTTCAAAGTTTTTTGCGAGTTGGGGACCTGTAGCATTTTAATGCAGCAAAATGTTTTGCAGCTTCTGTCATAGGGACCTGTGGTAGACGAGGTGCCCTTCGAAGACAGAACTGGAAATCTCAGGTGCTAACTTTATAGGGTTGCTGAGGCAATTAAACAGGATGGCATGTGAAGGGAGCTTATCATGTGTATGTGGCACACAATTGGTGTTCAGTAGGTGGTGGTGTAGTGAGTCAGATACTTTAACGTGAACGTCTCCTGAAAGACATAAGCTCAGTGAAGGCAGGAACCCTGCCTGGCTAGCTCGCTGCAGTGCTTAGTACATCCAGTGCTCAGTAAAAACTAGTTTAATGAATAGACAAAAACTGCAAGGTTGATTTTGCTCACATTGGATAGCCTCTTGTCTTCAGAGTCTTTGGAATAATTTGGATTCTTAACTATTGTAGTAGTCACTGCTATGTTTTTGAACTCTAGTGCTTCCCACGGAGGCAACAATACAAAATATTTCACCTGGGGTTGTTCCACAGAATCCAGACTAATCAGTTATCTGGCCCCATCATACCTATCATCTTTATATTTCACCACGTTTTTTTCCCAACTCTTCTAGCTTACTGTGATTAATCCCTTTAAAACTCTGTTGCTCCTATGAACAGAATAACACAGCATTCTTGAGCATTACTCATTCTTTTATTTTCTCCATGTGTTTGCTCTCTTCAAATAGGAACAAAATCATTCGGGGAAACACGTTAATCTTTTGTTTCTTTGTCCCCTTCCAGGGTGCTTAAAGCAGCAGGTTTTTTTTTATGATAAGTGAAACCCAACTAGCATAAGTGAATTGCAAGTGTTATGTAGCAGATAATGAACACAGCATTTTTACTACCAACTTTTTGAATTCATTGTCTGGTAGACTGGTTATATGTTTCATTATTTTTTCTGGGGTTTTCTCTTGCTCTTTCAATTGAGAGTAGTTCCTCCATCTTTTCATTTTACTTAACTTTCTCTGTCTTTATGAATTTAGGTGAAAACAGTTAACTGTTGTAGTCTTGAATAGGTGTTTTTATGTGGGAGCATCCCTATGTAGACTGTCCAGTGTCTTTGGTGTGAGGACTGGATTTCATGTGGACACCAGCCACATCTTTTCTCAGGGTGTGCTGGCCACTATCACCTTGATAGGGGGTGTGACTGGTGCTGGAGGAGCTAGAGCCTGTGCACGGTGTGAGGTGGGACTTCCTCTCTGTTCAGTGGCTGTCACTACACTGTCAGGGGTGGGGTCTGTTCCGAGTTGCTGGAGCGGAAGCCCTGAGGGTCGGACTCAGGCTGGCTTTGTTCTCCTTAAGTGTATGTTTTTACTCCTCCCTGCACTGAAGCCTTTGCCTCAACGGAGGGGAGTGGTGAAGTAAATGGGGCTCGTGTGCTTACAGATGTTCAATGTGCTGCCTTTGTAGGCATCTACAGCTCTGCTCAGAAGCAGCCCAAAGTCATGTCTTTTCCCCAGTTGTGGCCATCCCACATCTAATGCAAAGTTACGGTATGGAGTGGTTGGGGCCAGCACATTCGCCAGGCTGGGACTGAGGGTCATAGTGGTTTAAGTGGCTGGGCTGCCATGAGAAGTCTGGACTGCTTCTGTGGTGCTGTTTGAGTGAGTGCCAACAATGGCCACTGCTGCCCCTCCTGGACCACACCCCAGGCCCCTGGGTTACCTATGCATCCCTAGATCAAGTCTTTTCCCAGGTCCTGGCTGCCCTAGGTCCACTGCCAAGCTGTGGTGTGGAGTAAGTGGGGCCAGGGTGTTCTCTTAGCTCAGACTGGGGAACATAGCAAGGAGGCAGCCGCTAGGGCAGACCTCTCTCCACCATGTCTGATGGCAAACCAGCACCTGTGCACTCCTCACGAGTGGAGTCTAGGCTCCTCCAGCCTTTTTATCTGTCCCTGTGGTCCTCCAAGGAGCCAAAGGGGCTTATCCTTCTGCGTAGGACCCCAGGACTCGAATGCCCAGTGTGTGGCTCGACCTGATCACTCCTCAGGGCTAGTGTCCACCTGTGCGATCTCCCTTTTCCTTAGTCCCCTCCCAAAGTCACAGGTCCCCACCCGATGCCTTTCTTCCCATCCTACTGTAACAGGGAAGAGCCAACCGTGACTCCATGTTGGATCTGCTTCTGACTCCATGTTGGATCTGCTTCTTTACTTTAACCTTTGCTTTTTGTTGCTAATTGTTCACTAAAAGGATACTGTCTATACATAATGGCCTGCCTCAGGGAACCCTGCCCCTCTGCCTGAATGTTAAACCAAAGTGCCTTTGTTCAGGGAAACAGCCGGACCCTGTCCGCCTGTGAATGGCTGCTAGAAAGAAGAAATTAACGCATCCCCTCCCCGAGGCTGGCCATTCCAGGAGATATTTGCAAAACCTATGGCCTTTTTACTTTACTTCCTCACCTCCTCCCCCTCTCTGTTCTATAAAAGAAACTGGCATCCAGACCCCAATAAGATGGCTTTTTGAGACACTAGTCTGCCATCTTCTCGGTCTGCTGGCTTTCCGAATAAAGTCATATTCCTTGCCTCAGCACCTCATCTCCCGATTTATTGCCATGTCATGCGACAAGCAGAGCGAGCTTGGACTCAGTAACACTACCTGATTACATGGGAATCTTTCTTGCAGCCTTAGTTGCACAGGAGTTCTTCTGCCAGTTTCCGGTTAGTTTTCTGTGAGACTTGTTCCACATGTAGATGGTTTTTGATGTATTTGTAGGGGAAGGTAAGCTCCACATCCTCTTACTCTGCCATCTTGATCCTCATTCCATGGTGGGAATATCTAACCATAGAAATAGGCAAATGCTACAAGTCTGGGCCCTTTCCCCGGCATCCTCTGCCAGAGCCAGTTGTTAACCATATACCAGCTCACCACTGGCCTTGGTCTGGGCAGGTCCTTCAGCTGCCCTGGGTTTAGTCTTCCCTTCCCTTGAGCCAGGGGTGGGGTGGATGCTGGTCTTCCAGCTCCAGCCTCCTGCCCTGCCGCTTGGGAAGTCGATGGTGAGTTGTGCTGCTTCTGAGCTGCCCTAGAGTCTGTGTCCTGAGCAACAAGGTGGTTGAGAATGGAACCTACATAGTACCCAACTGCTAAGGCTCCAGGGCTTTCCACACTTCAAAGAGGACTTCAGCGGTGGCTGGGAGACCCCGGTCCTTTGGGGCTGGTGACATTTGCCAGCTGCCCATTTTCCTCTGAGCTTTGCATTCTCCTCTAAGGATAAGACTCCTGAAGCAAATCTCCTCTGAGCATCACCACCCCTCACATTTGAGGACTTTGGAGTTCCTCCGAGCACAGCTCTGCTCTCTTGTCTCTGATCAGTCCATCTCAGACTCCTATGCAACTTCCTCTATAAGCACACCAAATGCCAGTCATGCCCAGGTTCTGTTCTTAGCACTCTATATATGCTCTGCCTGGACAATCTTATTCTTCCCATGGTTTCAACTACCATCTATGTGTTGATACCCTCTAAACCTCTATCTCCTATCCAAACTTTTTGAACTTCAGATCAATATATATAAACGCTTGGTGGGCCTCTCTACATGATGTCCCACAGGCTTTGACTCCTGGGTGTCAATTCTGATTCTTTTATTATTGTGGTAGGCAACCTTCAACATGGCCAACAATGATCCTCTCCTCCTGGAATTCATTCCCTGTGTAGTCCCACCCTACATTGTCCTAGGGTTGTCCTTTTTGACTAATAGCATGCAGAAGGGGATGGTAGGCTACTTCTGAGGTTGCTTTAAAAGACTGTGGCTTCTATTTTGAGCTCTGGCTCACTTGTGTGCTATCTCTCTTGCGCACACGGATCTCTCTCTCAGATCTCCCTTTCTGGGCGAAGAAAGCTGCCATAATGTTGTGAGAAACTGAAGCCTCTGGCCAAGAGCCAGCAAGGAACAGAGGCCTGCCCACAACTACAGGTAAGTGAATCTAGAAGCAGATTCTCCAGCTCCAACTGAACCTTGAGATGAGTAAAGCTCTAGCCGGCAGCTTGACTGCAACCTTGTGACAAACTCTGTGCCACCACCACCCAGTTAAGCTGCTCCTCGTTCCCAACCCTCAGAAATTGTGTGAATTCATAAATGTTTCCAGGTTTAAGCTGCTAAGTTTAGGGGTGATTTGTTACATGAAATAAAGAACAAATGCAAGTACAATCGTCCCTCAGTGTCCACAGGGGATTGGTCCCAGGACCCTTGCAGACACCAAAATACGTAGATGCTCAAGTCCCTTAAATAAGATGGCATAGTGTTTGCATATAACCTATAGGATATCCTTCTGTATACTTTAAATCATCTCTAGATTTCTTATAATACCTACAATGTAAATGTTATGTAAATAGCTACCAGTATGTGGCATATTCAAGTTTTGCTTTTTGGAACCTTTTGGAATTTTTTTTTTTTTTTTTTTTTAGTATTTTCCTTCTGTAGTTGGTTGAATCCTTGGATGTGGAACCCGCGCATACAGAGGGCCAACTGTATCTTCCATATCTAGGTTCTGTTGATTCTTTCTAAATATTTTTCGTTCCATTCCCTCCCCTCCATCCCTGCTGCCACTTCCTTAGTGGCTCCACCACTGGTTACCTATCACAATAGGCCACCTAACGGTTTACCTGTTCCCAGTCTGTCTTCCAATCTACTCATCACACTGCTTCAAGAGTGACATTTTTAAAACAAAAAGTCATGTCACATACCTTCCTATCCCATACACACATAAATACTTCAGATCTTTCAATGATGATGACTTGTTTCACCTATGCCTCTTTGACCTGCTTGTTCCTCTGAAATCACTTAGCAAAAGTCATTCTCTCATTTTGTTTGTTCCAAATAGTGATACATGGATCATTCAAGAACCCACAGATATTTTCCATTCCCCATCCTCTGCTGTTAGAAGCACAGTCAGAAATTCCCAACCTACGAAAAAATCTGAGGGTGGCACTATGATCTGGACTCCAGTAATAATAAATGCAAATTTCAATTCTTGGGTTTCATATCATTTTTGACTTTATTTTGGCACCTATTGAGTTAAAAGCTTTAGCAGCAATGTAATGCTTCTCTCTGTTGTATAAAGAACATACACCGAATGCCTTGGATAGCTATAAAAACTAACAATAACTAACACTTCACTGTGCCTAAGATGTGCCAGACACTATTCTAAGACCTTCTTCATATGTGTAATCCTTATAATAACCCCAGAAGATAGATATTATAATTCTCATGCTATCAATGAGATAAATGAATGGCTGAGAAGTTAAATAACATGTTGTAGGGACTTCCCTGGTGGCACAGTGGTTAAGAATCCGCCTGCCAATGCAGGGAACACGGGTTCGAGCCCTGGTCCGGGAAGATCCCATGTGCTGCGGAGCAACTAAGCCTGTGAGCCACGACTACTGAGCCCGTGTGCCACAACTACTGAGCCTGTGTGCCTAGAGCCTGTGCTCCACAACAAGAGCAGCCACCGCACTGAGAAGCCCATGCACCGCAACGAAGAGTAGCCCCCGCTCAACACAACTAGAGAAAGCCCGCAAGCAGCAACAAAGACCCAACTCAGCCAAAAGTAAATGAAATAAAATAATTAAATAAATAAATTTATATTAAAAAAATAATGCTGTAGTCACACAAATAGTAAGTGGTGGAGCTGGGACTTGAACCCACACAGCCTGAGGTCAGACATAGAAGCATAAGGCCAACCCTGCCTCCCACAAAACCATGTTATACTGTTTGCTATTTCATACTATATTGAACCCAACTCTCTACTACTCCTTGGACTGGAATCTTATGGATAACACTGGTTAAGAGGTGCCGTTGGACTCAGTAACAAAACCAGTCCCTGAAATCACTTTGACCTTCCAACCATCTCCAATGAACTAATCTCAGATTTCCACTTTGGAAAAGATGTTAAAAATCAGCTTTTAGTACTGTGATAAATAAGATATTTCACGTCATTACTTTAGTTTTAACATTAAACACTAAATTCAAAGATAACAGTAAATTCATAATATTCCAAAATTTTACTTTTGTTTAAAGGCATTATTAGCAACCCACTGCTGTATAACATTCATTTGGTTTTTTTTGTTTTTTTTTTTTGCGGTACGCGGGCCGCCTCTCACTGTTGTGGCCCCTCCCGCTGCGGAGCACAGGCTCTGGACGCGCAGGCTCAGCGGCCATGGCTCACGGGCCCAGCCGATCCATGGCATGTGGGATCTTGCCGGACCGGGGCACGAACCCATGTCCCCTGCATCGGCAGGCGGACTCTCAACCACTGTGCCACCAGGGAAGCCCCTCTTTTTTTTTTTTTTTAAACGTGAAAAGTTTTCTAATGGTTTTCCTTCCTCTAGAAGGCCAACACAAACAAATTAGTGTGATGTGACTTGCATTTAGGTGCACTCTGCACAGGCTTCCCAGTGATGTTGCTAAACACCTTTCCCTATTTTCCATTTATACCTTCTTCAAGATGTGTTAAAATGTTGTTTAATAAGGGACCCTAAACAGAGGGTATCCACTCCTGAGCTCCTGGCACATCCATATATTCAGATTCAAACTCATCCAGGTAACCAGATGGCTAAGGGAACCACTGAAGAAATGAAATATGTTCTGGGCCAACTTGTTGGCCTGAATTCTCCTAACTCCATTTTGAAAGCTGCTAAAACTTTATATGAGCACTATAGTGGTGGTGAAAGTCATGATTCCTGTTCATCATCCAAGACTTTGGAAAAAAATGGGGAAAAAAATGATTTGCAGCTACTCATAAACTGTCAGGTATCACCTGTAAAATATATTGGACTGTTATACTCTTGATTCTCTGTGGAAATCTACTCCTGAAGACAACTTCACTCTGAAATGTCATTGGCAGAAAAATTCAGTAGATTATCCTCAAAAGAAAACTGTAAAAAACCACTAATGACACTGTATGTATTAAATTGTAGAATGGTTTTCTCTTTTGTGCTTCCCTGGTTGGTTGCACTGGGTCTTAGTTGCAGCAGGCCAGCTCCTTATTTGCGGCTCACAGGCTCCTTAGTTGCGGCATGCATGTGGGATCTAGTTCCCAGACCAGGGATTGAACCCAGGCCCCCCACACTAGGAGCACGGAGTCCCAAACGCTGAGCCACCAGAGAAGTCCCTTGTTTCTACGGAGTTGGATGTTAAAATACATAGAGCTAAACTCAGCCCTTGGTCATTTTGTTTAACTATCTTTGTGTTCACAAGATCTCATTAATCATGTTAAAAGCTCTCCAAGCACTAATTTCAGAAGAGCAAAAAAAGAAAAGCAGAGTTCATTGCTTAGTGGATATCCAATATTTATCTTCACTGAAAAATTAATTTGGCTTTAGTATCATTAAGTAGGGATATGACATCCTCAGAACCAAAGACTAACAAAAACCTCACTTTTCTTCTTTCAGGAAATTAACGGCTATAGAGAAAAGTTTCAGTGAGGTAGAATATAAGCTCACATAAGTCACTGTGGTTCAATTTCTAATTCAGATACCTTACTCCTAAAGGTGAGAGAAATATGAGAAAACAGTGTGTGTTATTCCTGGGTAAAAAAGGAGTGAGGAGATATAAAGAGAAGGGTAGCAAAGATAATTAAATCCACTGATCATTTCAAATTCTCATTTTGCAAACATTTTCTTTTTAATTTTTAAAAATTAAAAAATAGAGTAAACTGATATGAATTTCAAATACTTTTCCTCTGCCAATGAGCAGACTAATTAGATAAGAAACAAAATAAAATCTTAGGTAGTTATTAAACTGGATAGTCCAGTTTAAAATCACTAAGGATTGACCATCAGTACACTTTGTTACTGGAAGGCATGTACCAGGGTTTGCTAGAGAGGAGACTGAGCAGCCAGTTATATAGTCCAGAGAAAGAAAAAAGTAAAGAAGGTGTGAAGAGAAAGTTAAAGTTAAATCTTTAGGTCCTCCCTAAATCTCTTATCACTGAAAAGTGACTGTGTGAAAATGTGACTGGGAAATAACAGTAAGTAGCCCCTGGGCTCACGGCAGAAGGGATGCTGGCTTTCACTTCCAATAATTCAGGGCACTGTTGAGGGACACTTTCTTCTCAGTGAGGAAAGGGGAAGTTTGTGGTGCCCAGAGCAGAGAGCTCTTTGGTTCTTTGAAACTTTGAGAAGTTCTCTATAGCAACAATTAGAGACTTGAATTCATCTTTGGGGAAGGCCTTTCCTTTGTTATGTGAAAACCACCCTAATGGCCCTTTAGTTATAGTAACTGAAGCAAGTCTTCACCTAACCCAATGTTTTTTGGGAAAACTGCGACATCGCAGTTAATCCGAAAGCAGATATTATAGAGTTAGACTGAGCAGCCAAGTGAACTGGTTTGTTAACAGTTGTGCATAGTTGAGTGACACTGTAATTTGGCATTAAAGTTAGTATGTCTGCCTAAATGCAATAGCTCAGAGTTGTCCTAGATTCCAAATGAATATTTATTAAAATGAAAGTACACTATGGTGGTTTAAAAGTAGAAAACTTTAAAATAGGATTAACAACCAGAAATCAAGATAACGGGAGCTCTCAAAGGCAGATGGAATTTAATCAATTACAATTTTCCTCTTGATTCCGTATTATCCATTTATGCAAAAATTTCTCCAACCAAAATTCTGTGAAATATTGAATGACTTTGGGCTCATAACTCCTTTTAGAGTTTTTGCCCCTTCACAAATTAAAACTCTTAAAAGATCATAGTAGGTATTTAAATACTTGTTGATTGATGCAAGATTTCATTTACTAGGAAAGTTTAGTTCAAACTCATCTAAAAAGTTTTTGAGAAATGAATTCAAAGTGGATTATATCTCAACGTACACACCCTGATTTGATAGAGAGGCACTAGCTACAAGCTTCCAAGTTTCCATCCTTTAAATCAGTGAAAGAAAGGAAATCTAGGCTTTTCAGTTTAGCTTCTGCATTATCAGTAAACTCCCTGGAGGCTTTCTGTAGTGGAAGCCGAGGTGGGCCCATTGGAATCCCAGAGACAAGAGTCATGATGGCTTTGGTCTGTGACACTCCAAAACCTAGACAGGAAAAAATAAATGAGGAAACATGGCTGGCACTGTCCACTTTGCCACAAACACTCGAAAGAAGAGATCATTTTCTTACAGTGATTACTATAACAGGATAAAGTGGAACTAAAAGATGGGAACATTTCTTGTCAATATGGCAGACTGAGAAGATGTAGGAAATCCCTATTCCTGCTTTAAACATCTAGAAATGCTGGAAACTTTTTAACAAATTGACAAACTGTAAAACAAAACAAAGTGAGACTCAAAGTCAACCTCAGAAGGAGAAGGAGGAACGAGACGTATCATGAATAAAGAGGTCAGAGCAGTAAGAAGGAGCTGAAGCCAGTGGTCCATGAGGATAATCTGATTCAGGGATACACTGTTGTGGGTTGAATGATGTAGGACTTGGTCACTAGGTCGCAATTTAGTTCAAACAAATCTAAGAAGTCCCTGAGAAATGCACTATTTAAGGTAGTTTATGACTCAATGCTGCTGTTTTAGACTAGGGCAGGAATGCAGGATGAAGCCTTGAGTCTGTACACAGCAAAGAGCTGGAATTAAACTCCCCACATAAAATTGGTAGCCAGGGCTTCCCTGGTGGCACAGTGATTGAGAGTCCGCCTACCGACGCAGGGGACACGGGTTCGTGCCCCGGTCCGGGAAGATCCCACATGCCGCAGAGCGGCTGGGCCCGTGAGCCATGGCCGCTGGGCCTGTGCGTCTGGAGCCTGTGCTCCGCAACGGGAGAGGCCACAACAGTGAGAGGCCCGCGTACTGCAAAAAAAAAAAAAAAAAAAAAAAAAAAAAAAAGCCAGCCTTCTCTGAAAAGCAATAGAAAAAAAACTGGCCCACTGGCCTGAGAGGCAAGGAAGCATGTTCTGCCAGGGTGTGGAAGGAAAAAGATCATATAAATGAAATCCCAAGCCTGTGCCATATATGAATGCTGGATCCATATTTGCATTATGTGCTTGGTACAGGAACCATACTAAGAAATATACATAAAGACTGGTTAGAACTGATGAAACTATAGTGTCCTAGCAGAGGCAAATGTAAAATCATTTGATGGGACAACTCACAACCTAGAGTACAATGGATTCTCCAGAAAACAGCTGTCTCTGAAGATGAAATTGGCCCTCCTAGGTTTATTATGAATGGTGGAAGACTGAGAGCTACCTTCATGATAAGGCTTTATCATGTTCATTAAGATTAAGTCTCTCTTATATACAATGGAATATTACTCAGCCATAAAAAAATGAAATCTTGCTGTTTGTGACAACACAGATGGACCTAGAGGGTATTATGCTAAGTGAAATAAGTCAGACAGAAAAAGACAAATATTGTATGATTTCACTTATATGTGGAATCTAAAAAACAAAAAATGAACAAACATGATAAAACAGAAACAGAGTTATACAGTGCTGCGTGTCAATTTTATCTCAAAAAAACTGAAAGAAAAAAAAAGTCTTTCTTTGACTAAACCATGAAAACTCCAACCCCCAAGGAAGTCTGAAATGAGCTGTTTAAGGATATGTTCTTTTAGATCATAAAAACTGTCTTCAAGAGGCCTCTTTTAAAATGCCAAAAATCTGGCAAAAGAGTAAATCCTTTCAGCTAATACCTTACAGCTATACTTTACAAAACTACTGCAGAATCACTGCTGGTATGCAAAGTGATCTTACATGTACAGGTAAACTTTTAGTTCTTCAAAAAACTATAGAACTAGCAGTAGTTCAAAATCTACTTTAATGCACTTTAGGAACATATGCTAAACCCACGATTTTGTGAGACGTATTGCTTAGGACGAGGGAATGATATTAGGTAATAATAGTACTGGTGGTACACAAATATGACAAAAATCATCAAAGTGGAAAAGCAAATGGGAAGCATTATCTTTGAAGGATAAAGAGCTGGCTGAAAACCCTGCGAGAATGAGGGGCATAGTACATAATAGGTGCTTAGGGCTTGGGAGGAGTTGCCAGGAAGAGGCAGAAAGGCTCTGAAAGGAAGGTAGGAGGTCTGCCAAGAATAAACCTAAAACTCTTCCTGGACTTGACCCAGGTCCTCGGGAAGGGCCAATCTCTTGCAGAAGTGGAGTGAATAGTGGCATTTATCATTTGTTATGGGATAAGACTTAGGAGACTGTGGAGAGGTTTCTCTATTCAAATTCACTGTATTTCCCTCAAACTTTACATTGTCATATTATTCAAACCTCCATCCATTTAAGCTTACTTGTGTTAATAAACTCTTTTAAAATTGCAGATACTCTGGGGAGAGCTGTCAGTCATTCACAGTTTAGTAAGATCTGTATTCAAACTGCCTTCCTCTAAACACTTAGGCTTAAATCAGTTATAGTGTGGTAGTAGAATTTTAATGAGCAGAGGCAAGTAAAGGGAGGGAGTGTTGATGGTGTAGGAGAGAAGGGGTTAAAAAAAATGGTGTGTGAGCAGAGTGGGGAGGTGAACAAAGTGCTAAGATGGAGGAGAGAGATTTGTAGAAGGTTGCCAAGACCTTCCAACTAGGTTTACTTCACCACTTTATAGGATTGGCCCTGAAAGTTAGTATTAGGAATAAACCTTTGCTTGCAGCTGATTAAAAGGTGTTCTTGTTGAACCCTCAGAGAAAGTGATGAAAGTCCCTCATCACCTTCTCTGAAACCCTCAAAGAAAGTCTATTTCCTTTACACTCTCCAGTAGGAGACAAAGCGGGAAACTTACCTAGTTTGACCACAAAGTTGATAAATCTCTGAATACAAAACTGGAAAGGAACAAACAAATCTATAGTCAGTATTGCTAAACTGTGATAATTTAAAGAATTTAGAGGTCAAATTGCAGAAACCCCAAACTAAAAAGTCCACACACCTTAGTTTTCTGAGGGTCCGTTGGAGTGGAGAAGAACAGCCAAGTGAGGATGACTGAGATCTACCCAGGATAAGGTAGGATCTTTTCATATATATAAGCTTTTATGAAATGAGCCCATGAAGAAAAGAAGCTCCAATGAAGGAATTGTACAATAGAGAGTTAGGATGGGGAAGGTAACCTTTACCCACCTAGGTTACAGAGGTAAACTTATCAGCTAGTGCAGTTTCCAAACTGGGGTACTCTAACCTCTAGGGTACTTTCCAAGATACCTCAGGGGCACTTGGTCAAGGCTAAGATTTATGGCAATTTCTAGACCCTCAACTTCCATAAGTGCTATTTCTAAAATTGATCAAAATAAGAAGTTGCACATAATGGAGGTGTGGCTTATCCTTTTATATTTCCCTTTTCACAGTCCTTCTCCTACTTTTGAAAAAACAAAGACATACCTCTTATATCACTGCCTTGGGACACCTCTGGGAACCAAATAAAGGAGCAAATCAAAATGTTGGTATTGGCATCCACAAAGAGAGCTGACAGAGTGATTCCTTTAATTAATGGATAACAAGTCCTCTAAAGAATCATAGGGTTTTCAATTTTTTCCTTTCAACTTTGCTTTTAATGTGATTCAGGTTGTCAGTTGAAAATCATTAAATGATCAAGCATATGACTCAAAAACTGCTCAAAGAGGGCCTCCCTGGTGGCGCAGTGGTTGAGAGTCCGCCTGCCGATGCGGGGGATACGGGTTCGTGCCCCGGTCTGGGAGGATCCCATGTGCCGCGGAGCGGCTGGGCCCGTGAGCCATGGCTGCTGAGCCTGCGCGTCCGGAGCCTGTGCTCCGCAACGGGAGAGGCCACAACAGTGAGAGGCCCGCGTACCACAAAAAAAAAAAAAAAAAAAAAAAAAAAAAAAAAAAAAAAAACTGCTCAAAGAACTGAGTGACATTGCTATACCAAAGTTTCTTCCATTCTTATCTACTAATATATATAAACAGGGTATCACAGCACTTATTTCTATAAAAGCAAAAAACAGAAATAGTATTGATGCTGAACTTTAACTCATCCTAGCATTAAAGGATATTCATCTACAAATTCATGAAGCAATTCTTAAAAAAAGATTCCCATTCATCTCATCAAGAGATGCATTTTCAATAACATTTTACTTTTATGTTATTTTAATCAATTGTATACTAGTAATAAAAAAGTCAATGCAGAATAAAATTTTGATATCAAGCCTTACAAACAGATATGCACATGTTCTTTTTTTCCCTAACACACAAAGTATGGCACATTACATTCAGAAGTCTCTACTTTGTTGCTTTTTTTACACTTAATATATCATGGAGATCTCTCCAGATGTGTGCATATAAAAGTATCTCATCCGGGCCTCCCTGGTGGCGCAGTGGTTGAGAGTCCGCCTGCCGATGCAGGGGATACGGGTTCGTGCCCCGGTCCGGGAGGATCCCATATGCCGCGGAGCGGCTGGGCCCGTGAGCCATGGCCGCTGAGCCTGCGCATCCGGAGCCTGTGCTCCGCAACGGGAGAGGCCACAACAGTGAGAGGCCCGCGTACCGCAAAAAAAAAAAAAAAAAAAAAAAAAAGTATCTCATCCTTCTAAAGGGCTGTATATAATTCCATTAAATAACTCAAACATAATGTATTTAACCATTTCCTTATGGGTGGATATTTGGGCTGTTTCTATCTTTTGCTAGTAAAAACAATGCTATAAGGAATATCTCTGTACATGTGTCATTTCACTTTGTAAATATAACAGATGGCATTTAAGTCCATGAGAATGATGGACTTCTCTGGTGGCACAGTGGTTAAGAATCTGCCTGTCAATGAAGGGGACATAGGTTCGAGCCCTGGTCTGGGAAGATCCCACATGCCACGGAGCAACTAAGCCCGTGCACCACAACTACTGAGCCCATGCGCCACAACTACTGAAGCCTGCACACCTAGAGCCTGTGCTCCGCAACAAGAGAAGCCACTGCAATGAGAAGCCCACGCACCGCAACGAAGAGTAGCTCCCGCTCGCCGCCACAACGAAGACCAACACAGCCAAAAATAAAGTCCATGAGAATGAGTAAGTTTAGTCCTAACTTTTTACTTATCTGTTTCTTCACTTGACTGCAAACTCCTTTAGGGCAGAGACCAGTTTTATTGAAATTATACATTCAGTTCAGCCCATGGTATATTAATAAGTGAGTAAATGAGACCTGCTCACACTTGCTTTCTGTAAGAAAAACCAGAATGTGGTAAACTAAACTGCTTACCAATACTACTTTGGGTGGGATGATTTATTTGAGTAGGACTAAAAGAAAAAAAAGAAAAAGAGATGGAAATTGAATCAGCCAATAAAAGAAACAACTAAGTGGAAAGGTTCCGTATCACACCTGTTTCACAGTTTACTCCATCCTACGATTTTCACATCATTCAGCTCAGAACAGGTTGAAATTTTCAGAAATAATTTTTTCTGGGAAACTTAGGAAAAAGAAAATTGTATATGAAAAGAGATGGCAGGGACTTCCCTGGTGGCGCAGAGGTTAAGAATACACCTGCCAATGCAGGGGACACGGACTCAAGCCCTGGTCCAGGAAGATCCCACGTGCCGCAGAGCAACTAAGTCCGTGCACCACAACTACTGAGCCTGCGCTCTAGAGCCCGCGAGCCACAACTACTGAACCCGTGTGCCACAGCTACTGAAGCCCGCATGCCTAGAGCCTGTGCTCCGCAACAAGAGAAGCCACCACGATGAGAAGCCCGCACACCACAACAAAGAGTAGCCCCTGCTTGTCACAACTAGAGAAAGCCCGCACACAGCAACGAAAACCCAAGGCAGCCAAAAATAAATAAATAAGTAAATAAATTAACTAATTAAAAAAAAGAAAAGAGATGGCAGAGTCAACACAATTCAAATTTCATATCTTAATTTAAACCAAAGTCTTGCCAATGTTTAATGTAGTTGACATAGCTTCCTATGTCCTTATGCTGTTCCTGCTTCCAGCTTCACCTGGTCTGGGGCTGAATAAAGGTGAATATTAAACAAGCTATTTAAACTTTAAGTTAAGTAGGAAGTAGATTTAGGCTTGCTCAGTGTTCAGGGCTAAAGGGTAGGGATGTATTTAATCACTGCTGGCAACTGCTTCCTCCTGTTCTCTTCTTGGTTGGAGCTCAGGTCACTCCCTCAAACCTCCAGGATGCTTTGTGGCTTCTGCTCTGTAATTCCTGATTGCCCTGATGGTGGCCTGTCCTGTTCAAAAGATCCCTTATCTAAACTTACTGGGACTGACCACCTGCTCTGATCTTGCTTATGCCTTTCATTGTCACTCATTTTCTTGGGACACTCCTCTCAGTCACTTTTATGATCCTGAAAGTTCCTGGGCCTCTCGGCCTCTAGAAGTCTCTCTGTAGTGCCCACCCTATCTCTTTCCACCTTATTCTGTTTACCTAACGTATACACACTACCAGCTGTGGGACTGGTTCTACCCTTCGGTGAGGCTCTTCCTTCTCTGGACAGCTAGGCTGTCCTCCCTGTAACATTGACAGCAGCCACCGTTTCCCCCAGGGGTCTTCCCTGGAACACTTCAGATCCTGCTGCTTTTCTCTTCCTGTTTCAAAGCCAGTGTCTCCCTTTGGATCACCTATTCGGCTCTTGTTTCCTGCCTGGTGAATGTTTTCAGTTCTCAGCACATTTCCAGGGCAAAGAGGACTGACCTGCTCTGACTTTGGATTAAGTCTCCCCTTTTTAGATCACCAGCCTCATAGCTTCCTTATATACTCTGGTGACTCAGGTGTGAAGTTCTCAAGGGGATGGCATGTGGTCATTTCCCCAAAAATCTACCACCATTATTTCACAGTCATAAAAATACTTTGAATGTAGACTAAAAATAAGATCATTTCTAGGAGGAACAGAAAGGAGTCATTCCTGTGTGGGGCCTGTCCTGATGAGACATGCAGGAAACATGGATAATGGGCACAGGTTTGGTTTTAAACAAGAAAAAGAAGGAAAATACAGAAAGCAGCAGCTAGGCAATCTTAAGGAGGGCAGGTGTGGTAGGAATGCTGATGAGAGAAAATAAGAATTCTCAAGTGGGAAAGAAAAAAGGCTGTGACTTATATGAAGGGAAAAGAAAGCTAACCTGATGGTTCAGGGCCGAGGAGAAGTCCTTCCGTTCAAAAGCCTCCAACATCTGATTTGTCTTTTTTCCCAGGTAGTTATAGGTACTGGAAAGAAAACAGCACATCTGCAGGATCAATAACTTAGCGAGAAGGTCCAGCTCTTCAAACCCCTCTAATGCTCAAAAGGGAAAAATCTACCAAGCCTTCCAGAAGTCTATTTTTAGGCCCTAATCTATTAAAGGATCAGGTGTCTTCAGTTCTGAGTTTTCCAGCAACACTAAGCAGTGCAGAGGATGCAGAGAACACCAAAAGGAATAAAGAAAAGGGAGAAAAATAGAAAAAGGGTAAAGTTAGAAAAAAGAAAAAAAGTGAAAGACAAAGGTGTATTTGGCAAGGAGTGATTGAAGGCAACACCTGGCCCAGGGCACACACAGAGGTGCAACGCTAGGTAAGAACGGTGGATAAAATGTAGTATCTGAGGGCTTCCCTGGTGGCGCAGTGGTTGAGAGTCTGCCTGCCGATGCAGGGGACACGGGTTCATGCCCTGGTCTGGGAAGATCCCACATGCCACGGAGCAGCTAGGCCCGTGAGCCACAACTGCTGAGTGTGTGCGTCTGGAGCTTGTGCTCCGCAACAAGAGAGGCTGCGATAGTGAGAGGCCTGCGCACCGCGATGAAGAGTGGCCCCCGCTCGCTGCAATTAGAGAAAGCCCTCGCACAGCAACGAAGACCCAACACAGCCAAAAATAAGTAAATAAAAAATTTTTTTAAAAATGTAGTATCTGAGGTGGGTCCTAAAAACCCTATGCTGAGGAACTGGGTGAATGTAGCACCACAGTAAAAGGGGCAAATACTAGCAGATTACCTAAATGCTTTGCCAAGTTATATGTTACCCAGAGACTAGCTTCTAATAATAATATTAATATGGATAATAATAATACGAGGACCATTTATTGACTATTGTATTCCGGGTGCCTGACATAAACCATGTCTAATCCTCTCAAAGCCCTGTGAGGTAGGTGTGGTTTCCATTTTGCTGTGAAGAAACTATGTCTCAAAGAAGGGCTACACAGTTGTCGAGAAGCTTTCCATCCCTTCATACTGCTTATTCTATTACATTTCAGAAAAAATGGAGATGAGAATGTTATTTGATATCATAAAATGTTCTTGCTGACTTAAAAAAGAATCTCTAACTCCACCAATAAAGACAAATATCTTAGACTAATCACTGAATTCTTAGAGAAACCAGCAAGGTAGAAGGTTCTAGAAATTCAGAACAAAGATGTTTCCCCAGTTTCTAATGACTTCTCCTACAGTAACTCATGATCAGAAAAGGGTTTCATCTTGGTGTACCAGGAACAGAATATTGTTGGTACTTCATAAATGTAGTCCCTGGAGTCAATACAAGGCATTCCGAGAACGTGAAGTTCACATTATCTTCTTGTAAAAATGTAGGGAAGAATAAAATATAATCATTGAGATAAGTTACCTGCAGATGTGAAACACCCAAAGTCACAATATGTGCATGAATGTCTAAGGGGTTTCAGAATATTCTAATTTGAATCCCAGGGGTCTCAGATGTATCCTCATTTAGAGAGGAATGTGATCATAATTAAGGAGAAATGAAGTGTAATCAAATGTACTTTGCTTTCAGATTCTGTTGACAGAATAAAAATGCCTAGTATGGAGGCCAGAAAAAAAAAAAAAGTCTAAAAAGTTAAGAATTTCCAAGGTCAGCAGATCCAGGCATTCAGGTTACCTTGGAGGAAATGGCCTGCAGTGATGATGGATGTTGCAGGCATCCTGGCTCAGTGAACAAACCATTACTTACCATTACATCCAACCCAACTACTCTTCATCAAAGCCATGCTCACCAAGATATGCTATGAGTATTACTTTGCTTCCCCTGTACTTTTCCCACAGGGAGGAAATACACTTTCAGTTAATGTAAATAGTTCAGTCAATCTGCTTGCAGGCACACTGCTACTGAACTAGGTTAACGTGTGCAGTGGACATGCCAAATTAAACGTCCCTAGGACTTCTGCTGAGCAGACATCAGGCCACATGATTCTACCTTCCTAGCTGCAGCTGACTGGACCTTACATGGACACCTGACTTGGCAGTGCTATCCAGTGATATCCTGAGATGCCCCATTTGGGCCCCATGACTGGCCACATGCATGCTGAAGCAGGGAAAGCCCATCTGGAGAGAAAGGCAAATAAAGGGATGTCCAAAGGACCACAGGTGGAGAACGATCTGCCTTGGCTGTTGAGAGCTTTGCAGTTTTAGGTTCTCATCTTCTCTGAGACCTCACTGCACTTCCTCCCCTTGGGTTTTATGAAATTTCCCAGTATTTTATAATAACTTACCCTCTTTCACATAAGCTGGTTTGAATGGCTTTCTGTTATTTGTAACCAAATAATTTCTGATAAAGAAGTTCTGTGCATGCTCTCAGCTTCTGTGCCTCACCCCCTAACTGCAACAGATGCTTCTTCTAAGAGTGACTGAGTCGCTAACAAAGTGCTAAGCCCTAGTTCATTCCTTTTCACTAAGAGAATGTGGCAAAGAAAGGCAATTTCTATTAGAAAAGGTGAACTTGCAAGAAATACAACTGCGCAGGTGATGACTGCCTCTGTGGGGGATTTTACACTAATAAGCGTTGGGAAAAATGAGTCCAGCTTACCTGCCCACTGCTCCAGTTGCTCCCATCACCAGAGCACTCAACAGTTGCTGATCAGAAACAGACAAAGAGTTATTAACTTTGATGAAAAAGAGAAAAGATGCTACTATTTAAGCAGCTACATCAATTGTTGCAGAGGGAAACTAACCTGCTGGGATATGCCAGGGGGAAACTTACCTCATCCACCCCAAAAAGGAAAGCAAACTGTTGCTGGCGATTCTGATCAACACATTGCCCGAAGTCCAAGAGATCTGTGTCACTGAATTTCAGCCCTTGGAAGGTGGGGATCTTCTCCTGAATTCCATCCAACAACTCCTCAGCACGAACTGTTCAAAACAATAAATGTCTCATTCACCGGTACACCCCCAGAAAATCACAGAGAACATCTCATCTAGCGCCACACATCTGCACTGAGCTGCCGGGGGCTGCTCTCAGCTGCAACTGGCTGCAGATTGAACATACTGAACATCATAATCACTTGCCCTTGCCTCCTAGTTCCTCTGTACTTATCAAATTGTAACCCTAAATCTTCTGTTCCTTGAAGACAATAGATGGATATTTATGAAGCACAACTTCTATTTTTTCTTCTAAGGAAGTTAGAAAGGAATGGCATTTTAAAAATAACCTCCTAATAAATTTCATCTAACTGTAACGATCTTCTTGCTGGAGAAGTACGATAATGATAAAAGAAAACCTAAAGGAAAAGTGAGAAGAGATCGGAGTACTTTCCTGTACGCCAGGTGCTGAGAACACAGTAGGGTACAAGGTAGACCCAATCCCTGTCTTAGTGGGGCTTACAGGCTATGTCTTCCCACATAAGACGGAGGGGTATGTGTGACAGACACAAGTTGTCTGCTACAAGTACGCAGGGGTCAACTCATCTTTCATATCTAAAAATCTTCCATTATAAGGTGGTGTCAATGATTGATAAGGGCTGACTTATTTTTGATAAGAGTGACTTATTTTGGAGCTGTTGGAACCATCTAGTCAACAGTCTTATGCTTTCGTGATACAGGGTGAGGTGGGGTGGAGTCGGGGTTTCTTAGTGAAATAGGGTACGATGTGAGAGGTGAAGGTGAAGAAACATGAAAAGAAGCAGTACTTACTCTTTACCCCTGTCAAGGCAGGAATGTGATAGTAGTAAAACGGCAGTGCAGGGGCAGCAGCGGCCACCTCCTTTAGGAAGTTAATCAGGACATCTGAAAGAACAGCAGGAAAAGTCATGGTGTGAACAAGTGTAAAACACTGGCTTTCCCCAGTAAAAACTGAACCTCGGGACTTCCCTGGCGGTCCAGTAGTTAAGACTCCACGCTTCCAATGTAGGGGGCATGGGTTTGATCCCTGGTCGGGGAACTAAGATCCCACAGGCCGCACAGCCAAAAAAAAAAAAGAACCATCTAATGAAATGCAACCATCCTTTTTGGAAGCCAAAAATTCTTGACCACTCTTACCATCTCTGAGACTGCTACTGCAATGTCTTTGCAATTCACTTTATTCAAAGTTTTATTTTCTTCTCTGTAGAAAGGCCAAAATAAGAGGATCAGTTTCCTACCATACTAAAGAACTATTAAAAAACGGGTGCAAATCTTCCCACATATTAAGAGAAGCTCATGAAATACTCTTACAAAAATCAGAAGCCCATCAGGCAGAATCCTTTTCCTCTTACCCAGAAGGGTAAGTGTGGTCAGTGAACAGCAAAGACTTTGCATTAAGATCAGAATAAAGTTGTAACAGTAAATCCTACAACAAAAAGATAAACAACATTTGCTCAAAATGGGAAGTCATAAAGGTAGTGGCACATCTCAACCAGAGTTTGGTACCTTTCCCTTTTGGAGAGAAATTCAGATATATCAGAAGACAGTTCACTCTGGTTTACTGAGGAATTGGGATTTTCTACATCATCCAATTTGAGCTTCAGCAGCAACATTACTACAGATGATAAATAAATCCAGCAGAATTGCTTACATCTGGATGCCACTGAATAGTGGGAGAGAAGCTTATGAACACATTTGAATACTGTGATAATAAATATTTGACAAAATTATTGCGTATTATTTGTTATTTTTCATTTGTCTTATGCAAAACGTATTTATGCAAAATTTTTAAAAACCATCTGAAAAAAACTTTAAAAATGTTCATTCTAAATTTCCCAAATAGCAGTATTTAAATTATTTACCAATATTAATGACTATTTTACTGATAACAGGTAATATTTCATGATTTTGACCTGTTATACATTTAGCTTTGGATTTATTTAATCATGCATGTGAATAACATCGTCTGTTTTTTTTTTTTTTTTTTTTTTTTTTTTATATAATAGTGTTTATTTTTACTTGTTGACAGTTTGCTTTATTTATTTATTTATTTATTTTTGGCTGTGTTGGGTCTTCGTTTCTGTGCGAGGGCTTTCTCTAGTTGTGGAGAGCGGGGGCCACTCTTCATCGCGGTGCACGGGCCTCTCACTATCGCGGCCTCTCCTGTTGCGGAGCACAGGCTCCAGACGCACAGGCTCAGTAATTTTGGCTCACGGGCCCAGTTGCTCCGCGGCATGTGGGATCTTCCCAGACCGGGGCACGAACCCGTGTCCCCTGCATCGGCAGGCAGACTCTCAACCACTGCGCCACCAGGGAAGCCCCATCTTGTCTGTTTTTAATCCTTTTAAAATTTGTACTGCATTTTTGCTAATCAAAAGGATTAAAAAGACACAGTATACCTGGAAACCACAAATAGTTTCCATAGAGAAAACAATGATTTGATATTTTGGAAGACAATGGATATTTCTGTGAAATCTCTTTTCAAATTCATCACTTACTCAAATTTGAATAGTACATGTAGTCTCAAAATGCCCATTACTTATATTCCTCTTTTGTTGAGAAAAATGGTCTCATGCTTTGCCATGTGACTCTGACACTATATGCAACTGATTGGCCAAAAGTGGACACCTGACCCAAACACAGGCACCTGTAGGTTGACCCAGGGCTTGGTGGATGACCTACTCAGATTACTTGACAAAAGAGCTGAAGTCCTTTAATGGAGTCTTTTCGTCTCTTTTATGGGTCCAGGGAGGCTGAATATTCCGGAGAACTACTGTACCATTGCAACTTCATGCCTCCAGTCCATAAGACTTTACTTTCATGAGTTATATACAACCATTTGGAATGAAGGCATAAAGAAGTGGACCATGTACAGCACTGTGCGTTTTGACCTATCTACCTACCTTTGTTCCATGGCTTGAGAAAGAAAGGTGCAATGACAGCGATGCCATCGGCTCCTATTTTTGCTGCATGTTGGGCCTTTAAAAGAAGAAAGAAGACCATTGGTCCCAATTCTGATGTGTGTGAATGTGGGGTTTTCTCCACCTTAAAAGGCAATTCTCAAACACCAGCTGGGTTTCCTACAATTCAACTCAACTCTGACACTATCTATCTGGAGATACAGGTTAAGGGCTCAGTCCTACAAGACTAGCTCCCTACCCCCATTTCAAATGCCAGGTTATCACCTGTGCTCCTGACCCATGGGCTATAAATTAGAGGTTCCAACAACCCCCTCCTTGGGTCAATTAATGTGTTGGGGAGGCTCACAGAACTCAGGGAAACATTTTACATACGAGATCACTGGCTTTTTTTTTTTTTTTTTTTTTTTTTTGCGGTACGTGGGCCTCTCACTGTTGTGGCCTCTCCCGTTGCGGAGCACAGGCTCCGGACATGGAGGCTTAGCAGCCATGGCTCACGGGCCCAGCCGCTCCGCGGCATGTGGGATCTTCCTGGACCGGGGCACGAACCCGTGTCCCCTGCATCGGCAGGCGGACTCTCAACCACTGCGCCACCAGGGAAGCCCGATCACTGGCTTTTTATAAAAGGATATGACTCAGGAACAGCCAGATAGAAGAGATGCATACAGCAAGGCATGGGGAAAGGGCACAACACTTCCATGTCTTCTCTCAGTGCGAGTGCACCACCCTCCCCAAATCTCCACACGTTCACAAAACTGGAAGCTCTTTGAAATCTGTCCTTTGCCGTTTTCATGGAGGCTTTACTACATAGGCATGACTGATTATATCACTGGCCATTGGGGATTGGTTCACATAGGGTTGATTATATCAACCCTAACTGAAAGTTCCACCTCCCTAATTTTCATGCCTGATACTCTTGGCAACCAGCCCCCATCCTTAGGTGCTTTCTAAAGGTCACCTCATAACAAGAGACACCTTTATTGTTCTCATCTCCGGGAATTCCAAGGGTTTTGGAGCTCTGTGCCAGAAATGGGACAAAGACCAAATATCTATTTCTTGTTATAGATCACAATTTCACAACCATCCTGGAGTAAACGATTTGTTATATTCACCTACAGCTTAGATACTAGAGGTTAACAACAAACTCTTCAAATTTGCCAACTGATGTACCACTAGAGAGTGGAAAATTACCACATTTAATGATAAATGTCATGACCAGGAAAATCCCAGGTTGCAAAGTAGAGACCCCTGGTGGAGGTGAGCTGTGTATTTAATCTTATTCTTCTGCAGACTTTGTCAGTACAAAAAAAAAACTTGCTAAGGAGACATGAGCAGTTCATTTTGATAAACTATAACTGTTAATTATAGAGAAACTTGCAGATGTCATTTCTCTTCTAGTTTTCAGCCCACTGGATGATACTGTCTTTCCTCTTCAAAGATATAATAATCATATTTTAAAATTTATATTACAGATTGGAAATGCAGTTGAGAAAGGCTGAGAAGAAAAAGATTATACATATCACAGAAGATACATTGCACTATTCTTCTGATATTTACTCACATTCCTTCAGAAAAAATGAACATTTCCTCCCACTGGGCCCTCATAATATTTTTTATCTATTTCAAGTAGAGTACTTAAACCTAACACATTGTGAGGTAGTTGTGTATCGTTACTGGTCTCCAACTAGAGTGACTTCCCTGAGGGCAGAGGTCAGATCTTATTGACTCTTGTGTTCAGGTCAGTCGCGGTGCTGAGCACATAGCAGGACTCAGTAGATGCTGTTGATTGCTTTAAAACATGCCCCACTACCTAAAAGGGAAAAACGGCTTTCCTCTGAGACTTAAGCTAGTGATATCTATATCTAATAGAGGTGATTAACTTTCTGCAGAAGTAAAGTAGGAGAGTCAAAAAGAGATTGGGATATAGTCCAAAGAACAATCAAGACATTGGATAGGATTTTATTGACACAGGATTGGAATGTGATATATTTGAATCATTTATTTAGCACCTTGTTTAGGACAAGAGTAGTAGGGTAACCTTAGCTGAAAGGAAGGAAAAGAAACCACTTCAGAGACAGTTGATGGCAGTGCTCATTCAAGCATCATCCAATGGAGAGTTATGTCTAAGCAGGTGCCAATATTACTGTCTCCTTGGCAAGATTATCCCACAGCAGGGGTTTATCCCTTTAGCAGGGGATTATCTCTATACTAAGAATATCTTTATACTATTCTAGTGTTGAACCCCATGGTTGACACCGTCTGTCATGTCATGACACGACAATATTTTAAAACTCACATTACGCATAGAAGAAAGCAATTGAAAAGAGAAGGAAAAAAAGAGATTCCCTCCATTACACTACCACAGTTGAAAGATCTACTGTTAAGAACAAATCAAGTGTAAAAAGGATAAATCAAGTTTCCAAGTTCTGATTCTAGGCTTACTAAGCAATCACGTCTTCCCTAGTGGCTTGCCTAAGAGTGTTGAATTGCAGTTTTGCAAGTATACAGTATACATTCCATTTCTAAATTCAATTAATAGGAAACAGAATCAAACAAAACCCACAAGAAGATGTTGGGGTTAGATCAAGTCACTGCGCTCTTTGGAATTAGAATATCTAAATTCTGAGGACATGGTTATGTGGACAAAGAATGTCCCTGCAATTTCAGTAAACAGAGGATGCTTCGGCCAAACAGCCATCAGCCACCGTAGGCACCAGGTCGGTGCGACCTAAAGGGAACTCAGGATGGAGAAAAACATGCATATCAAAGGAATGGTTTCAATAAGCCCGATCTCTTGCACCTTCCCATACAAGAAAAAACTAAAATCATTAACTTGAGATGCGTGTTTTTGTAATTAGCAATAATCTTTTGATGTTCAACTACATTTTTTTTTTTCAGCCAAAAACTCCTATACATCCAGGCTCCTCCCTTACCTCTTTAGAACAGTCCCTCAGAGCTTGCTGAGTGGCTGTATCCCAGGCTTAAGTCCTCAGTAAGTCTGCTGAATAAAACATAATTCTCATCTTTTAGGTTGTACATTTTTTTTCAGTCAACAGTCCAAGCTACAACATCTTTGTGCTTTCTTTTCTTACTTGATTCACAAAGACCTCAAAACCACCAAATGGTTTACTTTTCTGCTAGCAACTTTAACTCCTTCCTCCCTCGCCACAACATTACTCCACCTAACCTGCTCATCTCTAAATCCAGAGCAATCCAGTCTTTGCGTTCCTGTTCCTATGTTCTGGTTGAAGAGTGTACCCAGGAGAAAATCTCCACACCTGTGTGGAGTGGTGGTATGACAAATTTATGACTTACAACTTTGGTTGGTTTTTAGCACCACTGGGGCAATCCTTTTAAAAAAATTAATTACTTTTAAATTTATTTTTCAAAATTGTGACCAAGAAAAACACAACACTGGGAGTTCCCTGGTGGCCTAGTGGTTAGGATTCCGGGCTTTCACTGCCGTGGCGTGGGTTCAGTCCCTGGTCGGGGAACTGAGATCCCGCAAGCCACGCGGTGCGGCCAAAAAATAAAAATAAAAAAAAATTCACCATCTTAGCCATTTTTAAGTGTACAGTTCACTGCTGTTAAGTATATTCACATTGTTGTGAAACAGAACTCTAGAACTTTTTCATCTTGCAGATCTGAAAGTTTTGGAAGGAGCTGTCAGCAGGAACTCCATTTTATACTTTAGGGCTCCATCCTGTTCAACTGTGAACTGTGCTGACCCTGCTGACTTAAAAAAAAAAAAAAAAAAAAAGAAGAAGCTCTCTGTTGAGAAAGGCATCCTGCGGAACTGTGCAGAAGTGTGCCTTTACTGATAACAAGTGAAACACACTTGATGAGTCAATAAATTGTAACAGGAAAAAAAAAATACATACCTTCCAGTCACAACTCTTCACAAAAAACTTTTGGAAACTAAGTGTGCTTCTCTGTTTTCCTTTAAAAACTCCTGCCTTTTGTTTCCCAGAGGGGACACTGTTCTGGTGGTTGCTGGAATCTGTGCTCCCTGAATTGTAATTCTAAGACTCCAAATAACCATAAATTTGTTTTCTATGTCTGTGAGTCTGTTTCTGCTTTGTAAATAAGTTCATCTGTATCATTTTTTTTTAGATTCCACATATAAGTGATATCATATGGTAGTTGTCTTTCTCTGCCTCACTTACTTCACTTAGTATGATATTCTCTAGGTCCATCCATGCTGAATTAACAGATACACACTACTTTATATAAAATAAACAACAAAGACTTACTATATAGCACAGAGAACTATATTCAATATCTTATAATAACCTATAATGGAAAAGAATCTGAAAACGAATATATTTATATATATATATATATATATATATATATATATATATATATATATATCTGATCCTGCAAAAGAGAAAACACTGTTGCATCACTTGAAGTTTATAGTAACACGAAGGGCTGCACTATTGTGGTTTATGCTGGTTTTAATAGTTAGCTAATATCTAATCTCAATCTCGGCGACTTCCCTGGTGGCGCAGTGGTTAAGAATCCGCCTGCCAATGCAGGGGACACGGCTTTGATCCCTTGTCTGGGAAGATCCCACACGCCGCGGAGCAGCTAAGCCCATGCGCCACAACTCCTGAGCCTGCGCTCTAGAGTCCACAAGCACAACTACTGAAGCCCGCACGCCTAGAGCCCATGCTCTGCAACAAGAGAAGCCACCGCAATAAGAAGCCCGTGCACCGCAACGAAAAGTAGCCCCGGCTCGCCACAACTAGAGAAAAGCCCACGAAGCAATGAAGACCCAACACAGCCAAAAAAAAAAAAAAAAAATCTCAATCTCACTAAATTCTACAGTGGCTTACTAAAAATTAATCTAATCAGGGATTTAAAAAAATGTCCAGGGAATAAAATTTAAGGTTCAACCAAGCAATAGAATTTTGAAGGCAATAACTGCTTAATCTATATATCTATATATCTATATCTATATACATATATATAAATATAACTGAATCACTGCTGTACACCAGAAACTAACACTGTACATCAACTATACTTCAATTTTTAAAAAAAGACCCCTAATAAATGCATTTCTTTGTTTTACAGTCTGCTTCTTTTTCTCAGATGACCAACTCTATACCCCTTAAACAACTCTTCTTTCCCACTCCCCCTAGTCCCTAGTGGGACTAACTCTAATTCTGTTTTTATGAATTTGACTACTTTAGATACCTCATAGTATAAAAAGAATAATATAGTATTTGTCTTTTAGTGACTGGCTTACTTCCCCTATTGTAGCATGTGACAAGACGGATTTGCTTCCTTTTTAAGGCTGAATAACATTCCATTGTATGTATATACCACCTTTTCTTTATCCATTCATCTGTCCATGGGTATTTGGGTTGCTTCGACCTCATGAACATTGCTGCTATAAACATGGGTGAGGATAATCTTTTTCTGTTTAAGTTTTCTCTTCCATTCTCCAGGCAGCAATTCTCAGTTTTTACCACTTCTCATTTCTGAACCCCATTTCCATCTCCTTTATGCCCAGCAGATGGCCTTGCCTTTTACTTCCTAGAGAAAACTTAGGTTGGCTCAAGTTCTGTTCCTTACCCGCAAACTAGGTAACTCTATACCCATCCTTACTTTGCCCAAAAGAAGGGGTGCCTCTGTCTCCTATTCAACGCTCTGCTACAGCAGTTATCACCTTGGGCTACTCTCTTTATGGCTCTGTGTCGGCTTCCCTGCAGTCCTACACCTTATACTCTCCAGCATCTAATATTTAGCAAAAATGATATTGATTTTAATTCCAGCATAAAGATGGAGGCCCCTCAAGTGGTCTGTCCCAGACGGACCCACATACATACCAGTTCTTGTGACTCCTTCAAGCTCAGTGCTCCCACATGAATTACTATCTGATCCAATCTGCAAAAGAGAAAACACTGTTGCATCACTTGAAGTTTATAGTAACACGGAAGAGCTGTGCTACCTTGGTTTGTGCTGGTTTTAGCAATTAGCTGATATCTGACTAATCTCAATCTCAAGACTACAGAATTCTACAGTGGTATACTTAAAATTAATCTAATCAGGGATTTAAAAAAAATGTCCAGGGAATAAAATTTAAGGTTCAACTAAGCAATAGGATTTTTAACATATTTATTGGAGTATAATTGCTTTACAATGTTGTGTTAGTTTCTGCTATATATAAGCAATAGGATTTTGAAAGCAATAACTGATTAATCAATACTCAAGTACCATATTTTGACTATGCATTGTTAGAGATGTTGCATTTTATGGTGACAATGTGCATGGAAATAGGTGTAAAGCTGAGATATTTTTGGTTGGAGATAAAAATAAAGAGGTTCCTCAAAGAGTACAACCAGGAACCAGCCATACGAGAAAGGAATTCACTGTGAAAAGTTTTGCCCCATCTTGTATGTCCTCAGAATTTGGCCATGAGTGAGGTTTTTCTCTGAGACCTCAGTGTTCATCTTTGGAGGTGCTCCATGGGGCCCCATGGGAAGAGGCCACACTTAGACTGGTCTTCTGAGGGTAGGATCAATAAAACTCAGCTGTGAATGCAGTCATGCTGGCAAGTCTTCCAGGGACTCGGAGTGACACACATGCTGCCCTCATGGGATGGAGACACCACATCCCTGTTAAGGCCCAAGCATTGAGTCCTCCTGTGATTCTTGACTTGTTCTGTCTTTGGTAAAATGGGACCTAGCTGGGAAGTGCTATGATCAGGTCTGCATTTGTTAAGGATAACAGAAGACTTCTGAAAGGAGAAAAGATGGCTGGCTGGTCTGCTTTACCCTCACCAGCAGCTTTATTGCATGACCTCCTTAAACCTTTCTCTACCCTTATCTCCTGGCTTAGGTTAAAACAATCATGCATTCCCTCCTCCTCTCCACCCAGCTGCTGGGTCTGTGGCTTTAGCACAAACTTGTGATTTCCCAATTCAGGAGGACGAGGCTCCCAAAAGCCTTCTGGTCCCCATGACTTACTTCCCTTTCTAAGTCACTGCAGCGGCTGCTCCAAATCTTGACTTTTCTCCTCAAGCTCTAAATTCCACCCAAACCCTTGTTCTTGGCGGATGTCCTCGCTTCCAAGACACCAAAGATAAAGATTCTTCCACACACAGACTCCCTCCCTTCTCCTCCTCCTCACCTCTGCGTTTAGCTGTGTTACCGTCTATGCGTTCCTCCCAGCTTCTTAGCTGTCTCCTAAAGCTACTCTGCTTACATTTGGGTTTATTTCAAGCCCCCGTGGAGACCTGCCATCAAAGGCATCAGTTCTCCACTCTCTTTAATCTCTTCTCCAATGGCACTGTCCTTTCAGCATGGAAACGTGCTCATTACTTCCCTGCTTTAAGAGAAAAAAAACTAGCCTTCTTTTAATCTTGCTTCCTCTGCTTTAATCCATGATTCTTTCTCTTTCTCCTCAGCAGCAAATTTTTTTGTGTGAGAATAAGCTACCCTCACTGGTTCCCCTGCCATGTGTCTGCAGCATTCTAACCTCACTGCAGCTGCTTCTGTGACAATGACCCGACTGGCTCTGCTCTCTCTGAGGTTAGCTGGTCATTTCCTGCTTTCTCAGTCCTACTGACTCTCACAGCATCTAATAATTATTATAACAAATGTTATAATGAACACAGCATCCACTGCAAATAGTTACAGTGAATTCTTATATAATACTTAGTACTATATGTGTGGCACTGCTTGAATCCTCACCAGCGCCTCATAAGATAGGTACTATTAGTATTCCAGTTTTACAGACAAAGCACAGGGCATTTAAGAGCTGCCTGAGTTCACAGAGTTACTTTGAGGCAGACTCAGGACCCAACTCAGGCAGTCTGGCTCTGCAGGCCCTGCTCTTAATCTCCACGCTCCCCCGATGCTCTCTGAAGCACCCTTCCTTCCACCACAGGATCTGCTCTTCACCTCCCTCTGACCCTTCTGAGGGTTTTCTGTCTGCGCCCACTTCACTATCCCTCCCGATTCTGGTGCTTTTCTTTTTCTTTTTCCTTTTTTTTTTTTTTTTGCGGTACGCGGGCCTCTCACTGTTGTGGCCTCTCCCGTTGCGGAGCACAGGCTCCGGACGCGCAGGCTCAGCGGCCATGGCTCACGGGCCCAGCTGCTCCGCGGCATGTGGGATCCACCCGGACCGGGGCACGAATCCGTGTCCCCTGTATCGGCAGGCAGACTCCCAACCACTGCGCCACCAGGGAAGCCCTTCTGGTGCTTTTCTTGACGTTTACCCTTATCCTTCTTCTTTCCTCACTCTTGTCTGTGGTCTTTAAACCTTTGGGGCCCAGAATCTGACTGAAAATGAGCTGAAAACTGAAGATCACCAGAAAGTGCATACGTGGACTCACATTCACATTTGACATATAATTTCAGAGTATCCAAGTTGCTCTAAAGCCATTTAAGGGTCCCCAAAGTGGGCAGGGGCTTTGCACTGACAACCTCTGCTCCAGGCTCACTTGAGACTTACCTCCAATCTTTGCCTCCACCTAAGGCACCGTCAGTCACCCTTCTCTGATCCCTGTTTACACTATTTATCAGAAGGATCAGTGCTAGTTTTCATGGTCTGACATCTCCATTGGATGGTAAGCAACCTGAGGGCAGAGATCCTGTTTTATATCTCCAGTGCCAGCACAGTGCATAACACACAATGCATAACAGTGCAGAACAGGCCACAAATCAAGCTTGGTTAATTGCCATGCTTATTGAATTGATGCTGTCCTATTTGTTTCACCGTGGCACAAATTGAGTGTTATAACCAAATACATTAACTCACTGAAGTTTAGAGGATGCAGAAAGCTCCCTAAGACTACAAGAGGAAGCACCACAGAAAGCACGCTGAGTCACATGCAGAGAGAACTGAAAGGAAGCAACAGGCTGATATAACCACCAGGACCCACCCTGAGAAGGGAAGGAGTATGAGCTGCTCAGCGGAAGGTCTAAGAGCTCAGCAGCCAGTCACCAGGGCCCTGCTCCACACCCCTTCAGGCCAAGGACAGGGAACCGGAGGGCCTGGCCTGGTAGATAAAACAAGAGGCAGTTTCCAGTTTCCCGATGGGATCTCTGAGAGCCGGGTGTGTCTGGCTGCCCTTCCACATGGAAAGGAAGGGCCCTCCTCTGCCTCAGCTCCTCTTCCCACAAGCTGACCTCAGGCCTGATTTTTGGTCGGAGAGCAGGGAGTCTGTGTCATCTGGGGTATAGCTGTGGTCTACGCAGCTCTTGCAGATGCATGTGTTTATCTTGATGGAGCCACTCACTTGTTCCTCCCTTCTGTCACCCACTCCTCCGCGACCTGGCAGCGCTCTGAGATGCTCAGGGACAGGCCTTCTCCTGTCGTGCCATTCACTGTTCCAAACAGAGAGTCAGTCAGTGGGACCAACCGATACCTTTTGTTCTTCCAGCACCAACGCTGGCAGTGCAGGGGCAGAAATCCCTGCTCAAGAGGAAGGGACACGGAGAAACACCAGAGGACGGAATCTGGGTGGGTGGGGTGATGCCATGTTTCCATTTCCACCTCAGACTCAGCCTTTTTTCCATCCTCACCTTGTCAAAAGGAGTGGGAAGGTTAAGTATGACTTGTAATTTACAAATATCATTGGTCTCAGGGATAGAGAGTATTTTAAATGGAGACAGAGGTAACTGCCCGTGTTTCGGGCAAATCTCCGAGCACGCCAGGCAGTTCTATATTTGGGCTTCAATGGCAGGAAAACCAATACCATTCAGTACTGGGATGTCAAGGTGGTCATAGGTGGCAGTTACTTATGAAGACAATGGTGTGTACTACAGATCTAAAACGACCTCTATAGACCTGGGTCCCTGGACTCTTTAATCAATAGAAATTGATAAGAGGCCAGATGAGAATTCAGGCAAGGCTTTACTGAGGCCCCTGCTGCAGCATGAGGGAGGGAGAACAAGAAAGAGGTGTCCTTGCTCGCTCCCCAAGGTGGCGAGCTGGTTCCTTAAAAGGTGTAACGACAGGGGCGGGTCTGTGGGTTGGGCAGGAGGCATAGCTTAGGTTGTCTACCCACCCCCTCGGTGCTGCTGAGTGCAGGGATCGTGCGCGGTACCCTGCATGCTCCCAGTGCCTTAGAAGAGGCAGTTGGCTTGTGGCCTTTTTGAATCTTATTGTTCATAACTGCCCCCACTGCTCATGTGTGTAGTGATTTTTACTCTCTAATAGTTTCTTTGTAGTCTGTTGCTCTCAGAGATGTTTGTCCAGGTGTAAGCACTCCGGTAAAGGGTCCCAGGTCCCAGCCTATCTCAGGTACACTACCAAATTATACAATCTCTTGATCATCTTTTAGGTCCAAAATTGATGAGACTAAAAATCCACAAATTTTACATGGCTTAGCCAGGCTCAACCATAACCTGTGACACAATAACACTGTGACCTCCTAGCTAGTAATCTGGTGACAGCTACTTCCTAAGGACTGAGCTAGAGATATGTAGGGAGACATATATCTCTAAAGATGACTTACCAAAGATATTCTTCACTCCCTGTTCTTCTACAAGATAATCCACATACCGACCAATGACTGAGAAGTTGATTTCTCTGAAAGACATAAAGAAAAAAAATTAGAAAAAGAATGTGTATTTATTCTTTTCTAGATTATTCATCCCCACAATTATAAACTGCTATCTCTTGTTAATAGTTATTCAAATCCATCTAACCAGTCTGAAATTCTTAGCCTGCTCTGAATAATGCTTGGGCTTTTTTCTTCCCTTGAGTCTGGTGGTTTCTCTACTCAGCCATATGTGCCTCACTTACGTGAGAAAAGCACTATTAGTTATCCACAAAGGTTTTATGTTTAAACTTCATCACAAGTAATACTTAAAAAGTAGTTAATAATCTTTTGCCCTTTGGGGGTGGAGTGATGGTTGGGGGCATGGTTAAACGAGAACTTAACATTTTCCATGTGGCGAGAAGCAATCATTTCTTAGGCTTACAAAGTAAGAAAATTCAAACAGTAATTTAAGAGTTTTAGCACTTAATATTTGTCACAATAAATGAAGGCTTAAAGCCATTTATATGTGTTAGTGTTAAACTGAAGAGGGATAATAGTTGAAAAGGAACTTTGTCATCACTTTGCCTTTCAAAGTGTTATCTGCGGAACAGCAGTATCAGCAACTGGGGGAATTTGTTGGAAATGAAGAGTCCCAGGCTGCACACAGTTCTCCTGGTCAGAATCTGCACTGTAACAAGATATCCACGTGATCTGCATGCACTGTGCCGTTTGAAGAGTACTGACCTTGCAAAAACCTGATGCTTAAAATCTTAAAAATCTAGAAACTGACTCACAGACAGATCAGATAAAGTGACCTGTTCTCAATCAAAATACAGGTGGGGGGACTTCCCTGGTGACGCTGTGGTTAAGAATCCGCCTGCCAATGCAGGGGACACAGGTTCGATCCCTGGTCCAGGAAGATCCCACATGCCGCGAAGCCACTAAGTCCGTGTGCCGCAACTACTGAGCCTGCGCTCTAGAGCCCGCAAGCCACAACTACTGAAACCCGCGAGCCACAACTACTGAAGCCCGTGTGCCTAGAGCCCGTGCTCTACAAGAGAAGCCACCGCAATGAGAAGCCCGCGCACTGCAACGAAGAGCAGCCCCCGCTCGCCGCAACTAGAGAAAGCCCGTGCGCAGCAATGAAGACTCAATGCAGCCAAAAATAAATAAATTTTTTAAAAAATTTATAAAAAAAAATACAGGTGGGGAGGATGGAGGATGGAGAAGGAAAATACAAAGGAAAATGGTGGGGCAAGTGTGTGTTAAATGTTGCAGAATGCATGGTTGCCAAGAACACTCAGTACTAGTTGGCTAGTACTTTTGCATTTTAGTCAGCGGGGCCAGAGAATCCTAATGTAATTTTAACCTTAATAACATTCTTTTCATCTTAACTTACTGTATTCCTTAAAAAACAAAATGGAACCAAAATATCTGATGCATATAGAAAACAAAGACATCAAAGTGTATATGTCAAAGGGAATAGGAACAACAGAGATAAAAACAAAGAATGGATAGGCAACCACTGCCCACAACACTCAAAAGACAACTAGTCCAAGCTGCCACTTGGGAAAAGGTAGGTTTTAATGTAGTTAAAAGGCCTGCAAGGGGCTTCCTTGGTGGCGCAGTGGTTGAGAGTCCGCCTGCTGATGCAGGGGACGCGGGTTCGTGCCCCGTTCTGGGAAGATCCCACATGCCGCGGAGCGGCTGGGCCCGTGAGCCATGGCCGCTGAGCCTGCGCGTCCGGAGCCTGTGCTCCGCAACGGGAGAGGCCACAACAGTGAGAGGCCCGCGTACCGCCAAAAAAAAAAAAAAAAAAAGGCCTGCAAGGGGAACAAACTCTCTCCATAATGGCTCATGCCTGAAATATCATAACACTGCCCCTCCCTGTCCCACTTGCTCAAATGCCAAATCTTTGCTTATCAGTCTCACTGAGCAAGACTCCAAGATGGGGGAGTTAGCTGCCTAGACAATCCATCTCAGGACCTTCCTTTAGGTCAGCTTGAGCCACTCAACTTCTTGAAATCTCTCTGCCTCAGATATTTCTGACCACTTGGAACCACACCTTCACACCACACTAGCCCCTTGCTGCTTCCATCCGCTCTTCCCCACTTGGGACAAGCCCTGACATGCAGGAACAATTAGCTGGGGCTTTGTTTGTGTGACACTAACTTTGGTTTTGACCAGTGATGTCCATCTACTCATGCAAGTAACTTCCCAATCACAGATTGGAAACTGGAAATAAAGCCTCTGGGCAATAGCTTGTGTTGGAGTCACAGATTCAAACACAGTGGCTCCTGCACACTTTCACTGAAGTCTTGACACCTCCCCAGTCCCACCCTGGCCACATACTCAGACACTGAGAGCAGGCCTGGCCTCTTCAGCAAGGAGGAGCCTGCAGAGCTCCAGATGATTAAGGCCTGGTAGGCACTGTACTCACTTTGATGTGCTTTCTTTTGGTTTAATCTAATGTTTTCTTATTTGGAAAGGGAAGCTAGAGAGATTGTTTCCATCTCCAGAAGTCCTTAAGGAAGAAATTTAGTCTTTTAGGGTGCATGTGTGTATCCCCAAAGTGGACTCTAAACTCAGCAAGGACCCCCACTACCAAGTGGCCCTCTATCGGCCAGTCCAGCACAAGTGCTCAGCACTGCACCTGGCTTCAGTTAAAGGCTCAATCATTATTGCTGTTATTATTCCTCAGTGACAAATTCCTCACACCCTCAGCAAAGTTCCTATCTCTGTTATCATGAACAACACTTTGTAAATTGTTTATGCCCACCCTCCAGTCTGGAGTAAGAACTTCCTGAAGGCAAGAACTGTGCCTTTTATACCTTACAATCTCTCATCTGCACCTGGCACAGCACAGACACTCAACAAAGGCTAGTGAAGGAGCTGTGATGCAGGAATTTACAATGATGATGAAACACCCATAATCTCTGCTTTAAAAGCAGGTTATCTCCTCACTTGCAGGATGTGTTTACATTTCACTACCATATTAACTGAGCAAAGAAAATAGCATATATAAATAACTAAAATATTGAGAAAAATACAACAAAGGCTGTGATTGGTTAGAAAGTATAGAGGTTTCAGCAGGGGACTGATAATTCCACTTAGGGAGGCTGGGAAGGAGATTTCAAGGACAAAGTGGATTTGGAATAAATAGGGTGAAATCCTATGATCCTCTTTCCCTCTGACTGTATTGAGAGCTGCTATTTGTCTGGCCCTACTCTGGTGTCCTCCTTCTAGAGAGCTGGCCACACCCTCAGGCAGATCTAGGCCAGCACGTGAACCCTCCAGCTCCTTCTCCTTCCTCAGAGAACTCCACGCTATTTTAAGGCATCAGTGTAGCAGTGCTTTTGTCTACACTCACCCCCTCCCCCACTCCTTTAGGCCTTGCTGATGACAGCTATGATAATTCCACTCAGGTTAGGGGTGCTAATGGGTGATACATCATCTATTCCTTCAAGAAAGCAGTTTGCTTTTTCTTA